>NC_067420.1:23995652-24691902 GCF_009764475.1 Pristis pectinata
CAAGTGGAAAAAATAGCATTCATTAACAATATGCTGAAATTTGGGCAAGTTACCTAATTTGTTTAGTTATCATTGGTTCCAAATTTGTTATAAAATAAAAAAGAGTTGTTTGATTAAGTATTTGAGATATTTGATAGTAGTCAATTGAACACTTTCACCTCTGCAGCATTCTGATATGCCACTGTCCAAAAGCTAAGCCAATCAGCATAATTACTAAGGTTTGTGAGACGTGAGGAAATTACAGTACTTCGTCCTACTGCTGCATGTTTTTTTGCTGAATGACATTTAAGTTTGACAGTTGAAGTTGCATTTGGAAACAATAATTCTTCTACTTAGAGGGCCTATGTTGGATACTGCAAATACTGGAATCTCACCCAGGCAAAATTGTTGTATACGTGATTAAGATCTTTTTGCCTTAAAATGATGCAGGGAATTATGAAATTATAAAACTAACATTCTTGTGGTTTAACAGCATAGATTTGGAGGTAGAAGAATAGCTTAGATTTCAATAAATGTCAGAGCTCACAGCAAATACTGCTTTTATTTCTGATGATGTTGTAAGCTACTGCATTCCAGACAGATACTGAGATTCAAGAGACTGTGGATGCTGGAATCTGGAGCAACAAACAAGCAGCTGGAGGAGCTCAGAGGGTCAGGCAGCATCCATGGAGGGAAATGGACTGTCGACATTTCGGGTTGAGGCCCTTCACCTGGATTCTGAGATCCACAAGCTGCACAGGGTTTTTATTTTGAGCAACCACCTTGAAGGACGGAGTAAACAGAAACTGATCAAAAGCTCTAAATTGTAATCTGAATACATGAAAGTACTGCTTTCTTTGCAACAGCTCATGGATTGGTTAGATGAGTGGTTAACAACAGAATAGTTTTATTGCATAGAACCCATAAGATTAAATGGCAGAAAATGGGCACAAATCTACTTTAATGGAAAAGAAATGTAATAATGTGACAGACTAATTAGTTTATTACAGTTTTATATTCTTCACAGTTTACATTATTGGTCAATTATACTCCATTAGGTATAACCATTACTGCTTGAACAAAGTAAACCGCAATAAGCTGTGATGTCGTCAGATAACTGCTCGAGCAAAGAATCAATAGGACCACTGTTTAAAAATAAAATGACATGATTGGTATAATGCCAATACCCACGAAGCCCAACTTTTAAAAGCCAGCAGAAACTGGCTTAGGTTGTACAATGAGGACTTGAGCAGCAGGTTAATGCCACGTCTTGGGCACAAATGGTGGGGTTCAGACTTGTAGTGTAGCAGTTAGCGTAATGCTATTACAGTGCCAGCGACCCAGGTTCAATTCCGACCACTGTCTGTAAGGAGTTTGTACATTCCTACTCCCCCACCCCCCGCGTGGGTTTCCTCCGGTTTCTTCCCACATTCCAAAGACATAAGGGTTAGGAAGTTGTGGGCATGCTACGCTGGCACCAGAAGCATGGCGACACTTGCGGGCTGCCCCAGAACACTCTACACAAAAGATGCATTTCACTGTGTGTTTTGATGTACGTGACTAATAAAGATATCTTAACAAATCTTCAGTCTACTAAGATAAGGAATTTGTATGAGAAGTACACCTTTTCTCTCTCTCTAGTTCCAGTGCAAACGTTCATAAGCTTAATGGACACCTGGCACCTTGAGTACAAATTCTATCCATCAGTGATGACAAATCATTACAGCACTGTTCCTACTGCACTTAATAACTACCTTTAACCTACACTTAAATAGAAAAACAACTTCTGTACCATGTAACCAAAACAAATTATTGTCTCTGAGAGCACAGGAGACCACTCTGTTGAAGTTCTTTGGTAGAACAATCTGGCTGATCTCACTGCTCTGCTCCTTCATGTAGCCTTCTAATTACTGTTCCATCCACAAATTTTATTGAATATCAGAAATAAAATTAGATAACAACATTTCTGAAAACCTCTCAATTTTCCACAGAACCACAGACTCCTCAATTTTAATGAGATCTGGATGCTACTAGTACATGGCATGAATTAGTCATAAATTAAAAGAAATATAAATTTATGCTGAACCAGTACATCTAGACATTGCTACTGTGTTTTCTGCTATTACCTTCATCCCTCCATATTCAACTTCTTATAATCGTACTTCTTCTTAAAGACAAGATAACCAAACTGAAAGAATGCGATTGCGCTATCATTAGTATGGCAGCTGTGAACTCAAGTGACAGGCTAATTGAAGAATCCAAAGAGTAAATTAAATCTTAAAATTAATTCACATTATACTGCAATTAAACTTTAACACAATCATCGATCTTAAACAAACCTGAAGGAATGTTCAGGTAACAGTCAAACAAAAAATGTGTCAACTGATATTTGCTGCTTCCCAAGCATCAAGTTAAATACATTTTTGCCACACATTAGAAACTCCAAATGGGTCACTTACTGTGGGAGGTTTTGAATGCGAGCTCTTGATTGATCACTGTAAATATGTTGCTTCGCTCATATTAAATTACACGCAGCAAAAGCAAACCAACTTTCCAATGGAAATTAAAGAAAACCCATTCTAAAATGCAACCAAGTGTAACCAGTTATTCCACATAATGACAAGGTAAAGTGGACAAAATTACCAAGCCAGCAGGGAAGCTTATATTATCTCGTGGGAAGGCCAAAATATAAACTGAATCAGTTCATTAGGAACAAATTTCAGTATTTAAAAATATTGACTAAAATGTGAACCTTCATGCTATTGTGAATAAATATTTTTCAAAAAAAAAGTTTCCATTTACCTGGATGTGAAAATCTAATTTGCTTTTGTTGTGTGATTTAGTATTTTTTCTGCACATTACATCCAACTCAAGTTGCCACTTTATACCAAGTTAAAAAATTAGGCTTTCTGGCATTTGAATTGCTTAAGTGCTGAACACGAATCAAACATTTGTGCTATTGCTCATCAGACCAAATTGGAGGAGAGGTGAAAAGCTGCAAATAAATTGGCACATTTTCTAAATCCAAGCTTACACATTTCTTCACAAAACAAAAAGGTTAGCTCAACTCTTAAGGTACCTAGGGCAAAAATAAATACAAAACAGGCCAAAAGAGGAATAATCACATTATGGAAACCATTATCTTTAAACACGCATTTTCCTTGGTCATTGTCACATTTTGTTCAAACTGCAGTTAGTTTCCAGAATTCATTCTGTCAGACTAATCAGAAATCCATAAATCTAATGAAAACATTTAAAATATTCTGTGCATAAAGAGGTCATGTGTAACACTTTCCATTTATATGACATCTTCAATATAACAGAACAACCCAAATACAATGGTGGCAAGAATGAGAAGAGGCAATATAAACTAAAAGTGACAATTCCAAAACTGGTACAATAACAGAGAGATCTGGGGATATAAATGTATAGTTCACTGAAAATAACAGGGCAGGTTGAGAAAGTGGTTAGAAAAGCAAGGAAGTCATGATGAAACTCAAGGCCCATAGTTCTGCTACAATTGGGAATATTGTGTTCTGTTCTTGGCACCACACTTTAGGAAAGTGAAGGCTTTTGAGAGGGTGCAGAAACAAAGAACTCAAAGATTCCAGAGGTGACATGCTTCAGCTATGCGGATTGAATGGAGAATAGAGGGAATTGTGAGTGGATCCGATACAAAAATCATAAAGGATATCAACACACAAAATAGAGTACAAAATTGTTCCAATTAGTAGAAGCATCAATAACAAGGGGACAGAGAACGAAGGTGAAGTGATTGGCAAAAGAACTAAAGCTAAAGAAGAAACATGCTCCTGTTTACATCAACGGTGCCAAGGTCAAGAGGTTGAGAACTTCAAGTTCCTAGGAGTGAACACTACCAATAGTCGGTCCTGGTCCAACCATGTAGATGCCACAGCCAAGAAAGCGCACCAGCGTCTCTACTTCCTTAGGAGGCTAAAGAAATTAGGCAACGTCCCCATTGACCTCACTGATTTTTATAGATGCACCATAGAAAGCATACTACCCAGATGCATCATGGCTTAGTAATGGCAGCTGCAAGAAACTGTAGAGAGTTGTGGATGCAGTTCAGCACATCACAGAAACCAGTTTCCTCTCCATGGACTCTGCCTCCACTTCTCCCTGCCTTGGTAAAGCAGCCAACATAATCAAAGACTCCATCCGCCCTAGATATTCTCTCTTCTCCCCCTTCCCATCGGGCAGAAGAGACAAAAGCCTGTAAGCACAAACCACCAGGCTCAAGGACAGCTTCTATCCCACTGTTATAAGACTACTGGACAATAAGATGGACATTTTGAGAAAGACTTCTTAATGGTGAACTAAGCCAAGGTCACTGCCCAAATGGTCACTGTGGACACCAACCTCCAATAAAAATAAAACATGGCACCTTGTAACTGGAATCGGGGGAATTGGCTTATTATTGTCATATGTACCAATATACAGCAAAAAACTTAAGTTTTAGAAGCCATCCATACAGATCATTTCAAAACATAAATACATGAGGTAAAAGAGTAGAATGATTATAATAGACGTAATGAATAGATCTGCTGGGAGCAGCTTGCAAAGAATCGCCATGCTCTGGCACCAACTTAATTCCCTTATTTATAATATATAAAATAATTTAAAATCTATCATCAGCTTTAGACTTTTATATCATCTTATATGCAAGCTCAAATTTTTAATTTGTGGTCTGTATAAGGTTTTACAAAAAAAATTAAATTGCATTACAGTTACTAAACAAGGATTCCCTTAAGCTAATGTCAGAAAAAGGGAAGTTCACACCACAGAGATTACTAGATTTTTGTGGGTAGCTGTTTTTTGTAAATTTCTGTGGTAACTCTAAAATCCAGACCAAAACACTCATTTTAAAAGATGATGACTATTGGACTTCTTTTCCAAAAAAAGGGATTAACCCATAACACAAAGAATATTTGTTTTGCCTGGAGAGAAGTGAGTGTAATTGCAAAAGCAGCTCTGCTGTCAGGTGCTATAGCACAGGTTCAATTACTGCAACCTCCCACTTCAATTACCAGTTTCACATTTCAACTGTTCCGGAGGGAAATGGCAAAGGAAAATAGGATCTGCAACTGATCGAATTTGCAAAAAAACAGGATTTTCCCAATCATAGCAAGCCTTGTTGTTTTGTTGTCCAACACTCTAGCTACAGGACAATGCATCACAAGAACAAAATATAATTACAGCTGTGCAAAGGAAGTCAGCAAACTCCAACATGCAACTATTGGTAGAAATATATGGATATTTCTCTCAAATTTAAGTAAACAGAAATCTTTATGTAGAGAACATTAGGCTCCACAATGTCAATAATTTACATAAGCTGACATGTTTTGCTCAATTTTATACATAAATTAGTGCATTTGTTAAAACAAAATGGAAGCAAATTAACATACCAAAATGGTGACCAGCTTTCTGGTGTTTATTAGGTAAAGGCACCACGTAGTCTATTTAAATACTGATGTACTTTTAAATAACTTACCAGAGTTAGAACATTCTTGAAGAGCTTTTGCCATTAATGTATTTGAAATATTCTTCAGACCAGCCCTGTATTCTAGTCTTACAGATTCCAACCTGGCACAATAGAAATATTTTACAGGCAGTTATTCTGTATACAAAATACAGAAAAACAAAGGCTTCAATAAATGAAATGGTTTAAGTAACACAAAATGCAGTCTGGTTTCAACTGAATATTTTTTTAAACAGAAGCAACTTAAATCTTGATGGACCATTTTAGAAAATTGTGTTAAATCACGCAGACATCTGTCACTGTCATGTTGATGATTACAGTCTCACATTGTTTTTCATACCATAACTCCGGATTCTGTGGGTTTTTAAGGCGTGCTTTCTCTAATATGGCTCTTGCTCTTGTAAGATTGCCAGCTTTTTCTTCAAGTCTTGACAGAAGCAACCAAAGAGGACTGGAATGGGGACATTTCTTTAGCTGTATATAAAATACAAAATTATTTTATGGACTTTTGGATATCACTTTAATATTCGCCAAAAAGGAATTCAGATTAGAGAATAGACAACTTGTGTATTTCTGAAGAAAAGATCAAAACTATTGCCTGTTACATAGATTTCTGTTAAATATTTACTTTTTTAATTAATGTACATTTAAAAGTGACAAAATATACACACCCCTTGATTATAAGATTCACGGGCCTTCTCTATATTTTCAACCTGGTCTTCAATTTGACCTTTCATCATCCATAACTTTGGAAAGTCTTCATAGTGTTTTAGTGCTTCATCACACAACTCACGTGCACGAGGAATGTCTCCTAACACCCATTCCAATTTCACAGATTTCATGAATACCTACAACATATAGAAGAATCATCAGTAATTATTGCTTTATTTCAGCTGGAAAATCAAAACCTTAATTAGCATGCACTCAGCCAACTGGAAACCAAAAGGTGGATTACTGGCCTGTAATTCCCATGTTCCAAAGATTTTTTGTGATTAATTCTGTGCCGATGCTTTGTTGGGTGAGATGAGAAATGGCAAATAAGTCATCATCAGGTTTTAGCCTAAATGCGAGTGACATTCGTGATATCATTTATATTTTTCATGATATTATATGCCAAAATCAACTATTCTTCCTTGCTATAGCATGTAAACAAATACCACGTTGTTGGAAAAAGGCAATAGGTCTGAGACTTCCGCACATGCATTGGTGTGTGTGTGTGTGTGTGTGTGTGTGTGTGTGGGGGGGGGGGGGGGGCAGAGACAGGAATGGCTCTCAGATTGGGGTCAGGTTATCACTGATGCATAATATTGGCAAACATCAATAAGTTTCAGTTCTGCTGCTGTTTGGAACATAGCTAGGAAATAGCTCTCAATTCCCAGCCAGCAAATTTAGTACTTGGACACTGGCACTATGATCTTGAAATTTCTGGCACGTATTCTGTGAACCACCATTAACTCAATGATGAACAACTTGCAAAATCTAGGCCATTAAACAGGAAACAAACATGAAATGACAAAACTTGAAAGAGAAATCTATGGTTTTTGGTATCTGCTGTAAGAATTACTTACTTGCTTTTGATAAGCAAATAAATTATTAGATTATGTAGCCAAATCAAAGATGATCTTGAATTTAAGATCCAACTTTTGCAAAGCTGTGTGCAGTGGCTCCAATTTTTTGTCTTTACATTTTTCAGGAAGATGCAGAGTTATTTCAGGGTGGTTAAAATCTATGAGGTTGATTCTTGAACTTGGGGATCGAGAGGGAGTTTAAATTATAAACGTTCATAATATTTTAAATTTTAAAAATGGCTAACATTTTTAACCCATTTCTGGTTACCCTTCAAAGGGCAGCATCATCTAGCTACTTTAGTCCTTGCAATCATTTATACAAAAGATCCCAGTGATCCCTTTTGATTAAAAGATTTTGACCCAGCAACAGCGATGGAACAGAGAAAAATGCCCATGTCGGGGAAGTGTGCACCTTACAGGAGAATTTGAGGTGGTGAGGTTTCCAGGTATATACTGGCCTAGACCTTCAAGATGGTTGAGGCTGTGGGTTTGGGCACTTGATGAATTGCTGCTAATATATACTATTCTGCAGGTAGTATATGGCCACAGTGCAGTGGAGGAGGGAGTAAGTGTTTCTTGTAAGGGTTGGGTTGCCAATCAAGCAAATAGAGTTTCAAATATTGTTGCAGTTGTATCCATTCAAAAAGTGGGGAGTATTCAATCACCTCCTAACAAGCGAGTCCTGAACAATTAGTTTCTGGTCAATGTTGATATCAAAGAAGTAGATGTGAAGGAATTAGTACTTGGATCCAAATTTTCCATTTCTACCAGACACAGGTTTTAAGTGGGAAATTGAAACAAAGGTTGCTTTTTAAGCATGTAAAAACTGAAAACAGGTCATCAATAGCGATGATAAATGGCTGTAGTGACTATTATAAATCAAATGTTAAAAAGGGAGCTTGGAAGTATTTTCTTTAATTGAGTCTACAAGTATGTTGCAGTTACTATAAGTGCTTCCACCCCAGAGGAAATTAAGTTTATTTGAAAATGTTTGATATTTACTTACTCTTGCTGTTGGAGCACTACTTCTAGCTTTAGCCAGAAGTCTTCGTGCTCTTTCATATTCATTGTTCTCAGACTCCAGCTTAACAGCTGCCAACCAAATTTCTTCACTGTTAGGGTTAGCCTATTACACAAAAAAAACAGCAAAATGCATCAGAAATAGGTTTATGAAAAATTTTGCAGTGTTTTTTTTAAATCACTTCAAAAAAGTTTATTTAGTGCCTCAACTTTTTTTTCAGAAATGTCTCAAAAGTACTTCATAATTATTTCAAAGGAAGACCATGAAACAGCTGGCAAAATGCAACACAACTCACATTTATATTATTGCTCCAATTCTACATGCTTTAGTAGAACAAATTTTAAGCTTATCCTGAGATACATAACATGAATCAAAATTTCTCATGTTATGAAATTTTTCTCCAATCAAAATTTAAATTCAGGTTAGCCATTGATGATGGAAGGGGCGAGGGGGAAGGTAGGTAGCTAGTCAAAGAATCCTGCAGTCTAATCCACCTTACTATGTGGATGTTGAAAAGTGGATAGTTAAGGCAGCAGTGCAAGAAAGAAGAGTGGAAGAGGAGGGATAGAGAGAGACAGTTAAAAAGAATTAATCCAGTTGAAAACAGTAAAACTGTATGACACTAAATCTTCAAGTAAAGATCTAAATGACTATTATCCTGAAACATTAACTCTATTTTCCTCTCCAGAGAAATGGTCAAACCTCAAAATCATCGGTAGTATTTTGCTTTTGTTGTTGAGTAATTTTGAATATATCTTTAAGACATTTAAAACATAGTCTCATATTTTCAGCGATGACATTAATCTTCAAATCAGACAAACCTGAAAGGCAAGTGCAAGAATACTTCTGGCTGCAGGCACATCACCAGCTAACCACTTGGACTTGGCACCCATTAACCAAAGAACTTCTGCTTTTGGACAGTGAGCTACAGCCCTCTGCAAAAGACCTTCCAAGGATTCCCTGAAAAAAAAATATTATTTAACTATGATTCCTCTCATGGATAATCCAAGAAAACTCATTCAGAATCAATACCATTCCAATAAATAACCTTTATTCACGTACGCAGCTCCCTAGACTTTCACTATATTGAAATTTATTTGCAGCCATCCATTAATTAGGTAGACAGTTAATTTGATACATGTTAATGCAATCTTTTGTAACTTGCTCCATCCACAAATGCTTTGAATGTATCCACACTGCATGTTCCCATTCTGTCCCAAGTCTTTAAAATATTTTGTAGTTAAAAAAATATACAAGTCATTACTTATAAAAAATTCTTGCTGGGCCATTTATCATATTAAGTTATTACAAATGTGGTTGTATACTGACAATTTCCTAGGAAGCAAAATATAGCAAACATAAGCTAATCTGTACACTCAATCATTTATTGACTTTGATTGCTTTCATGTAGTCTGAAAATTTCCCAAGAGCTGGACATTTATTAAATAAATGTTCGAAAGTAATGGGTCAAATTAAGTTCAAAAGTAATGGGTCAAAAAAGCTCAGACATATTAGGTATAGCCACCATGGCTTTGTGCAGGGATGGTCATGTCTAACAAACTTGATTGAGGTGGTGACAAAGACGACTGATGATAGTAGGGCAGTGGATGTTGCATACATGGACTTCTTAAAAACTTTCAACAAGGTATCTCATGGTTGACCAATCCAGAAGATCAAGGCACATGGGATCTATGGAAACTTGGTAGATAGGACTCAAAATTGACCTTGCCATAGAAGACAGAGGGTAGTGGTGGAGGGGTGTTATTCTGACAGGATGTCTGTAACTGGTGGTGTTCCACAACTGTTGGGACTTCTGTCGTTTGTGATGTGAGTTGGATGAAAATCCAGATGGGTTGATTAGTAAGTTTGCGGACGACACAAAAATTGGCAGAGTGAGGAAAACTGTCAAAGTGTTCAGCAGGAAATTGATCAGTTAGAAATGTGGGTGCAGAAATGGCAGATGGAGTTTAATCCAGACAAGTGTGAGGTGTTGCACTTTGGGTGGTCAAATGGAAGAGGAAAGTATACAGTAAATAGCAGGATCTTTAGGTGCACTGACAAACAGAGGGATCTTGACATGAAAGGCCAGAGCTCCCTGAAAGTGGCAACACAAGTAGATAGAGTTGTAAAGGTGGTGTACAACATACTTGCCTTCATCAGTCAGGACACCGAGAATAAAAGAGGGGAAGTCATGTTGCAAGTGTGTGAAACTTTGGTTAGACCACATTTGGAGTATTGTGTGCAGTTCTGGTCACCGCATTACAGGAGGATATGGAGGATTGGGAGAGGGTGCCTGGATTACAGAATATTAGTTATGAGGTTGGACAAACTTGGATTGTTTTCTCTGGAGTGTTGGAGACCTGACAGAAGTACATAAAATTATGAGAGGCATAGATAGGGTAGATAGAGTATTTTTCCCAGGGTGGAAGTATCAAATACTAGATGGCATAGCTTTAAAATGAGAGGGGGAAAGTTTAAAGGAGATTCATGAGGTAAGTTTTTGTTGTTTTACACAGATTGCGTTAGGTGCCTGGAGCACGCTGCCAGGGGAAGTGGTGGAAGCAGATACGATAGCAATGCTTAAGAGACATTTAGACAGGCACATGAACAGGCAGGGAATGGAGGGATAAAGACCACATCCAGGCAGATAGGGTTAGTTTGGGTTTGGATTGGCATCATGGTCAGCATAGGCATCGTGGGCCAAAGGGCCTGTTCCTGTGCTGGATTGTTCCATGTTCCACAAAACACCAGGTATCAGTGTGGAAATGGCAGAGCATATCCAGGTGTTGGATCACCCAAACCACCTTCCGTGGTAACGTTAACAGTCCAGCTTTATAATAGCTGAGCAATTTAGGCTCATATAACCCAAATTATAGCTTAGACTGGCTTGGAAGGGACATCTTTTAAAACTGTTTCATGACAAGATACTTGCCATTCTATGCCAGGTCATGCCTTGAATTGAGTCTAAATCAAAAGGGTGAAAGGGAATTCAAAGGAGTCTCTTCTCCAGTTTTTAAAGTAATGGGACTGTTTCATCTAATCCAAATATAGAATATACATGAAAATTAGAAAGCAACAAATTTAAACCAAGCATGTTAGCTTCTCTTGTGAAGAGCGACATACACCCTGGGTCAAATTACCAAGGGAATCAATTAAACTGGATGCTGAAAATCTGAAAATTGGAAAATGCTGGAAACGCACTGCAGGTCAGGCATCATCTTTGCAAAGAAAATAATGTTACAGGTCAAAGGCACTTCATTAAAATGCATTGTTCTCCCTTTCAGGAGAAAACTACAGTACCATTGATTGATTTGCAGTGCATCATGAATGAGAAATTGTATCACAGCAGCTGAACACATAAGAGAAATATAGAGAATATAGAACACCACCTCAAACGTGTTTAAATCATTTTATTGTAGGTCAACCAAGATCTAAGATGGTAGCAGCTTTGTTCCTACTTTATTTTCATGCAAAAACCGCAAGTGGATTCAGTCTGTAAATAATAATTAGGCAGCCCAACATAAAGCATTTCTTATACTAAATATAGCAAGGTTAATTTCTGACCATGTTTGCCAAGCACAATGATGCTGGTATAACATTTCAACTTCATAGTACCTGGTGCCATAGTTCTTTTCAAAGTAGGCAGCTCTTAGCCACACACTTTTTTTGCTTGGGAAGACCTGGAGTGCATGTGCATAGATTGCTCGTGCACATTCAAGAGCTCCATGAGAAATGCACTAAGAAACAAAACAATAAAGAAAGAAATTTCAGATTAAATTTTGAAATAAAATATCTCACATAATTGATAACTTATTGCAACAAACAGACATGGAACATATTTACAAATATAAAGTGTTGAAATATTAATCTGAAGAACATTTTCTACTGCTGAGTTACATTAAAATAAGGGTTAAGCTTATCACAAGTTAAATCATAGCAAGTATCCTATAATTTATGTTCAGGTCATGCACATCAACAAATAACACCCTGGAGGCGGTTTCCTATAGTTTAATTTTGATTATGCACAGCTATTATCCATGGAGGAGAATCTAGATTTATTAAAGCAAAACAACAAAATCACACTGCATTATGGATTTTTGCTTCTGGCACACAAAGCAACCATGCATCCAATTGAATCTGCACCAACTCTTGAGAATGATCTAAAACAAAACCAAATTTTTCCATTCTTTTCACTTGTTTCCACTTCTGTATTAAGTACTAATCCAAATTTTCCTGAAAAGACCACTTCTCTGCCTCAACCATTCCCTGTGGCAGAATATTTTATGCTGCAATTAAACAGTTTTCCTCATCTCTCCTCATTCTCACGATCAAAATTGTTATCCCACAACCAGAAAGCCAAATGAGGTCAAGAGAACATTTAGGGAATACTGACAATATTAATTTGACATGAAGTTTAGAGAGATAGAACATAGTCATAGTTTTAAATTTAACATGCAAATTTTGAAGTGATGGAAAAGAATTCGAATGCACTAAACAGAGCTGTTCTACTAATGGGTAAACACTTGCGCATAATGGAGCAAAGGCTCCATGTATAATTTGTAAATAAATGAGGTATATGCTACATCAAGCTGAAAGAGAACTGTACAAATAGTCTGCATCAAGCTGAAAGAGAACTGCATAAATACAAAGAAAATTGAAGAAATAAGGTGGACAGGAAATTCAAAAATGCACAGTATCAAAATTAAAAGGAAATGTTCATAAATATACAGTAGAAGATTATGAGCCCAACGATGAAAAAAGATGAGACTATTATGGAAATAAGAAAACAAGTGGACTTGGTAAAATTAGTACTTAATGTTTTCATAGTTAAAAAAAGACATATCAGCATTTTGGTGGATTTCTTACAATTTTTACAACTGGGATCAGAGAAATGATTGCAACTTTAGTTGCACAAGGGCATTAAAAGTGATGAAACTGCAGATGCTGTTGACACACTTGTCAAATCCCTCTCAATTTAGCAATTGCCCCTATTGAACAGGAAAACTGCAAACATCACTCCAAGACGACAGGGAGGGAGCAGCCAGGTTTCTAAAGAACAAAATCAGCCATACGAAGATATTGAAATCTTTTGGGTCAGAATGAGAGAACTTGTTTAAAAGGAACAGTTCAATGGAGACTCATTACACAAAACAAGGGTGGAATTTGGACATTCATAGTTGGTAGTGCCCAGCAGCTCACCATGTAGAACATTTAAAACACTTATCTGTAGGAAAATATACACAGTGCCTTCTCTCATGACTGTCAATAATATAATGCACAAAAATGACACCCCTCAAACAATGCAACAGTAAATGAAAAATGAAATCTGGTTATGAGCTTTAAGGAGTGAAAAAAACTTTGCAAAATGTACTCCATGTATCTTAATATTGTTTCTTGGCTGTTGTTTTATACTAAAATCACCGCACTTACACTTTCTGCATCCTCCATCCAAGCATGTTTCCGATCTTCCTCTTCAATGCCAATTCCAATAACAGCCCGAATAATAGCTTGACAGGTGGCAACACTACCAGCCCTATCACATTCTTCAGCATCCTTCAAAAGAAAAGACAAAAGATTAAGCCAAGATTCTCAATGACAAGAATAGAACAAGGCATGCAGGAGATACAAATCTTGTAAATTTCTATGCTAGTTATTAAATTGTTGGAGAGGGTTCAGAGGAGATTTACGAGAATGATTCCGGGAATGAAAGGGCTTAAGTATGATGAGTGTTTGTCGGCTCTTGGACTGTACTCACTGGAGTACAGAAGGATGAGAGGGGACCTCGTAGCGACATTTAAAATGTTGACAGGTAAGGATAGAGTAGATGTGGCTAGGCTGTTTCCCTTGGTGGGCGAGTCCAGGACCAGAGGGCACAATCTTAGAATTAGTGGGTACAGTTTCAAGACAGAGATGAGGAGAAATTTCTTTACCCAGAGGGTGGTGAAATTGTGGAACTCCTTGCCACGCACAGCAGTGGAGGCCAGATCAGTGGGGGTGTTCAAGGAGGAGATAGACAGATATCTAAATAGTCAGGGTATCAAGGGATATGGGGATAAGGCTGGAAAATGGGATTAGAATAGTTTTTTTTTCTTTTTTTCCCCACCCCATTTCTTTTTCCCTTTTCCTTGGAGCAGACTCGATGGGCCGAATGGCCTGCTTCTGCTCCCTTGTCTTGTGATCTTGTGAAATTATCTCAAAAACAATGCAGCTAATAAATATGATTGCACGTCTAGAGTATCACATATGGCAATACACTCAGGTTAATTTCTGTTTAACATCCCGAAACGGATTTCATTAAACATGTCAAATTGTTATGTACTGGGGCACAATTAGACCAACACTTTACAAGCCTAAGGATGAATCATCCAAAATGCCTTGTCAAAGAGGTGAGCGAACTGCAGAGCCATACGATTTCTAGATATTAAATAACTTTGAACCAAGTTAGTATTACTTTCCCACTTTTCAGAAGTCATAATGCAAATTGGTAAACTGAAAAATTTTCATTCTTGTAGTCGTCATCACTGCTCTATCACTCAAATAAGTATTAAGAAATAGCATTTAATGTTGCTTTAGTCCCAGTTAGAGTTTACAAATTATCAGAGCTTATTTAAAGAAAATCTTCAAATGAGCTGTGGCAATAATACTGTAATTGATACCACTAATTCTGGTGGCAACTGCTTATTATAGAAAGTGAAACTCGTTTATAAATGGCAAACAATTCAGGAAGCCACTCTCACTCTTGAAGCCAGGAAAAATAAATCTGAAGCCATGCATCATCAATCCTACAGATGTAACTGCCTTCATTTCAGAAATGGAGTAGACAGGATAAGTATCAACTGTCATTTCAACTGGAGAAATGAGCATTTCTTGACTTCACGGACATTGCAGCCTACTGCAAGATGCCAAAGTTTCATTATATTAAACTTTTGCAGGAGAAACTACACGACAAGCAAAGCTGCTCTGCAATATTATCAGCATCATACTCAGTAGGTGGAAAGTTCACAAGTCAAAAAACCTGCTTCCTTTCAAGAACATCTATGATCATTTAAAAAAATTAATGGACTTCTTCACTCAAGAATTCCTGGGTTATATTGACAACAGTGACAACGTGTCAGTGTTTAACGAACACTGCATTTATCATTGCTCTTTTGTCAAAGTCTTTCAATTACATAATTTCTACTTGATTTTTTATGAATTCGTATTAGAGTACAATTGTTAAATGTTATTTGCTCAGGAGAGTCACCAACAAAGCTGATATACAGCTCAGATTAACCTGCAGCTTTCAATCATTCCATCTATACTAGAATTTCACTGTCAAATCACTCAAGGTTAAGTATCCAACAGAAATAATTAATTAGACAATCACAACAGGGATCCTTGCTTACAAACAGAACAGTTGGAGAATATGGACTACAAAATTGCAGGAGTTTCAAGATGTCAGTAATGCATGTCATCATGAATCTTGAAAATTAATATAGGTTATTTCTTATAAAAACTTCAAAACAGAAAAGCATGCTTAACATTTTTCCCACTTGCATACCACAGATAATGACAGGGCCTTGAAGTTCAAGACCTCTGCCAAACAAGTCAAAATTCCTCCAAAATGTTATTCTTCAAATGTTGTTCTATACCTTAGCAACCAACCAATATACATCCATAGTTCTGTGATGCTCCTTTCTAAGGAAAGCAAACAAGCTGCACAAGGGGAGGATATTTACAAGTGGGTTAATATAGCTTCTTGTTGCAAGGAAAATGTCTTCTCACAATAACCAAGCTTAGGACAGATCAATTTTTCAAAAGCTTGGAGAGCACTTTCTAATAAATGTAGTTTACAACAAAAATATATAATTGGTTAAGGTGGTCTCAAAAGCATGAATGGAAACGGAGATATAGAAAAATGAGACCAATAAGGAATAGGTCAGAGATGAGAGAGAGAATTAGTCCGTATAAGAAATTAAATCCAACTGAACAGCTGTTGACAGAAGCAAAAAGCAGGTATTATTGGCAACTACTAGAAACACAGAAACTATCAATTCTGAAACCCAATGAAGCTGGCAATTTCTGAGTTAGCAGCACACAAAATTGTTACAGGTGCACCAAGTGATTCTATTGTGTCTCAAGGAAGATACAAGGCATGCCTACCCACTTACCTCGAGTAATATCACTCCCACTCAACAATGTTAATTCCTAATACTCTCAAGGAACAAACTGGGTTGTATATCTTGTCTTACTAGTGTCAATTAAACACCAAGAGGAAATACTCTTTTGTTTCAATAAAATTAGTCATGAATACTCATTTTGGCAAAATTATTAAAATGGACATTATTGTTATTTGAGTACTTATCCAAGAAATTTCAACATCAATCAGTTCTGCAGAGATAGTAACCCACCTTATTTCAAATAAGGTTTCAACCAGTGGACAGAGGAATGTCAAACATATATACGTCTGTAATTTCTTGGCTTGTATGTCTCATCTGCGATTATCGTAAGTTGCATAGTCTGCTGATATTTTGAGTGCTTTTGTCTGAGAAACTATTTACATACTAGGATGGTACTATTTTATATATCATTAACAAAGTTAGTTTCATTAATAAATCAAATGGCATATGTCAACAAAATATCTTACAAAATTAATAGTACCATTGATTTACAATAAGACATGAATGAATTAGTTTTAAAACAGCCAAAGGCAGTTGAAACAAAATTATGGTGGTGTTAAAAAAAAATTAAAAACATTCAAAGAGTGCCATAACATCTGGAGGAAGTTCATTTTGACATCAAATATGTCTTTGATCAACTAGCAGTGAGCCAAATCCAAAAGCATACTAGTCAGTTCTGCACGCAATTGACAGGGAGCAAAAAGATTTTCAATTCATTTTTCAAAATAAGTTACTCAACATTGAAAAGTTAATCACCAAGTTTTTAAATATGTAGGTTGCTGGATGAGCCTTTTCAAAATGTACACTTGGAAACCATCCAGTTATCTTATTCATAACTTACAACATTAAAAAAAAAGCTGCCTGAGAAGTCAAAATTAGTTTATTCCTTTTACAATTTTCATTTCAGTTGGGAAAGCAGTGGTTTGGATTATGAACTTTAAATAGCTGATAAATTTGGCACATGTAATGTGACTGCCATTTTGATCAGAACTGTAAAATGCATTGGACACAAGATGCAAGTTGTTTTTCCCTCTGCTTTTCTCTTTAAGGTTGCTCTTATACCAGAACAGCTCCTGTGGTTCCATGATTTCTACAAACTACCTTCAATCTCTACCTTCTGACAAACATAAAGCACTGCTGTCAATAAAAAAACTTTAAAAAAAATCTTCTGTTGATGTAAGCATCACTGACAGATCCAGCATTAATTGCATATTCCTCACAACTTCCAGGTGGTAGGGAGCCAGTTTCTTGAGCTGCTGCAAACTGCATGTTACAAGTACTTTTGTGGCCCTGTAATCCAAGTGTTCCAAAATGTTGGCATATCATCATTCCTTCACATTTGTTATACGTTTCTAAGTCAGGACTTGGTGTAAAATGGAAGTCAACTTGTAAGTGGTGGTGTTTCCATGTGCTTGCTACCATTATCGATCTTGGCTGCAGAAGTTGCAGGTCAGGGAGATGGTGTTTTATAAGACTTGGCCAACTGCTACAGTGCACCTTATGAAAGGTACTCACTGCAACTATGTCAGTTCTGTAATGCATATTTAACATAGTGATGGGATACCCATCAAGCTGGTTGCTTTATCCCAAATGCTGTTCAGTTTAAGTATAATTGGAGATGCAATGATCCAAGACCATTGAGAATATTTTGTCACAGTATTAGTGGAAAGCTTCTGGAGAGTCAAGTTAAAATCATTCACCACAAATGCCCAACTCACAAATTCGTCTTGTAGCAACTGGACCAGCCATGCAAATGCAGGTAAAGTTTCTGATCAATAAGAATTGCCTAGATTAAAACTGATACTAAGGAAGTCAGCAGTGGTAATGTCACTGAACAGCACTGCGAAATGGCTAGACTGTTGTGAGATTGACTGACACGTGTGGTACAGATGACACTAATCACAAAGCAGCCATGCCCAAAAGTTTCTCAGGAAGACACAGACTACTTCATTAGATAAGGAAAGCAGGGCTTAGTTATTAGCACCATTGCCCCTTCTAATTCAAGGATAGAAGGAAGGTAAGTGAAGTAAAAAGTCATTAGGCAGAGGATACAGCACTGAGATACTTCTTCTGTGATAAAAAATACAAAAGCTTCTTTGGTGCATTCTGGAATGTCATGATTGGTCTCCAAAATCTTTCTTTGTGTTAAGACAGACTACAGCCAGTGGAGACTCTCCCCAATACTATTAACTTCAGTTTTTCCAAAACCCCTCAATTCCACAAAGGAGTTACTCTCAACTCACTTCTGGAATTTAGCTCTTTAGTTCATGTTTTGACCAAGTCAGTAGTGAGCCCTGGTGAAACCAAACTGAGCATCAGCAAGTAGGTCAGTGGTGAATAAATGGTATTCAAAGCTCGACTGAGGATGCCTTCCTTCACCTTGTTGGTGAGGTAGGATAAGAATTGATTAGATTTTAATTGTTATACATTTCATGGACAGTGTATAACCTGGGCAACTTTCCACAGTGGGCAGTACAGATGCTTAGCTACTGGAGTCCCTGTGATTGCATGGGTTTCCTCCCACATCTCGAAGATGTGCAGATTGGTGAATTAATTGGCCACTGTATATTGCCCCTAGTGTGGGGCAGAATATAATTTTTTTTATTTAGGCTAGAGGCATGATCATTCTGTGACACAAGTATGCAATCAATCTTTTCTTGGCATGGCATGGGGTGCATTTAATTAGCTGAAAACTAACTACTGTGATAGTGGGGAGTCTCAAAGGGAGATGGGGTGTATAATACTCAATACTTCTGGCTTAAGATGGCTGCAAGCTCTTCAATCTCATATTTGTACTCTTGCCGGGATAAGTACATCCATGCAGCTCATTTCTCCTGTTAGCCATTTCATTGTCCACCAGTATTCATGAACGAACACAAGCTTTGATCGGATTTGTTGGTTGAGCACATACATGGAATGAGATCCCAGAGGAAGTGGTTGAGGCAGACACAATATCAACTTTTAAAAGACAGTTAGACAGGTACATGGATAGGAAAGGTTTAGAAGGATATAGGCCAAATGAGACCATCTTGGATGGGCACCTTGGTCGCCAAAGGGCCTGTTTCTGTGCTGTATGAATCTATGACACTGACCAGTTAATTGTCTCCATGACTAATTGGTTCATTTTTTTTTCTCCCTATAGTATTCAACAGGTTGACATCTTTTTGTTTGGTACACTGGGTGCTGCTCTAGACATACCATTCTTCACTTTTTGGAACCAGACAAATAATAATGACGGTGTGAAGGATATTTTAGACTAAGAGACTACAGACTAAAGTAAACTAGGCTACAATAAGTGAGTGGCAAACCCACACTTTATCACTTTAAAAGCAGGGTAGATTCTCAAATCTCCAGACACTAACCAAGAAAACAAAATTTGATAATTGTTGCTTTGTACAAGGAATACCCTAAATCAGCTATAAACTGACTGTAATTAATAACAATGGAATTGTATCTGTCATTTGTCAGAGTAATTGTTATGATTCTGAGCTGTTAGCTTGAATTTAGTTTTAGGTATAGCATAATGAAAGTATTTAAAGCAACAAAATTTGAGCCCATATCATAATATGACAGGTCAAAGTTTCTAGATACTAGCAGAAGGGATAAAATGCCAGTCACATTTCCAGACATGAAATACTAATGCAGTGTGGCAAAACAGAGTGCATAATATTAAACAATACTCCAAATATGAGTAACAATACTCTTTTATATTAGTTATTTAAAATAATTATATTTAGTCTTTTTTCAACATAACTTTATACAAATTGAAAGAAAATAATATTCTTCTTCTGAACAAAAATGCTATTATTGGCAAAGAAAACAAAGTTTTTATATCAGGACTATTCCAAAACACAATTCCATTGGCCTTTTTGGTATCACTTGCACTGTAAATCAAGTTATTGCATTGCAAATTAAATCCTATTAATAATCAATTGTAGTCAGTAGAATAATCTGAATTTCCACAGCACACAATATGCTCTGAGGCAATTCAGCTTGCTTTAAAGGGAACCACATGGAAATCAGACTTTGGAAAGGAGGCTAAAAAAAGAAAGACTGGTGGCTTAGTCACCAAATTCTTAAGCAAACTTTGGGAGGGACGAACAGCGAAAGAGGACGTGCAATGGGATGTTAACAGCTGAGGTTTCAATAGGTGGTTTAGTTTAGTCCCCAACTGCAAGGCAAACAAGAAGTCAACCAATTTTGGATCAGAAGGTTTTCCGGCCAAGTTTTATGAATTTTCAGGTTTTTTTTAAAAATGTATTGGAGTCTTCTGGTCACAAGGTAAAAACCTTAAGGGAAATTATGCTGAGCAGTGCAATGTACTTCAAGCAAAAAAAAAGAAACAGGATAAGACAAGAAACTTGAGAAAGCCAACATGCCCAATCCAATCAATAAGATTATGGCTCATCCATATCAACATCATTTGCCTGCAGCCTCCTTAATGCCTTTGACCACACACAGGTTTAATGCTCATCAATCTTCACTTCAAATCTATTTAATGTCTCCGCCTGCACAGCTCTATGGGGTACAGAATTCCATTGGGTCACCATCCTCTGAAAGAAATTTCTCCATCTCCAATTTAAATGGGCAACCTCTTATTCAGAAACAATTACCCAAGCTCTCCAATTCAGGAAAATATCTTCTGCATCTACCATCGATCCCCTTCAGAATGAACTCTCATTCTTCTGAACTCCAAAGAGTATAGCCATAGCTTCTTCAACTTCTCTCCGTAAGTAAATCCTTTCATCCAAGGAATTAATACCAAGGGGGAAGAGTTGTGACATTGGATATTAGATGTAGGTTGGTGCAACTGAATAGTGCATCCAACGTAGAGTTAGCACTGTCAGGAGTGCAGTGCCCAGGACATTAACAGAATGAAGGAACTGTTCACTATGGGATGAATCCTGGTTCTTCTTTCAAATCCTTGCTTCCTTCTGGGCTAGTATTTGGTTCTTCTTTCAAATCCTAGCCTCCCTTTGGGCTATTCCAGCAAGGTCATCTACTACTACAAAACTGAGCATCTGAAGTCTCTTGTGTCTCTTACTTGTTACCACTGATATGTTCAGACACAGGGCCATAACCTGAAGGGTTCACTTGCAAAATACATGATAAAGCAGAAGTGTATTTCTACCCCACCAGATAGGTCAGACCTGGTCAGTGCAACAGAGTATGAGGTAAGAGATACCACAATGTCCCCATGAGTAATGCAGTAATTGGAGATAGTGGGCCTGCTGGTACCATCACCATGGTAAGCAAGGCCTTAAAGGAACAAAACAGACATTATAGGCATGACCAGCCCAGGGATCAACAAGCACAAGATGATTAGGCAAGAACAATGATGTCAGAAGCAAATGATCATGTATATTCCCTTGATAGAATGGTCAGGAGGTAATAGCTAAGTGGACTGTGTAACAGTGAAATTCTTACTGGATCTCTAAATGTACCTAAAAATGCCACACTCTGTACAAATCAGAAAAAGTATATGGACTGCATTGGTAGCAAGGTGAATAGACCTCTCTTTCCCTGAGGTGCAAGATTAATTAAATGAATACTTTTCTGGTTCACCTGGGAACAGACTGCATGAGTGGTTCTCTTGCTCCACAAAACCACATAATATACTTACTGAACTTATAGGGATTTTTGAGCAGCTCAGACATTAAAATATTCTAAGGTACTAAAAAAATTTGTTAAAGAGCTAATTAAATGAATTTGTCCTTGTGCAGTTTTTTGACATTTCAGCAGAAATCATTTTCCCCTTCAGTGATAATTTTTTTGGATTGATCCATGATTTTGGATATGTTTCCCATGCAGATCCCTAGTATAATGTTGTGTCTTTGCACAGCATTATATCAAGTTAGTGCCTGAACTGATCTAATGTTTATAAGATCTCCCATCCCTATTTGGTTGCAAAGGTGCTGACCTTCAAGGATTCAGTTGCGGGCCCATGCTGAACGACCATGAGACATCATTAGGACAAATCCCTATGACCCTACAGATACTTCCCTTCAGCTGCTCATGGGAGAAAGTGGAAGCAGGGACCAAGCTGCAGCAAGTAGTGGTGTTGATGGGGGCAAATAACAGCTGGAGAAAACTCCTTCCATTATGTTATAATTTTAATAAGAGCAAATGATTATTAAACTTATTAAAAGTGGAATATTTTCTCTTTTATGTTATAATTTTAATAAGAGCAAATGATTATTAAACTTATTAAAAGTGGAATATTTTCTCTTTCATGTTTTTAACCATGCTCTGCCTTCAGTTAAATTTTAAAATTTGTGTCTAAAATTTTAAGCCAAATATCTAAAGATTTGGGAGCAATTCTTAAAGGTTTGAAAACTCTTATAAACAAGCTTGGCTTAAGAGTGTTGACAAGTTTGCAGCAGAGAACTTGTGGAGGTTAAAAACTTTAAAAAAAAAACGAGATTTCAAAGGAAAGTCAAAAATGTTTACACAGATACTCCAGGATAGGGAAAGCAAGAACAGTGGTAATGGGACAAGATTATTATAGTGAACGAGACAGCTTCAATGTCCACAGCTCAATTTCCTCAATAACTTATTAAATGGTAAAATTAATGAACCCAGAAAGAAAGTTATTTGAGAATTTTTTTTAAAAAAGGCATTTCAAATAAACACCTGAGACTTAAGATCTCAAATATCCTCAATTAAAATAAAGTCATGAAATGTCATGGTGACTGTTGTTATTCTTCTGGAAAAACTTTGCACTTCTCCAACTTTACCTTATGTGAGATACTAGAAGTGTGTGAATTATTAGATCTTCACTATGTTATCATCATTAGCTCTTCAAAGTTATCAATAACATCACCCAGTGAACCATCCAATAACAGTTACTACTTACTGCATGGTGCAAAACATACGATCAGCAGACCATGAATTTTTAGTCTGGGTTTACTACACTGCAAGTATATCAGTTTCACCTGACAGTAGAATTCAACAGATGATTCAGTACAAGTGAAATGACTGTTGGTGCTCACTTTCAGATAAGCAATTACCTGAATCCATTGTTCTCTATTAATTTCCACTCCATTTGCTCTAAGTGAAGTAATAGCTCTGTCAATGATCTTGTCTACCATCTGAGTATTTCCATTAGCTTCTTCCAGTTTTGCTGCAGTAATCCAAATATGCCTGTCAGTTGGGATGTTTTCTCTTGCTTTGTTGAGTACCTTCCGAGCATTTTCATAGGTCTCCAATCTTGCCAAGGCAAGCCAAAGCTACAAGACAGAAGAACTTCAGACTTCCAACTCCACAAGTTGTCTACTTGAAGTACAAATTAATTAATACTTAATTTTGACACACATAATTACCTCAACACTTGTAGGGCAGCATTCAACAGCCCTACTGAGCATAATCCGTGCATCCTCTGGTTCCTCCAGTTCAACTGCTGCTTTCCATAACCGCACTGAGTTTGGTACATGCTCTAGGGCTGGAGAAATTTTTAAATATATAATTGGACAATTTTACATTGACCAAACTACCCACTTTCACCATCCCCATCCAAAAAGAAAATGTAACTAGTCTGCTATGAAATATTTAAAAGTTCCATTGCATTTACATGCCTTCACTTAGCATAGGGGTGGAAACCTGTAAACCTGCTTTTGAAACTGATGAATTTACTACTGTAAATGTAACAAATTTGTTTCATTTATACATAAAAAATTGGTTGTAGAAAATTGAAATTTCCGAACTATTAATTGCCCAAAAAATACATACCAAATAATTTTGTGCAGTACAATTGTTTAATTGCATAATGAATTGTTTCAGTATTACTATAATACTGTTTATGCTTCAATTTCAACAGTTTTAATTCTATGTTACAAAGCAGGTAAAATAGAAGCAGCTTTGAAACCAAGTTTTGCGATCAAAGTCAATGCTGCAGGTAAGTGAAAGTAACACTGCAAAAACAAACATTTAAAAAAAATCAAAACCAATTCTGAATCTATTTTTCATGTGTGTGTCCTCAGATTTGGACACAAAATTACCCATATAACAGAAAATATTCCTGTAATTAAATACTGTCAACATGAGATCACTAGTCTTCATTCCTTTTCCGATCAAATTTATTAAAAATCTAAGAAACACATCAAAAGCAATAGTCAAGTATCTGCATAGCACTTTAAAAACCACAAAATTCAAATGAAACAAGATAATTTCAGATGTGCATTTGCGTGCTCTGCATCTCTCAGTTTTCTTTTGAAAATGAATGATATCATAAAACAAAAATGCTATCTGCGTTTCAGAAAGGAATTTTCTCCCACAACAAGGAAACAACGATTTTCTATGTAAAGCAGCTGGGCTTCTTCGTGATTAATTATAACACTCACATTCTTTACAGCACAAAATGACAAATCAAGAACAAACGTTTTAAATTTGAGGCCAACAAAAATAATTGCAAACAACAGTACAATTCAGAGCTGATGGAAAACTTAGAAAAGCTTGCTTTGTCCAGTTCAGGTTAGTTTTGTTTATTTATTCAATAGTGCTTTGGCGGTAAAAATACAGGTTTACACAAGTCTGTAAAATAGATATTTCTATCAGTAAATATTGCTTGGTAAATTAGATCAATTAAGAGCAATTACAATTAGAATCAGATAAAAGCACATACAAAGCAAGGGAATCCAAATGCAGTATCCGGCATGCTCGGGACTTTGGTGGTACCTGAATGGCAGTTTTTCAGACTATTGGCTATTACTTCTATTAATACCCAAACACACTTAATAGACATTTATTAGATATTAAACACTAGTATAATAATCTTTCCAAAGAACCTGGCAAGCTTAAAGGGAGCCCCCGTAAAGTATTTAGTATGTCCCCAAACAGTCCTTTGTTCATACAAAACTACTCATGAAGACCAATGTTAAAATTGGTTAACTGATTTGGATAGGATTCCTACAGCTAATATTCTACCTGACCCTCTGGATTACTTAAAATAAATCCCAAAGAGAAATGAAAAATGTGTCATCTACTCCAGATGTCTTTTATTTTCTTCGTAAATGGAGATCACAGACCAAAAAGATGCAAAATGTTTAAACACAAACTTGGTATTTACCTTTTCGCAAAACTCGCTTCTTAGCTCTAATGTCAGTTTCCAATTCTGCAGCACGTATGTATATGCGAACAGACTGTGGCAGATGACGGACAGCATTTGCTACCACTGCTTTAGCTGTGTCACCAGGTTGCAGTCGAGCTGCCTCCAACCAAACATCTTCACTCTAGAAATACATACTGAACATAAATCCATGCTAAATGTGATTCACTTTTACAAACAAGTTTAACAAACTAAACACAGAAGTATTTAAGCAGAATCTTTCATGTAGTAAAATCTGCCAGAATACTTTGCAGGAGTGTTATCAAACAGAATTTGGTAAGGATCTTGGTTAAGAAGCAGATTTAAAGAAGCATCTTAAAAATGTAGAATTCTAGACCTTAAAAGCCTTGAGAATTTGGGCCACAGCCACCAATGGTGTGTTGATTAACACTGGAGATGTCTGAGGTCAGGACTAGAGTAGCACAATTGTCTACAAGTTGCAGTACTGCTGGTGATACAAGATGGGAGAGGAGGGAGGAATTGGTGGGAAAGCTATGAAAGGTTTTTGAAACAATGTCGAAAATTAACAAAGAGTTGTTGTTTAACCTGGAACCAAAAGATCCTGGATATGTAAAACCCAACGAAATTGAATCAATTCTCAAAATCCTTAAGGCACCATAATCAAATATTAGCATACCTTCATACACTTCTATAGAAAATATTTGCATTGGTATAGCATCCCTAATGTAGAAAAATTTTTCCAGAGTGCTAATTAGGAAATTATTTTAAACATTTACTTTAAAATAAGGCAATTTTCATTGTATGTATTAAAGGCTTGTATAAGAAGCAAAAGGTTAACTCTTCAATTCATTTTTCTGAACAGCAGGGTATTACATTGTATTGTATATATGGTTTTTCCTATACTTAAATAGTTTAAAATAATAGCTCTAGCAATTCATAATTCTCTCCTGTCCAGAAAAACATCTGATTTGCTATGGCAAGGCCAAAGCCAAACTGGAAGAACAACATCTTGTATTCCTCTTGGGTAGCTTACAATCCAATGATATGAACATTGACCTTTCCAATTTCAGGTAAACCACACCACCCATGTTCTCCTCCCACATAGACTTACCTGTCCACCTAGTTTTCTTCTCCCCTCCACCTAGTTCCATCTGTCCATCTACCAGCTTCTATCCTAAGCTCCGTGTACTGCTATATACTGGCAATCTTTACTCTTCCCTCCTAGTCCAGGTGCAGACTCTTGACCCAAAATATCAACTTCCACTTTTTTGCCTCCACAGATACTGCTGAACCCGCTGAGTTCTTCCACCATAGTTTTTTTATTAAATTCCATATTCCAACATCTGCAGTCTATTTTGTCCTCATCTAATTTCCCTTCTTACTCATCTTGGCAAAATTCATGCCTATATTAGCATTTTGCTCATACTGACAGTTTGCAAATAACTGCAAGACTGGATCAGCAGCTAACCCAAATCTAGCTAATTATGTGGGCAGCAAATACTGGTAATTCAGTTCACCAGAGATTAGTACTATAAATGGATCAGTATTTCTCACAAATATCATTGTGCACAGTAACATTTCAACAATCCAATTTTCTAGATCTACAAAATGACTGGAAACAATTAAACCTCATTCCATCTCACATGTTCCTTTCTGATTAACAGTTGGGTAATTTCTCAATTCTTGCCATTGACCTGCACTTCACCCCGTTTGCAAAACACCTTGTATTGATTGTGCACCCAAACGGCACTGCATAAGAGCAAACTGCTGTGACTGTAATCAGAAATAGCAGTGATGGCTCTGATTTTGAAATAATCCTACAGAAGGGAAGTAAACTGCACAAGTTCCAAAGAAACCGAGAAAATAAACCAGACATCCATTTCATTTGATCTCTCCCTAATAAGGAATGACAACAATTCTGCCTGGAGGTCAGTGACCAGTGGTGTTCTGCAGGGATCTGTTCTGGGACATCTGCTTGTTGTGATTTTTATAAATGACTTGGATGAGGATGTGGAAGGGTGGGTTAAGTAAGTTTGCTGACGACATGAAGGTTTGTGGTGTTGTGGAAAGTGTAGAAGGTTGCTGTAGATTACAACAGGACATTGATAGGATGCAGACCTGGGCTGAGAAGAGGCAGATGGAGTTCAACCTGGAAAAGTGTGAAGTGATACACTTTGGAAGATTGAATTAATACAAGGTTAATGGCAGGACTCTTTGAAGTGTGGAGGAACAGAGGGATCTTGGGGTCCACGTCCATAGATCCCTCAAGGTTGCCGCGCAGGTTGATAGGGTTGTTAAGAAGGCATATGGTGTTTTGGCCTTCATTAGTCAGGGTACTGAGTTCAAGAGCCATGAGGTAATGTTGCAGTTCTATAAAACCCTGGTTAGACTACACTTGGAGTATTGTGTTCAGTTCTGGTCACCTCATTATAGGAAGTATGTGGAAGCTTTAGAGAGGATGCAAAGCAGATTTACCAAGATGCTGCCTGGATTGGAGAGCATGTCTTATGAGGATAGGTTGAGTGAGCTAGGGCTTTTCTCTTTGGAGAAGAGAATGAGAGATGACTTGACAGAGGTGTACAAGATGATAAGAGGCATAGATCGAGTCAAGAGTCAGACTTTTTCCCGGGGCAAAAACGGCTAACATGAGTGGGCATAATTTTAAGGTAATTGGAGGAAGGTATAGGGGTAATGTCAGAGTTAAGTTTTTATTTACAGAGTGGTGGGTGCGTGGAATGCACTTCAGGCAGAGATGGTGGAGATACATTAGGGACATTTAAGAGATTCTTAGATAGGCATACAAATGATAGAAAAATGGAAGGCTATGTGGGAGGGTAGGGTTAGATAGATAGATCTTAGAGCAGGATAAAATGTCAGCACAATATTGTGGGCCGAAGGGCCTATACTGTGCTGTAGTGTTCTAACAACACAGAAGGTAAAAAGGGGAGTGCCAGAATTAGCACTAGCCCTGGGAAGTGTGCAAATAGAGAAACTAGGAAAAACAATTTCAACAGTCATTATAGTTGAACAATATTTAGTAAACAGCAAAAATATTTGATGTACAAATTATAGATATTCTTAATGGATTAAATAAACACAACGCTATTAAGAGAGGTATGCATTATATATGATGAAATAATTACTTAAAACAAATATTGAACAGAGTCCTTGTCAACTGCCCAAGGGAAAAGCATGCTCAGTGCTCGATACCAAGTCATCTGAAAGTATTGATTACCTTTGGACACATCTCCGTTCCCTTCATAATTAAGTTCCTAGCCACCTGCAGTTTTCCTGTTACTTCCTCAAGTCTTGCAGATGCAATCCATGCTGGAGGATGATGAGGATTGGTTTCACGCACTGATTTTAGTAGTAATCTGGCTTTTTTGATGTCACTGTTATAAAATAGTATTGCAATGTAAATAGATATTTTTGTAAACCATTAAAATATTAGCCAAAGTTGACTAAAAGGAAATGAAACATTTCCATTCATATATACAATGTAAAAAGAAGCTTCTGTACTAATAATTAAAAATTGGTCTATTTATGAACTTAATTAATCCCCTATTTGGCCGCATTAAGTAGTCTGATAAAACCAGCTGTTACATCCATAAGTACTATTTTGCTGGTTCTAACTTCACTACTCCAGCATTTTGCCTACAAATATGATTGTGAAATTATGAATATTTCTATTTCCTTTGAGAAGCTCAAAGCTGGAATATTTTCTAAAGTGTTGTTTGATTTTGACCTCAACTTGAAAGTTCTCGTTTAGTTAGACGGGGTAGAGAAGAATGCAATTAGGTGTTCGGAGTGAGCCCCAGCTTACATTGTGCTTGTTTACATTTCATAAAAGAGCAAGATTACAAATTAAAATAAAAAGATCGTCAAGATCCTAAGGTTTCAAATCATAGTAGTTTAAACTAGATTTATAATGATGATCAAAGCTACATCTTCCTTACAATTATGACACACTTACTTAATGTCTCCACCATGTGTTGGAATCATAGAGTTCAAATCTGTCAAATAGCCTTTAGGGTCCACAACAGTTTGTCCACTAACAGAATCAGATACCTTCATGAAAAAAGATTAATATTTATGTTTTCTGATGCAAAACAAGAAACAGATTTTAGACATCTGTATGCAATATTTCAATGAAATTGTAATTACTGTTTTTCCCCACAAAGGAAGAGAACACATGAAGTAGAAATAGACCACTCAGCCCCTCTGCCATTCAACAAGGTCATGGCTAATACTTCATTTCAAATATCATTTTCTTGGCCTATTCCTATATCTCAATTCCTCCAACTTCCAGAAATCTATCAATGACTTAGCAACACAGCTCTCCAGGGTAGAGGATTCCAAAGATTCTCAACTCTAAGTAAGGAAGTTCTTCCCCATTTTATTGGTAAATGGCCAACCCCTTTCACTGAGACTGCAATTCCCTAATTCTAGGCTCCTTAACCATGGGAAACCTTCCCAATTCTACTCAGTTAAGACCTAGGAAAACTTTGTACTTTTCAGTCAAGTCTTTTCTCATTCTTCTAAACTCTACATAATAGAGGTACTCTGCTTTTTACTTTGTATTAATTTGGCACTGATTTAACCATATTGCTTTTCACTTACTTGACTCAGTCTCATATCCATCAGTGTGTTTCGGGCTTGACCAATTTTCCTCATGTCCAACTCTCCTGATCCAGGTGTCATGAGCCCAGGTGTCATTCCACCTGGGTAGGGGGTATTCAAGCCACCAGGATATGGCGATGTCAATCCAGAAAATTGCTGCAATTAAAACATTAAGCATTTCAAACATTGCTCTGGATGAAGTGAATCATAATAGGAAAATCTTAAACCCTCAGTATTAATTATGCCACAAATTATTGAAACCAAAATGAAATCAGAATACATAGCATCCTATTTCATTACAACAGATTAAACTTCATAGAACATAGAAAACTACAGCATAATTCAGGCCCTTCAGCCCACAAAGCTGTGCCGAACATGTCCCTACCCTAGAAATTACTAGGCTTACCCATAACCCTTTATTTTTCTCAGTTCCATTTATCTATCCAACAGTCTCTTAAAAGACCCTATCGTATCCGCCTCCACTACCATTGCTGGCAGCCCATTCCACGCACTCACCACTGAGTAAAAAAACTTACCCCTGACATCTCCTCTATACCTCCTCCCCAGCACCTTAAACCTATGTCCTCTTGTGGCCACAATTTCAGCCCTGGGGAAAAGCCTCTGACTATCTACCCGATCAATACCTCTCATCATCTTATATACCTCTATCAGATCCCCCCTCATCCTCCGTCGCTCCAAGGAGAAAAGGCCGAGTTCCCGCAACCTGCTTTCATAAGGCATGCTCCGCATTCCAGGCAGCATCCTTGTAGTAAATCTCCTCTGCACCCTTTCTATGGCTTCCGCATCTTTCCTGCAGTGAGGTGACCAGAACCGAGCACAGTACTCCAAGTGGGGTCTGACCAGGGACCTATATAGCTGCAACAATACCTCTCAGCTCCTAAATTCAATTCTCCGATTGATGAAGGACAATACACCATATGCCTTCTTAACCACAGAGTCAACCTGCGCAGCTGCTTTGAGCGTCCTATGGACTCGGACCCCAAGATCCCTCTGATCCTCCACACTGCCAAGAGTCCTACCATTAATACTATATTCTGCCGTCATATTTGACCTACCAAAATGAAACACTTCACACTTACCTGGGTTGAACTGCATCTGCCACTTCTCAGCCCAACTTTGCATCCTATCTATGTCCCTCTGTAACCTCTGACAGCCCTCCAAACTATCCACAACACCCCCAACCTTTGTGTCATCTGCAAACTTACTAACCCAACCCTCCACTTCCTCATCCAGGTCGTTTATAAAAATCACAAAGTGCAAGGGTCCCAGTACAAATCCCTAAGGTACACCATTGGTCACCAACCTCCACGCAGAATACGACCCTTCAACAACCAATTAACAACCTTCAATTAATTTTTTTATATAACCTCCCCTGAAAATTCGAACACCAAGCTCAACAGCTTATTGATAAGAGTTACCAACTAATAGGAAACCATTAGTTTAGGTAAAAATAACTTTAATCTTTGTAACTGAGTGAATAGAACAAGCAGCAACAGTGTGCAATTAATATGCTAATAGTTTACTGAATCCTTGAAACACACCAAAGTACTTAACACAACCGGATGATTTTGTTTAACTACTGTTTTGTAGGCAAATGTGGCAGTAGATGCACAAACCAACAACTCTCAAATAATCAAGGTAAATGAAGAGCTTGGTTCATTTTGTGATGGTGGTAGGGGATATTTATCCATAGCAGAATAGGCCATTCTAGTCAGGAAAAAGATTCAAAAAGATAGCATCTCACAAAATGGTCAGATCAATCTATCCAGCATGGCCTTCAACCCATGGTTCTTTTCACGGGAGGAAGGATTGCTGCTTTTTCAGCGAAACTGGTGGATATCCAAATAACCCAGAAATAATTAATATAATCTTTACACATTACTAGCTTTATCTGTTATGTAATTTATCAGTGCCAACAAAAGTAAAAGTGATGCAAATTTAGCAAGAGTACATAACTCAGTTAACCAAACCAGATACTAAATTAACACCAGATACTTAAACAGATACCAACATCACCCCTCGTCTTTCCCTTCTCCCACCCTCTCGATCTGCCCATCACCCACACATTTCTCCTACCAGTTCCCCTCATTTCCTTCCCTTTGTTCCATGGTCCACTGTCCTCTTCTATCAGATTCCATCTTCTTCAGCCCTTCGTCACTTCCACCTTTCACCTCCCACCAGCTTCTTACATCATTCCCACTCTGCCCCCCTCACCTGCCTATCACCCCCCTCACCTTGATCCACCTATCACCTGCCAGCTCTTGCTCCACCCCTTCCCCCCAACCTTTCCCCCCCACCATACACAAGCACTCACTATCTCCCCTCTTCCTTTCCAATCCTGAAGGGTCTCGACCTGAAACGTGGACTGTCCATTGCTGTCCATAGATGCTGCCTGACCCGCTGAGTATTTTGTGTGTTGCTCCAGATACTAACACTAAACATTTACAAAATATTGATATGTCTGATTATTAAACCATGCAGGAGAGGTACAAGAGTTCAATTTTGCTGTACATTGTTGCTTTTCATCACTTTAATAAATAACACAATTAATGTTTAAAATGGGAAGTTATACTGCCATCTGGTGGTTGAAGTTAAATTATGCAGCAAACACAATTGTTATATTCCAGCAATTAGGAACACATTCAAGGGCGCTAATAGATAAAATATTTATATTCAGTGCAAGTATTTAAAAAAAGTAACACTTAGGATTCTGAGCCACTGGCAAGATCAGTCACCATTGTTCATTCTGTTATCTTCAAGAAAGTGGTGGCAGGTAAGCCATTGTAATCCACATGACAAAACTGCGTACCACCACAGGAAAACCTGAGGTAGAACCTACAATATATCGGTAGACTGATGAATCACCCTGGTGGACACCGTTTGATCACACTCCAGGTGGCCCAATCCCATTAATAATCTGTGCAGTGATGAAAGACTTCTACATTGGTTTTGAAGCCATCTTTGATGCCTCAATAGAGCCTAGTTAATTGACCCAAGCCTGCAAGGACCCAATTAGTGCGTTGAGCTTGAGTCAGATGTACATCCTGCTTAAATACTTAAGTTCTGGTCAGTCAGGCCATGCGATGCTAGTCTGGATCAGTACTTTACCCAGGTCAGGGCAATTTGCCACGCGTACTCTTGTGCTCAACAAACAACAAAAGAAATGCAACATAACAAGTCTTTTCTTCTACTTTTCTGCAGAATTCTAGAGGTCAGGTTTCTGGGGCTGAGACAGGCTTTGGACTGGGTCACATTTTAATATTTTATCCCAGCAAATCTCTGCTTTTGACATTTTAAACCATTACCATGTGCCTTGTGTTCAAATGGGCATCAAAAATCCAACATCATTACTCAAATACAACCAAGTGTGTGAGAGACTAACAACCTACCCCTAAAAGACATTTCAAAACAGATCACCCACTTTTGATTGCAATTCGTTAGGGAGCTGGAGGAAGCTGAAAGGTTTGTATTGGGCTTTTATTTCAGGCACAAAATAGTCTATTTAGTTTGTAATAGTATGCAGAAAACAATTTTTCTCAAGCTAAAGATGTGTCTCCTACCTAACAGTGGTGTCAAAAATACTTACTGCTGACCTTGCAACGATCAGATATTCAAATGTTTAGCCAGTCAGGCTGAATCAGTTTCTACAACTTCTTGGCTTCATGGAATTGAGGTATCATAGAGGAGGCGATTCTTGAACTTCACCATTGAGAAAGAGAGGCATACATTTTGTGGCTTTCGATATGACACAAATTCAATTTTTTAACCCAAGTTACAATTTAAATATTTTTCTTTAGAAATGTGGAACTTGGCTAAAGAAAGAGGAAGTATTAATGAACATCCCTAAAAATTCTTCTGCTTTCATGGAATATTTAATGCAAGATATGCATAACTTTTCCTATTCGCCCATCTATCTGATATAGCAGTTAAAACACAACCAGCATATCACAGTTTGCTGAAAACTATGTTAAGTTGCACAGTTGATTCATCTCTTAAAAGAGTCAAGCAAGTAATTACTTTTTAAAAAGCAAATACTAAAACATCAATTATCTGTATATTTCACGAGAGGCATCTTAGGAGGGTATAGATTGGTACACCACTTCCATCTGCAGGTTCTTCCTTGGCCCTCTTTACCTTAAAGTAAATTCCATTAAGTATTTCGCTCACCATGTAGTGTTGAATAGTTAAGTGAATCACCAATTTAACCTGATTTTCATTTAATGAATGATTTTTTTTTTGCTGACATGGTCTTACAGTCCAAGTATCACAGCACAAAACTACGAGTAAAATCTGTTATTGTTTTACCTTGTACTACGTCAACTGATCTGTATGAACAGTATGCAAGACAAGTTTTTCACGGTACCTTGGTATAAATATATGTGACAATAATAAATAATATCAGGAGAAAGAAATTCACATTATTCCACGATATTGCACTCAAGAAAGTTACAACGTAAACATGTAAAAAATAATGTTGGCCCAGACTGCACATTTCTTTGAAAAAAATTTCAAGTACCAAGGACAAAGAAAGCTGTCGAAATCAGAGCCTACAATGCTCACCCATCACATCCTCAAATAATTTAAAGAGCTATATCACCATATGAATGACCTTTAACCCAAAACATTAACTGTTTCTCTTTCCACAGATGATACCTGACCTGCTGAGTGTTTCTAATATTCTCTTTCAGATTTTCAGCATCTACTATCTTTTATGATCTCTGCACACAGTAACTATTTAACCATTGTCCATTCAATATCAGCATGAAGAACAACATATGTTAAGGTTATGTTTTACTAGCTTGAATCAATAACGCACTATCACAGTTCATTTTGCAGTATTCAAGGTACTCTGTCTCTTAACAAACACCATTTATCATTTTACCAGTTTCCAATCTTCATGATTAAAAAGCGCAGTATCTAAATTTTTCATTGTAGCTTTTGTGACTGGGACTCAATCATATTCTTCTTCCATGAGCCACCTACAAGCCTCAACATCCTCCTGGCCCTCAGTAACAAGAAATGCATTTCAGCAACAAGAATCCAACAAACTACAGAATATATGTTACATCATGAGGAGAAAAAAAATACAGCAGAGGGGAAAAAGATCCCAACATTGGATTTTAATTTTATAATCAAAAACTGATGCTCTACCAGTTTGGTTGAACAGCACCACTTTAAAGATTCTGAGTTCAAGCATTCTGTAAGTACAATATCACAGAATCATAGAATGGTAGAACCCTTCCACCAGTGTAAACAGTCTCGCATTATTCACTTTGTCCACACTGCTTATTTTATATATTTAAAATCAGATATCCCCACAGCTTTTTCCATAAAAAGTTTTAGTCTCTCCAATTTATTCTTGCATTTGTAGTTCCTACATCTAGGAACAATTCTATACATTTCTCGACTCTCTTCAATGCCTCGATACTCATTCTAAATGGGGTAACTGGAACAGAACACAATACTTCAGCTGAGGCCAGAGCAGTGTTTTGTAATGATTCAGCCTGACTTCCCTGTTTTTATACACTGTACCAATATTGATAAAGCCCATAACCGTATGCCTTATCACTTTCTCAACCCACTTTCTATGATGAAGTTCCTTTGCTTCTGCATCCCTCTCACAACAGTATCCTTTCTTCTATATTGCCTCTCCTCATCTTGTCCACAAAAATGCATGTCCTAATATTCCTCCACGTTAAACTTTACCTACCACAAGTCTGCCCATTCCACCACCGTTTATATCCTACTGCAATCTATCCTCTTTCACAGTTTACAACACTGCCAAGTATTGTGTCATTGAAAATTAAGAAATTGTGGCTTGTACCCCAAGTGTAGGTTAATAATACAAATCACCTGACACTGACCCAACCACTGATCCCTGGGTAATGACCCTGATAATCTTATATAAATGTATGAAATAAAACATAAAACCAAGTTGAAAAGTCAACAATAAATCCCCCTGGAAACCTAGCCCCATTCTAATCACCTTGAAATTTAAATTTTGTTTTTCTAGAAAATGTTCCATTATGTAATGCTTCCTCACCAGCAATCTTAGAGTAGAGTCATACTAACAAATGTATAAAATCCAAATATGCAACACATGTTGTTGGACTTATTTTTTCTTTAGACACGTTTTCTAATACCTCTGAAATGATTTTATTCCAGATGTATTCTTCCCTAGTTTAAATTTTCCGGTCATTTTTCTTTACATCAGGGCTAAAATGAAGTGTTCCCTCCAGCATGATTATAGAATAGTCGATACATTTTCATATTTCAATCTAAGATCTGTTAACGGGTAATTTTATTTGGCTCACAATTGCCAGAACATTATAGAACACAAAAGCACAGGAAAATAAAAGTAGCAACAAATCATTGTCCCTTGAATCTGTTCCGTTATTTGATAGGATCATAGAAAAAAAACTCTCCAGTACTATCCTACCCAATGTATAAACACTTTGATGCCCTTGTTATCCAAAAACTTGATCAGCATTATTCTTGGGTGTACCCACGACTCCCTTGAATAAAGAATTCCAAAGATTTACAACTCACTTAGTAATCAGTCCTCATCAGTCAAGGTGGACCACCTTTTATATGCCTTCGAATGCTAGATGCTCTCAACATCTACCTGTCAATCCTTCTCAGAATCTTATGCCTGTGAATATCAGATATTCTTATTCAATTTAACACGCCAAACCTCATCCTTCCAAGAAGGAATCTGATAAATATACAAGACACTGCCTCCGACACATTTATATCCTTTAGTTGATAATTGGTTTATTATTGGTCCCATGTACCAAGACACAGGGAAAAGATTTTGTTTGCATGCTACCCAGGCAGATCATTCCATACACAAGTACATCAAGGAAGTACAAAAAAAAAGAATGCAGAATATAGTGTTACAGTTACAGAGAAAGTGCAGCGCAGGCAGACAAATAAAGCGCAAGGGCCTTGACGAGGTAAATCATAAGTTCATCTTTATCATACCAGAGGTTTGTTCAAGAATCTTAGAACTGCAGGTATGAAAGTATGGAGACTGCAACTGCACCAAGTACGCCAGCTGTGATCCTACCAAAGTACATCAAGATCCTACTACATGCAAAATGATATATAAAATTAAAATAAATTATAACATACATACATACAAGAACAATGAGATCATGAAATAATCAAGTTGTTTCTTTCTGAAAATGACCACAACGCTCCAAATTTTCTGAGACGTGAATATTTGAGTGATAGGTATGAAGTAACACTAACCGTTTGTCTGGGATCCACAGATGTGTGTTGTTCTCCAGTTTGCAAATGTTTGGCAAAGAAACTGTCTGGTACAGGTGTCAGTTTCTCATAGCGAGGATTCCTCTGACGTTTGTTACGAGCATCACCAACTTCAGGAATACTCAGCCATTCTTCTTCTGTAACTTCTGAAAGCTTCCTCTGAATAAATATTAAAGATCAGAATGTTCTCACATAGCAATTTGCGTCATACCTTGCTAAGTTGGTCCCCCTATGAAAATCCTCTGCCCAAGGCACCAACACACTCGTACCTATGTAGTTTAGATGTGGAAGACCCATCTTGCTTGCTTGTGACAAGTGGCATGTTCTGAGTGACAACAGAACCTCTGCTAAGGCTCTGAGGAAGCCTTTCCCAAAATACCTCTGACAGCTGGCAAAGCATCATTACTACCTTTACCAGCTGTGAAACCAAAGGAATTTTTAATAGTTTAAATATCTGACATTCAGAAGCATTTAAAAACAATTTAATGATAAATTAAAATATGAAAGCACACAAGTACTTAAAAATGGAACACCTTCTTTGCCTGGCTCCCAGTGGCAGCCACGTTGCCTCAGTGTGGAGCACAAAAATAAGTTATTTGCCCACATAACTGAGGGGAGCCCATCTTATGCTGTAATTATCCAATCTCTTAGAAGTGAATGAAGAGCTGAAATGGAGAAAATAGCATTAGAGATGCAGCTTTATGCTAAAAGACAGAAGAATTACCTTCAGATCAGAGAACTGCTGCTGGATTTTTGGACGTTCCATACGATACTTCTCAATTTCTTCCTTCTCACGCTGCTCCCTTGGAAAGGGAGAATAATATTAATTTAAAACAAACACAATTAGAATGTACATACCTTCAATTCATAGCATTGGATTTTTAAAAAAAAACCAAATTTATAGTAACTACTTCCAAGAGAATTAGTTCAAAACTTAGTATCCAAATAAAAAAATAACCAAAACTTTATTGAAATTCACACTGCATCCATTTGCATTAGAAACCTTTCACATGATGATCAGGATACATCCAGTACAAGGACAGGCAGATTATAACCATGATGTAAAAGAAGCTAAAATCACTAAAAAAAAAAACAAAAATCTGATCAGTCACTGACCAGTTCCTATGCCTGTCCACATTAATTTGTTTTATGTCAATGTTTCGGATGAAGAATGGCCATTCTATGAGCAAAGACAACAATGCCACAAAGTAAAACATATTAGCTATAGAAGCAGTGGAACAAAGGGCCATTAGACCGACTTCTAAGATAATAGGGTTATCCTATTAACAACAGAGGCTAGTGGGTCACTGGATCAGCAGATTAACTCATACGTTAACTAAATACTAAGGACCAGGATTTTCTGTGATGCTGCTTTTTGAAGCACAGTTCCAATATTTTACTAAACTGAGTTGTTCCATTATTAGCATTATTCAGGCGTTCCCCGTGAGGAACTGCTATTAATAGGGACATCCTGAGTGAATTACTCCTTCACCATAATTAGTGATGTAATCTTGCTTGTTTGGGAGTCTCTTCGCTCCTTTCCAATGGGAAGCATTGATGTTATTTGAAGTCTGATAAATATACAAAGAACCTCTTCTCATTTTGTTTGAAAAACTTAAGCATGCAGATTATACAAGGTGAGATACAATGTAATGACTTGCCATGGCATTCTCACAGTGAATAACCTTAAAGCCCAGCTATATGCAATTGCATTCTTTGATGCAATTACTCTGCCTTGCTCTAACAGTTAAAAATGAGTTGCTCCTAGAAGACTGAATTTAATATCAAATTGAGATTCCTTTCTTAAAATAAAAGTATGACAAATGTAACTGTATGATTGGTATTGGTTTATTATTATCACTTGTACCGAGGTACAGTGAAAAACCTGTCTTACAAACAGATCATACAGGTCAATTCATTACACAGTGCAGTTACATTGAGTCAGTACAGAGTGCATTGATGTAGTACAGGTATAAATAATAACAGTTCAGAGTAAAGTGTCACAGCTACAGAGAAAGTGCAGTGCAATAAGGTGCAAGGTCACAACAAGGTAGATCGTGAGGTCATAGTCCATCTCACTGTATAAGGGAACTGTTCAATAGTCTTATCACAGTGGGGTAGAAGCTGTCCTTAAGTCTGGTGGTACGTGCCTTCAGGCTCCTGTTTCTTCTACCCAATGGAAGAGGAGAGAAGAGAGAATGTCCCAGGTGGGTGGGGTCTTTGATTATGCTGGCTGCTTCACCAAGACAGCGAGAGGTAAAGACAGAGTCCAAGGAGGGGAGGCTAGTATCCATAATGCTCTGGGCTGTGTCCACAACTCTCTGCAGTTTCTTGCAGTCCTGGGCAGAGCAGTTGCCGTACCAAGCCATAATACATCCAGATAGGATGCTTTCTATGGTGCATTGGTAAAAGTTGGTGAGAGTCAAAGGGGACAAACCGAATTTCTTTAGCCTCCTGAAGAAGCAGTGGCGCTGGTGAGCTTTCTTGGCCGTGGCTTCTACGTGATTTGACCAGGACAGGTCAGGGAGTGATGTTCACTCCCAGGAACTTGAAGCTGTCAACCCTCTCAACCTCAGCACCATTGATGTAGACAGGTGCATGTACACTGCCACCTTTCCTAAAGTCAATGACCAGCTCTTTTGTTTTGTTAACATTGAGGGAAAGGTTGTCATGACACCATTGTGATCACTGCAGTGTGACAAACATATGCACAGTGTATTTTTTCCACTCAAAATAAAGGCTGTATACAAATTTCTCTCTCTGCTGTCCACCACAAGTATTGTGTTGGAACAGCAAATTAAAAATATGATAAAATCCACTGATAAAATAGCATGTGAAAGATGCAGGCAATTACTATAGTACAAACAGATCAGTTACTTGTTGCAAGAAGCCCTACAAATTGTGACAATTTACTGGAGGATTTGCACCTTTTTGAGAATGCTTCATGAGAATGACACTTCATCTCAACCTCATTATTTTATTAACTTGCTGCACGACATTAATTGCATTTTTACCTCCTTTCATTATGAAATAGCAATGAATGCTGACTTTTTTTGCTGATGCTTTCGCCCAATAAAAGAGTTTGTCACAGAAAATGGGATATTAATTGTAAGGATGGTATTGTGGCACAGCAGTTAAGAGCTGCTGTTTCACAGACCCAGGTTTGATCCTGACCTCTGGTACTGTGTGGCGTTTGTATGTTATCTGTGACCTTATGGGTTTTCTCTAGCTGCACCAGTTTCTTTGCACAATTCCAGAGAGGTAGGTTGATTACTTCTCACTATCAGTTACAGCAAAAGAAAAATTAAAGGAGAGTTGATGGACATGCAAGAGAATCAGTTCCAGCCTCTCAGTCAACTGTAATCACATGTCCTCCAACCATATATGTCTCTCCATCAAACCAAAGTCTTATCATTTTTTCTTTATAATTGAGTCATAAACCCTGTCTAGATGCCATAATAAGCAACTTAAACAGTCTCATGTCCTTCCCTGCTCAAAAATGGAGCATTTGCTGGCAGGACATAATAACCAACTATGAGGTACATGAATGTTCAGGCATAACCAACATCAGAGAAATATTGTTTGCAATCACAACTTAGTTGAATCAGACATGTCATAAGATGGATTAAGAAACACCATCTACTAAAAAACATCTTGCATCAGAGTTGAGGGAGGCTGGAACAAAAGACAGTCACCTGTACAAGCACTTCCAGGATTGCACTGGAGGTGCAGTCTCTAATGACCATGATCAATTCCAAAGATATCAGGCAAAAATCTCAGAGCTGGATACACTGGCAGTTCCTGACAGGATCAGCATGCAAAAATTAAACATAATCAATGAAGTTGTTTCGTCTTCAGGCTATATATGAAAGTTGCTGCAGAGCTGCGGCATTAAACATCACAATTACAAACATCTTTTGCTCATTGTGGCCGATTCCATCTTTCGGAGTTCAAACTTCAGGGTGATATGCCAAGGTACAGATGAGATTTGCGGCAACATTGTCACCAATGGATTATCAAATGTTGTGAATGGCTGCCAAGAGTCACATCCCCAAATGAGGTAAATTGATGCTGATTTTCACAGATGTCATAAATAAAAACTTGCTTTTTCCTGTGTTTTTCTCCTTTTAATCTATCTGTTTTACCCACTCTCAATCCTTCCCATTTATTTCTGAATACTTAAATCTCATTGGTGAAGGAGATACACAGTTAAGCCTATCATTTACCAAGTCAGCCAATGCCACTTCCTGTTACCAATGGGCACTTTTAGCAGATGCTAAAATATTTGAGCAGACTGGCACGTGTGCATGACTAACAGAGGCCACTCCATGGAATGGAAACTGTAACAGACTTTGAGGTATTATCAAATGTATGCATAGCAAGGGTGACCCTTTTAAAAGTAAAAATTGGGTATAAATACTTGTCATTTTTCAAATGAATGGCACGCTAACTTACAGATAAAATTACTGCACAGGACCCAGTTTTGATTATGAAAGTCAGCAAAATCTTGATCAGGAATTAAGTGCAAGGCAGAAATTTGCATTAGTCATGAGCCATCTTATGTTTATTGCTGAACAGAAATAGATGTTTGATAAAACTGAAATTATGCTTCAACTATCATATTTCAGTAAAGTATTCTCATGAGCTTCCATACGATATCCATTACCCCAAATTCAAGTATGCAATCACATTAAAGCAAGCAGACATCTGGATTAACATGCATCAGTGTCACCTGTTCCATATCATGTGGAATCAGCTATAATTTATACTCTTCAGCATTTCCGATTTTTATAGCTCATTGAAAGTATACAATGGAAACATACACTATTGTATTGAAATGCAAAACCCTATTAAAATATAGCAGTAGTCAGAGTCACAGCTGGAGGGAAGTAGACTTCATCAAGGGTCACTGCTGGGATTATTGTTTAAAATTTGTATCAAAAAGAATTTCCAAATTTGCGGACTGTTTTTGTTTTTTCCTCAGGGAGGGGTAGTCAATACCGAGGAGGACTGCAAGAATTTATTAAAATGCATTAATAAACTCACAGAATAGACATAATTGGCAAATTAATTTTAACATTATGTACAGGATTACATTTTGTCAGAAAAATATAAATACATCACATTGAGGAAAATAAGAATAAACGGGATGCAAAAGCAAAAGGGATCTGTAAGGACAACAAAGAAATCAATGAACAAACAACAGAGTCACAAGGAAAGCAATCAAACAATGGGCTTTATTTCTATAAGTACACAAATTAAATTTAGTTGTTCCTAACATATGAAACCGATTGTAACACACCTGGAGCACAGTTCTAATCATCATATTATAAAGCCACTGGAAAGAGTGTAAAGAAAGTTTTACAAAAGTTAACAATAGAACTGAGGTTTTACCTATTTGGAGAGGATGAATAAGTGCATGAAGGGAATGAGTGACCAATAAAGATCTTTAAAATCATGAAAATTTCAGTAGCATAGACAGAGAATACCCCTAATTATGAAGGCAGCTAGAGGCCATAAATGTAAATTCATTTAAGAGATTACTATTTTAAGATATAGATGAGGTCAAATTTCTTCTGAGTTTTGTGATTCTTTGGAATTCTCTACCCTGGAGAGTTGGAGGCAGATTCATTGAATACATTCAAGGCAGAGATTAACAGACATTTGAACCGCAAGGGAATCAAGGAATGAGGAGAGAGCAGGAAAGTGGTATTGAAGCCAAAGTTGGATTAGTCATGATTTTACTGAATGACAGAGCAGGGTTAAGGGACCAACTGGCCTACTTTGCTTCTCATCATCATTAAATAATGAAATAGAGAACTTGGAAGAAACATATACAAAGGTTTGTGAGAAAGTCTGTTGCAAAAGGGAGTAATCGAGCCATATAGTATATATTTAAAAAAATAATCCCATGAAAGGGGAAGGTGACCGAGCACTATGCTACTGAGGAAGAATGGGATGAGAGTCCAGTGAGCATTTTTCCACCAGCATGAACCAGTTGGGCTGAGTGGCCCACTTCTGCTCTGCATACTTTATGCAAGTTTCATACCTTCTGTCTTTTCTTCTTTCATCCATTCTCTTGTCCAATGCAGCATAGATTGCATCAGCCTCTTCATCATCTTTTTCATATGGTCCACTTGAGAATAGACTTCCAGCATATCCATTAAACTTAAAAAGAAAATTACTTCAGTGTCACCAAGCTATCAAGCAGAGATAAGCAGATAACTAACTGTAAATGTTTCGATTTACTACAAAAAAAAAGTAGCAATATGTCCCAATGCACAAACCTTCCAGCTAGCCACAGTGATGTTAACTGGATTTTTTTACCCAAAAGAGGTTCTTTATATTGATTTCTATTACAACCACATATTCCAAAAGGAAAGGCCATATTTCATTAACCTTGATATTCCTTAATAAATAATTTTTAAAAAAGTAAAAGGAATGCAGCAGAATTAATATGAAAACAAAATACTGCAAATCTTAAAAGTCTGAACAATTGAAAACGCTGAAAAAACTCATTGGGTCAGTCAGCAAATGCAGAAAGAGATACAAACATTCCATTAAATACAACCTTGCATGGTGGCAAAGTCACTGCCCCCATTTTTCCCTTCTGATAACCTTGGATGTTCAAAAGCCCTTGATTTGGTTAGTAGTCTCATAACTAATGTTGGAGGATATGTGTCATTAAAAGATATTAAAGAATTAAGAGGAAGCTGTCTGTGAAACAGAAGAAATTGAAAGGTTAAGAGCAGTTACTTGAACTGACACAGGATGCAAAAAAAAAGTGCAGCTACATAGGGATTGGTGCTGGTAGAAATGTTATTTAAATAAATGTTTATAATTTTTTAGTAATTGACACCCCCAGATAGGTAAAATGATTTCTTACAATTTTAAAAGGAATGTTAATATCAACTGGTACCAAGTTATTCAGAGGGAAAAGTTCACTCTTGTACAAGTTCAATTTGTAGCCTGAAAAATGACTAAAGCGAGAAAGTAAAGAAAGCATAGGAGGTAAGGAGGCTTCACCATTAGATATAAAGAGTAATAAATCATCAGCATATAAAGAAACTTTATGGTTAATACCTCTTCTGGAGATACCAAGGATACCTCTAGATTCTCAGAGAGAAATAGCTAAAGGTTCTAAGGACAAATCAAAGAGCAAAGGGCTCAAAGGACATCCCTGTCTGGTTTCACGTTGAAGTTTAAAAGATTTAGTTTTGAAAATTAGTAAGAACTCGAGCAGAGGGAGATAAATAAAGTAATTTAATCCATTGGATAAAATCAGGCCCAAAATTAAATTTCTCTAAGGTTTTAAATAAGTAATTCCATTCAATCTGATCAAAGGCCTCCTCAGCATCTAGAGATATCACACATTCCAATATTTCCTTAGAGGGAGAATAGATAATAAACGACGAATATTAAAATGAGAATATCAATTTTTAATAAAACCAGTCTGATTTTCAGATATAATTGAAGGTAAAATATTTTCCAATCTACCAGCTAGAACTCTAGATAAAACTTTAACATCCACATTAAGTAGCGAAATTGGTCTGTATGAAGTGCATTCTGTTGGGTTCTTATTTTTCTTAAGAATAAGTGAAATAGAGGCTTCATAAAAAGATTGTGGTAATCTACCCGATTTAAAAAGAATCCAAAAAGACAGCACATAAATGAGGTATAAGCAAAGAGGAAAAGGCCTTATAGAATTCTCCAGGAAATCCATCAGGACCCGGAGTCTTTCCAGAATGTAAAGATTGCACAACCTCGGCGATTTCCTCGTATGTAATAGATTGATCCAACTGTTTTCAATTTTCAGTGGAAAGTATAGGAACGTTTAATTGGTCAAAAAAAATTATCCATTAGTATCTTATCTTTAGGAAAATTAGAACTATAAAGATAATAGAACTATAAAGATAATAAAAGTATCATTTATTTCTAAAAGATCAGTTGTCCTCTCGCCATTAGCTTTTGAAATTTCTCTAATTTGCCGTCTAGCTCTGGAGATTTTTAATTGGTTAGCCAGTAATTTACTTGTTTTATCTTCATGAATATAAAATTGATTTTTATTTTTTAAAAAGTTGACTTTCAATTGGATATGTTAAAAGGTCATATTTAGTTTTAATTTCAACTCGCCTTTTATATAAAGCCGGATCTGGATCCAAAGCATACTTTTGATCTAATAGTTTCAGTTGATCAACTAGATCAGCTCTTTCTCTGTTAGCTTTTTTCCTGATGTTTGCCGTATAAGAAATAATTTGACTTCTAATAAAGGCTTTGAAAGTATCCCAAACGATAAGACTAGAAACCTCTTCCGACGAATTCTCTTTAAAAATTTGTTTCTCCATAAATTTGAAAAAAATTTTTATCAGATAACAAGGTTAGGTTAAAACGCCAAAATCTATTTATCGGAGGGAGCCCAGGGAAATTTAAAGATAGAAACACAGGAGCATGATCTGAAAGAGCAATCTCTTTATAGTCACAAGGTGTAGTTTATACTAAAGAAACATCGTTAAACTACCACCTTATAATTTATTAATTCATGGAGTATGGGGAACTACCAGAATGGCCAGCATTTAATGGCTCCTTCGATTCTCTGCAATTTTTTTTGATGAAGGTGCTGGTGGGTAGCAATGTATACCAAGTGAGGAATAAAACATCTTTCCACTTATAGAAGAGTCTAAAAATCAAGGATCATTATTACAAAATATTCACCAATGTATTTTGTGAGAAACTCAGGAAATACTCTTTACTCTTTATCCTTTCCAGTGGAAGAGTTATGGCAAGAAGCATAGATAAGTTTAAGGTGAAATAAGAGTTAGCACACAAGGGAGAAAGTAGTAGGTGAAATTGAGAAGCCTTGTGAAAAGCTGAAATTCCAGCATGTTGGACTAAATGGCCTGTTTTGTCATAAAAAGTGTATGTAAACCTGTAAAATGTACACAACAATATATTGGAGGCAATATTAAGCCAAGATGACAAAGCAAAGAAAGTCTAACCGCAGAATGAGAGGAGAACATAAAATGCCTCCAAATGGCTTACCGCACCATGTGTAATATAATATCAAGTTATAACTTCCCATTTGTTCTTTTTTAATCTGGGACAAACATATTTTCAACTTTTCCTTTAAGATACAAATGAGCTGTTGTAATTACCTCATCATAATTGGTGTCATTCAAATCTTCATCATCATCATCTGCTTGATTCTTTTTCATTTGATCACCAACTGTTCTTTTTCCAGGGGGAGCATGCCGGTCATCAACTGGGTCATTTGCATCTCGAGCAGGTCCAATATCAGAACGTGTTGTGAAACCAGTCGCACTAAATTAAGTACAAGATTTAAATTAACAAGCAGGGGATGAAATGTCATATCTGTATTCTAACCATTTTATAGTTAGCATGAGCTTTTCTTCCCTGGATGAAGGGGAAACCTGATCTTATAGTGTAAGTGCGTACAAAAAGTTGTCTTCATATAAAAAAAACTTTAGTTTATCTTTGATGTTGGTGGTCAATATGATAGTATTTTTACAAATAAACTTTTCTGATCAGTAAGCAATGTTTTATCTTTTGAGATAAGCCTTCCCTTTGCAATTATGTTTCAATTTTGCAAATGTCTTGTGCATATAAACTGAAAAGTTCATGAATAGATATTTCCAAATTCTGTCATGCTAGCAAAAGTACTTCAGATTAAGCAACACACTATCTCTTGGCAACACTGAGCCTTCACTTAATGCGATGAAATCAAATTGAAAGCTGACAGCTTTCAGTACCCAGACATCTATTTTTCATGCTTAGATGCATCTACAGATTTAAACAAAATATCCTTAGCCCAAACACTCCTTCACAAGCAATTCTTGCTGCTGCTGCAATTTTTGTTCTCCGTTTGCTATTAACAGTTCGTATGCAAGTAGTAAAATTATTGTTACAGGCTCTGGCCACGTGGTGGTTCAATACACAACATTTCTCTTTTGAGATCCCTTATTAAATTCAAAGGATCCAGCCATTTATTAATAATTCTTTGACCTGCATTTACCTTGTCTATGATCTCTGGAAGTAATGTCCTAATATAGCAGCTTTATTAATGAAAGCATCGATTAAATATCTATATAATTTTTCCCCCAATGTTTCAGGCGATCCATGAATGAAGTCTATATGGCTATTTACCAAATGAACAAAATTTAGCATCTTTTCTTTTCGAAGGGGTCATTTGTAACTTATGCAATTTTCACTCAAATACGATTCAACAAAAACTCTTAGCATAGTTTCTTTTTTTAAAAAACTAAAATGCTTCAACTTCAATAGATCTCTACATTTCCAAAGGCTTCAGAAGGTATCCAACCAAGGCTGGAATAAACAGCTCAAGTTCCATGCCACCCACCCACCCCACCACACACACACCTCTAAAGGTTAAATAGGTCTTGGAGAGAGGACAGCACAGGTTCAGAATTAGGAGAGATGTTGAAGAGTTAATGTGGTTGCATTACGGTTTGCAATGCTATGAAGTTGTAAGGTTAAAGGGTGATCCAACTGAAGTCCTTAAGTACAAGAAAAATAATTTAAAATGCCAAATGCAAAGTAACTATTTTGTCAAAGGAGTCTCAGTCTGTATAAGTGATATAATTTGGAAACATATCAAAGAACATGTGCACACATGGAAGTTAGATATGGTAGTATTAATCCTAAATATACTTCAGCACAGAAAATGATCATGGGCCAGTCAAGCATACAGCAATGTGACTGATGCCACATAACATATTAAATGTTTGCACCCAAAAGAAACTGGACTGAATCAACAAATTAACTGCAGAACAAAGGAGCCCCAAAGCACCAGTACTATTATCATCTTTCATAGTAGGGGGTTAAATCAAGTGTCCAAATGTCTGTTCAGGCACGACTCAAGGAATGGGGAAGTCTTTCTGTGTCTTGATCAACATTCTACCTCCAATCAATAACATCAGCTGGGTCTACAGGCCAAGGCAATACCCAAAGCTAGAATGCTACAACTGAGAACGTACAACTGAGAGGATAAATGGCAGCGAGTGCCAGAGCTACAAGGGACTACAGGAATCAGTAATGTTTGACAAAGTAATTTTAAATGTGAAATCAGATATTCCAGGATTTAAGTTGGATTAATGCATATAATTCTAAAAGTACAATATAAATACAAAATCATGGAGAGCTGAGAATGATTGAAGAGCAGCGACGTCAACTGGACCCTGTAAAATACATCAAGCTATTATCTGAATTTCAACTAGCTCATGGCACTTTAATCCTTTTTTTTTTACTTAAAAACATCTTTGCACACTTTCCTTTAGTTGATCTATACTTGACCGTAGGCAAATTTAAAAAATCAATTTATATTATAGTACCATACATCAACTGCTCAGAACTTTTGCTTCATTTATGAGAAACATACATAAATAAGGAAGCAGTGAATTTTAACCCATTTTGGTTAAAACACAACTACCTTGCCATATCAACTGCTTATTTCAGGTGCTGTGTCAATTCCAGGCTGCTAGCATTCTTGTTACACTCCTGGACTTGTCTGGGACTTGAATAATGCTAGCCAAACTCTACACAGGACTGCCTCCCCAGTTCATGAAAATGGTTAGGCAGTGTAAAGGGAAGTAATCTACCTTTTAAACAAATTATCAAGAAGGGTCTAAAACCTCTCTAGAATGAGAATGGAAAGCACTCTACAGACCCACTACCCACATATGAATGTTAGTTTAGTATTATGCTGGAAATAGACTTAAACATCATACGCTGTTGTGAGAGTATGTCAATTTATTTCCAATTAAGTCAGACCCCAACAATATATGCAGAACAGAAGACAAATTTAAGTTTATTGTATGAACATACAATGCTACAATTTCCTGAGATAGTGTAACAAAAACTAAAATTTATTATATTTCCCATTGATGGGTTTCCCCAAAATATCCTGAGAATCCTATTAGTATGGGAGATTCAGTCCAAATCACCCTAGGCCCATTAGAGTTTGTTTCCTTGCCACTAAATATAAATGGAATCCAACAGGAAAGTACTGAATGGGACTGTGTTTCATGTTCAAGTTGCTCTTAAACGTAAATGGAAGTGTTAAGGCATTAAATCATTTATAGAAGTCAACAGACAGCATATGTTAAATTGTTCAACCGACAGCATTTCGGTGCTCTCCTGTTGACCATAGATAAAAGCTTCCCCTATGTCACACACAAGGACCTGTTCATCTTAAATTCAATCCATGCCAGCTGATCTCAGTTCAGGTAGACAAACATATGGGCTCTGTACCTTTAGGTAGCAATATTATATTCCTCACATAGGGGTAGTCCTAATATATCAGTTAGCCAACTCATTATTTATCATGCAATATTGGGAATGGAAAACCACTCTACCACGACTGCATTCCAGAACCAAGGTCACTTAAATCTAAATAATCAAGCTGACTTGTTACACTGCTTCAGGAAATAGTAGGATGGTATATGATATGCATATAAGAATGTGGACAGCGTGAATTTTTGGAGTGTTTGTCTATGCTTGGAGACCAAGATCTAAGACGTTTTCAACTTATTTACCAAACAAGAGCAAGAACTATACACTCAACATCCACAAGGTCATTGTCTTTGAACAATCTGCCCCTGCTGCACCACACAACCCTGTGACAATAATGGATTATGGTGAGATTCTGGGAAATGTGTGCACTTTCCATATCTCCTGAAACACTCCTCAACAAAGGCAGACATCAATGACGAAATGCACTACAGCCTTCAATGCACCAGTACAGCCTTTGGATGACTGAAACAAAAAAGGGTATTTCAAGATCAAGACCAAAAGCCTGGCACAAATCTCAAAGTTTACCAGCCATCTGTGATCCCTGCCCTCCTCTATGCTTCTGACACTTGGACTACCTATGGTAGGCATCTTCAGGCACTGGAAAAAAATACCAACATTGTCTCCTCAAAATCCTCCTAATTCACTGAAAAAATAAGCAAACCAAAGTCAGCATCATTTCCCAGGCTACCATCTCCAACACTGAGGACCGAGTTACTCTCAGTTGGCTATTTTTGGCAACCGTTCACATGCCCAGCAGACTCACAAAAGAGACAGACTGTCCCGAGCTCTGTCAATGGGAAGAGATTACCAGGCAAGCAAAGAAAAGGACTGAAGAGTGTCAAAACTTCCTGAAGTGCAACATTCCCCACATTTCATTTGAACCTCTGGCCCATGATTGCTCCAAGTGGAGAAGTTTTTAAGGACAGTATTGAGAATCTGGAGTCTGTATATCAGGAGCACAAAGAAGCCCTGTGTCAGCAGCGGAAGGAACACACTACCTCACAAACTACCCACTCACCCATCTTCTGCTCTATTCGTGGCAGAGCTTGGACTCCCACATCGGCCTCATTAACCACTCAAAACCCACAAAAGTTGAGTGAACACAGGTCATCCTCAATCACAAGGAAATGCCCATGAAGAAGAAACTGTTTGTATATTTATTTGTCTTTTTTTAAACAAGACTGAAGTTACCACTAACTCCAGAAAAATGACCTAACCCATGATTGACAACTACCTTTCAGGCCTTCTTTGAACTCAGGACATCAAACTCCAAATCTGACCCTGTCCATATTCATTTTACAAACAGAACATGCACATTTTAATCCCACAAGTCACTAATCCCTGCGACAAAGTTTAATATAGAATTGACTGTTCTGATCATCTAGCAACACAACCAACTAATATTTCGTCATGGTCACATATGCATGGTCAAAATGGACAAGCTATCCAAGGTGAACTGACAGCTGTGCATTAGCCAGTGTCTTAATCATGAAAGATGAGAGGGTGGTGGGGAAGATACTGCCCAAGACTAATGTTTTCGTATAATTAATGGCTGTTTTATGTGTAAAACCCTTCGCATTCATTGCAAGTCACACTCGATGATTTGGGACACAAGAGACTGCAAATGCTGGAACCCGGAGCAACACACAAAGCGCTGGAGTCCAGATGAAGGGTTTCGACTTGAAGCGTCGACTGTCCATTTCCCTCCATGAATGCTGCCTGACCCGCTGAGTTCCGCCAGAGCTGTGTGTGTTTCTGGAGGATGTGGTGGACACCCCCAGCTGCCTGCACGTCGCCCGGGGCCCGCTGGCGTTCGCCTCCCCTCGGCGCCAGGGGAACAAGGCACTGGGAACGGAACTCACCCTCTGCCTAAACCGGGCACATAGCCCAGCGGCGCCGGCATGCCGAGGAACGGCTTCTTCTTTTTATTGAGCGTCCCGGTGAGGGTCGGACCTCCCGAGCTCATTCCCGGCGCTGCCGCCGACGTTGTCGTCGCGGTCGCTTGTGTTGATACCCCTGCAGCCGCCATCCTGGAACGCAACCCTGTCCCAGCAGCCAACGCAGCAACACGGAATGCTGGGTACAAATCTGCCAGCTCATTAACTTGTCATTATCATATTCTGCGCATCTTATTTGCATATATTACGCATAATTAACCCGCTCCTCGTCCACGTCGTTCGTCCTGGGGTTTGGAGTCGAGCAGCAAAACGGGAGCAGGATAGCAAATACTTTTATCATGAAATAATTCCTCGAACTGTTGGCAAGGAGAAAATAAAATAAAGTGTTATCTCGGGATTTATCTGGATAAAGTACAACTGACAAGGACATCCCACATAGGTTGAAAGAACTAAAGACACAATAGTTAATAATTGACTGTACACCTCAGCTGAGCCACCACATAAACTGTAAAAAGACTTTTAGACAGCGTCAAAATTGTTTTACACAAAGAGATTCTTTACAGTCATCCACTCCAAGGCCAGCATTTCATTGCCCTTGAACTGAATAGCTTACTAGGCCGGTTCAGAGGAAAGTTAAGGGACATCAATGTGGACCATATTATCAACCTGACCAGGTAAGGGTAGCAGATTTCCCTTCCTAAGGAACATCAGAGAGCGAGGTAAGTTTTTAAGTACTAAAACCAGGAAGTGCTGCAAAACACTCATCAGGTCAGGCAGCATCTGTGGAAAGAGCAACTACTATCATTTCATGTCAGAACTGTTGTTTGCTAGTGTGTTGGTCACCATAAGCTAATGCTGGTCCCCAATTTTATTTAAGTACTGAAATCTAAACTCCCCATTTGCTCATGGTAAATATGTGGAAGGAATTCTTAGAACCAAACACACTGGAATAATTGAAAAATTAAGTTTGCATCTTTCAAGAGCTAATGTCCACTTGGGAATGCGAAGCACCTTGTCCATTAATGGTGACTGAAGGCCTAACTTTTGACAATTTAAAGCTGACCCCTATGATGAGTAGTCAAAAGACGTGCTGAGGGAATTCCATTCCAATCTAGCTATGGAAATACCGTATTCATCTGCTTCAATGCCCATGATATTTTGCTTGCTGTAATGGTTTGCTTCCCTCTGCACCTGCATAAAGCACAGTCCAGCTGGAGGAATGGTGGAATTTTGTGACTGCATATTGATGAAATCCCTCTTCATGTGAAGGGCCCCACTAATAATCTACAATGATCTACATCTTCATTGCAGCTCAAATATAATTATTCAGGGCAAATTTAGATAATATGTGAGGATGCAGATTCAATAGTTCTGATCAAGGATGTTTTTGAGCATGAAGGTGTCCAAATCTATTCCAATCTCAACATATTTCTTTGGGCCCGGAGTTATTATTAATATATGGTAGATTATTAGTGGGGAATAGTCTTCCTTGATTCCTTGACTTCCTCGATGCTCCCAATCTGAGTAATGTTCCACAGTGTGAGTACAAGATGAACTTAATACTCCACACTGGTAACAAAGATGGATACCTACTGTGAGAGTCTCTGTTCCCAGTAGAGGAGCTAGACTAGTTTAAAGAGATGGAGAGTGGAATTTCGCTGGTGATATTTGCTCAGTACCCAGTCACTGAAACATGGCAGAACTGGCTTCGAAGCACCCTGCTAGACAGGCAAAGACTTTAACTGCAGAACAAAACTTCAAAGGGGAAGCTGGGAAGAGGAGCAGCACAGAAACAAGAGGATTTGGTGATATGGGCATAAATCAAAGTACAGAGGTGAATTCCACGATTTAGAAAGGAGACAATGAATGCATTAAGTGTAAAAGTTCCTACAAAGTGTCCAAAGGAATAAGAGTGTCAACGAATATGAAACTGAAGATAATTGGTATTGGTTTGTTATTGTCACTTGTACCGAGGTACAGTGAAAAACTTGTCTTGCATACTGTCCATACAGATCAATTCATTACACAGGGCAGATACATTGAGTTCGTACAGAGTGCATTGAGATCGTACAGAGTAAAAACAATAACAGAATACAGAGTAAAGCGTCACAGCTGCAGGGAAGTGCATTGCAGGTAGACAATAAGGTGCAAGGTCAAACAAGGTAGTAGATTGTGAGGTCAGGAGTCCATCTCATCGTATAAGGGAACTGTTCAGTAGTCTTATCACAGTGGGATAGAAGCTGTCCTTGACCCTGGTGGTACGTCCTCTCAGGCTCCTGTATCTTCTGCCTGATGCTAGAGGAGAGAAGAGAGAATGACCCGGGTGGGTGTGGTCTTTGATTATGCTGTCTGCTTCACCAAGGCAGCGAGAGGTATAGACAGAGTCCATGAGGGGAAGGCTGGTTTCTGTGATGCGCTGAGCTGTGTCCACAACTCTCTGCAGTTTTTGCAGTCCTAGGCAGAGCAGTTGCCATACCAAGCCATGATGCATTCAGATAGGATGCTTTCTCTGGTGCATTGATAAAAATTGGTGAGTGTCAAAGGGGACATGCCAAACTTGCTTAGCTTCCTGAGGAAGTAGAGGTGCTGATTGTGGTGTCTACGTGGTTGGACCAGGACAGGCTATTGGTAATGTTCACTCCTAAGAACTTGAAGCTCTCAACCCTCTCGACCTCAGCACCATTGATGTAGACAGGTGCATGTGCACCACCCCCTTTCCTGAAGTCAATGTCCAGCTCTTTTGCTGACATTGAGGGAAAGCTTGTTGTCTTGACACTCTGTCACTAAGCTTTCTATCTCCTTCCTGTACTCTGACACATGGTTATTTGAGATACGACCCACTACGGTAGTATCATCTGCAAACTTGTAGATGGAATTAGAGCAGAATCTGGCCACGCAGCCATGAGTGTATAGGGCATAGAGTAGAGGGCTGAGGACGCAGCCTTGTGGGGCACCAGTGTTGAGAATAATTGTGCTGGAGATGTTGCTGCCTATCTTCACTGATTGCGATGTTGGTCAGAAAGTCAAGGATCCAGTTACAGAGGGAGGTGTTGAGTCCCAGGTCTCAGAGTTTGGTGAAGCATTTGCTTGGAATTATAGTATTGAAGGTGGAACTGTAGTCAATAAACAATAGTCTACATACGAATTACAAGTAGATCTTGCTAGTGTGGTCTGTGTAGAACAGGCAGCCAGACTAAATTTAAGGCATTGATTCAATGAGATGTTGTGATAAAATCTAGGAAAGTGACTCTTTAATATCACCAATATCGAGAACAATAGTATTTGATCGTGTGTACATATGTTATGAACAATGTGTTAATTTATTTGTTTGTATGTTCAATGACATCTATGTGTTCACCTATTTGTACCATGTTATGGAGTCATACAGCACAGAAATTGGTCCATCAGCCCACCATGTCCACACAGTCCATCGTACCCATCTGTAGTAACCCACTTACCCACATTAGGTCCATAGCCTTCTATGCCTTGGCAATTCCAGCACTTGTCTAGATGCTTCTTAAATGTTGTGTGAGTGTCTGTCTCCACCATGTCTTCAGGCAATGCATTCTGGACTCCAACCTCCATTTGTGTGAAATTATTCCCCCTCAGATCCCCTCCAAACCTCTTATATCTCACCTTCAACCTCTGCCTTTTTGTCTTGGACACCCTACCATGGGAGAAAGATTCTTAATAGCTACCCTTTCTAACTTTGTCCTCATAACTTTATATACCTCTGTCAGGTCTCCTCCACTCCAGGGAGAACAAACCCAGCCTATCCCAGTCTCTCCTTATAACCTTAATTCTCCAATCCAAGTAACATCCTGGTGAATTTCCTCCACATGCTCTGTAGTGCAATCACACCTTTCCTACAGTGTGGCAAACTGAACTGCACGCAGGTGTCTAACAATCTGTAACATGATATCCCAGCACTTACATGCCACAGCCAATGAAGACAAACATCCCATATGCCTTTTTCTACATCCTATCTTCCTCTGCTGCCAGTTTCAAGGATCTGTGGACCTAAACCCCAAGTCCTTCTATTCATCAACACTCCCTTGGGCCCTTCCATTTACAATGTACATCCTAGCCTTGTTTGCCTTCCCAAAATCCATCACCTGACATTTGTCAAGATTAAGTTCCATTTACCATTGTTCCACCCAACTTACCAGCTGATCTGGATCATGCTGTAGCCTAAACAACTTCCTCACTATCTACAAAGCCAGCAGTTTTCGTATCATCTGAAAACTTGTGCATCAGACCTTGTACGTTCACATCCAAGTTGTTAACGCATGTCACGAACATCAAGGGTCCCAGCACCAATCCTTCTGAGGCACCACTGGTCATGGACTTGCAATAGAAGAGCAAACCTCCATCATCACCATCTGCCTCCTATTACCAAGATAATTTTGGATCCAGTTGCTATCCTATCCTAGGTCCCTCAGAGCTCTGACCTTCTGGACATGAGGGACCTTGTCAAAGGCCTTACTAAAGTCCATATAGGCAACATCTACCACATTACCCTCATTAATATGTTTAGATCCCTCCACAAAAAAACTTAATCAAACTTGTGAGACAGGTTTTCCCACAAACAAAGCCATGCTCACTATCCCTGATAGTGAATATAAATTCTGTCCCTTAGAGTTTTTGCCAATAGTTCCCATAGCACTGATGTTAGACTCATTGGCCTGTACTTACCTTTGCTACACTTCTTGAATAAAGGAACATCCTTTGCTGTCCTCCGGTCATCCGGTTCTTCTGTAGCCAACAAAAATACAAAAATGACCATTAGGACCCCAACAATCTTCTCCCTTGCCTCCTATAGCAGCCTGGGATACATCTCATCAGGTCCTGAGTAGTTATCCATCATGTTGTTGATTGTCTTCCTTCTTTTAAAATAGAAATGATATATATGGGAAATAAATCTTTAAATGCTGGAAATCCGAAATAAAAACTCAAAATATTGGAAACGCTCAGCAGGTCAGGCAGTGTCTGTGGAAAGAGAAGCAGAGTTAATATTTTAGGTTAAAGACTTTTCATCGGAACATAGATATTTGTGGCTAATATATATTAGCTTTTCATTGTAATGTTACTTTAAGGTTGATGGGATCACGATGACCCTAAGAAGTTATGTCTAAAGTTTAACTATTACAACATTGTATGTAATGTGACTTAGTTCAGTTGAATATTGACTATAACAATAAATGACATTCGGCATGTTTCCTTGAAGCTCCTAGTCTAAGCAGTTTTGCAATGCTGCACTGTGTGAGTTCAGAAAGAAAACAATATGCATGCAGCACCAACAAGACCTTTTCTATTCATTGGGGGATCTTGAATCCATCCACTGCTTTCCGTATGGTAGTATACCACTGTAGTAAATGGGGCTCACACCAAGAAATGTGTGCCAGGGAACCTACTACCATTACATACTTTATACACTGTTGTGAAGCTGGTTACCGTGGCCCTCCTGGTTGCAGGACTATTGAAGTCTCGTAGATCAGCCTTTGGGATTGGTCCAGTTTGGTTCAGTTTGGCCCAGTTCTGATGAAAGATCATCAGCCTGAAGCATGAAGTCAGTTTTTCTCTCTGCACAAGTGCTGCCCAATCTGAGTATTACAATCAGCTTCTGACATTTTAAATTTCAAACCATCTGCAGTTTTTTGAAAATTGGTGGCCGATTCTTTTTTTAAAATTTTATTTACAGCATGGTAACGGGCCCTACCGGCCCAATGAGTCCACGCCACCCATTTTAAACCCCCAAATTAACCTACCCATACATCTTTAGAATGTGGGAGGAAACCGGAGCACCCAGAGGAAACCCACGCAGACATGGGAGAACGCACAAACTCCTTACAGACAGCGACGGGAATCGAAGCCCGATTGCTGGCGCTGTAATAGCATTGCGCTAACCGCGACGCTACCATGCCGATTCTATTATCTCTTCTCTTCTTAGGGACTGAAGGTGCATAAGTAATGAGCATTCCACTTTAAACATGAGTGTACTTTCAAATATTTCTAAAAAGGGATATCTGTTTTAGTTGTTGAATCTTAAGATTTTTTCAAAAACTTTAAGTAACTTGGAAGATGATTCTGGTAATTACTAGGGAAGAAAGGAAGAATAATAATGGATTTATCACAGTAGCAATGTTGATGAAGCAAGTACCCCAGAAAATGACTTTTGATTTTGAGAAATCAATTATACTGTACAATTTGGGATATGGCATAGAACAATTTAAAAAGTAATAGCAGAAAGCAAGGTGGCAGGGATTTAACAAGGAGTGTGGATCCACATTTTAAAAGTCTGAATGCATACCCTACCAGACCTTGACAGAACACTTTGGAGATCCAGTATCACCAAAATGCTTTGCTTTTGAATTTAATATTAGAACAACACTTCTTATTTTAACTTACCTCTGATGTATAGAATAGAGATATTTACTACATGCACAAGCAATGAGAATCCTGTTTTAAACAGGAGTGTGCTTTCAAATATCTCTGAGAAATGGTATCTATCTTAGATATTGGGTAGAAAGGTTTGTAAAAAAAAACTTGTTGTAAATCAATAGGCGTTTTTGGTAATTAGTAGGGAGGATATAAGGACTAATAATGGATTCATCAGAGCAGCAATACTGATGAAGCAACTGGCCTCAGGGCAGACAGTGAATCCTGCAGAAGACAAGATCTGGGAGCCTGTTGAAAGTAGCTTTGGGGAGGGAAGTATCTTGTAGAGACAAACCTGAATATAAAGAAGCTAGTAAAGCTTGAGCTAATTAGAATCAGCTGGATACTTGAAAACATGAAAAGTACATTCTGTAATACAGTGGAATCTCAATATATTGAAGAAAAAGTGAAAACATTAATATTTTTAAGTACTGAAAAACCTTGAAATATCAGTTCTTTAATAGATCAAGAAATTGTCATATAGCTAAAGTGTGAAATATTGAAACATTTGTGAATGATGACATATTAAGATTCAGATTAAAGAGAAACAAATGCATATTGCATTTTTGGAATAAAACCTCTCTGCTAATTGCAAAACAATGTTCTTTTTCATTTAGCTAGTGCAATAATAGTCAAATGACTTAAGTATTATAATGAGCCTGACCCTGAACTTGCAACAGTACATTAGCTGAGAATTCAAATTAAAAAATGAAAAGTAGTTTTGCTTTAACTCTAGGGTCAGGATTGAGAAATAATTTTTAAACCATCAATATACCCACACATAACCCAAGAGAAACTGATTCCAGCTGATCAAGTGAGAGTCAAATAAGTTGAAATCTTTTAGGGGATTAAAATTGAGCATAAAGAGCTATATACAACAATGGAATTAGTACAACTGAGAGCCAGGGTGAAACTACTTGGCAAAAGTGAGTCACAAAATGAAGATGTTTACATGAAGAACTGGGGAATCTTTTAAGTCTACAATTTCTTGACTATGCGGTAATGTGTGGCTTCCTTTATATGTGTTGTGATTTACTTTGGATTTCTTGGCCAAATCAAGTTAGAATCAACCAACTGGACTTGGCATCTGTGGTCCTTGCCCAGCCATGATTTAAAATACTTTTAAGATTAAAATCTGATTCATACAGTTTATAATGAAAGGTATTAAGACAAAGTAAGATCAGTAAAAAAAGAACTTACTTTCTTCCTCACATTAAGAATCCTCATACTAATGATGCAGATTCCCCAGCATATTCCAGTACTGCTATGGAACTCCATGTGACCTACTTCAGTTCCTCTTTTCCCAAGGTTACCTCCCATTCCACATCCTTTTATTATGGTTAATAAGCTTTTGAGTAGTATCTTACCAGTAACTTTCTGTAAATCCATATAGACACTATCAATGGTATAGTCCTTACACACCATATTAATTACCTAAAAATTTTCAATTTCATTTCATGCAGTGGTTGTACTTCAAGTTTTCACATGTCCATAATAATTCTTCCTGATCATTTTTTACTCTAAGATGTGGCACTTAATGGTGAAGGAACAATGGAATTCTACCACATCCTGGCATGGATCACTCATCCCAGTCATTTGTGCTGGATCGGGAAGAAATGGCCAGTGGTGATCCCAGCCAGGATATGTGTGGATATGTGTAGACTGCAGATGAAATTACATTCAAGTTGCTGACATTGTCATAGGCCTCCCTAATTTGTCTCCATAATCCTATCTGATCTCAACTGGGAAAATGAAAGAGAATTGCAAACCCCATTCACTCACACCCTCAAACAACTATCCATCTTTTTATATGTGTAACTTTCCAATTAACAAATAAGTAGGGTGTGAAAAAATATGTGTAGAACTTACTGCTGGTCATATTGCTGAACAGATTTTAACAATGACAGAAAATCCATTTGTCTGTTACTTTAATGCAAGGATTAAACTATTTGTATCCTTTAAATGATTTAATGCCTCAACTGAAAGACGAGATGGAAGATTCACCAATGAACACAATAATTATTCATCTGATAGAATCATCAACAGCTTATCCTAGACTGGTAGCAGAGGCATATCTTAATGTTTGACCATGTTGTAAGAGGCTATTTGAAGGGATGGGAGAGCAGTCATTAGGATAATGCATAGTATCAAGCAAAAGCTAGCGATAAACTTGATGTTTCTCAACATCTTCATGTTCTCAGCCTTAATATTTCCTTTGAACTCCAACATTTTCCCCAAACCCTAACCCACCAACCAACCTCACTCTGTACTGGACCTATTGAAGATGAGGAAATGGAGTAAGGTTGGGGTTGTAGACCAAGACAGCTTGAAATTCAATTGCATCTTGTTTCCTTGGAGTGATTTGACTGTTGCAGGAGCTGTTTTACCAACAGCTCTGCTAGATGTTTGGTCTCTCATGGAGACTCAAAACATTAATAGTACATTTACAATACCAAATTACCCCATTAATGATTAGAAAATATACCCTCCAACAAACCTGCAATGTATGATCACCAAATTTCAAAAGTTAATTTATAAGAAGTATATTTTTATATGCTTGGATAATTTTCACAATACTTTGTATAGCAGGTCCAAACAAGCTGCTGTACTTTACAGCACCATTCAAGGATTTTGCTGAGATTGATTGTTCTTTTTCAGCTAGTGGCAAGAGAACAAAGAAACATGTGAACTTTGAATTATTAGAACCTTCACTATTGAATGACGCTAATTGTTAAACTGAAGTATTAAAAGCACAGTCGAACATATTAAACTGTAAGTTTGCCTTCTTAACATTTTCAGTTTGATTTTGTTAACACACAATCACATTGTTCATATTTAGATAAAAATTAAATGGAAATGCATCCACTGGATGCAATTTTGTATTAATGGGTTTATTAAAACAATTTGGTAAAAGAAATCCTCATGTTTTAATTCTGAGTGACTAAAGCTGTTTGAAATGCCCATTTTTTTTCCACAAGTAAACTATCCCATCCACATATTGGTATGTTTCCACAGGTTGAGAAATTCTGGTGATCTGGTAATAAGTTATTTGGGCCAAAAAGTTACACATGTGATCTCAAATCTAATCTTGTTTATCTGATATTAATCAGATCAGTTTTCATGATGTTAAAATGATCCGAAATGGCTCCTGGTTAATGAAGGAAAAGAAAATCAGAAGGAATTCTCATTCTGTAGAGCTGGCAAGTAGCCCCCTGGAACATGTATGCCATACTGATTTGGAAAAATATTGCCATTACTTCATTGTCATTGGGTCAAAATTCTGGAACTTCCTACCTAACAGCATGTGGGAGTATCTTCACCAGCAGTGCAAGAGGGCACCAGTTTCTCAAGGGCAATTAGCGATGGACAGTAAACCTTGACACAACACCCACAGTCCATTAAAGAATTTTTCAAAATGTTTTGCACATTTGATTATTATGCTACCCATAATCTGACTGATACACTGACCCTGATTTGAACCTAGTTCCCTTAATGGGGAAGCAGTTAAAATTCTGATTATCAGCTTAATATTCCTCCCCTTCAGAAACATTCTGTCACTTTAACCACCACCAAGGAATTGCATCCCTTTACAATCACGCCAAATGTTAGCAACACAGTTACAATCAGAGGTCTTCAACCACCAGGCATATTTATAGGGGACCTTGATGACACTTGATATAAAGCCCTGAATGCTCTGTTGACTTACGTATATCATAGCTCATTGAAGGTGGGGTTGTAGTTTGTGGCATTTTGCACAACCTCAGCGTGCAAGGAGGACTGCAGTTGAAGAAAGTAGAAGATGAGGAAAGAAAAGAAGGGAAAATTCCAAGAAGGACCAACACAACACATTGAAGCAGGAGAGTCCAGATGATTTTTAACAAGGTAGCACACTCCGCTGTCCTATTATTGAAATGTAGTCTAAATATTTTGGTATGTACTTCATTTCAGATATAATAGTTTTGCTATAATCTGGAGAGGCATAACTGATGCTGCACAGTACAGATGGCAATAATATCTATTAGTTAATTAGTCCTTTGATGCATAAGTGTCATTGAAATCAACATACTATGAACAAAGAACAGTTAATGTTTTAGATTTAAAACAAATCTATTAACTGTTTGAAGATTTGGATTTGGAATGTAATATTATCAATTTATGCCCTCTTGCTGGCAGCAAATATGATTACATTGTCTTTAATATATTTGACTGGCACCGTTCATATTTCCATTTATTATTATTGTAGAAGGTGAGTTAGAAAGTCTAATTTAAATTCATAACATTATTACTTTACTCCAAATTCATGCTGTTATTAATGCGGCCAACAGACAACCAAAGAACTACCGTTAATAGCATCCCAATAGCCTTGAATCCTCTGACCATCATTCCTTCCACACAACTGCAGTTTGCATATGTGGCAATTATCCAAGCAAATCCTATGAATCTTTTATCCTTATGCAGTTATGCACTAGGCAAAGTTAGAGAAGGAGAAATAAGCTATGCATGGCTGCTCTTAAGACATTAACTTACAGATCTCAGTGTGTGCTTTTCTAGTTAACTGCACTCTTTCTTCAGGAGTTGACAGAAGCTATAATCTTCTATCTGTGCCTCTGGGCTAACAATAAGAAAGGTGTGGGGCTCCCTAGCTATAAGAGTGGCCACAAAGCACACATTTTGCAATTTTTTGATAGTAATACTTCAAAATATTAAAGTCCCAATCTAGCTCCAGGAAGATCTATGAATATTTAATTTTTTTGCATCCTTTTATATAGCCTGGTGACATAATTGATGTACAAAATACAATACTATTCCAGATGCAGATGCAAAAATGCTTAAAAGGCTGCATTAAAGCCCTATTATGCAGGTGCAAAGAATGTTAGTTATTTCTATTATGTATATAATGTAACAAACATTTCATAGTATAAGAGCATAAAATTACTTGATAAGTGTATAAATAAATTGACTGACATCCTTTGGATGATTTTAACAGAATTCTAAACCCATTTAAAATGAATATGTTAAAGTGCTGGTTGGCAACATCAATTTATAAGCTTGTTTTCTTTTTAATCAACTGTTATAATATAAAATTTACCATAAGTAAATACTTGGGCTCTCATAACTGATCTGATATCTTAATTCCATAAGAGTTGACGCGTTGCCCCGTGTTGACCTGCAGGATTGAACTATTGCATTGTTGCACAAGGTGAGCAATTGATCGGAATCATTTAGTTGAATTAAAACATAGAAATTCTCTTCATGTTTTTTCTTGCCACACAGATGGAGCCTCATTGAAGTCTTGTATCTTTTTAACTTTTCCCTCAGTGTTTATCTATCTGACTGAGATGTTGGTGTATATGATTCTAAACAGCTCAATCCCAGTGCCCTGTCTCAGTGGATAAGATAGAGGGCACACATAAATGCAATATTGCACCCCTCTGGAGGAGAGAGCATTGGCTTTGACTGTAGCGGCCATGTCAGAGGCTGTGGTCAGCAGCAGGATTACAGATCATAGACAATGTTTGTATGCATCTCTCTTTGATCCTTACCAGTTTCTCTGATGAAGCATTTCTGACCTGAAATGTTGACTCTGTCTCTCTTACCAATGTGCCGCCTGACCTGCTGAGTATTTCCAGCATTTTTTGTTTTTGTCTCAAATCTCCAGTATCCGCATTTTTATTTTGATTTTCAGCCCCCCACTTGTCCCTCACTTATCCTTATCGCTTCCTCCTTTGAGATAACCTGACCTGGCCAGGCAGTGGTTGAACATCAAGAGAGTGAAAATCATGGCACACTATCACATTTACAGCCATCAGCTCAGATACAGACTGTAAAGTCAGAGTAGAGGTTAGTCTGGAGGCAAAATCTGCATGTGGTGAGTCATCAGGTATAACCAGGATAAGAGGAAAGAGAGGGCAAAATGTCAGCTCTCAGATAATGAGAGAGAACTACAAAAGACTCAGATGAGAACCTCAATGTAACATCTTCCAGAAGAAAACTGAGGACCGTGCACAAAGAAATGCTCGAGTCCAGTATCAACCTCGTTGACAGTATTATGTAGAGCTTTGACCCTATCTTTTTCAGGATGGAACTGGTGGCCAGCTCCAATTCAATGTTTGTGTACCCAATCATAATGCAGCATCTGATGGCTGATGCTGTATCTTTCATTGCAGGGTAGACAGAATTGGTGATAGATTGGGAGATGGGAAGACGCAAGGTGCTGGTGGAATGGTAATGGTTCCGTTGAACACAAACTCCACTGCTCTATTAAGATGACAGCATACATCTTCCCATGGATCAGAATCAGGTTTATTATCACTGACATATGTCGTGAAACTTGTTGTCTTGTGGCAGCAGTATAGTGCAAGACATAAAGACATATGGATGCAACATAAATTTACTAGTTTGATTCCTGGGAAGAGGGAGTTTTCCTTTCAGGAGAGATTGAATAAGATTGGCTTATACTTGCTGAGTTTATGTGAAGGGTGATTTTATTGAAAAATAATTCTGGAAGGGATATGTGGAGGCTGTGCCCTCAGGCTGGAGAAACTAAAATTAGACATAGTAATCATGAGGTAAATGGTCAGTCAATTAAGGCTAAGGTAGGGGAAACCTGTAACCTTTTGAACTTTTCTTGCCTTGCACACTGTGCTTGCTCAATTGCTGAACAAATTCAAGAATTAGATTAATAAAATTTTGTACACTAAGGAATATGGAAATCAAGCAGCAAAGTGCCTGAGGTACAGGATCAGTTGGGCAGGCTGTTGGCACCACATGCCCTACAACTTCCACTGTATTTATCTTCTAAAGTCCTTACAAGGGTGATGACTGAAGTCTCTAATTTTTGTCATTGTTGAGTGAATCTATGTAGCTTGATAGGGGAGATGGTGCAGGGGGCAGGGTTTCAAGTTCTTGGATCATTGGAACCTATACTGGGGAAGGCGTGACCTGTACAAGAGGGATGGGTTGCACCTAAACTGGAGGGGAACCAATATCCTGGCAGGGAGGTTTGTTAATGCTTCTGGGAAATGTTTAAGCTAGCTTCGTAGGGAGGATGGGAACTGGAAAGACAGGTCAGTGAGGGAACTGGCAGGAGGGGTGATGTTAGGGAATGTAGTATTAGGCAGATTCCTGATAACAGATGTGATGGGACGAATGATTTGAACTGTTTGTACTTTAATGCTCGGAGTATTATGGACAAGAGTGATGAACTTAAAGCATGGATCAGTACATGGAACTACGATGTTGTGGCCATTACAGAGACATGGTTGAGGGAGGGACAGGAATGGGTGATTGATGTACCAGGGTTTTGAAGTTTTAGGAAGAATAGAGAGGGGGGTAAAAGAGGGGGAGGAGTTGCAATACTAATTGGAGATAACATATCAGCTGCACTCCGGGGAGACATAATGGAGGGCTCGGATACAGAGTCTATATGGGTAGAACTCAGGAATAGGAAGGGTGCAACCACTCTCTTGGGGGTGCATTACAGACCTCCCAATAGCCACCGGGACATTGAGGAACAGATATGCAAACAGATTAGGGAAATGTGTAAAAATTACAGGGTTGTAGTCATGGGAGACTTCAACTTCCCTTATATAAATTGGGACCTTTTTAGTGCAAGGGGGTTAGATGGGGCAGAATTTGTTAGGTGTATCCAGGAGGGGTTCCTAAATCAATATGTTGACAGTCTAACAAGGGGAGAGGCTATTCTGGACCTGGTGTTGGGTAATGAGCCTGGCCAGGTGGCTCACCTATCAGTGGGTGAGCAATTGGGGAACAGTGACCACAGATTAACTTTCAGGATAGCTATAGATAAGGCTAGGTATGGGGCTAGTAGGAGGGTTTTAAATTGATCAGGGCTAATTATGAAGGCATAGGGCAGGAACTAGGTAGAGTATAGTGGTAAAACCTTTTTGCTGGCAGGTCCACGTCAAACATGTGGGAAGTGTTTAAGGATCAAATACACAGAGTACAGGACAGGTATGTCCTGATTAGAAGGAAGGGCATGAATGGGAAAATAAGGGAACCATGGATGTCCAGAGAAGTAATGAACTTAGTCAAGAAGAAAAAGGACAAATATGTAGATCTTTGGAAGTTAGGATCAGACAGAGCATGTGAGGACTATAGAGAAGCTAGAAATGAACTCAAGAAAGGATTTAGGAAAGCCAGGAGGGACCATGAAAATTCCTTAGTAAGTAGGATTAAGGAGATTCCAAAGGCATTCTAGACCTACGTCAGGAATAAGATGATACCGAGGGAAAGGGTAGGACCACTTAAGGATAAAGAAGGGAATCTATGTTTGGATGCAGAGGATGTGGGTGAGGTTCTGAATGAGTATTTCTCTTCAGTATTGGAACAGGGTGGAAACATGTTAGGGCATTTAGAGGTCAAGGAGGAAGTAGGTGGATAAGTCCCCGGGGCCTGATGGGATATACCCCAGGTTACTGAGGGAGGCGAGAGAGGAAATTGCTGGGGCCTTGACCAGTATCTTTGTATCCTCTTTGACCACAGGTGAGGTCCCGGATGACTGGCGAGTGGCTAACGTTGTTCCTCTATTTAAGAAAGGAACAAGGGAAAATCCAGAGAGCTATAGACCAGTGAGTCTCACGTCAGTGGCAGGGAAATTGCTGGAGAAAGTTCTTAGAGATAGGATATACGAGCATCTGGAATCCAATGACTTGATTAGGGAAACCCAGCATGTCTTTGTGTGGGCCAAGTCATGTCTTAATAACCTGGTTGAGTTTTTTGACAGGGTGACGAGAGAGATTGATGAAGGTAGAACTGTAGATGTCATCTATATGGACTTCCGTAAGGCGTTTGGAAGATCCCACATAATCGGTTAATCAAGAAAGTTCAGATGCATGGGGTCAGTGGAGAATTGGCTGTGTGGATCCAGAACTGGCTTGCCCGTAGAAGACAAAGGGTGGTGGTTGAAGGGACTTATTCAGGCTGGAGACCTGTGACTAGTGATGTTCCGCAGTGATCTGTGCTGGGACCTCTGCTGTCTGTGATGTACATAAATGACCTGGATGAGTATGTTGATGGATGGGTTAGTAAGTTTGCAGACGATACCAAGATTGGTGGAGTAGTGAATAGTGTAGAAGACTGGCGACGGGTACAGCGTGATATAGATCAGCTGCAGATGTGGGCAGAGAAATGGCAGATGGAGATAAACCCGGATAAATGTGAGGTGTTGCACCTTGGTAGGACTTATGTCAAGAGAGAGTACACTCTTAAGGTCAAGACCCTTAGCAGTGTTGAAGAGCAGAGAGACCTTGGGGTGCAAGTCCATGACTCATTGAAAGTGGCTACACAGGTAGACATGGTGATTTAGAAGGCTTATGGAATACTTGCGTTTATTAATCGAGATATTAAGTATAGGAGTCAAGAAGTTATGATGCATCTCTATAGAACTCTGGTTAGGCCGCATTTAGAGTATTGTGTGCAGTTCTGGTCACCTCACTATAGGAAGGGTGTTGAGGCTTTAGAGAGGGTGCAGAGGAGGTCTACTCAGATGCTGCATGGATTAGAGGGCATGTACTATCAAGAGAGGCTGGATAAACCTAGGCTCTTTTCTCTGGAGCGGTGGAGGCTGAGGGGTGATCTGTTGGAGATGTATAAAATTATGAGGGGCATAGATAGGGTGGACAAGCAATATCTTTTTCCTATTATTGAGCGATCCAATACCAGGGGGCATGCACTTAAGGTGAGGGGGGTAGGTTCAGAACAGACGTGAGGGGTACGTTTTTTACTGAGGGTGGTGGATGCCTGGAATGCATTGCCTGATAGGGTGGTGGAGGCAAACTCATTGGGGGCTTTCAAGAAGGGCTTGGATGGGCACATGAATGAGAGGAAAATAGAGGGATATGGGCATTCTGTAGACAGAAGGGAATAGCCATATTGGCACAACATTGTGTGCTGAAGGGCCTGTTCTGTGCTGTACTGTTCTATGCTCTATGATATGTTGATTTGATGTTGGCACATTCTGTCATTGTGTTGAAATGGACACTTGAAATGATCAACAAAGATGGAAATTGCTGTGGATGAGTAATTGGGATCATATACATTGAAAGCACAGACTGATCACCTGTTACCTGACAGACTGGCAGAAAGAGACTTCCTATGTTGTTTACTTCCTTCCTTTCTTTTGTTTTTCCTTTTCCTTTACTCCCTCATCATTCTCATTCTTTTCCTCTCCCTTTTCTTCTTCCTCCTTTTCCTCTTTGTCTTCTCGTTCAGCAGCAGCTCCTGGCAAAGACAGAGCCCGCAGCTTGTGAAGTTTTGCAGCACAGATTTAACAACACCAGATTCTGATACCTGCTCTGCTGTATACAGCAAAGCTTCTCTGGTATAGTCCAGACAACAAAAGAGTTGGTTAAGATGCCGATGGACTGCTTTACAACAATAGGGTCGGTAGCATGACTTTTGTTATAGACATGTTGTCTTTGTATGGGTGGATTGTACACTGGATATCATCTCGCAGTAACCAGCCTTTGGCTTGCTATGTTGCATCATAAATGGAAGACACAGCAGACTGGGGCAAAATAAAAGCATGATATTGCTGCATAGACACTGGCTAATGACCATCAAGATGCACTGGTAATTATGGTCACATACCAGCTGTTCATATGGGGACCAAAACTCCTTTTAGTTTTGGTACAGATGTGGCATCCTCAATGAATGCAATCAATGGTACTCTGCATCCATGGCAAGCCTTATGATTCACAGTCCATCTGAAAAATGTTAGCAATGGAAAACTTGATGGCCAATCTGACCTTAACAACTGCTAGCCACAAGGTTCTGGCCCTACTCTGTGGCTCGAGTTGTAATTCCTGCATGAAGTTTGTTTCTGTTACCTCCATCTTTCCAAGAATTGCAAACTGCTGAGGTGCTCATGTGAGAATTATTCCCCGAAGACCTTTGCTTCCTCCTGTGTGTGCTTCTTTCCACCTTCTGTGGGAGTGACAAGCTTTTTTGACCTTCTAATTCTCACTGCCATGCTATACTTTAGGAGGAATGGTAATCAAAGCATTCATGGCAAGGAACCTCAGTGTTCCACTGAATCTTTGAAGCATAGATACATAATCCTCCGTTCTGTAACATCATTCCCCATGGTGTTCAAAAACTACCACAAGAACTTGAAAAATATGAAAAGGTACCTTATTCCAACCAACAATCCATAAATCAATCAGCAAATGTACAAGTAATTGGGAGTCCATTAAACATCAAGGGTTGTAGGAAGGTGAAAGATGGTTCCCCCAACCTGCCAAAAACTGAATATTCAAATCACAATTTTTTTGCTATTTAATGTTTATATTAATAAGTCATTGGATTTTGATCACAGCTAATAAAAATTTATGCTTCATTTCTTTGTTGCCATAGCTCAAAGTTTTTTTTTTGTACACAGTATGGAAAGGATGCTAACATTTCACTATAAAGCATGAAATAAAGAGAGTAATAAACCCTGTATATAAACAAGCTAGTCTGTTTAGACAGAGTGATGGTATTATCTGGCATGCACATACTGTACAGATATTTTACAGCATTAGTCACCATTTAATTATCAGAAGCAGGATATTGGCCTGATTCTTTTTTTCCTCTTTAAAACAGAATAGTGAGTTCAAATGCAAACGTGTCCCAATTCAGTTAGTTCAATTAGCTTAAGAAACAGTGGGTCTAAGATGGGACTTACACAATCATTTCAAAAAAATATTGATTTTTTTTCAGTAATTTATGTTGCCACTATCAATGAAAGTCTACCATTTTCATTTAAGTATTAAAATACTTATTTAAGCTTTCCATTATCAGGTGTTGATAATTTGTCCATAAAAACAACAATGGGACCTGATTCATGAAATACATGGATATACACACTTATTGATATCAGAAGACAACCGTAAAATCACATTGCCAAAATGCTTTGTTACAACCATATGTGTAAATATATGTATAAAGGTATAACATTAACTGGATAGGACCATGACTGCCAAGTTGCTTGTGACTGGGAAAATTTAGAATGTGGTGCACTGTTAGAGCAGATACTTTATATTTACAGGAAGTTTGTTAATTCAACGTCTGGTTTGAAACTTAAGAGTAAAGCCACAAATTTTGATAACTAAATCTGCACTGGATAGATGTAATTAAACCAAACAAGGAAAAATATGTTGAATCTTAAAAAGCCAAACTTGTTTTACCATGCACAATTTCCAAGAAAAATCTATATTACCTTAGGAAAGGTTGCAAAATTAGGTTTGAAATGAAGGGTGGAGATGCTCAGGGAAAGACAATAATAATTAACCTCCCAACAAGCTTCTTTGATCATTCTTAGCTCCATTCTTTTCCACCATTGCTCTGAGTATTGTAGAAATGCATCAATGCTTTACACCTACCACAAATGGTTGTTAACTTCAGAATAACTATACTGTTCCCTATAATTAAAGAAAAAGCAAGTCCCAGTAAAGATTTTTGTTTACTGTATAAAAGCTGGCAGTAGACTTGAAATGCTTTCGATAATACATATTGGAAAATAATGGTATATCTTGTATATAATTAAGGAATTTCATTAGCATTGACACATTAATAATGAGGAATCAAAATTCCTCACTATTAATTTATTACTATATATCCATAGTATCTATATAAAAACATTAATAACATTGCACAACAAGTAGTCTATGAAGGCAGTTCATTGGAATACTATGCGATCATTAAAGTAAAATTCGAGTTTATTGTCACATGAAAAAGTACGTGTGCACAGGTGCAATGAAAAACTCACTTGCAGCAGCATGGTCGTCCAGTTTTGTAACTTAATAATATTTTAAACAATTTATCTATAAACCTATTTTGTTTGCATTAACTTTGTGATTAAACATGAAGTTTGTCCCATCCTTTGCCCTTTTAGAGCCTCGATAACCGTAACGTCACTTAAAATGTTATTCTTGACTGCAAAGTACCTTAGGTCATCAAGGCAAGGTGATAAAGTGCTAGAAAAAGAATCATGTTTACTCTTTAAGATGTGCTTTAATCAACCCAGCTGAACCTGCTTTTGAACAGGAACAACTTACATGATGTAGACATTTTTGTATCCCAAGTTATCATATCCATCAATGAAAGAAACATTTGAAAGGAATAAATCAGTAAATGCTGAACCTAGATGGAACACTTAAGAGAGGAGACTGTAAAAATACATTCTAAGGTAAAGTGATTTGTGAACAGATAAAAGTTATGGCAGGGGTGTTACATGGTGAAACTGACATGAAATTGAAGGAAATGCACAAGCTAGAATTGGAAGATCAGATAAGTGACATTCAGAATTAAAGCAGAGAAAGATGATGAAAGTACTTGAAGGCAAAGTATTTTTGCATGCACATCATTGAGAACTGGGACAATTTGAAGCAATCATTGGGGTAATGATATTGTTGGTGGAAAAGCTGATCTAAATGAAAGGAAAGTTAGAAAAGGTTACAAGATATAAGCAAGTAGGAAGCCAGACCAGACTGTTGTTGGGAAGGTGGATATCAAACAGGAGGTTTTTGGAGTCAAAGAAAATTAAAATTAGGAAAATGGAAAGAGTTGACAATTGCATTTATAAAGAAAAGCATGATAATAATGATTGTGAAAATGAAAGGGGTAGTGGCAGACTATAGGGAGCCACTGCGCAAGGGTTACCAAGAAAAGATACTCTAATCTAACACAAGGTCAGCTTCCAAATGGGAACCTTTTCTTCAACTGTTAAGGCAAGTATGGGGTCCAAATGAGAGAGAAAAACAATTGGGAGGGAAAAACATCTAAATTGAATAATTCAGAAAGTTAGTAAAGACCAATTTTTGAGCTTCTTATGCTCATTCTAACATATTTGTATAATATTTACCAGCTCAGTTATTTTAAAGTTGAGTGTGTGTAAATCACCACAAGGCTTGTATTGACGTTACCTTCATGCTGTCAGTATGCATGTTTATTTCAATAGTCAATTTGAGGATCCTACAAACAGAAACATGAAGGGGATGGGACGAGGAGTTATTGATTCAAATGAACCCTTCTTGGTAAAAATGTACGAAGAATCAGTTGCATAAAATGAATGGTATAAAGGTAATGAATAATAGTTAATGCGACCTAACTGTATAAAGCAAGAATATGTGTGTTTGTCTTTTTAGTCTCGATCGGTTGGAGCTAAGGAATATTTTTGATTATTATGAAAAATAACTTTCTGCGTTTCCGATGGTGCTTTGAAAGTTGGTCCAATTCCGCGAATAGGCATCAATAAATTGCTGAGAGCCCGGCTGTCTTTGTTCTCTGCCACCTCGCCTTCTGATGCTGCACAGGTAGGGAAATACCAGAACCCATTCTTCCAGCGATACAAGTTGTGACCTGCATTTTAAGGATTGTCGGCATCGATCAGGTCACCTTTGCTGTTAATTTACTGTCTCTTCAGAAGATTCTCTCTCACAAAAGAATCCTTTCACATCGCAGCCGATGTGACGTTGAGAATCGGGCGTTTTTTTTGTGTGTGTGGATTGTCCCAAATTCAGCAGTTTGAAAGGAGGCTCCGGGCGTATTTCCGGTGGCCTGGAGGCGATGGGAGAGAGTGCATGAGCTGAAAACATCCTGTTACTGTCCGGCAGCATCCAGTGATTCTGCAGCCGACACATCGAGCGCCCGATCAGGATGGCAACCTTATAGACTGGCAGCATTCAACGCAATGGCTGTGGACGGTAAGTCGGGCACAAAGAGAGAATGCGGAGCTTCATAAAGGCTGAGTCTTGTTTATAATTTGCCTTCTAAAGACATTGAAACATGAATCTGAGCATGAGACGACCTACTAGAAAAATACATCACACCCTTTACTGTCTCATTTATTTTGTCGATTCGATATTGATTTTTATTTTCGTGCGCAGATCATACACTCGCAATATCTGGAGACTAAAGTGTATGGAGGCTTTCAGCTGTTGCCGATCTTGATTCATCAAGTCCCCGAACATAGTTTTAACATAAGCAAATGTTATTAAAAGATACTGTAGCAAAGTGATTATCCGGATAGAGTGATCATACATACACGACGGTGTTCTGCCTTTTCTCCGGCATACCGCGGCTGTAAAGCTTTAATCTTGGGTCTCTTTTGCTTGTGGCGTTTGCGTGTGGTACGAGTCTAGCGTGATTTATTGAGCAAAGAACACTTTTTTAAAAAAATGCAGAAGTTTAAAACCAATAGGTGGATAATTGTTATTTCATCTACCTCGGTCTGAGGACCGACCTCGCCTTGTTTGGTAATAGATTAAGATCGGTCATATTTGTCAATTTATATTGTTTTATTTGTTAATTTAGGTATGACTCTCACACTTAATTCAAATCTTTTGACTTAACGACGGTTGTGATTTGGGAGTGTGTAACAGGGTTTTAATAGATTATTTGTCCTAGTCAAAAAATAATTTCTTCCTTCCACCTTTCCCACCTCCAAAAAGAGTTAAATCTAAGGCTCTTAAGTGCAAATTTAACAGATTAGCAAACTAATACTGAACCCAAGGAAATGTAATTGTTTGACTCCCGGTTTCTTTCGTTCCATCATGTGAGACGTGGAGAGCCTAACCAATTCCATCAGAGTGTTTCGCTGCACTGAGGTAAGGGGTGAAGTTGCACACATCTTTGGCTGAAGTTGCTGGCTTTTCAGTTCTGTGGAGGCAAAATTGACATGTCAAGCACTTTCACAAATAGACATCAAAGTCTTACAAATTAATTGTTTTGGTCAGCACTGAACATATTGATAACCTCAAAGGATGGTTAGTTAATGGGGTGAACTTTCATTATTAATCACCCGAGTAATCTAGAATTTATAAAGACTCAATATGAACTTCAATTATATTGAATATTTAAAGAAACTGATTTTAAAAAGATTTCACTTTGTATCTCACTATTTTCTTCAAATTGCACTTCAATTTTATTTTAAGTTTGCAGTTCTAGGTCTTGTGAGCATTAATACCACGGACTAATGGGAGATTCTGTTATTGCAATTTCATGTATTATTTTTCTTGCTTAAACTTGTTTTAGAAATATAGAGGAATACCCGTTCATTTGTGGAACCTTCACAACTTATCTCTAGATAAATAGACTGATTAATTCACAGAGAAGTAACCGTCTGCAATAGATCAACTCATTTATCTTTTCACTCTACCCCAAGGCTTAGTAAGTTTTGGATGAGAGAAAGGATCAATAATGAATTCTGTATGAACTACAGATACAGTTAACAAGGCATGCCCACTGTGTTATTAATGAGAAAATGGAATATAAGTACAACTCAATTTTTAGATTATTGTACATTGAGTAAAGCAAAATTAAGATGAAATCTCCACAAATGGTCAGAGTTGAAGACAAATATTTAGTGAATAATCTGCTCAGTTAACTAAAAAAGTAGAATTATTAAGTTAACCCTTTTAATTTTTAAAAATTAATGGCTTTTAAATTTCTAAAAAAAGGTACCATAAATGAATATAAAATGTGACTTTCTGAGGTAAAATTACTTGATAATCTGCATATGTTGCCATATTGAGGAATTTTATTAAGTAATTCGTCTTCTCAGCATTCATGAATAAAGGCAGTAAATGAGGCTAATGCAATAGAGAGGAATTGCCAGAGAAACATAATTGAACTAGGTGAATGGGTGTACTGAAATGGAGGCATGATTAGATTGGATAGATGCTTGTTGGATTCCCATTGTTAATTGCTGAGTATAAACTGTTGCCAGAAAGCAAACCTAGAACAAATATCTATGAAATTAAATATATTCAAAGGGAATGTAGGGTCTTGCAGTCACAGATACACAGCTGGAATAGAAATTTATTCATGTCAAGGTCAAAAGATAAGGTGAATGATGCCCATTCCAAATGCTTGGATATCATTTCCCCAAGCTGATGGTTTTGAGTGCAGTAAATTGGTGGGGAACGGATTGTCTGGTGGGGGTGGGAATATCTGCAGTTTAACACTCATAAACCATGTTATGCAGGGGTGATTTAGTAAGGATCATCTCTTATTTGCATTGTTAAAATAATTAAGGCAATAAAGCAAATAAAGCAAAAGAAACAATGGTACATTTATTTGTAAATAGTAAAATGAAACTTTGACATTTCAAATATTCCAAGAACAATGGATTTTTCTAAAGTATAGCATTTCAATATTTGGAAAGATTAGCAAAATGGTAGCTGCATTAGTATTATTCCTTAAATGGTGTTTCTTACAATTAATCAAATTGTTCTTATGCCAAATTTTCAAAGATGAAGTGCACCATTTTTTTATTTTGAGGGTGCTTTCACACCAATTATTTTAGTTTTCTCGAGGCATTCAAATTTTATACTCGGGTTTGCATGAATAATGTTATTCTGAAAATAGGATCATAATATGGGTGATATGTGGGAGCTGTTTAATCACTTGCTTACGGCATGAAGGTGTCAATAATATTTCTTAATGGTAATATTGTCAGATTGCAGATAGTTAAGATGAAATCACAAAGACAAACTGTTTGCTGCATTGTAAATGTTCAGAATCAATAGAAACAATTAGAAATCAGATTCTGACTCATTTCCTGACAGCTATTACAGCAATGCAGTAAGAGAATGAATATTCACATCCTTTCCTTTGAGAATGTAATATGAATATTAAAGTTATACTTGACATAACAGTTATTACATTTAAATTATGGAGCAATCAGACACGTATTTATAACCTAGAAACATGTACTATACGGCGCACTTTCCTTGGGAAGAAGGGAGGGAATTAAATAGCCATTAACTAATGAAAGTGTGTCAAGAAAAAATGAAAATGAATTCCATTGAAAATGGATTATATAAATTGACCAGAATTAATGGAACAGGAGAAGAGTAGAATTTCCTGAGCTTGATTGAACATAACCACGATAAAATGAAAATAGAGTTAATATGCACGGTTCTTCAATAAGTTTGAGCATGTGAAGTGACTAGCCTTTTAAAATTCAACTCTAACAGCTTGGCCGAACAAATTTATGGGAAGTTGTTTTAAAACAACTCAAAAAGGTGTCACAAAGTATGTTAAATTTTTATAGTCATGCAATCTGAACTGTCCCTATCAAGAACATTTATCCAACATCTACTAATCACTGATTGTAGGTTATAGATGGTTTGCTGTTTGCGCTAACCAATGGAATGTCCAGTTACTGTATCCAGCAGTGTATAATGCATATAAGTACTTACAGAACTTGAAGCAATTAAATATTAATGTTTGAACAGATAGAATAGACTTACTTTCTCAATTTTTGACAATTGCCAGTGGTACAAAAGTCTCTCCAGCTGCTTCATAAAACATCTTGACATCTCACTGGACAAGCACTCCATGTGCTTCATTTTTCTGTTTCCCAGGTATTTTCACACTGCTTCTGAATCAGGGTTGATCCTGACTTTGAACAAAGATAACTAATTTAGACCTTGTGTGACGAGTACACTGAATCTTACCCATTTTAAATTTGTCAATATTAGTGATCAAGGTGTTGTCTTTTTGTTTGAAACCTATTTAGACAGCAATGCAAAAAATTAACTAAAAACACAATCATGTCTCTCAAAGCTCAGAAAATACCAGACCTATGGCCTTACTCTATGGCCAGCTTTTATATTTTATAATTAATTTGTATTTAATAAAGTGCTAGACATAAAATAATTCTGGTATCATTCAAGTGAGATGGTTTGGGAACATTGTAAGCAAAATTCACAGTTTCCAATGTGACAATGGGCTTTAAGGATATAATAATAGTAATGAAGAAATCAGCAATAATAAAGAAAAATAATTAATTCCTCATTTGTTTAATAAGTGCTAATTGAAAAGATTTAGCAACTTCCATTTTGACTGCTCATGACTTTATATAACTAAGTACTTATAAATTGGTGGTGAGTAACTGGACTTTTTCCTTGTGCCACACTGAATTTCTGCCAAGCCACTCACATGCTTGTGTCATCTTAATGTTAAATGGTATAATTTTTCACACTGAGAAGTGTACTTTGCAATCTTTAGCTTTAATATTGTATGTAAAAGCTGTCAAAAATTAAGAAATATATACAATTAAGAAGGTGAAACTATTCTGTTCTCAAAAGATTGAAAATATTCCAGTTGATAATTAGCTAGATTGAAGTTAAGAAGACTTCCATGGTACACAGAGCTCAATTATTATTGTCCATTAAACAAAGTCATTAGGGCAAATCAATGAATCATTTTTGAGCTTTACTTGTAAGGTTATCTCATATCTGCATGGTTAAATTTAATTTTACCAAACACAGGTAACATTTCTTAAACACATTTCACTCTCTAAATGTAAAGTAGGCTTTGATTTTCAAAGTTAGTAGGAAACCTAATTGCATGTAGAACAATAAATTTTTTGCATTTGGTTCAATTCTTTCTTTTGTAAGAAAATTACATGTGTCCATGTACAAAATATAAATTTGCATCGTTAAGTTCCTCAAATGATTGACTACTTGTGCTTGACTAGAAACTATAAGGTTAAATAGTTTTGTGACTTTTGCTATTAGTTAAGATTGATTTATTGTGCATCTCCGTGTCCAGTATTTTCATCTTAGAATGTTAAAAATCACTCAAAAACCAATGTAAAAAGTGGGATGTTTGGAAATGGAACTATTCAGTTGTGATTTCATGCTACATATAGCAATAGCAAGGAAATGTTGGCATAGAAATTTGATGGCCATTCCAGTTTCTGAGGCACTAAATGAGGACTTAAGCATTGGGCTGGCAGAAAGGCACAATTATTACAAGTCAGTCTTTCGTTGCCACCAATATTGATACAGGCAGGAAAAAAAAACACCCATGGATTGGGCCTGAAGCAGGCTGGTGTAGCATCTTTTTGAGATCTCTGTAATATTGATTTGTTTTGAGGTATACTTAAAAAAAATATAAATGTGGCTTGACAGGAGAATATTAAAATTAAATTGTTGCTTAACCACGAATGAATGTAGGTCAGCAAACATAAGGTGAGGAATGAATGAGTCTTGGTGTGAGTTCAGGCATGGAGGTCATCCTAAAGTTAAACTTTGTCAGTAAGTTTATAACGATTTATATAATAATTAATTGAAAACACCATGTTACTAAGTTCCAAGATTACTATTTTATCTGCTATTTCTGTTGCATATTAATTCAGTGGCTTGAATATTACAGTCTTATTCTGAGATTCTGGGTTGGACTGCTGCTCAGAGGTAGTCACCCTCAAGGAATGAGTGGCAGATTGAATCCACAGTGGAGGAGTGACACTGCTGAGTGAAGAAGAAAAACTCAACTGGGGAGATCAAGCAGATAAAAATGCTTAAGAAAATGTTGATTTAGCTTTCCCATTCAGAAATGAAGTTGAACTGCCTATATATTAAATGTTTGCTGTGACTTCAAATTGTCTAATTTCCACTGGAGAATGCTATTAGTATTATAGCAAAAGTGTTTATTGCATATGAAATAAACAACCCATTTATTTCAGGCAGCAATCTTAACAATGTTTTGAACATAAAAATCATTGTGAATTGTCATGCATATGATCCATAATGGTACTGTGGTAGGGATGTATTGATTTTATAATTCTCTGTAGGCCCCTTTTCATCTGATTGAAAGCAGTATATTGCAACTAATAGATCTGTACTATTGTGAGAAGAATTTGCACAGCCCCAAACCTAACCCAGCTCTTACAGGTTTAATATTTTTCTCTAGCTCATTTTTAATGTTGATACTATGCACTTGGGAGCAATTTTTTCATACTTTTCTAATAATGAAGTTAATGGAAAACAGAAACAGATGACAGGGTTATGGGACCTCTAATTCCAATCTCATTTCAAATTTTTTCTTGTCAAAAATAAGTTAAATCCTGAAGCTGTCATGACAGTGGAGTCAGGAATACATTCCTGCTTGATTTTTTTTTCTGAATATCGAATTCTCTCTGTTTACAAATAACTGGACCTCAATCACTAATTGACACTCAAGTCATTGGCTAAATATTCGGTGCAACTTTGTTTTTGAGTTTTTTAATGATGTAAGTATAAAACTTTAGTTGGGCCACATTTGAAATATTGCATGCAGTTCTGGTTGCTGCAAGGTAAAAATGTCAAATGCTGGAGGGCATAGCTTTAAGGTGAGAGGGGGAAAGTTTGAAGGAGATGTTCAAGACAAGTTTTGTTTTGCACAGAGTAGTAGGTGTCTGGAATGTGCTGCCAGGGGTGGGGTATTGGAAGCAGACATGATAACAACATTTAAGAGGTATTTAAGCAGGCACCTGAATGTGCAGGGAATGAAGGGATATGTGCAAGCAGATGGACTTCATTTAATTTGGCATCATGATCAGCACAGGCATCATGGGCCAAAAGACCTGTTCCTGTACCGTACTGTTCTATATTCTAAGTAATGTAATTTAAACTCAGGGCACTATTTCTTTTGGGAAGTATTTGCAAGGTGTAATATTGGTGTGGAAATCCTATTTGGGTTCTCCTTCAGTTTGTTCCATTTTGCTGTGGTGATTTTTAAGGAAATATCTGCATATATATATTTAAAATTTCAGACTTCAATTGCAATTTTCTTCTTTCCTGAAGATTGAATACTTTCTGTATAGCTCTTCCTCTCCAGTACTTCACCCATGTAACCATTTTTTCAAATATGAAGAAAAATAATGATTGTCAGCAGGCTATTCGACAGTAAAGTCAAATCTAATTTTGTTGTCTGTTGACATTCGCACATGTTAATTTAGAAATCATTAGATATCTATCTTCTTGGAACCTAGCACAGGAGCTCCAGGGCAATGTTGTGTCTCAATTGGCCTCACTGGCAGGATGCTACAAAGGTAGTGTTGTTGCTTAATTTCAACAGTAGAGTTTGAACTGTTCAATTAATTAGTTGTTGATTGTGATACAGTTGTTATTTCTGTGTAAATGAATGTGGATAAAGATAGAGCTCCTCCTCATTAATTCATCCACTTACTTTCCCTTCAATTTTCAGCGGCTTCCCATTTCAGCTTTTGCCGAAACACCCTGGATCAAAGTGTGTCAACCGATGACTTAAACTGTGGCTTGCAAGATGATACCGATAATCCTGCCTGGAATGATGGGGGAGGTCAACAGACATCTGGAGGCAGGAATATAAAGCTCTTACAACAGCCAGGAACAGAACATTTTCAGGTAGTTGGAATGATTTTTATCATTCGTACTATTTCTTGTTTGACACCTGAGATTGTCCAATATTTAAATCTACAGACTGATGACCAACAGTCAGTTGAGATAAAGATTTCCTTTCTCAATTTTGTTAGAAAATGAAAATAATGAATACTCTTGATAAAATATTGGAGGCTGCTTGAAAATACTATTGCCTTCTTCCTCTCTGTCATTTAAACTCTTTTCCATATCCTTCAGTCTTCCTTAATTTTTTACATTATCTAAATCTTTCTCTCGTTATTTTATTCTGTCTGTTCATTTTAACCTTCTCAATATTTTTGAAGTTTAATGTTCTCTATCCCTTCTTTGCTGTGCATGCCTGTGTTTTTTGTCTTTATTCCCTAACTCTTTTCTGAATTTATGCCTTTGTCATTTCTTTTGGTTTATTCCCCCTTTTGCATCTTATCTTTCAGTTAATCTCACTTCATTTATCCTGCAGGGTTTTGAACAAATCTGAAATATAGCAAACTCTAAAGATTGTTGCAGTCACGTCTTTTTCATTGAACTTCCAGTCTTAATTCTGAACAAATCCCATGTTGGTTCAAACCCAGATGTGATTGTCCATTTTTCTGTGACAGATTCTGAAGATAAAAGGTAGTTGTGCAAATGTTTAAAAGTCTTATATTTTTCAGTTATATAAAAATATGTTTTAGCTAGGCTGTGCATTGGCTTGATTGGCTACTCAGAAATGAGAGACTGTCAACAATTGATCACTGCATTTGGAACACCTTTGCAGTTGTCATAAAAACAGTCAAAGCTCATTCAGATTTGGAGTTGGAGTGCCATGTTGAAGTCCACTTTAAAAACTAACGGACATCAATGAAGACTCGGAAGCACAAACACATCTTATGTTCACTCACTCCAACCCACAACAACTCCACTGACAGTATATTTGGTGTCATGCTTAAGGTTCAGTAACTCCGCAAGAATTGCAGATTGTATCACATATTGTTTTGTCTGCATGACTAAACTGGTCATGGATAATATCACTACTCCATTTGAGAGTTCTGATATTTCACTTTCTAGGGTTCTGGAGGCTAATTTTAAATTAGCCATTTTCCCTCTTGTGCCAAACTTTTCACCAAAAAGTCATTCACTTTTGTAGATTTTTTTTCTCAAAGGAGACAAATGGGCTTTTGAGATATAAGAATTAGTCTATTTCAGTGAGTCTCTATGTGTTTTTCTATCACGAACTCTTGTTACTGTTTGCCAGATGCACTGAGTTACGTTGTATTAAATTTACATAATTGCAGGATTTCTTTGAAAACATTGAACTTTTTAAACCTTATGTCAAAAGCCTGCACTCATTCTTCGATCTTAAACAACAGTATTCATGTTGCTGCAATAGTGAAAATGCCATGGCCTTTGGTTCTGAGGAAATTACAATGAGTTTTTGTTCTCAGAGCAACTGGAAAGAAGTTATTTTAGGTAGAAATATGCAATATACAGTATGTTGATCTATCAACTGGTAAGTTTTGTGCTTTTCAAATGCTTTATCTTTGTCTAAATGTTAAAACGTATTTTTAAGAGTTAAGTTGTTTAATTGACTTCATACAGTTTTTAGATGTTTTTGAATGTTGCTGAATGGCAGGAGTATTCAGAAATGATCAAGACTTGGATGGTTTGTTCACCGGCTAAGTCAGGGGAGGAACTTGGCATCCTCTCCACATAATGGCACTATGTTATGCAATACCACACATACCATTCTGTTTAGGGTCAGGGCAATACTTACTAGCAAGTTAACACCAGTAAACTCACAAAAGTTAATTACACTAAGTCTCTGTTATTTCCAAAAGATAGGGGTATAGACTTCCTACAGGTAAAAAAAAAGATGGATACCATTAAGGCCACTGGCAATGACACTAAGCTGCACTGACATCCCCTCCATGGATCTAATATCTTCTATGTAAGTTGCATCTTGTCAAAATCTACCCACATTCCTGACCCTCAGTTTTCCCGACTTCAACCCCACCTCCAGCCACACACCAACCAAGACATCAAATGCAATCCACCTCATGGCAAACAAGATTTACTGGACATCACAGGAGAGGGCCATAGGGCCATATATTTACAAACACTCCTGGTAATACATGGCTAACCTCACAAGTATGCGGACAGCCAGGACTTGGTGTATATACCCACTATTACAGGTCAGCAGCAAGAGGGTATCTTGTTACTGACAAGCTCTGGCCTATTAGATTGTCTGAAAAGCAGCTCCTCCAACAATATAGTATTCCTCCTATAGTGCAATGAAGGTAATTTATGTTAAGTGCTGACTCATATACGGGAATGCTACCCTGAAATATAACAATAGTCTCAATGTGAAACTTATCTCCACCTATTCCAAAAGGTTCAGCAGTATCCAGATTTGAAAAACTACAGCAAAATGTAAGGCAGCTGGAAATGACAAAAAGCATCAGGCTTAGCCAGCACAGCCTATGCTGTCAAGAAATTTTGAAAATTCTAAGATGCTGCTACTTGGTATAATAACACCACCAAAGTCTGTCCGAAAACTCTTTAAGATATTCCGTGCAGATTTGCAGCAAAATGGGTTCAAGGGTCATATAAAAAGCTTTTGTTATAAATGAAGCTAAAGAAATATTATACTTAAATATAATAGCTTATATATTTAAGCTAAAGAAACTACTTTAAGTATCTGGATTGCTGTGCCCTGAATTTATTTAAACATCTGAAAAAACTAAGCATTACTACAAATGAATTGTTCCAGCTTCCCCAATTCCGGGCTGTCCCACCACCATCCGTCACCAGAAGCTACTGATCAGTGACATCGCAAATTGAATCCAGGCAGATTTTAATTATTCTTTTAACCAAGATGCCCAAGTCCCATGCAGAAGTAATAATTAAAGCAATGAAGCTTATAATGTTTCTGGCGAGTGGTTATCTTCTTTGCTAAACCTTAAAACTTTATACTTAATGTAATAAGATGCATGAAGGATTGTGAGCCTGTGTTCGATAATTTGTAATTCAGTGCTTAACCTTGTAAATGAAATGGTCAAAATCTTTTAAGTGCAAGATAAATGATTATATGCATTGAGATTCCAAATTCCATCCTGGCATACATATTGAAAGATATAATTTTGTTCAATGGTGGCAATTTTAACTAATCTGCCCACTGGGAGACTGATGAAATTGGAGAAGCTCTGCTTTATACTGTATAATTCTACTCGCCGTTGAATTTTAGCTGTTTATCATGGCTTCCCTGTTTTATGTGGCAATAGCATCTTATCAAAACATATTAGACACAAGTTTATCCTTCTCACAAGAGCATTCTGCAAATGACCTTTTAAGCTTGTTCCTAACATTGATAAGCTTCTGACCTTTTACCATAAATTTTATGCTTATATTGGGAATAGTAAATGCATGGAAGTAGTAGCAATACATATAGAAATTCAGAATGCATAATCATGACACCTAAATTTGTGAGAATTTCATACATAAAGTGATAGGAGCTATTCATCTGTCAAAGAATGCCACAATCTTGAGTTATTGAGTTGGCAGAATATCTTTGTATGAAAAGTTCAGTTACATTTTGTACAGAAAATATACTTGAACTGTTCCTCTACTCTGAGGTCAGTGATGATGAATTGACACTCTACAGAATGGCTAATACTAGTAACTGTCATAGGATTGGCTATGGTGTCGCACATCAACTTCTGATCTATCAGTTGGCCGTTTTTTTCTCTTTTTTTTCCATATATTCAGCTCCTGTACTTTGTAATAAAGTCTAAATTCTACTGGGAATCTCACCAAGCAAAACTGATTGAAATGTAAAATCGTGATTATTTCCATTATGAACCCTACTGTTCTGCAAAAGCCAGCAAAATTAGGAGGCTGGTTCTGTAGAACAGTTGGGTCCATAATGGAAATTCAGGGTTTGTGTGAATTGAATAAAATTACTTGAGCAGACTGCTGATAGGAAACCTTGGAAATTATCACAAGCCTAGAGGACATTATATTTAAATATACAAGAACTACATTTTCAAATATTTTAAAGTATGGAACTAACAAAATAAGGTAATTACAAAGCAATTGCAACAGATTAATAAATTAATAACTGCCAATTTAACCATCTGCATTCCATCAATAATTCTGGTCAATTTATAGTATTTGTGCTGACTTGGTGCCTTTCAAAAATCTTAGGGTATCCCATGGTGTCAAGTAGATGTTTTTGCAAAGTAGTCATTGCTGTAATGTGGGAAACATAGAAGCTAATTTGTTCACAGCAGGGTCCCACAATTTAAAAAAAATGATTGAATTATCCATTTTGGATGTTGATTGAGGAATGCATTGATTAGGATAGTGGGAGAGTACCCCTGAGAATGAATTGTTACCAGGTTTAAACTTTAAAATGTCAGGAAGAAATATATAAAACCTGCATTTATACATAGTCTTTTATGATCTTGGTCCTTTACATTAAATGAAATAATTTTAGAAGTGTAGTCATTGTTGTAATCATAGAAAATGCAGCAATTTGTGCATTGCAACTGCTCAGAAACCACAATGCGATAACAAACAGAAAATCTTTTTTTGTTATTCCTTGAGGATTAAATATTGGCCACGATACTGGTGAAAACTCTCCTGCTCTTCTATGAAATCCTGCCACTGGATTGTTTAAATCTCATCTGAGAGAACAGATGAGGCCTCGGTTAAAAATATCTAACCAGAATTAGTAGCTCAAACAGCTTTGTACTCCTTCAGCTTGGATTTTTGTGCTTGGGTCTCCAAAGCAGTATTTTGAGCTTTGTCCTTATCTCTCAGCGGTGAGAGTGCTATGATTGAAACAATGCTGAAATTAAGGGACAACACTTCTGACATATGGTTCTCCTCTGTATCTGCTATGGCTCGGGAAGTAACGGGCCCGACTCTATTAGTAGGTTGCAGGTGCAAAGAACCTGGAATGAGGCATCAACCCATTATCTTAAAACTCAAAGCCAAGAGCGTCTTCTATTGAATAAGGCAAGCAAAGCAAGGTACTAATTTAGATACAGCTTATTGTATGGCAATAGGATTAATAAATCCAAAGTGATGGATGAGGACTGTTGTCAGAGCAAAAAATAATATACCACTTAGCGTTGTGCTAGTGCATCAATGTCAACCAGGTGCTTGTTTAATTACTTGTTTTAAAAACCTACAAAAAAAACTTTTGATACAGGTGAAACTATGTAATGTGTGTCGTTTACTCAATGTCAACTTCAAACTCAATTCATAATAATTGTTGATTTATTCAGCAGCAGTGACTACATTAAATTGCTTTGTCTTTATTTTTACCTGAACAATATACTTATTCTACTTCTTGGAACTGCTTAAATGATATTCATTATATGTACTGTCTCAATTGTGCCAGTCAAATTACATGGACTAGAAGTGATGTTTTTGTCTAATATCAATTAGACTGGAATAACTCTATAATTTAGAGAAGTATGAATGGAAGCAATGCATTCTCTACATGCTTGAATCCTAGCAACGGTGCAAGGAAGACTAATCAACATCTTAAATACAGCTTATACAACCTTTCAAACTAAAACTTACTCGTGGTGCTGTAATGAATAGCAAGCTATCTGATTAGTACAACATATACTGGAGTGTGAGACAGCCACAGCTCTTAGCCCAGGTATTTTGGAATAAAGTTGGTGGGTCTTTATGCATAAAATGTAGCTGAAGAGCTCTGGAATTCATATTATACACACTATTGTTTTCCTGATTTTTATTCTTACGGATATAAGTTCAGCACAAAAATTGTTGTGTAAGTAGGAAATATACCTTAGTTTATTTGTAATAGTTTATAGTGCTTTATGAACTTTGCATTGCCTTGCCTATGAGAAGCAGAGCAAGTCACTTCATACATAATGACTCAGACCTTGCTGAAACAAAATAGAATCCAAATGTTGTATGGCATTATTCTTTTCTTGTACAATATTTTTATTAAATCCATGAAAATAATACAGTACATGCATTAAAAAAGAGAGTAAAAATACTACTGAATACGTTGTATTAAATCATACTTAAGATCACAATACTCTAAATTAATAATCACATATAATAGTTAGTTAATAAAGGAGAAAAAAAATGAAATATTTTATTATAAAAAAAAATCTATTCCCACTACCAAAAACCGAAGCTTTTTGATGGAAAACACAAGGAAAAACCCTTAAAAAAAAACGTAACCGTGTCAGCCAATATCTGCGTTTTAGTCACCAAATCAGAGATTTTGAAAATAGTTCAAAAAAAGATCCCCACAAGGTTTGAAAGTCTAAGTTAGATTCAAAAACTGAACAGCGAATCTTCTCAAGATTCAGGAATGACATAACATCCCGTAACCATTGAGCATGAGTAGGCAGAGTAACTTCCTTCCATTTAAGCAATACAGCTCTCCCGGCTATAAGAGAAATAAAAGCCAGAATGTGTAAATCAGAAGCCTTCAAAGTTATATATTTTTCTCCAATGATCCCAAATAGTGCAGTCAAAGGATTAAGTTTAAAGTTTATTTTGAAAAGTACAGTAAAAGTATAAAAGACCTCTGTCCAATATTTTTTAAGACTCTGACATGTCCAGAACATGTGAATTAAAGAAGCAACTCCATTATTACATTTGTCACAGTAAGGAGATATATCGGAATAAAAACGGGATAGTTTATCTTTAGACAAGTGAGCTCTATGGACATTACTGATCTGCAAATCAATCAGTAAATATGGCAAGGATAACATGAATCAGGGATCACCACAGTTTGCTTATTGATTTGCACTGCTCCATTGTAAGTTGCCTCATGATTTTCTTGAAGTTGCTGCATTGACACTCTTTAATCCCAACCTCAATAGACCACAGAAAATTAAGTGTAGCAATTAGTACCAAAAGTGCCTTTCTAACAATATGTGTTAGAAATTGCTAACAAGCCCCTCTGACCTAGAAAGAGAACAATAACAGAGCTCATTATTTTAGGTTGTAAATAGTTTTAGGGTGTTTAAAAAATACTCAATGTAACTTATTTTTAGTTTTTGTTTCTGAGGTTCCGTTCTCTCTCTCTCTCTCTCTCTCTCTCTCTGTATAACACATTTGATTCACAAGTTCTAATGCACTCTCGTTTTAGTCCATCTATTTTCCTCAATCCTTTAATCGCATTGATATATTCATTGCCCTTTTGTGTATCAAAGTTCCAAGTGCCCCATAGCCCTCATGGTTCTCTTCTTAGCATGTACTTCCAATATATTTGTGCATAAAAATTATTACAATCTAAACATAGACAAACAAGTGCAATTAATGGGCCATGCTGTTAGAGTCCTGCTCCTGCAGAATCAGGTCCTTTGCTGTGGCTTAGTTATTGCTTGCATAGAGCTTTGTTGTTTATACAATAAGCCTGTAGATACAAGTGCTCCATGAAAGAATTAATTTTCTTTCCCTTGCCTGGGTTAGCTGTCTCTAATACCTGCCACAACAGAACTACTTGAGCTATTATGCTTCTCATGGACACTATTCATGCAGATCATTAATAAATCTTTCATGAGAGTAATACATTTATTTTTTGAATATCTCATCACCAAATTTTGAATCATCAGAAGGCATTATAAATATTGTTTTATATTCTGATAATTTTAGAATCTATACAAAACCAGTATACCTAAAACCATGTTCAAATATTTTTAAGTTTATAAACCCCTGTTGAAATGAGCTCATCACTCCCACAGTTTAAAAAGAAACGCAGTATTTTACACAAAAATAATTTTGTTGCTCTGTATTAAATTCTCTCCTCAGAATTAGCAGAACATTTCATAGAATCATATAGCATTGGACTACAAGAGTATAGTTATTAATATTTTTTCTTCTAGCTATGTTATCTAATCCTGTTGAAAAACACGATGATGCTGGAGGAACTCAGCAGGCCAGGCAGCATCCATGGAATAAAGCAGGCAGTCAATGTTTCAGGTCAGGACCCTTCTTCAGGACTGAAGATAGGAAAAGGGGAAGCCCAATATATAGGAGGGAAAAGCAGAGCAGTGATAGGTGGCATCTGCAGTCCCTTGTTTCTCTTATCTAATCCTGTGCTCTTTTTCTCTCCATACCCTTTCATATTCTACTTTCATACGCTTGTAACTAATTTCATTTATAAAGAATTTATGGATGCTGCTTCAACTTATCTTTGTGATTGAGAATTCTGCAATCTAACATTCCCTTCATAAATATATTTTATAATCTCCCCATTATCTCTTTGTGGCTATATTATATCTTCACCTTATTGCCACTTAGAGTCAAGGGAAACAACTGTCATGTTTTATCATATTGTATTCCCTGATAATCACTATGACTTCCATTGTATCACCTCAAACTTCCCACCTATAGTTACAAATCTCTTATTTTTAGTCTCTATTCATTATCATCACCTTTCGTTCATGATAATACTCTAAATTAAAATAGAAGGATATGATTTGTTATTAGATTGTTATCAATTTCTGGTGTTTTCTTGTTCAGCAAGATTTGACAACCTGATTTTAAAATCTTCTTGGTCCATGTTTTATTCCTTAATATTTTTCTGCTTGTTCTGAGTCTGCTTTCCTATATCTAACTATGAAAAAAAATCAATAAATGTATCATTGCAGTCACTTCCCAGAAGTTGGCTGAAGATTAGCAATAGCATGGGTGTTGGATATTATTTGTCTCTATATCAAAAACAATTACACATAGAAAGATTAAACCGATATGTGTTTGGGAAATGCTTAAGGTGTAGTCACCTTCATTCCATTATCCATTAAATCAAGAGGGAGTTCAAAATTTTGCATTGAATAGTAACTAACTTCAAACTCATTGCTTATTAATTTGAGTATGAAATATAAATAGACACACAAGTAAAGTTCCACATATGGAAGGAGGATTCTTTGAGTTTGACATTATGAAGCACTTAAACGTGATTTCATTTGAATTGTTTTATTTTACTTAAAAATGTTGTAATAACTAACTAGAAAGACTGTTGGCATTTTACAGTCAGTATTGTGACATAACTGCAATTTTTTATATTGTATATTTCTGTTCGTTAGTGTGTTGAATAAGATTTTTACTACTTGTGAGGCAATTCACCTTGAAAACCAGCTTTGTTTGAATGACATATTTATTGTAGGTTCAGCTATTGCTTGAAAGTGAAGCTGATTCAGCACCACTGGCAGACTAGAAATTGAGCCTCAGATCCATAGCCTCGATAGAAAGAATATAAGAATACTGCTGCTGTGGAACAAAGTATTTTGTTGCAAGTCATTATTCTTTCATTTATTCATTGAATAGCAAATGTAAATCCAGAATAGCAATCATAAGGTTCCATCAGCAAGAACAGAACTTGGAAAATGTATTATAGTAACTTTTCCGGAATTTACAATGTATATTACATTCTCTATTTTTAGAACCCTTTCCTTGAATTTTGCCATTGCTTGTGTCATTGCCCAATAAATGGAAAATAACCCTTTCCTTCTGGAAAATAATTTTTTTGTTCATTTTAAAAGATAAAATAAGCAGATTTTTATTTTGTAGGAAGACAGATATCCTTCTTAATCTCTATTGCACATTTAAGGGTAAAATTTTATTTAGAAGGGGTGTTGATCATTTCAGAAATGTGAGATTGCTGCATTCATTCACCACCCTCATTTTGCTTATTCTCACACTGTAAGATTACAAGATTCTTTCTTAATTTTTCCCTTCTCTTCCTTTCTACGCCATCTCTCTTCTGCTGATACGCCAGAATGTTCATCACTTGTCAACACTCCCTTTCTTATCTCCCTCCCTTCAAAAGAAATACCACCAACTAATGTCAAAACTTCTTTTTGTCTCAAGTTCTCATACACCAACCTTCAGAATTATCTTTTACATCGTATCTTGCTTGAATTTTTATTGATATCCAGAGTTACTGCAGTTCGAGTCGTGCTTGACCTCTTGCTGTTTGTGACCCTCAATACTTTTCTTTGTACAATGGCTCCATTTCTATCTGCTCCAATATGGCTAACACATTTCCTGCAATAGATTTATCTCCCATGGGCACAGGCCATTCTGGTCAGTGATGCAGTATTATTTCAATAAACCTTCAGATACAATCTGGTCAGGTCAAACATATTTACTTAAAAGTCAATATTACTAGAAGGGATTTCACAATGAATCTAACTGGAATTCAATCAATCTAAGAATTCAAATTTTGGTAATAAAGAGAAAAATAGTTTTTATTGAACAAAATCTCAGAAGTGCTCGGCTCAAATGATGGTTGTGCGTTGTTATGTTAATTTCACTTTTTCATGTTGCTAATTTCACAATACATTACAGCAATGAAAAATATGGAGAGAAATTTTGCAAAAAATCTCCTATTTAAAACATCATTAAAAGCCTCAGTGATACAAATTGGAGTCTGTGGTGCACAGGCACAACTGTGGAGCAAATTTTACATGAACCAATATTGGTGAGAAAGTTGGCATGTGCAGTGAATGCTCAGAAGTATGCAGAGTGTGCAGACCATAATGTCAATCTGAGCACAATGCGAATTTGATATCAAAACTACTGCTTTGTAATTTAGTATTCCAGCTATTTCTCTTTTAACTTCCGGAGTTGTTAATGTGTTCAGCAGCAGGATGCAGAATTTGGGGTATCCAAATTTCAGCATGCATTTCAAATATTTGCCACTGATTTGTAGCAATTTGCATAAGTTCATGGAGAGAAAAGGGTTTAAACTACATAAAATCTTTTGAAACATTTAAACTATCTCTGAATTATGTCTGTGGAATGTTTTACCATGGCAATTATTGTTTTTTTCAATAAACTTCCTTTAGTGCATGGCAGTTCTTTGCTCCATTTGAGGGCTGTGATTGGTTGGGTTTGTGGAGTCATCTGTTGCAGATACAAGCAAGTTTGGGTTCTGAGATTGGATGAGAGATCCAGGCCCTAAGAGTGTCCAAGAGAGATCAGAGACCCGAGAGCAGCTGAGATGGAGGTCAGAGATGCCAGGTGGAAATGGGTGGGATCATCCTACCCGTTGAGATAGAGGCTTATTATGAGCACAATCTGCAGTTTTCCCAGTAGTCCTATTTAGACAGCACCTTATTGATCAACTACTCAAAGTTACTTACTGAATTATTTTCTTCTGGCAGTTGCTATGAGTCTACAAGCAGTTTGTGCTCTCAATAATTGGTTCAGGTTATGAAAACCTGCAGGAAGTGGTATGTCAGGTGCTGAGGGATTACCAGATGTAAATGGGAGAAAAGCATTTCCCTTGGAAAATATCATAACTAGGAAAAAGAGAGGAGAACAGGGAAAGCAGGACAAGCTTCTGGAAAAGAGGGGAAAAGGAGGAATAGAAAGGCTATCTGCAGGAGGTCATAACCTCCCACTGTGCTCAGGAGACAATTCTCCTGTCATGCTTCAGTAAGGAAAAATGTTTGAGATGCCACTACACTTGCCTCAGCCACAAGTGTAACTTCAGAGAACGCCAAGGACCAGATTGTCAGTGGCTATTAAGGTGACCATGCTAATGAACTATTAAGATCTCACTCTTTTCAGAAAACATCTTCTTGTTTTCTGGCACACATTATGTAAAAGAATACCTACTATATTGTATTCTGTATTGTCAGAAATCAGCAGGTGGAGATGGACAATGGGATTGTAGGTTTTCCATGTGCAGCGTCACTGACTGAAGGCAGAACACTTCACGAGTGCTCTTTGTTAACTCTGTCTTATACTGGAAATGAGAGGGATTCCATTCCCTCCATCAGCAGGAGTATGTTACCTTGGGTAATGCAACACGCAGATCAAAGGTGGTACCACAATGCCTTAATTCATTTTGCCACCACTACTCAGCAGCGAGAGTTGTCCACTGATGACATACTGATGCAGAACACATGCAGATATGCTCAGCATGCCTACAACTAAAACTGCACAAAATCTATTGGCATGTAGAAACAATGCTTCCACTGCCTGGATTGCTCTGGAGCACCCCTGTTGGGTTTGAAAGAGTGGGTGCCAAGATAGTGAGCTGCATGCTGCTATACCTCCCCGTCACAGCCCTTCCCACAGAAAGTGTGAATAGTTGATCTTTGTCTGCAATATGGCATAGTTTCATTTATGAATTGGTCTCAGAAAATTTATTCTGTGGTAACAGAACAACATTTAAAAAGCATTTGGCTAAGTACTTGGATAGGAAAGGAGTAGAGGGATATGGGCCTATTGCAGGCAAATGGGATTAGCAGAGACAAGCATTTCAATCGGCATGGACGAGTTGAGCCAAAGGGCTTGTTTTGGTGCTTTACAGCTCTATGACTCTAAATAATGGTGCATTTTAGCAACAGAATCTGATGACTTGGTCTGACCGCAGGAAAGCTAAAGTTGTTATGAAGAATCTGAATAAAAAAGGCTATTTTGTAAGATAAAATTAATATCTGCCAGGTAAAGCCTTTCCTATCAAAGGCAATGTCATCAAATAAATTGAAAATAGATTAACTTCACCTGCAATTAAGATAATTTGGAATGTGTCATACCTATGTTGTTTCTACTATGGGCAGCTCAGTGGCACAGCTAGTAAAGCTACTGGCTCAGCTTCAGTGACCCAAGTTTAATCTTGACCTCCAATGTTGTCCATGTAGAGTTAGCATGTTCTCCCTATGACCATGTAGGTTTTTATCTGCTCCAGTTTCTTCCCACATCCCAAAGACATGTGGGTTCATCAGACACTGTAAATTGTCTCTAATGTGCAGGTGAATGGTAGAATCTGGGAGGAGTCAATGGGAATGTGGGGAGAATAAAAAAGAAATGCTGTGGGATTAGTGTAAATGGGTGTTTGATGGTTGGGGCAGACTCAGTGGGCTGAAGGGCCTGTTTCCATGTTGTATCTCTTTGACTCAATAACTCGAAAGTAGATGGGTGCTTGATGGTTGTTGCAGACTCAGTGGTCAAGGCCTGTTTCCGTGCTGTATGACTCTACATTTTCATTTTTAGCATTCACATTACATTAAGTGATAAGCATTATGTTTCTGCAGAGGCTTTTTTTAATAGCATGACTTTACATTAGCAGTACCAGCATAGAAAAGTATTATTACTTTAGATGTAGAGGTGGAAGATGAGTTTAGAGGGTAAAGTCAAGTATTTGGGATAGAAAATAATGGTACATCAAATTTCACTGTTGTTGATTATCATCACTGTTCACACGGACCTACACAAAATGTTCATAAATATGCCATGTAGCCAAAAATGCCTCTATGTGGTACATTTCTTCCACAACCTAACATTCTCCTGAAGTATGTACAATGTGCAAAATTTCTTACCAATTATAAGGAAATGAAAATTGCTGCATTTCAGTAATGGGAAGAGTTATAATGAGGAGGTAGAATTAAAGTGGCTGTCCCTTTCTAATTCTTTTGTTCCACTATCAGCATGTTCTGACCAAATCCTAACTACTCTCTTGATGTCAAACGAAACAATGATACAAAGGAACTGCATTTTAGGAGTACTAATGAGGCTAGGACATATTGGTTTATTGTCACGTGAGGTGAGATGTAGTGAAAAACTTTGTTTTCATATCATTCAGGCAGATCATGCCACACATAAGTACATTGAGGTTATAAAAAGAAAGCAGAATGCAGAATATGGTGTTGGAGCTACAGAGAAAGTGCAGTGGAGGTAAACAAATAAACTGCAAGGGCCGTGACAAGGTAGATTGGGAGATGAAGGATACATCTTCAGCATGTAAGAGGTTGTTCAAAAGTCTGATAACAGTGGGCTAGAAGCTGTTCTTGGGTCTGGTGATGTGTGCTTCCAAACTTTTGTATCTTCTGCTTGATGGGAGAGGGAAAAGAGAGAAATGACGGGTGGGAAGTGTCCTTGATTATTTTGGCTGCTTTCCCAAGGAAGCAGGAAGTGCAGACAGAGTCGATGGAGGGGAGGCTGGTTTGCCTGATGGACTGAGCTGTGTTCATGACTCTTGGCAATTTCTTGCCATGAATGGTAAAGTTCTAGGGAGTACTGAGGAACAAAGGGACCTTGGCATGAAAGTCCAAAGGTCCTTGAAAGTGGCAGCTTTGGTAGATAATGTGGTTAAGAAAGCTGGAATTCCATGTCCTATAATTCTAGACGCCTTCACAAATGAGAAGAATTTCACTGAAGCTACACACATTTTTAAATACAACTTTAGATTTTCTTGCCGCCTCTTCCTTGCTTTTCCAGGCTATCCAGAGAAGAAATGCCTCTCATCTCTGTAAGCATTCTGCTAACTCTCTTCTGCATCCTTTCCTGGGCTTTTTATGACTTTCCTAATGTGGGGTGACCCTATCCTGGCACAATATTCCAGTTGTAGGTAAACCAGTATTCTGTAAAGGTCATTATAATTTCCTCGATCTTGAACTCCATGCCTCTGTTTATAAAGCTCAGGATCCCATATGTTTTTTTAACCACTTTTTTGAACCATCCTACTACTTTCATTGAACTATGCGCATATACCTCCACATCTTGTTCTTGGAACCCCTTTTAGAATTGTGTCTTCTAGTTTATATTGCCTCTTCTCATTGTTCCTAATGAAATGCTATGTTTTGATTCCAAATTACCTGTAGCAGATCTGTTCCCAAACAATCTGCTGGAGGAACTCTGGGGGTCAAGCAACATCTGTGGGAGGAAAGGAATTGTTGATTTTTTGGGTCGAAACCCTGCATCATAGTCTCTTGTGTTCTCATCCTATTGAAATTGGTCTCCTCCAATTGCTTTCTTTTATCCGGGGGTGGTCTATATCCTTTTCCATTGTTATTCTATATGTATTGAGATTATGTACTTGTTTCCTGGATGTTCCCTTATTGATATTTGCCAATGTGGCATGGCAATTTTCCTCTTGGTGTGCAGAATTTTAAAAGTGTCCATGTTATGTTTGTGTCTCTGATCAAGGTCTGAAGTAGAATTCAGTCAACTTAGAGTAGAGGCAGTTGTCAAATTGAGAACAGTTAAGTGTTTCAAATTGACATTGGATTTGGCAAAATTAGTATACTGCTTCCTTGCAAACCTATAAAGGTAATAAATCACAAGCCCTGAATTGTTGCCATAATTACTGAGAGTTTAGACCTGGCCTTCAGGGCAAAGCAGTGAAAATGATGTAATGTTAAAGGTACTAATTGGTAATTTTGCTGCTGCATAATTCTGAGATCAAACTATATGGACACAAAATGAGTGGAAAAACCCAGCATGCGTCCTGTTTAATCCCACACCTCATTTCAGCTCATTCATATCCAAAGTGTGGAGAATGTTAGCTTTGCTGTCATTTACCGTGGCTACTCAGTATGAGGTTCTCTGATCTGCTTCTGATTCTGCTATGATCTACAAACAGAAAATCCATCAAAATAACTCTCCTATAAACCCTTTACTCTAACCAGAATTTCACATAACTCTCAAGTGGAAATGGCTGACTGTTCAAAGCAAAGGTGCTATGGATTACATAGTTTAATTTAATTTTGTTTTTTTTTCACTCCTTGCCATACTGTCGCCTTACTTGACTTAAATTAATTGCAAGTTTTAGTTGGAAAACCAGAATTGGCCAGGGACAAGAATGATGTGTCAATGTTCTGGATCAGTACAAAAGAAAAATAATTAACTTATTCTGCAAAGATGTGCTTAAAGTTTAAACCTCCTTGCTAAAAATATTAATAGTTCCACTTATTACTGAATTAATGTATTCTGAAATAGAGTTTTGAATTGCTTACCACTGATTCCAATGAATTAGATAAATGCGGTTCAATTGGATGAAATACTCTTCTGCCGGAAATGTTAAGGAGACAACATGGTGCAGTAAATTACCCAATGGATGAGGATGGTGTAACATGAAGTATTACGTTATCTCTCCTTTCTCCATTTCATCTGTTTAAAAAAAAACACAAATCGAATGGTCATTAACCATTTAATGTATTAAATCTCAATCATCAGTTAAGTGATTGAAGGTGTTATTGACGGTTTTGTCATGCAGCACATATTCACCAATAACCTGCTGTCCAGTGCTCTCCTCAGTTTGGTTTTCGCCTTGGTCCAAATATAGATAAAAGATCTAAACTTAAGACTTGAAATCCAAGTGGCCACCCATATACATCATGGTAGCATTTGCCTGAATATGGGGTGAAGGAGCCCTGGCAGAAGTTAAATCCATGGGCATCAAGGCAAAAGCATTCCACTAGTTGAAGTTGTAACTCACACAAAGGATGATGGCTCTTGTGGTATATTTATGTATTACTATATAGGTATGTCACTTGAGTATATAACGAGCTGATGTCATCATATGTGCAGCATGAGCACACGTTAGTTGCAACAGTAAATTTCACATCTTTATTTTAAGGATCCTGGTGTCTTCTAGATATTAATATAGTGAGAGATTACCAGCACAAGTAGGTATTCTGTGAACCAAATACACAATTAATGATGAGGATAGTCTCAACTTATCAGTGGGGATCAGCTGAGGGTGGGAAGGGTTGGGAATACTGGATAAGAAATAAAATTCTGCAGTACCTCCAGAGTATTGTTGATCAACGTAGCTCAGCAAAGAACCTCACTAACTCCGCAGGTAAGAAGAAAACGGCACGTGTCAAAATGCCTGGATGTGCAATAAGTTGGTAAATTGGCACAGGCATCAGCAAAATCAACAAAAGAGAGGGAAGGTGCAAGTGGGACAGGCAACATGAAGGGATTACATAGGAGTTGAACACAGAAGAAACGTAGGTGCAGAACTGCCACCATTTTGGCAGGAAACGGGCAAGTAATGGCAGCTCAAATGCATAGGTAGCCTGGGGATGTACATTGGAGTGTTGTGAGTCATCTCAGCCTTTGCAGAAAGAGTGAGGATTAGAGATGGAAGGGACTCAATGGAGAGGACTGATCTATGTCAACTGGGTTTCAGCAACAAGTCTCTAATAGTTACTGTGACATAATGAGGACATTGAAGCCCATGTATGATGCCAAAAGCAATGGAGTGGACACTGCTATCAGTTATTAAATGGACGAAGGCCAAGAGAAGCCGATAGTATTTGCCTCTTGCATGTGAACAAAACTATTTGTAAATTAAAAATGAAGCACATGCTATCATCTTCTGAGTGAAGAAGTTTTATAACTTTCTGTTCGGATGATCTTACATCTTAGTTATGGATTATAAACAGGTTGTAGCTATTCTGGATCTAAAATTGGTGACTTCAGCCATGGCAGCTTTCTGAATGTAGAGATGAGGGGTTATAATTAAGTCTCACTGGCTTTCTAAGCAAGTGCAACTGCTCATTTTTATGAAGATGTTGTAGGTGGTGAAAGCACAATTTTCACATTGCAATTAGTGGATAATAACTTTTTAGTCACAGCTGTAGAACTTATTCAACCAAGACAGCAAAACATGCTCTTAACATTGAATTTATTCAGAGATTGGACAATTTGGATAAGTGTCCAAATGCAGATCTTCAACCATTTTATAACAAAAAATTTGAACTGAACATTGACTGAGAAGTGGAAATATAGAATAGGACCCTCATCAATGTTCTGAGAAGTTGAATTTTGAATGAGTTACATACAGAACATTCTGTTATTGAAACCATGAAAGCTATCGCCAGGTGCATTGAATTTTCACAAGTATTGATGAGGATTTGTGAAGAATTGGTGTCAATGCGTAGAGTCTGCTAGGAGTGTAGAATGACACCACCAAACCATAATAGACACGGATGGTTGACGTAACTATTTCAGAGAACCCACAGTGATTTTTATTAGAAAAGGATGACAACATCCTTGTCTGTGCTGATGTAGATTGGAAATGAATTAATAAATTGATGTTAGATATGTGGAATCCTCTATGGCAGTGGAATACACAGCAGAAGAATTGGCATGGATTTTTGTGCCCCAGACATACCTGAGGTGTTAGTGTCAGACAATGGACCACAGTTTGTTCAATTTATTTGAATGGTTCGAGAGGTGCAATAATATCAAGTATTCAATTACTCACCCATATTCATTTTGCATTCTGCCCTGTAATGGTGCAGCCAAAAGATCTGAATTTGTTTTAAAGGAAGCTTTGAAGAAGTAACTCTTCCAAGGTTTTTCCAATTTGACAATGAATCACAGTAGTCTATCTTCTAAATATTGCATAATGATACTTTCCACCACAGCTTTCACTCTAGCAGAGCATAGTCAACTTCATGAGTTTGGAATGGCCTATTGTGGTGGAGACAGTGGAGGGGGAGCAGTTGAAACAAAAGCTTGTGGGAAGTGGAAAAGAGGAGCAATTCAGACAGAACTAAGTGAGTGTGTTAAAACTGATGTGCAAGTATGACACACAGCACTGGGACATTGGTGAGAGTATAAATATGTTGTCAAAAACATTATCTTGTACAAATTGGAGGGAAGGTCAGAATTATCCATGTTGACTAAATAGCTACAGCCAGAGACATATCTGACCACATGGAAGAAATATGTGCTGAAGAATTAATTTCACAAGTGGTGTGGTATCAAACAGAGAAGAGGAGGCACAAGTTGACGGTGAGTTGAGACAAGATCTCAAACATTCTTCAAATCAAGACATAACTACGATGCCAGAACACAGTTAAGAAGGTCTAAGCCTCTGAGAAGGCCTGTTAACAGCTTGAGTGTGTACCTTTTTCCAGAGGAAAAACAGTGCAATATGATTGTGTGGAAGTCGATAAATAAATCATGAGTGTGTAATGTACTGATATCCTTATACATGTGATCTAAGCACCCTTGTCACTTGCTGTTAGTCTGTAAGAAAGTATGCAGCCTTTTTCTGAAGTTTCTGGCATCTTCTTCTCTACATTATTATAGTTATAACTTATGAACACTGCAAGACTGGTTAACAGACCACCTCTAAATACACTACAGCATGGTCATGAAATTCCAATCTCTATGATGGCACTGAGTTCCTCAGATAATTTTATAATATTTAATTCTATTCATAACACTTCTGAAAATAAAGCAGACTAGTCAGATCTAGACAATATTTAGACCTGGTCTGATAAGTGGTAAATAATGCTTAGGCCCCACAAGCCCCAGGCAAAGAACATCTTGAACAGAGTCTACCCCTTACCTTGAAAATTAATTGCATTACTATTGTATCCTGGGAAGTCACTGCTGAACAGAAACAGCTACATGAGCCACATAACTCCTGTGACTACAAGAGTAGGTCAAAGGCTGGCTATTCTGTGATGAGTGACTTACTTTCTATTTCACCAAAGCCTTTTCAGCAACCACAAGATACAAATCAGGAGAGTACTGGAATATTCTTCATTTGCCTGAACATGCAGCTTTAGCAACTTCACCCTCTGCGACAAAGCATCCTGCTTCATTGGCACGCTATCCACTATCTTAAACTTTCACTCCAAGCCATCACCAGTGCGCAATGGATGCAATATGCACTACCTACAAAATACATTGATATTATTTGGCCAGGTTACTCTGACAGCAGCTCCTAAACCTGTGACCTCTACCATCAAGGACAAGAAGCACCATCACTTGCAGGTTCCCCTCCAAATGACACCCCATGAAGTCATGGAAATATCTCACCATTCCTTTGTTACTGCATCTGAATCCTGAATCTCCCTACCAATCAATAGCATTGCCAGAAGGACTGCAGCATCTCAAGAAGTTGGCTGACAACTAACTCTTCAAGGGCATTTAGTGAGCTGCCATGAATGTTGGACCTACTAACAATGTCTACATCTAATGAATGAAAAACAAAAACTGCTTACAATGTTATATAAGATCCCACTGCATTTAAAATATAAAGGTATAATGCATGCTTTTTTTTATGTGTTTTTGGTAATCCATCAACAGCATGACACAAGCCTTCCAGGGTTGTGGGAAAAGACCAGAGGAAACCCATACATTTACACAGACAACTTGCAAGTTGTACAATACAGAGCAAGGTCAGGATTGGACCAGGGTCCTTGGAGCAGTGAGGCAGCAGAACTAAATGCCACCCAATTTAAAGAAGGACGTTAATACATTGGCAGCAGTTCAGAGTCAGTTGACCAGACTAATATGTGAAATGGGCTGGTTTTCTTATCAAGCTAATGTTATATCTGCTGGAGTTTAGAAGAGTAGGAGGTGATTGATAGAAACTTGTTAGGCTCTGAACAGTTTTAACAGGGTGGATGTGGTGAGGCTCTTTCCTGTCATGGGAGAATCCAGAACCAAGAATCACAGTTTAAAAATAAGTGATTGTCCATTTAAGATAGAGATAAGGTGATAACTCCTGCCCCCCACAGAGGATTGCGATTATTTGGAACTCTCTTCCTCAAAGGATGAGGGAAGCCGAATCTCTGAATATTCTTGAGGAATAGGTAGAGATTCTAGATAAGCAAGAGGTAAAAGGTTATCCGGGTAGACAGCTGTATAAGATTAAAATTACATTCTGATCAGCCATGATCTAATTAAATAATGTCACAGGGATGAGGACCAAGTGGCCTACACCTCCTTAATCATTTATTCATATAATTGGAATTGGTTTATTATTGTCACTTGTACCAAAGTACAGTGAAAAACTTGTCTTGCATACCATTCATACTGATCAATTCATTACACAGTGCATTGAGGCAGTACAAGGTAAAACAATACAGGATGCAGAATAAAGTATCATAGTTACAGAGAAAGTGCAGTGCAGGTAGACAGTAAGGTGCAAGGTCGTAACGAGGTAGATTGTGAGGTCAAGAGTCCATCTTATCATACTAGGGAACCATTCAATAGTCTTATAACAGCAGGATAGAAGCTGTCCTTGAGCCTGGTGGTATGTGCTTTCAGGCTTTTGTATCTTCTGCCTGATGGGAGAGGGGAAAAGAGAGAATGTCCAGGGTGGATGGTGGCTTTACTGAGGCAGCGAGAAGTATAGACAGAGTCCATGGAGGGGAGGCTGGTTTCCGTGACGTGCTGAGCCCTATCCACAACTCTGCAGTTTCTTGTGGTCCCGGGCATTTTTATATTATCATATTTAAATTCGCTGTGCAAACAGACCTCAATAAAAACATACTTTATTTGTTGAAAGTACATCTTTCTAGCAGTCTCTGTAAATAATAAATTGTTATGCAGAAGGATGCTGTAAAAGCACTTCTCTGAATATTGTCTTTGCTTCATGTTTTTCATCATGTGGCAACATTTTTCAGCATGTATCTTCGGTGAATTAAGTGTGATAAACAAATCAATGAGAAGGAAAAGAGCAGTTCTGTGACAAGCTGGTAATATTTTGGTATTACCACAGAGGAATTCAGCAATGTTAGTCAAATTCACAGACTGTTTTTGCCAGGGAAAAGTACTTGATCATTTTCTCAAAGAATAACCAGCAAAAGAATATTAGGGCTTGTATTTTTTATTCATGGTAGGATTCTTCAAAGGCCGTTCTACACTCTTCTTTATTGGAGATTGTGGGACTGATGCAAGGGAGGGGAGAAGGGTCAATATGCATAGAGTCTAGGCTACAATAATGTATCAGTTTGTCTTTTTATATTCATGTACTCCTATACTTCAATGCTGTCTTACGTGCCTCTGCTTGAACTTTTATTGCCTTTGTGAATGGCAGAAGTTTCACTTCTCTAACATGCAGGTTATCATTTTGTAGCTATCAAAGCATAATTCATGTGTGTATCTGTTTCTCAGTGATAGTTATGATATCTTAAGTTTAAATCAATCCATAATATTGAGATTACTTTAACAAAGGCATACAGCAGATGGGGCAATCATGAAAAGCACTTGAGAGCAGATACCAAGACATGTTCCACAGGGTAATTTTTGAGCATGTCTCAGATGTGACCTTGCTCTGCTTCAGATGCCTGAATAAGTCAAGTAGCGTAATACTGTCAAGTTCACCAAGATGATTGAACAAGGAGAACAAGGAACCAGAGTAATATGATGACGAATAATCGGAGTTGTAATAATCTGGAATGCAATATCCAAGATGGTGGTGAAAGCAGATTTTGGTTATAAATGCAATGATAACTTTCAAACGTGAATTGAAAATATACTTGAATAGTTGACATTTTCTTGGCAAAAGGGAAAAAGCAAAAGGATGGAACTAATTTACCAGCTTATGCAAAGAGCCAGTAATTGTCATTTCAGGTTATGAGGTGTACATTACAGGAAAGATAAGGGACATGCAAGAGAGAAAGGAACAGTAATTAAGCATGAATTCACATAATTGGCATGGGGCTATAATGAGATACAAGTCCCCCATGCCAAGGACTCAGATATAAGACTTTATGGATAGAACTAAGTAAAAGAAAGGGTTTAAAAACTCTTGTGGGAATTCTGAGTCCTTGGTTACTGCTATGAAGTGGCAGAACACATAAACACAGAGGTTAGGAAATCAATTGTAAAAGGCAGTGTGGTTTCAATGGGTGATTTTACTTTGCACATAGATTGGGGAAAAAAAAACATGCTCAAAGGCAATAAATTACCAGAATGGGTGCAAGACACTATTCTGCAACAAAATGCATTGGAACCAACGGGGAAGCATGCCATTTGTATTTAGAATGTTAATGAACCAGATTTAGTTAACCAAACAGAATATGAATGTCTATCTAATAGTAATAATCTGACTGAGTTCAACATAGTGTTTGAAGGGAGAGATACAAAACAGCCATTAAGATTTTAAATTTGGGTAAGGATGACTTTCATGTGACAATACAGCAACTCTCCATGGTAAACTGGGTAAATGAGTAAGAGCTCAAACACAGAATACAAACAGAAACTTGAAATAGATATCAGGGACAACTCAATTTTATTTTACAAATATTAGGAAAATCAAATATTGTAAATGAAGGAGGAAAATGGTAGATATCCTGATGATTACTTTGTATTATACTGTATGTAGTAGTGGAGGAGTTTTGCAACTTGTGTCTAATATTGAATCAGGCACAAGGATTTGCCAAAATTTACATAAGTAACAAGAAAATCTTAAGAATAACAAACCACAGCACCTGACAACATGAACTGTTTCATTTGGTGAAGAGTAGCAAATGGAATTGATGGCCTTAAGATGGCTAGAACCTCTGAAGTCAATTATCAGATGACCAGTAGGCAAAGGTATGATGTTGCAGCACTAATGATGGCTAAGCATGCCCTAACAAGCTCAGTGAACCACTATTACTTAAGATACCCATAACCATTTGTTCTAGGATTGCAATGAAATAACCCTCTCCCAGCCACAAGGCATGAACTCCAGCAATTACTTTAAATCCTCACCGAAATCTTCTTTGCATTCTCTCTGCAATGGCATAATTGTACCCATTCACTTTAAATGAAGCTCATTGTAGTTTTCCAGTCTATGTTTAGAAATTTAGTTGAGGTCAATGTATTTTTTCCCCAAAAGTAGACTATTCAAAGTATAAAATGGAAAAAAATTCTGAGAGTGGGGATTCACCTAACATTAATAAGAGTGAAAATAAAACAAAACTGCAGATGCTGGAAATCTGAAATAAAAATAGAAAAGCTCAGCAGGTGAGGCAGCATCTGCAGAAATAGAAGCAGTAAACATCTCAGGTCAAAGACCCTTCATCAGAACTGGTTTTTTTACATTAATAAGAGAGTTCTCTTCTCCATGCCATTCCTGTCATGTAGCCCCTCCCCCTTCCCTCTGTGTAGAGTGGCAAATAAACAAAGATTCTGTCAGCTAAGCAAAGTGCAGTTAAAAAGAAAGTCAAATTGATGAGCAGTTGTCAGATACTAATTGACACGAATAACAGTTACTAGCAACTCAACAAAAATGTCAAATAGTCCAACTTTCTCAAAGGTTAATTTAGTGGTTGTATTATATTCCTAAATTATGTAATATCAAATATTTAACTTGATATCAGTGAATACAGTAAAATGACATAAAGTCAAACAAAAAACAATCTTCTTTTGCCTGCTTTGATTTCATTTTCTGCATTAGTTGCCATGTGCACAGATATCCTGCCTCTCTCACTGGTGCCTGAGTTTTTCTTTCTGCCTAGAATTTAATTAAATCTCCTTGCCCTTATTTCCTGAGCATCAACTCAATCTCCCTAAATGCCGATTTTGGGGTCTCTGTGGCTTTTGAGCTATCGGTGATTCGCATGTGTTGGACCTTGGCTTGACTTCCCAAGTTTAAGTTCCTTTTAATTATGTGTATTGTTTCCTACTGGCTATCCTTGGACTTTTTCTCATTGTTTATCATACAAATACCCACAGCTCAGCAATCCAATAGAATATTAGAGAGGGATAACACCCAATGAGGCAAACAATTTTTAAACATCATTCCCCAACGTCCATTCCCCTCTGAAGTTGACATGCCAAATTTATAAACTTCATCTCAGGAGGACTTTGAAATACAAACTCATCATCTCTCACCAGTTGACTAATGAAATGTACTCAAAGAAACAGGACATACTCCAAACTGTCAAGTTGTTAATCCTGTGAAAGCAGATGAAAAATGTAGCTCAGAATCAAGGGATTTAAAGGCAATCTGCTTATCCTGCAAACAATTTGATACATGGAACAATGATCATCTATATTTGCAGAGTGGAGGAAACCTTATCAGTAAAGTCCATAGCCCTGTCAATGTTGGAGACCTACAAATAGAGTAGAATTGTTGCCTGAAGCTGCCGTGACATGTTTTTGTGCACTATATTACCTAATTTTTCACTTTTAACTTCAGCGATCTCCCTATCTGACCAGACCTGACACACCCCTTCAACCCCTGACACTTCCCAACTATCAACCTCCACTCCCAGCCAATGACACCCTGAGCTATTGACACTCATTCTCAACCAACAATGCACCTGATTGCTGAAGCCCACCATGACTGGCAATAACAACCCCGCTCCAACTCCCTGACTACTCACTCCGACCTTTGCTTGGCAATCATATCCCCAGTTCAACTACACCTACAGTATGTCCAAACAATGATTAAACCTCCTGGCATGGTCACCCACAGCTCTGACCAACATTCACAACATCCTTCCCATCAGCTGCTGTCTCCAGCAAACAACCCCTCATCCCAATCCCTTCTGTTTGCTGGCCACAAACCACCCTACCAGCCCCATGTCTATGCTAATCCTTAAAATCAAACTCCCTTCTCCCCAGCCCCCAGCCCCAAGACTGGACTTACATGATTTCCTTAAAGTGTACTGCTAATGTAACGAGCATTCAGGAGAGGCCTTACCTCATGTAACATCTGATAAGCAGCACATGATGCTTTGTGCCTTGTGTGCTGAATTTCCTAGTGACAGGACTAAACATGAAATGTTTGTTGCTCTCTATGCGATGACTATTAAATGTGCCTTTGCAGGGACCAAAAATTCTAGGTCCTTAACTACCCTGTTGGATGGGAACAGAGTGATAAGGAGTTGAAATACAAAATTTTAGGCTTTAATCCTTATCAGAAGGGCCTGATATCAATAATTTATGATCGGATTATGAAAATACATTCAGAGGAATTTGATAAAATTAAGAATGAATGGGAAAGAGAACTCCAGATACTTTTACCTACAGAGACATGGAAGAAAATTCTTCAATTAGTTAATACATCTTCTATGTGTGCTAGACACTCTTTGATACAGTTTAAGGTGGTTCACAGGACCCATATGTCCAAGGACAAATTAGCCCATTTTTATCATCATATAAATCCTATTTGTGACAGATGTAATTTGAAGGTGGCTTCCCTGACACATATGTTTTGGTCCTGCCCCCTTTTAGAAAAATATTGGAAAGACATTTTTAACATTATTTTATCTGTATTGAACATTGATTTACAACCTCATCCTATTACTGCAATTTTTGGGTTACCAATAATGGAATCTCACCATTTATCTGCTTCTGCTTGTCGTATGATTGCCTTTGTCATATTAATGACCAAGCGATCCATTTTGTTCAAATGGAAGGATCCAATACCTCCCACCACTCTTCAGTGGTTTTCTCAAACTATAGCATGTTTAAACATAGAAAAAAATTAGAAATGATACTGTTGATCCTTCGCTTAAATGTGAGGAAGTTTGGAGTCCATTTATTCAATACTTCCATATGACATAAGCTGACCTTTTTCAGATCCTTTTCAATAACCCTTGAATACAGAGGAGCAGAGTTGACGACATAATTTTTTTTTCTCTTTTTAATTGAATCAGTCTAGTTTTTTTTGAAGTTTTTAGTTTTTTTTGGTTTATTATCAATATTTTTTTTTGATTTGGGGGTTCTTCTTTCATATAATTAAATTTCATTTCTTTTCAATCTTTCCTTTTGTATTTGTTCACTTAGTAAGAGAGCGGGAGGTCTAGATTACTTTTTTTTTACTCCTTGTGATTATTTATATTAACCGTTATGATTGCTATCCTGATCTCTTAGCACCATATGTATAAGTACTAATGTTATATATATTTTGTACTAATTTGAAAATTAATAAAAAGATTGAAAAAGAAAGGAGTTGAAATACAATATTTCCCTTTCTTTTCTGTTCATTCTTGACTTTGGTACTGTTGGTTTTATAGCCAAATTGACGTGCCTGGCAATCGCAGGTACCTTATTACCTTCTGTATGATTGCTGATTGGGAACCTTTGGCATCAACACCACCCTGGTGACTGTTTAACTGTGTAATGATTGGATAAGTGGTCTGGCAGCTGGTGTGAAGGCAGAAAAGGCTCTCTGGGTAAATGGAGTGATTGCAGCCAATGACTTCAGCCTCATGAACTTTCTGTAACCACCCTCTTCATGCCAGTTATCTGTAATACTCTGGGAATACTTGGCTGCCCAAATTTCTGCTGCTGCTCTGCACCCTTTGTGTTTCACATTTGCTCTGCCCTTCCCCATCTGAAACCTGCTTCAGGTAAGTGTCAACCCTGATATAATCTGCTTACTAACATTACAATGCCTCACGTAATGCACTGACTCTCACCTTATTAGAGTCCATAAAGGTGAATAATGTTGCTGGAGTTGCTACCTTGTGGACTAGACGTCTGTTTTCTGGTTCAGATGGTTATGGTTTATTCGGCATTATTTGAATCCTCCACATTCTGAATACTTTACCCTCAACCTACAAAATTGCATAATTTAGCCACACATTCATTATATTGTATTGGCTTCTTGCTGAGTTTAAAATAACAATTTGATTTACTGACTGATGTATATTAATTGTGTACTGTAATGTTTTGAATCGTTTATGGGAGATGAATGGTCTTATGTAAATGTCTTTCTTCAAAGACATCAGTGTCATTACTTTTACTGCGGAGGGCTGTGTGATTTTTAAAGATTAAATAATCGCTGACAACGCATAGGTGTTTCATATGATGCCCTAGAATCACAAAACTGACAATGGGGATTGCATAAAAATCAATCAACCAAGGTAAAAAAAAAGGGAAATTAGAAAGTTAAGAGCAAAAAAAACTGACAGGAAAATTAACATAAATTTGGTAGTGTCATGAAACATGCTTAGTAAGGAACAAAGTTGAGATAAAAAGATTGTAAACTGTTGCTTTTGAGGATTCTGTTATAAACCTGACACTACCATAGTGAGAGCTCTTTAGGTGAGGGGTGAAAAGTGCTGCTTCACCTAGATAAGTTGTAGATTCCACTAAACACTTTAACCACTTCCTCTATCAATAAATCCTGATTAATAATAAATTTTGTGTATTCGACCATTAATTAGTTCCTACTAAAGTTTATATCACAAGTTCATGTTATTTGCCACAGTAAAAAGATAGCTTGAGTATTTTGACTCCTAGATTGCCGAAGGAAAAAGAGTACAAATTCTCACCTCGGTGCAGGCAAGAATTTGAGTGATTACATCATGTTAACATGCTAAAATTGACATAGAGTGCAATATTACTCTTTCAGTCTCAAGATGGGACAATGGGAGAATGAATTTTGTCATCTTAATTTATGTGGCCATAGATAGTTGGTGCCTCAGCAGCCAAAAAGGTTACTAGCCAGCAATTCTGGCTGTGGTTAATCTAATACATTTTTAATCTAATTCCTTTGTTCTGTTGTTATGATTTACTCTTGAATATGCTATTCCCCATTGTTTTCTCATTTATCTCCCAGCCACATTATGTAAAAGGCAGCTTTAAGACCATATGAAATAGGAACAGGAGCAGACTATTCAGCTACTCAAGCCTGCTCCACTATTCAATAAAAACATGACTGATCCAACCTCCTTTGTCAATTTTCCTAAATGATTAAACATCTGTTGCAGCTTTGAATATATTCAAAGATTTGGTCTCCACAGCTTTCTGAGGCAAGGAATTCCAAGGACTCACAATTCTTTGAGAGAAGAAATTCTATCTCATCTCATACATGGGTGCCCCTTTATTCTGAAACTATGCCCTCTGATGCTCTACTCTCCCATAGGGAAAACACCCTTCCTGCATTTAGCCTGTCAATCTACCTCAGAATTTTATATTTCAGTGCAATTGCCTTTCTTTTAAACTCCAATGATTCCAGCCCCAACGTTTTCAACCTCTCTTTATAACAGACTCCCTCCCATACTTGGGTTCATCCTAGAACCTTCTCTGAACTGTCTCCTATGATGTTACTTATCCTTAAATAAGGGGACCAAAGCAATACACAGTACGCTGGATGTGATAATGTCTTGTACAACTGCAGTAAGGATTTCCTACTTTTATACTCCAATCCCCTTGAAATAAAAGCCAACATTCCATTAGCCTTCCGGATTCTCCTGCACCACCATAGCTCTCTGTGTCTCAGATCCCTTGGTGCTACAGCTGTTCTGCAATCTCTCTCCCTAATCCATTTTATCATTCTTCCTTCCAAAGTAAAAACTTCACACTTTCCCACATCATTCCCCATCTACCAACTGTTTGCCCATTTCACCTATCAGTATCTCTCTGTACTGTTTGTACTTTTCCAGCTTGCCTTCTCCCCTGTGCTTTGTATCCTACATAACTTTGTCTACAGTACATTTGCTTCCTTGAACTAAATCATTAATATCTATTGTAAACTTCTGCGGTCCCAGATGTGATTCATACATAGCACATAGAACAGTACAGCACAGGATCAGGCCCTTCGGCCCACAATGTTTTACTGAACTAATTAAAATAACATATTTGCCTGCACCACCACCCCAGGCAGCGCATTCTAGGCACCTAGTACTCTCTGTGTAAAAAAAAACTTGCCCTGCACAGCTACTTAAATGAATGCCCTCTAGTATTAGATATTTCAACCCTGAGAAAAAGATACTGGCTGACTATCTATGCCTCTCATAATCTTATAAACCTCAACCAGATCTCCCCTCAGCCTCCACCACTCCAGAGAAAAAAAACAAAGTTTGTCCAACCTCTCCTTATAGCGTATGCCCTCTAATCCAAGCAGCATCCTGGTGAACCTCTTCTGCACCGTCTCCAAAGCCTCCACATTCTTCGCGTAATGGGGCACTGGAATTGAATGTAGTACTCCAAATGCAGCCTAACTGAAGTTTTATAAGGCTGCAACATAACTTCCCGACTCTTGAACTCAATGTCTAGACTAACAAAGGCAATCATGCCATATGCCTCCTTTACCATCCTATCAACCTGTGCAGCCACTTTCGGGGAGCTATGGACCTGGACCCCAGGATCCCTCTGCGCACATCAACACTGTTAAGGGTCTTGCCATTAACAGTGTACTGTCCCTTCACATTAGATCTCCCAAAGTGCAACACCTCACATTTGGCTGAGTTAAACTCCATCTGCCATTTCTCTGCCCATACCTGCTACTGATCTATATCCCACTGTATCCTTTGCAAACTTCCACACTATCCACAACACCACTGATCCTTGTATCATCTGCAAATTTCCTAACCCACCCATTTATATTTTCATCCAGGTCATTTACTGTATATCACAAACAGCAGAGGTCCCAGTATGGATCCCTGCAGAACACCACTAGTCACAGACTTCCAACCAGAATAAATCCCATTGACCACTACCCTCTGTCTTCTATGGGCAAGCCAAATCTGAATCCAAATGACCAATTCACCATGGATCCCATGCATCTTAATCTTCTGGATGAGCCTCCCATGAGGGACCTTGTCAAGTGCCTTACTAAAATCCATGTTGACAACATCCACAGCTCTACCTTCATCAATCACCTTCGTCACCTCCTCGAAAAACTCAGACAAGTTAGTAAGACACGACTTGCCTAGTATCCTACATCATTCCTTTGGTTACAGGTTCCCAACCTGAAAATGACCCACATATCCCTACTTCTTGTTTCCTGCTACTTACTCAAACATTTATCCAAGTTAATATATTGCCAAGTAACTTTTTATGTGGCACCTTTTCAAAAGCCTTTTGAAAATCTAAATTTTTTATATCTACTGGTCTCCCTCTGTCCACTCTGGCTGATAGTTCCTCAAAGTACTCAAATGAATTTCTCAGACATAACTTCCCCCTCATGGAGCCATGCTGACTCTGCTTGATCAGATTATGACTTTTCCTATGTTCTGCTTTTACCTCCTTAATAATTGATTCCACCATTTTTCCAATGATAGATGTTTAGCTAAATGGCCTACAGATACCTGCTTTTTGTTTCAAATTGTTTTTGAAAAAGGGTATCAATCAGCAGTTTTACAATCCTTTGTTATCCCTCCAAAATTTAAAGATTTTTGGAAGATTTCAACCAGTATATCCATTACCTGCGTAGCCACTTCTTTTAGGATCCTACAGTGCAAACCATCAAGTCTAGGGGACTAATCAGCCTTTAGCCCCATTAATTTGCCCAATACTAATTTTCTAGTGTTGGTGATGGTTTTTAATTCTTCCCTTTTTTTTGTATTGATGAGATGTTTTTAGTATCTTTTACCACAAGGACTGATGCAAATTATGTTTGACTCATCTGCCATTTCTGTGGTCCTCACAACCCTTTCCCCAACCTCATTCTCTAGGGAGCTTATGTTCACTGTGACATCTCTCTTTTGAAATAATTAAAGAAGCTCTTATTGTCAATTTTTATATTTCCTGTGAGTTTGTCCTCATAGTTTCAGCTTGGCTCAGTATTATCTATGGCAGAATAGTTGTGACTGGAAATTGCAAATGGGAGAGAGAAACCTTCATTTGTGATAGTTCTCATTTTCAGTCACTAGAAAATATGGAGTGTTGCAAATCTAGTATGCTGATGCTGACCATCAAACCTTGAAATCAGCACCACATACTCCCTAAGCAAAGCTCATCACCTGGAGTGAAGTCTGTCAAGAAATATCCAATATCTTCAGAATAACTTAACTGCAAAGGTCATTTATGTTTAATAATTTAGTGTATTTAATTTTATTTTACAGATCGGATCCAGTGATGGGTACTGTAGTTTTCACACGAGTCCGACATTCACAAGACACACCAAGCCTGTTGTACTGTGGACCCAGCAGGACGTTTGTAAATGGTTAAAGAAACATTGCCCCCACAATTATCTGACCTACGTGGAGGCTTTCTCTCACCATGCAATAACAGGTACAGTCTAGGTCTACAGATTATAAAAGGTGAATGACTATTATATATTCCTTTTGAGCACATTTTCTAAGTCTTTAAATTAAATTTGGATTTGTTTAATGTATGTGCATATTTTTAAGAGAAATTTCAAAAATCTTTTATGGTGCATTAATATTTTACCAAATCATCTTTCCGGCAGGGAAAAAGGCAGAAACAGATGTTATTGTTGTTTATGGCATCTTTCAATGTGTTTCAAGTTATCTACACATTGCAGTACAAATCATGCTATGACCAAATCCTTTCTTCACAGTGAAAAATTACACCAAGGCAGCAATCTGTACAGTAAATAGCAGGACCCTTGCGAACATTGATGTACAGAGGGATCTTGGGGTGCAAGTCCATTGCTCCCTGAAAGTGGCAACACAAGTAGATAGGGTGGTAAAGAAGGCATATGGCATTGCTTGCCTTCATCAATCGGGGCATGGAGTATTAAGGTTGCAAGTCATGTTGCAGCTATATAAAACTTTCATGAAGCCACATTTAGAGTATTGTGTGCAGTTCTGGTCGCCAGACTATAGGAAGGATGTGGAAGCTTCAGAGAGAGTGCATAAGAGATTCACCAGGATGTTGCCTGGATTGGAGTGTATTAGCTATAAGGAGAGAGTGGATCGTTTTCTCTGGAGCATCGGAGTCTGATGGGCGACCCGATAGAAATATATAAAAGGTAGGGTAAATAAGCAAAGTCTTTTTTTTCCAGGGTGGAAATGTCAAAATACTAGAGGGCAGAGGTTTAAGGTGAGAGGGGAAAAGTTTAAAGGACATTTGCAAAGCAAGTATTTTTTACACAGAGAGTGGTAGGTGCCTGAAACACACTGCCAAGGGAAGTGTTAGGAGTAGATAAGACAGCAATGTTTATGAGGCATTTAAGCAGACACATGAACAGGCAGGGAATAGAGGGATATGGCCCATGTACAGGCAGATGGAATTAGTTCAGATTGATGTCATGATTGGTGCTGACACGGTGGGCTGAAGGGCCTGTTCCTCTACTGTATTGTTCTATGAAATGGAACAAGCTGGAAAATGAACAGTAACCTTTTCTGAACTGTGACCCTTTCTACTTTCTGCCCACTTGCCATGAATGCTGAAAGAAATTCAATGAAAGTACAGGTGATCATGGTAGGTCAAAACATGGTCAAATCTGCAGCGTTATCCTCACACACTGTCCAGTATATTCTTCTAATTAGTTGCCTACAGATCATGGCTTGCATATGTTAACATACCCTACTATGTCCTTTGGATTTAAGCAATGGGGACTTCTGTGTCTAAATCTCCTAATCGCCATAGCAGGGCTGGTGGTGGCCAAAATTGGAACAGCTGTCAGTTGGGGTATGGCCACCTGTGATGCTGTAACAATTAGAAACGTTGGTTTCCCTGATACCTAATGCTTCATCTCACATCCACAACCGAACATGCGCTCTCTACTGAATCACAAGCTGCAGATGGTGTAAGCATGACCTCTTATCGCCCCAGCCAACATCACCCCACTCTCAACCTCCCACTCCCTACCCTTGTCTTTCTTCTCATTTTAAATGCCCAAGAAGTGCAACTCAGGCAAAGCCACAACAGCAAAAGGAGGGAAATGTTGAAGACATATCAAAACTTGATTTTATCCTTGACTTTTGCTGCAGAGGACTCAAATGGAGTACTTGATGGAGTGGACTACAGAGAAAGGTTTGCAAAATGAAATTCTTAGTACAATCAGTTGAAAGTGAGGAAATCTATGTTCAGTTTGAAGGAGCGTGATGAGCTGAGGTCTAGCCTGGAACAGTCATTGCACGGAACTCATCCTTTCCATGGCTAATTTGATTAGCAAACTAATGCTGTCAGTTGCTTCTGATGGCCAATATTAGTTTCCATTGCAGCACAAGCAGTGGTCACACAGTGTCTGAATACAGGCAGGAGAACTCAGAATGGTCTCCTGCAAGCTGTCATGGAAGACTGGTGCCACACAGGTGTGGATTATAGAGTACAATCGATGCTGAAGTATACCTGTGGGGATGGTAACAGCAGCTCCATGACATTCAAATGCATTGTTTTCTCTTTGAGAGAAAGCATCTATGCCACCTCTGCCACTCATACACTGCCCTTGCTGTTGCCTGTCAGTCAGCCAGCCCAGCTTGTTGCCATTCATGATGATGGACCAGAGTTGCCTGTGCTTATCAATGAAACTCATCAGCTGTCATCTTCACTGAACTTCAGCAGCCTTCTCCCAACCATGCTGCAGTCACAGTGGTAGCACTACACAAAATCACTGGGACAGGCAAAGAAATACCAGAAGACAGATACAAAGGAAATGAGCAAAGATGATTAGTTGTCTATAGTGTGTAATATGACAAGATTTCATCTAAAAGGTGGTTTCAGATGATCATTTAATGGCATGTTCAGTTTTATATTGTGGCCAGGTTGACACTGTGAAGGTCAGTGCCAGAGAGGAGATAAGTTGTGAGGCCATGTTGGTGACTGGGGAATGAGAAATGGGTTGCTGGCATTGCACTAGACAAGGATAACCCAGCCATAGAAGAATTGTTTAACTTTCCTCCTCCTCTCTCTTCCTCATCATGCTCCTGGGCTTCAGTTGTAATAATAGCTCGTGACAAGGGGTGCTCCTCAGCATGGTAAGATTGTACAAGAAGCAGCAGATTAAAGCAGATTTGCACACTACCAAAGAGAACAGTAAATAAGCCATAGTTTTTGGCTTCATATTTCAAGTCTTCCATTTAAACACTTAAGGGATTCACATGATGCACAGGCTGCTGTGAAATGTTCTTCATCCTTATGCCTGGACATTACTCCTTCAACTGCAGTAAATATGACTGCATCCTTCCCTTGTATTCAAAAGAGTTAGACTTACAACCTGGCAGCAAAGATTGGGTATGTATAAACCGCTACTAATCTGAAATTGGAAGTCATAACTACAGTATAAGTTGAGTGTGGCAAGATGCTGAGCAGCAAATAGTAAAAATTGAATTTCTGAAATTGAAATCAATTTTTTTGAGGTTTCCTTTGTTGGCTCTGTTTAATCTCTTGCACTTTAAAAAAGCATCACTACATTTCTGTCTCAAATATGTTCGTCTCTGCTCTGTATCCCCATTCTTTCTTTAATTTGCATATCCATATGATATTTAATCTTTATGGGGCTCTGGCTATTGTCCATGCCATATTATGGAAGGGTAGCTAAATAATGAATGTAGTGCCAGTATAAAGGTATTCCTAAGTAAATAATTCTATTTTTAACAATACTTTGATTGAAGAGAAATTGTTCCTACTTTGCATATCCAACAAATCAGATCGTGAGACTAGGTTTTAGCAGGTGAAGAAACAATATAAAGCAAATTCTGAAATGGTGTAGGGAAGCATGGCTTCATAGAGGAATTTATATCTGGGAAGATAGTTGGTAAACATTTGGCTTTATAAAGATAGTTGCCACAAATTTGGCTTCACTTATTTATTATCTTAGTGCTGATCAATCAATTAAATGATCCAACTATCTGGTTTTCAGGAATGTGCCATTAACAACATATGAATAATCATATCACAGTGTAACCTAGGCCAATAGTTTCCCTTTGTGAACCATTTACCATGTCTTCCACACACTTGGGTTTGGACTGTTGGTTAGATTTGACTTATGGCAGTAGTACAAAAGGGACTTTATTAGATTGGGTAGCTGTTAATGCACGATACCCCATTTTATTTCCAATGAAGTCACTTTGCAAATTTCCAGTGGTAAAATAAAACAATTCAGTGAGTTGAGGCCAGATGCAAATTATTAAGCTCCTTAATATTATAGACAACCAATGAATGTAAAAAATACATAATTGAACATAATTGAATCTCATTTCATTCATTAAATTCAATTTACCCTACGCACCATGGAAAATAATAAATTACCACTACATTTGTGTCTGAACTTGATAATTTCTTCCTGCTCTGACTTTTAGTTCTAACCCAGAATCTAGTATGAGTGACGTTTTGCTTGCTAGCCTGGTCTCCCTCCTTTGATCAACCTCAATTCACTGACCTTTACATATTTTCTTTTATCCTTTTTTCCAACCACACTCACAGAAAATGAGAGTGGTGTTTGTGTCATAAATTATCTCTCATCTCTCTCTCTCTCTCTCTCTACTTAAAGTCACAGAGTAAGAGTCATAGAGTAATATACTGTAGCACGGAAATAGGTCTTCTGCCCCAACTTGTCCATGCTGACCATGGTGCTCGTCCCATTTGCCTGTGTTTGGCCCATATCCCTCTAAACCCTTCCTATCCATGTACTTATCCTAATGTCTTTCATATGTTGTTATTGTACCTGCCTTAACCACTTTTTTCTGGAGCTCATTACCTATATGCACCACCCTTGATGTGAAGAAGTTGTTCCTCAAGTCCCTTTTAAATCTTTCATCTCTCACCTTAAATCCATGTCCTCTTGTTTTTAGTACCCCTTCCCTGGGAAAAAGACGGTGTTTGTTCACCCTATCTATACCCCTCATGATTTTATGCACCTCCATAAGGTCACTCCTCAATCTCCTACATTCCAAGGAGTAAAGTCCTAGCCCACCCAACCTCTCCCTATAACTCAGTCCCTCGAGTCCAGGCAGCATCCTTGTACATCTTCTCTTCACACTTTCCAGTTTGATGATGTCTTTCCTATAACAGGGTGAGAAGTGCGAGAAACAATTGGCTGTTTCCAAAATGTCCATCCTAACAGTGTCTGGAATGAGTCAATTGATTCTTGTGTCTATTCAAAATAGATTACCAACGTCAACAATTCCACAAACAGTTCACGTAGCTTTAACAAACATTTTCAATCACTAGCTCACAAAGAGATAAGTTGCCTGTTATCTTAGCATTTGCAGCATTGTACTCTTCGGAGAATTATATGTCTGCGTGAACCCACTTTGATTTAAAACGTTGCGCATTTCTGCAGAAGACTGCCACTGTCCACTGCCACTAGTTTAGACTTAATTTTCACTCGTTTTCTTCCTGAATCCAAGATAGCAAGGTCCTGTGCAACAGAAAGGCCTTGTGTATAATTTTGTCATCATGTGGGGTTGGGGATTGCAGGTGCTGGAGAGACAGAGTGCTGTTGGCTAAGCCACACAGAGTAAATCCCAATAATTTGCTGTCCAACTATTCGAAATCCGGATGATTCAGCATTTATCTCACCAGGTAATATTTGCTGTGCTCCCTTTCCACTCACCAGGGCCCCAGTTCCCACAAGGTTTCTTCTCTCACTGTGGCCTTAGTTCCCATAATTCTTTTCCACTCACCAGTCCCCACCCACTTTCTTTACTCACTGGGACTCTATTTCACATAAACCATCTCCACTTATCAAGGCCTTAGTTCCTGTGCTCCCTTTACAGTCACCTGGACCCCAGTTCCTGGAACCCCTTTCAGATTTTCTGCATGGGAGTGAGCTCTAATGGATTTATCCATGTTTCTGCACAGATGTCTTGAAATTCAGCGCTGGTATCAGATTGAGTTGGCAACAGAATTTTCTGCCCTGCTGCTTGTGCTGCTGGCTGCCCTTACACTGCCCCAGCAGAGTCCAGTGAGGCCACATGCATTTCCGCAGATTCCTAGCTCTCAGGTTACGCCTGGCAAAACTACAGCAGTACAATTGAAATTAATGGGAGAAAATAGCTGCTGAGAGAATGTTACATCAACCTTTTATTTGATTTAAATAAATAGTTTGAATGCATTCAGTTGGTTTTTAGGTTTATACATGATTTTTATTGTTTTGATCTCTTAAAATTTAATACCGTTTAAAAATACTTTTAATACTTCCTGAGTATTTTGAATGTCAAAGACATTGATTAACATTTGATTTAAGTGAAAGCATTGACAGCTGGTGAGTCTAGGGTCATGGCCTCACTGGCTGTCGAAACTGTTCTGTGAGCACAGCCAGCTGGTGACGCTGAGAGAGATCTTGCACTGTATTATGCTGGCCAATGTCAATGCGCTGGGAATCAGGCTCCTGGTGGAAGACTGCACCTGGGAACATGTTGGAAGGAATGAAAAACAGGGCAGTGAAATGTCTGGCTCAGTGGTTTTCTGGTTTAGGGCTCATCAATGCAGAATTTTAATAGTGTATGTTGTATCTTCAAGGGTGAAAATCATATCATATTTCTACTGGTCCAAAGTTTCCTTACGTACTCCTGTCAGATGAGACTTGGATAAAATCTTCATCAAGTTCGATCAATTTGGCCCAGCAATATAGCTGAGGTAGATGTTATGTACCTTTCTTTCATCTTTGAGAACATGTCTTATCCTGGGTATGTGAAAGCCAGCTAAACTTACTCCAACCACAGACCAGTTAATATGTCAAAGACCAGGTATGAAACTGAGACTTTCCTGATTAGATAATACATTAACCGTAAAAAGCTACTGCAGCGTTTGAGGGAACCTTCCTTTAATGGAAATAGGCCTCAATCTCATAGCATTCCTTGTATAAATTGAAATAATCTCTTGCATACTTGAAATTATGCTACTTTATACATAATGTGCTGGTTGTTCTTTGAATATTTATTGCTGGCACATATTTTGGTATTCACTAATTTTGCATCAGAAAAAAATGTTAATATAATGAGTTCAAACATAAAATATTTTCCATTCTTATTGTGAATGAAAAATAACACCAAGTTCTATGCTTTTAGAAGATGGTGGAACAATAATTTATATGAGTTTCATGAATTACAAAGCAGATTGTACACCCCAAATGTATTTCCAAAGCTTCTTGTGAAAAATGATGCTAAGGGCAAGATGCTGTAGGTTCTTGAGGACAAAAGGTTATATGTATATATTTGTTTTCTTCTCTCCCGAGAGATAATAACTGCTGAGAAATTCCTTTCCCAGTTCTCCTGGTGGTCATTTTACATTCAATTATTGCCCTCCTATGTATAACAAGTCCTCTTCATGTGAAATCAGAGGCACAGTGGCACAATCTAATAATAGTTGCATAGATCTCTACAATTGCATTTATACTACATATTGGTTTCAACTACTTTCTCCTCAAGAGTGTTTTGTGTATGCTGAATTCATGAGCATATTTGAGTCCTCATGCAATAAAATTTAAGTGTTTTGAAAGTCAGGGCAAAAGTTTCTACACCTACTAAACATTTCAATAAATTCTGAGTCAGTGTTCAAACATTTTCAGAGGTTCCAAGAGATCCCTTTTCTCTTGGACACATTTTAAACCAGATCAGTGGGTGACATAGTGGAGGCTGAAGTTTAGTATTTTCTTGAAGCCATTGTCATTACTTTCCTCTTTTTTTGGCGCTTGTTCCATACTGGTCCTTCTCAAACCAACGTGAGTACTTGCACCCTTTGTTTAATACACCAACTCTTGCACAGCGGTGAGAATGAGATCAGAAATAACCTAGAAGTCAGAAATGGCAGAGTGCAGTTAGAAGTCATCATACCTCAAGTGAGATGATACACTGATATGAGTAGACCAAGAACATTTGTTATGCTCTTGATTTTGCTGAAGTCAAGTAGGTACAGTATAATATGATCAATTTCACATGAGTGGGATTTTTAGACCACTGTTTCTCAACAACTGGTCCATGGACTGGTGCTAGCCAACACCAACATCTTTGTAAGTCTGTGTAAGAATGTATTTTTTTGAACAAATGAAGATAATGGCACAGACTATAGATTTATGAGCAGACAGGAGTTTCATAAAATCTCAAACACTCATAGTAAGTTTACTTACTGATTTATTGCAGCTCTGCTTTGAGTCTTCCTTTTAAAGTTATGTTTGTGAACAGTTTTCAACTGAACAGGAGTACAAACTTGGAAGTTAAATAAAGATGTCAATTTATCCATACTGTTTTCAAGGTTGGCACAATTGGATCATTTTTTGGAACTAGTATAAATTCAGGGAAACATAACAGGTCGTTCTTGTGATGTTCAATGTAATGAAAGCAAAGGAAAGCTGGAAAATACAAGAGTATAGCCTCTAACAAAAAATAGTCCAAACAGAGAGGACATTTGATTTTCCAAAGTGTATCACTTCACACTTTTCCAGGTTGAATTCTATCTGCCACTTCTCAGCCCAGGTCTGCATCCTATCAATGTCCTGTTGTAACCTATAGCAACCTTCTACACTATCTACAACACCGCCAGCTTTTGTGTCATCTGCAAACTTCCTAACCCACTCTTGCACATCCACATCCAAGTCATTTATAAAAATCACAAAGTGCCGGGGTCCCAGTACAGATAGTGGAACACCACTGGTCACCGACCTCCAGGCAGAATACGCTCCATCTACCACCACCCTCTGTCTTCTATGGGTGAGCCAATTCTGAATCCACACAGCCAAGCTTCCCTGGATCCCATGCCTCCTGACTTTCTGAATGAGTCTTCCATGAGAAACCTTATCAAATGCCTTACTAAAATCCATACACACCACATCCACTGCTCTACCTTCATCAATGTGTTTTGTCACATCCTCAAAGAATTCAATCAGGCTCATGAGGCACAACTTGCCCCTCACAAAGCCGTGCTGACTGTCCCTAATCAGCCTATGCTTCTCCAAACGCTCATAAATCCTGTCTCTAAGAATCTTGTCCAGTAATTTCCCACCGCTGAAGTAAGACTCACTGGTCTGTAATTCCCAGGGTTATCCCTACTCCCTTTCTTAGACAAAGGAACATTTGCCACCCTCCAATCATCTGGCACTACTCCTGAGGCCAGTGAGGAAGCAAAGATCATCGCCGAAGGCACAGCAATCTCTTCCCTCGCTTTCCATAATAACCTTGGATATATCCCGTTCAGCCCCAGTGACTTATCTATCCTAATGTTTTTCAAAAGTTCCAGCACATCCTCTTCACATCGACATGCCCTAGCGTATCAGCCTGTTGTACACCATCCTCACAAATGTCAAGGTCTCTCCCACTGGTGAATACTGAAGCAAAGAAGTCGTTAAGGACCTCCCCTACCTCTTCCAACTCCAGGCACATGTTTCCTCTTTTATCCCTGATCAGTGCTACCCTCACTCTAGTCATCCTCCTATTCTTCACATGCATGTAGAATGCCTTGGGGTTTTCCTTAATCCTACTCGCCAAGGCCTTCTCATGCCCCCTTTTAGCTCTCCTCAGCTACCTTGTAACTCTCCAGAGTCCTGTCTGATCCTTGCTTTCTAAACCTTGGGTAAGCTTCTTTCTTCCTTTTGACAGGATATTCTATGTCTCTTGTCAACCATGGTTCCTTCACTCTACCATCCTTTCCCTGCCTCAATGGGACAAACCTATCCAGAACCTCATGCAAGTACTCCCTTAACAACCTCCACATTTCCGTTGTGCACTTCCCCAAGAACATCTGTTCCCAATTTACGCTCCCAAGTTCCTGCCTAATAGCATCATAATTCCCCCTCTGCCAATTAAGTACTTTCCCATCTGCTCCTAGCCCTCTCCACGGCAAGGGTAAAGGTCAAGGAGTTATGGTCACTGTCTCCAAAATGCTCTCCCACCGAGAGATCTGAAACCTGATCAGGCTCATTGCCTAGTACCAGGTCCAGCATGGCCTCTCCTCTCATCGGCCTGTCCACGTACTGTGTCAGGAATCCTGCCTGGACACACCTAATAAACTCTGCCCCATTTATCCCCTTTACACTAAAGAGGTGCCAATCAATATTAGGGAAGTTGAAATCACCTGTGACAACAACCCTGTTATTTTTACACCTTTCCAAAATCTGCCTCCCAATCTGCTCCTCAGTGTCTCTGCTGCTATTTGGGGATCTGTAGAATACACCCAATAGAGTGATCGCTCCCTTCCTGTTTCTGACTTCCACCCACACTGACTCAGTAGATGATCTCTCCAGGATGTCCTCCCTTTCTTGGTGATTACAATCTTGGTGATACAGCTGGCAAGAAAATTAGCTGTATTCCTTTATCAAATTATGCTGTTTTATGTTGAATTACTAATTTTGCATAAGACATTAAATCCCAATTGATTAAGTGAGTGAAAAATCAAGCTGGTTTCCAATGTTGTTAGATGAGTCAACTGACACTTGTAGTGCTGTGTTTCCTATTGTTTGTATGCACAATGCCTGGGATGGAGCAGCTGGCAAGCAGGCATTCAGCTATAGTGGCCAGAGTGATGAGAGTTGCACTGGGAGCTCAAGCAACACATTGCTTCATTCATCAAGAGGTATCAGCAACCAAAGAATTGATGCCAGTGCTTCATGCCTTAGTTGTAATAATTAAAATTGTGAACTTTGTGAAAGCATATGCTCTCAATTCTCACACCTTTGCTGCTGTGTGTGACAAGCTGACTACCATCATGTACATTACCCTGCTGAAGTTCAATGGCTGCCCCATAGTAAAGCAGTAAACTGAATACATGAACTGTGGTGTAACGTTAAGTCGTTCTATCTCAACAAGTCTCTTACAGAATACTTTAGGGATTTATACTTCCAGTAACTTAAATCTATCTATGCATGTAAGTGTATTGAATGCATGTGAAATGGCAGATAAGATCATGGCTTTTAAATAGAAGCTTAAAATCTGGAAAGAAGGAGTTGAGTGCAATTGTTTTGCATCAGTAGCTACTGATGACAGCAAAGAAATCAATTTCACTCTTCAAAGCAAAATAATATCCTTCCATCTGAAATCCAAATAAATAGATGCCATGTATAATCTCCAAAAACTCAAAGAGTATTTCACCTCTGATTTTGATCCATGGAATAGAAAGCACTGGATTTGTGACCCATTCTCATCTACAGACATCAAGATCTCACTGTTGCCAATATTAAAGGATGAGTTGCTGTAGTTGTCAAGTGATGAGGGCCCATTTGCAATTTCAAAACATACATTCTGGATTAAGGTCGATTGGGAATATCCAGAACTCTGTGAACTTGCAGTCAAAACCTCACTGCTGTTCATTCTTATCTTTGCAAACGTGGATTTTCAGCAATGACTGCAACTACAACGAAGTGCCACGACAGACCGAGCACTGGAAAGATGCTCTGGATGTCCTTGTCTAACATTCGGTCCTGGAATGAAAAGCTTGCATTAGTGTGGCAGGCACAGAAACCTCATTGGGATATGGTGGCTGAATTATTTTTAAATTAAATTATCTGTAATATGCAAATTATCTGTAATATGCAAATATAGTTAATAGTGAGTAAGCTTGATCTTGTAATTATGCCTTTAATTATTTGATAAAAATGTTGTACCAGTTTATATGGAATGTACATAAAAATAAAGCACTCCCCCACAACTCCATCAGAGAAATAGACCCTATATTTAAAAATAAATGACTATTCTTAGTTCATGTAAAATGGTTTCTTCTAAAATGTTAAAATTCAGCAGACAAAAAAAAAGGGTTTATTGTCTACTATACCAAATAAGCTGAGTATCAGACAATTCAACTTAATTGAACTCCAGTGTGCACATTTCCATTTAATTTCAGGCTTTTATGCATAAATATAGCAATGAAAAATAGACATGAGTTGCTGGGACCTTAAAGGAGGTCTATGTCAGTCTAACAAGGTAGACAGCCAGTTCTCGGCATCAAAAAGGTTGAGTAACAATGCCTGAGACCACTAACAGAAGCACCTGATTGAACTAAAGCTGACAGACCCAACCCTGAGACAGAAGACTTCTTATGGCAAAGACCGTATGGCTTTCTACATTTTCTCCACAACACAACAGAATTTGTGAAATTGAACAATTTCTTGCCATTTTACAACCTTTATTTTGAATGTCTTCGTTTTGTTTTTTTCCATGACATTGATCAGGATTTCTAGACAGATACCTTTCCACTTTTGAACCTGGCTAGAAGACAGTTTTATTTGTCGCATTGCAAGGTCAGCTAAAGAATAACCTCATGGAAATATGAGGCAGCCATTGTCACCAGGCCAGCAATCTCTCTTGCATTGATCTTCTTCCACTCCGTTTAACTTACCAAAAATTCTCAGCAAGTTCAGACCTGACTTTTAGAATATTTTCAACTATAACTAATTGAGTTGCTTTTGTATTATTATTTCACTTTGGATTATCTAGTTTCTGAATGTGTTACCCTGTTACCAATTTGCTTTAAAATATTGGCAATAAAACCTCTCAAATTACAGCAAGTATTATTACCTTATTGAATTTCATGTGTAGTTTGTGATATTGGCTGAGAAATCGAAATGTTATCTGAAAGTTACTTTATTTAAGACATGAAATAATCAGACACCGAACAACAAACCATAGATGTGAACCATTTTGCAGTCAAGAATGATTTCGTTTTTATTCCAGTGCTCATTAATAGCAAGCTTGTATTGACACAAGTGTATTGTGTTGGAATAAGTCACCACAAGGACATGTCCTGTCATTCTGAAAGAAATTGAATTGAATTGATTCCTGTCTTCTTTACTAAATTGAAAATGCCACAAGACAAGGACAGTATGTCTGAATGAATGAGTAGCTAATGAAGAACAACAGAACACTTGCTCTTGGCAGAGCTATTATCTATGATGACTTGATGGTTTTATGCATGTGGAGTAATTCGTTTAGATTTGAAAATATAGCATTTTCTTATTGAGCAGTTATTGTATTGATATGTTAACTGCTTTTATTCAGAATTCCCATTATAGCTGCAGTTTTAAATTGCAAACATAAAGGAAAAACATAGTTTATTGTATCTATGACATTTTCTAACTTCATATACGACTTTATTTCCTATAGATGTTATTATATCCAAATGACACCAAAGGGAAAAGCTTACAGTATATGTATTCTGTAAAATGTTCAAATGCTAGTTTTCAAAATACGATTCTCTCCACAGGTCGGGCACTACTTAGGCTAAATGGTGAAAAGCTGGAACGGATGGGAATAGTGCAAGAAGGCCAAAGGCAAGAGGTACTTCAGCAGGTTCTTCAGCTGCAGGTACGAGAGGAAGTGAGAAACCTACAACTACTTAGACAAGGTAAATTCAGCTCTATCATGTAAGCAGAACCATCTCTAGACTTCCATGTTGGGTTTTTGCAGCAAACTTGGTGAGATCCTTTGCATGCTTGGAAGCCAGTGGCTCTGCTGTGTAAAAACACTGCTAGTTACTTGGGCATGAGATTCAAATAATGCAATATACACTTTTGTCAAAAAAACTTAAGATTACTGTTGGGAGAGCAAACTGATACAAATGCTGTAAATCTGAACTTGAAACACAATGCTGGGAAAAGTCAGTAGGTTGTAGACCGTCAGTGAAAAGAGAAACAAAGTTAGTGTTTCAGTATGATGTCCTTTCATCAGATGTATAGTCTATTTTAACTGATGAACATTTGTAAACTTGTGTAACATTCTTCACCACAATTTCAATCAAGGAGTTAACTTGTTTTAATGAATGGCTAAGACCACTGTAGAAATAGGAGACAAATGAAAGTCTTCTGAATGAGCCACCTGTTTGTCAATTAATATTGTCAACAGCCGTTTTGAATCAGAGATTTAGTATAGGATTGAAGATGGCGCCAGAGCGCGGCGACTCGTTGCAAGCTGCTCTCTGCAGATCTGCTCATTACTTTTACTATAATTGTTCAACACTTTTAAATTACCTGCAATGCACTTCCCTGTAGCTGTGACACTTTACTCTGTACTGTTATTGTTTTTACCCTGTACTACCTCAATGCACTGTGGTAATGAACTAATCTGTATGAACGGTATGCAAAACAAGTTTTTCACTGTACCTTGGTACAAGTGACAATAATAAACCAATACCAATACCAATCTAATTGAAAAATATAATAATGACTTTGGGCTTTATTCATGTTATGCCAAGAATTAGTCTTGCTGGTTCACAAGTGTGCAGTGGATCTGCTTCATACTATTAAACTTCAAAAATATCAATTAATGGAGCATTACCTTTTCAGTAGTTTTCACAGAATTCATTGGTGAATGGTTTATGGAACAGACTTATGGACAGGATCAATATTAAGCTTTCATTCAAATTAGTTTTTATCAGTTTATAAAGCAAACATTCAAAGTATTACCTATGTTTGAAATTACATCTCTGTTGGAACCACTCCAAGAAGTCTATAATGTTATGGAATAAGGTGATTTCAAAGTTTAACATGTCTCAGTGCCTTTTTGGGATACTTTCATTTAACAGATAGTTAACACTGAAAGGATTCCACTTTTTACCCACACAATTTGTACAGTCAGTCAACAAACTCTCAATATACTGGATGAAAAACAATGTCACACAAGTATCAAGGAGCCATTACAGGACCAACAATCACAACTCAGCTTCCTTTATACAAGATTTCTTTTCCTGCTGGACCCAAACAACAGCCATTCCTTTAAGGCAAAGTTTGTCAATAAACCCTGCCTAGTAGCCTACAAAACCTTGGTGACTTACTTCCAATGCATGTGTATATGGGCCATTTTTGTTTCACAACCCAAAAAATATTTAATGGACACTGATATTGAAAAAGCAACTGAATATTATTGCTAATTATGCATACATTGAATATTAAAATTATGAATTTAATGAAAACCAGATGGATGTGCAGAGAATAAGAGGGAATTAAGGTAGGATTAGTGTAAATGATGCTTGATGTTTTACCGATGGGCCTTTTTCCATACTGAATGATTCTATGAGACAAGTAAGCATCAGCTTCGAAAAGAATGACAAAAAAAATTGAATAAATTATTTTCACTGTAATTCATTCATTTTGATGCACATATTCAAAATTGTAAACTAAAATCATTCAGTGATGAGTAACTACTTGAATCTGGTGATATGAAAAGATCAACTAAATGGAAAATGTGTCATATGACATTAGTAATTAATGTGTTTGTACGATTTTCCTCCTCATTGCCTTCATTAAAAAGAGACAGAACAATTTCATACTGATCAGTTGTATCACCATCACATCCCAGAAGTACGTTAAGTTTAAAATGTTTGTAAATGGGTTTTCAAATAAGAAAATGGATGTCTTGCTTTGTAACTCTTAATATGTCACATATATCATTCCAGAGAACTGGCACTAATTGTTACTGCCAACTTAAAGGAATATTTTACTTAAGGAGTTTTTTATTTCAATACTTGGATACTTTGGGATAAAATTGCTTAACATAAATATTCAAACATTTAGACCATTGTTAACATACTGCAAATTGAACTTCCCTGTTGATGCAGTGGGGAATGCAAGACCATATCAAATCATGACATTCGAAGATCATCTAACATCAATAATAGAGCATAAATCATTGTGTGGTGTACCCAGAGATAAGGAAATGTATTGAGAGTGCTTTTTGCAAGAAAATTACAACAAATATATGATCACAGTGAGTTTCATAATCAAAACATACATGAGGAAATTTGGCTTTCCACTGTAGTGGTACACAATACATTTTCGTCATTAGGGAATGACTGAGGTACCCTTTGTTTGTTATAGGTGGGAGTTAATTGCAATTTTTAGAAGATAGCCAGTTAAGATGAAGGATCAACTGTTTTTTGTTGAAATATCATTCAGCAGTTGGCATTGCTGTTAAACTAACCAGTACACAAATAGTTAATATTTGTGATATTGAAAACTGATAATGCGATATCAGTGCATCAAATATTTCCTCCAGAATTAGAAGTATGCAACTGTTGAGACAGAGGAAAGATGCCATCACACCTCTACAGTTGTATTGCACTAATCTTTGGAACCTTGGGTGCATAAAGAAGGGAAACATGCCACCACTACCATCACAAAATATATCCAGAGTAGAATTGCCTCAGCAATTACATGCTCCTTTGCACTCCTTTGGTGTCAAGAAGTCTACCATACCATTCCAATCCACAAATTACACAACCATAACAATAGGCATAAAACGAGCTTATCCAAGCTCAAAGTACATCAAAAATAGAGTGCCTTGACAAATGGCTGACTCAATTAAAAAAAAATTATGTGGGTTTCTCATTGTGTTCATTCCTAAAATACAACATTGAGAGGTGTCTTCAGAGATGGAGAGATAATTGAATCATAGCTGGGTAGGAATGAAATACTGAAGGTGACAAGGGAGCAGGGAGATAAGTAGAGCAGTTAGGTAGTAGTGAGGGTTGCCCAGTAATGAAAGCTTGCCAAAAATCAGCAGGCATGGGAAGAGCTTTCATTTAGGGGGAATGATGGAATATGATGAGAAGTTGCGGAAACGTGGAGGATCATGGTTAAACGTAGGGTTGGAGTGAAAGGTTATGCAGACTAGGGAAGGTAACGAAGAGTTTAAAGTTTGGGTGGGTAGATTAAAAGTTAGGGGAATATTATTCTCAATTTACATTTAACTAGAGTTCCCCATGCTTCACAGGAGTACTGCTGGCCTTGGCTCATTGCCTCGCTCTTTTTCCTCAATACTCCTCCCCTACCATGCTGGCTAATTTATGAGGATGTCCTATTAGCAATTACATTAGGATTTTAGTTTGGTATCTATAGCTTGCCAGTTTATGAAAATTAAGTCGGAAGGCCAAGTTAGACAAAATCTCAGTCAACATCATTGGCTGTGTACTTCAGGCTCAATTTGTAGCTGTTTCCAGTTTGGAACCAGTTCCTTGGCATGTATATGAGTTTGATTTTTACATGTTTCTCACATACTGCTGGTGTGGGATTCCATTACTGAGGTGCAAAGTTTCTGAATAAGTAGCCATAGAAAACAAGCTAGTCATTATGAGAATTTCACAAGTGGAAGGAGAAGTATCATCATTCCTCTGCCTACCAACGTGAAACTTGGCAAGGAACCATCTTGTGAATATATTCCTCCTAGGTGAGCATTTGCTAACAAAAATCACTTTAATATTGTCCGTATCTGACAATTTTCCATGAAAATGATGGTAGAGAATCTTGAACCTTGACCAGATTCTACAGTGCTTTTCAATTTTGAAGCAATAATTGGAACTGTAATAATATACAAATAGATTTCCTACAGCGATGGATGTGGTGTCTAAGGGCTATTTGATTCACGTAAGCAGAACATTAAGGCTATTGTTTTACAGCGACTGTTAAATTGTATTTTTTAATGTATTCCAGAATTTTTAATATGTGGTCAGCTAATTGAATATTACAACTGACTATTGTTCTGTCATTCCTGTTTTGTATAGTTCTCAGAGTAGAATGAGATGGTAGACGTGATAGACATGACAATTCAAATTAAGTATGGAAGTACATTCAGGCAATTATTAGTTGAACTCAAGTATCTTCTTTGATCCTGTAGATATGACAATTGCCAGCACTTGAAGTTAGCTTTCAGTCCTTGTTTACTTAGGAAATGTGATGCCAATTGAGTTGCAATCCTGGCTTTATTCGGTTTGAATATGTAAAATGTATCCTTTTATATTTCAATTTACAATTCGGATTATTTTTGTACCAGAGCAAAAGATTCAAAGGTCTGACAAGCCTAGGATTAAAAAGCACAAAAGATAAAATCTCAGCCATAATATTAGATGAGATCCAATGCCATCATAAACTGTTTTGCACATTGCATCTTTAACTTATTAGTGTAAAAATTTGCAGGCGTTCTATTAAGGCAAAGTAGTAACATTTTTAATCTGTACAAAACATCCTGGCTCTGCATGCCCTCTGCACAGTGCTCTCTTTATGTATAAATTACGTTGAATGAACTTTTTAAAATCTGAATGGATGTTATGAGATGCATCAGAGGATTTTGGAACTGATGGGGAATGTTTTGTTGATGTTTTGTTGATGTTTTGTTAATGATCCATGTTGGTTGGTTGGTTGGTCAGTCAACAAGGTCCTGGCGCATTTTTGATCTGGCTAGTTCTGCTATCTTATTTTAAATCTTGTGGTGCAAGTTGAATTGGTTATGAACTCAAGTCACTAGGTTTGTTACCTTGCAAACTTAATAATCTCCAAAAGACGATATTTAATTCTTACCTCTTTTTCTTCCCATGTTGTCCAAGGGGCATTGTCTTTATTCTTTCAGAAGACAAATAACAAAGCAAATTGGAACCTTTGCAGTGCAAATAGAAAATATTTCATAAGTGATATGGGACAATTCTCAAGGACTGTATTCCAACAATTTTATTGAGTACAGCTTGGGTACACACAATGAAAGAATTTTCATTATTCTTGGACCAGGGCAAGATCACAAACAATGCCTAATCAAAGTGTAATTTCACCAGTAAAAGGTGGGAAGTCTCATCAGCATTATCACTTAATCCCAGATGTGAAAAGCACTGAAGCCAGCATACTTATTTACCTATTGATATGCTCTTCTATATGGTTTTACTATAATCAATGCATGATTTACTAATGTTAGAATGACTAATGGAATATTTTTGATAGCCTTTATAATTAGAGAGCTAAAACATAGGGATGTTTTGTTGCAAATAAGCAAAGCTCTTTTAAAATGTTGCGCACCTTTCTGAGCACCCCATCATAGAAAGGAAATATTGGTCTCATGTAGCAACAGTGCAGATTCTCTAGAACTTTACCAGCACTCCAATAATTTGATTGTGAAGAGATATTACATAAAATGGATTTTCATTCATATAGGATGGAAACAGCTCTTCTGCCCAACAGGTCATTGCCAACCAAGATACCCATCCAAGATAGTTACATTTGCCTGTGCTTGGCACATAACCCTCTAAACCAATTCTATCCATGTACCCGTCCAGCTTTATTCCTTGAAATAAAGGAGTTAAGGGGTAAATTGATTCAAGAAATTAAGATTTTGAATGGAACTAATTGGATAGGTTGGTAGTCTAAGGCAAGGAATTATAATCTTAAAACCAGAACCAGGAGTGGGAAACAAGCTCTCTTTTGTGCAAGGGACTGTGAAACTCCTACAAAAGCAGAATTCAAGCTCAATTACTAATTTTAAATCTGAAATAGATATATTTTTGAACAAGAATATGAAGGATTATGGAGTTAGGCATTTGAATATAATTGAGATAAATTACCATCTTATTGTACTGTGAAAGTCTCAAGGGCTTAAATGCCCTTTTCCTCTATTATAAATTAACTAAATTCTAAAGTAATTTAAATATGAAAATATTAGTAGCAGCACTACAATGTATATAACTCAATGCTGCCAGAGAACAGATGCTACTCTGGTTACTTTAAACTAATGATTGGGGGAATGTCCTGTTAGTTGGTTCCAATAACATATGTATAGTAACTCATAGACTTAAAAATGTAAGCACCCTTTTCTAATCACGAGTGCAACGGATCTTTTGCCAGGTATCAGAAGTAGCCAAGTAAAAATAAATAACCTTATCAGATCTTTAGTTATTGAACAGACAGTTTATGGGTAATAGAATGCTTCACAGGAAGATACACTACTGCGACTTACATAGGGTGTATTAAAGTTCAGCCACTGCACCTTCTAATGTGATTGTTAAACGATTTATTCCTAAAATCACAACCGAGACCAAATGTGCTCCACAGGCTAACAGTCTGTTTTGCTCTTCCATGATTTCACAGTGATTTGAAACTTAATAGTGCTATGTGACAGGTTAGACAGTTCCAAATAAGTACTGTCTTCTTTAATCTTTTTTTGAGGTTGTCAATGACAATGCAGAATTTTAAATCCAATAAAGGATACCCAGAATGTTCTTCATGGTATGTTTGAAGTCTGGCTATTTTATAATGTCTACAGTGTGTACTTTGTAATGCAAATTCCACTTTAAAATGTGTTTAATCTTGTCTTTCCTTTTGTCACATTATTATAAGTAGACACATCGTAAGATCAAATGGAGAATAATTACTGTTACTGATTAAAGTTTGTAGATTTACAGTTGTTTATAAATCTCAAGCTACTGGTCAAAAGCACCAAGTGTCCTTGTTAGACAGTCCCTCAGGATCTAGGCTGACTTTTCACTCTAGTTTTGTGGAATCTGAGGTGCCTAATGAAGCCAATATGGGAGCCACAGACTATTCTGCAGATGGGGCAGGAGGAGCCTAATGGGGCAGGCAGGTGGGTGGTTAGTGAGGTGGTATGCTCTTTCACTCACATGTAGGGCTTCTTACTGCTCCTGGTCCATGGTCTCGAGGTTCTCAACACCATCCCGAATGCTCCTTCCCAACTTTGAGTGGTCATGAATGAGAGGTTCCCAGGAGTCAGTGGGGATTTGCATTTCTTCTAGGAGGCTTTGAGCATATTGAGTTTTTCCCTCTGCCTGCTTGGCAATCTCCTCCCGCAAAAGAACTTAGAATTGAATGTCTGTTTTGGGAGCCTGGTATTGAGTATGTAAACAATGTGCCTTTCCCAATCTAGCTGACTGATTGTAATTAGGGCCTCAATACTGGAGCTGTTGGCCTGGAGACAATGGAATGCTGATCCTTCCAGTGAATGTAAAGGATTTTGTGAGATCAATGTTGGTGGTAATTTTCCAGTGACTTGTGGTAGTCCTCATCTCAGAAGTCCTCATATCTTAGGGCAAGGATCACTGGTGCCAAAAAGAACATGAGATTGTGCCACCTTTTTCCTCAATTGACCAAAAGCTCCGCTAGTGCATTGAAGATGTAATTAATTTGATCATCAAAGAGGTGTTTCCTGAGAAATGATTTATCGGATTTTACAGACAGGAATAGGCATTTCTATCCTTTGTGCCTGCTCAATTATTTTGTTAAACCTGCACATCAGTTCCATTCATCTGTCTTTGCTCCATATTCCTTGGTCCCCTTCCTAACAAAAATCTATTAATCCGTCTTAAACATTTAAACTGACCTTCCTACCGCAGCCTGTTGAGAGAGAGGTTTTCACCCTTCTACATCTTGATTTCACTCCTAATTTCTAAACATACGGGTACATTTTCGATTATATGACAAGAATAAAAGTTGCACTATAAATAAAACTGTGCCATTACTTCTATCTGTTCAATTAACTTGACATACATGACTGGCTGGATCTGAAAACTCTCAGATCTGTTTGGCTTTGTTACTCATCATTTTCATCATCTTCAGGTATTCAAGGAAGTAAGATTAGACACCTTTGTTAAATGAAAATATTTAGTTTGGGGAATCAGAAGGATTTCTAATCAGGTAATATCTTCAGGAACTGGTGCTACAGCATTGTGCATCATGAAGGTAACTGAACTGTGGGTGCAGGAAGTCTTGAATTTGTAGAGCAGACCTTGTGTGAGTTGTCCAGACAGCTGCAATTCTGGTCTGTTGCATGAAATGGCATGCTTTGTTCTGCAGTGTTTTTCTCACTTCATGCTTAAGCCTCATTTAAAGCCCAAATTTAAAGCAAAAGTAGTTTACATTATATACAGCACATTTCTTAATTAGATAGCTACTCTATATTCAATTTTTTAAAAATATATATCTTACCAATAAATCTAATGGCCGATTAGGTGTGTTGTAACATATTTTCTTTCTGAGGCAAATCATAAGGTACCAGACCATATCTGCCAGTCTTGGCAGTTCTACCTGCCATTGATCAAGGACAACTGTCTCAGCTTACTCAAAACTGGCAAAGGACCAGTTGCAAAGATTTTCCATCTGTAACACAGATACCCGCAGCTGAGTTGTAGTATAAATATTCTATGGACATTAGCTAGCAAGGTCAGCGTTATCTTCAACAGTTATACCTGTGGCTCACCCACAGCTTGTACAGTAATGCTGGTTAATAATCTGTTCAATATATATTAACTGAATGATCAACTTGTGCATTGGTCAGCACTTTGATCTCCTTTTCTATTGGAGTACGCTACCTCACTGGCATTCTTCCCCAGTTAGAAGAACCAATTAGTGCTCTACTCCTAGTGTGTGAAACCATCCTGAGTGTCAGTACACAGTCCCAGTAGCACAGCTAGTACAGCTGCTGCCTCACTGCTCCAGTGACCTGGATCAATCCTCACCGTCTGTGCTGTTTGCGTGGAATTTCATCTTTTCCCTGTGAATGCATGGGTTTCCCACTGGGTTCTGTGATTTCTTCCCACATCCCAAAGATGTTGGTGGTTTAATAGTCACTGTAATTTGTCCCTGGTGTGTAGGTGAGTGGTAGAAACTGGAGGGAGTTGATGGGAATGTAGAGAGAATAGGTCACAAGGAAAATTAGTTTGGGAATAGAATTCCTCTGTGAGCTCCCATAGACTCAATGGGCCAAATTATGTTGCATGGGACCGTGTGTTGTTTGGGTGACATCTATGAAGGATATGTGAACAGAAATTATATTAACTCTTACGTATTTGTTTATATATGTGCTGTCTTGCATTCTGGGTATATATAGAATAGAACATCAGAACTAAAGAGAAGTGGGAGCTTGGAAGAGGTCAATGTTAAATTCTAAAAGTTAACAGTTAAAGTTTTGTAACGTGCATGCTTGGTTCTAGTTGGTACATGGTGGTGATTGGTAGTTATACTTGCCCGAGTCCTTAAAGCATGCCCACTTTCTCCATGCTAGATCCTAGGTCCTTCAAACAGTTCACATCATGTTAAATGTAATTGCCATTTCTGCCAGGGGATAGGTTCAGTGTTAAACTGGGTAAATCCTCCTCAAATCTGTCTCATTTCAATTTGCAGCCATCAATGAGGAATGAAGGGCTTCACTATTTCTACCAAAAGTATACTTTATTCATAATACTATATATATAGTTATACAAGATGGAACATTGCATTGTCTTCACTCTCTATACCAAGTATATCCAGTTGACAATATGTTAACATGCCACTAGTATTTCAATCCTGAACATTTAATCTTTTGGGAGGTTATTACATGGGGCCCAGACCTCATTGTCCAGTTGTAGGAGGGCCCTAATCTGCAGCTTTTCTCCTCAAAACCTTTGCACACGAACCTTCAGTGTGCCATGCAGCATGTAGTGCTGTGCCTTGGGATATGCCGGTCTGCAGAATTCAATTGTGAACGCCTCATTGAACTGGACCCTAAAAAGGGTCAGGCAGATCAAATTGCGTCTTACACCAAATTGATGATCTTGCAGTGGCACTCAGTGTTTGTCTCAGTGTGTGTCCTTGGGCAGAGCTCAAAGAGCAGATTCCTGCACTATGCAGCTGCTTGGAATGAACCTTGACAAAGACCACTTCATTCCTTTCTAGACCTTCTTGGTAAACACACAGTCCACAGCGAGGGGAATGACTGCCTCATCTGCACCGCAGCCACCTTGAGGACAGCGTGTCATGGGATTGAGACTCTGGCTATGCATGAAGGATCTGGCAAAATGGGCAATTCTCACCACCAGCCAAGCAAGGTCTTGTTGCTTGTTTGAGAGCTGTGGTGATGAGACATCCTACCATATGACTTATACAGTCCACTTGAGGAATCATCCAACAGGTCCAATGATTCCTTCCACAGAGCCCAAGTCATTCCATGCAGACCGCTGCCTGAATGGCTAGTGGTTGAAGGTATTTTAATGCAGAAAATTTTCTATGAGAGACAAATGGTACAGCACAATCCAACTGAATGTAATGTACCTTGGCCATGAAGCCACGCCCATCCTTGGTAACAGGTCGAAGAGGTAGAAGTTCAGCAAACAGTGACACTTGATGTTGTGTACCAAAAATATCTACTCCTTGAAGTAACCACACACAAAGTGGCCATCAGAATGAGGGATATTTGGATAGTTTTTCTGCCTTCCTTTCTTTCAATTTACAGATAAATTGGTGACTGATGTAACACAGAAGTGGGATATGGGCCTCACCTTTGCTATGTGCAGCAACACCGGGAGCACCTAACACTTGATGACCAGGTTCTTTCCTTCAATGGAAAGGGAATGCTGCTCCCACATTCCCAACTTTTGTTTCACCTTGGCTATTCACTCCAGCCAATTCTTGCTGCATACCCCAGATCCTTGTATATAAGGCAAGAAAGGCAGCACTCACACTACTTTCCCTTGGCCCATTTTCTGCCTTAGTACTGAACTACCTTGTTCCTGATCCACATTATGGGCTTTAGGAAAAACTGACATAAAAATCACTTGTAAAGGCTCATTTCCTAATTAAATTGCTTACCTTTTTAATTGGCTTTATCCCTTTAAATTTCTCCAATTATTTCACATGGTACTGACCACCATCCTAATTGTCTCTACTCATGTAATTAACAGCAGAAATTACCAAACATTAGCATAAAATAAATCAGATTCATTCAACTATTAAAATGAATGGGAGGAACATTCAGCAGGTGCTGTGAAGGGTATGCAATGCTCTGGTCAGAGCTCAGCTTCTGCTCTCCTCCTGGATAATAACAGCAAAACTTTATCCTCACATGTTTTAACTAAACCATTCTACTCAAGACACCATGACCACAGAAAGCTAAATTTGAGTCTTTAGAGGTGTCACCAAAACTGGATTATATCAAGGAGTGTCTCTGTATAAAGCAATGTTATTTTCCCTGTTAATGCAGATGTGAGATATAAATTAGAAACAGAAAAGTATCATGCCATAAAAATGACATGACAGTTTGATTCAGTAAGTCCACTGAAAATGCTACATTCATGCTTCAGTGGGAATCATTGGAAATTATTATGTAATTTACTGCTGTAACTAATTCACCAAAGCAATGACTCCTGCAGAGTACTTTGAATTACAGGGCAAATAATATTGGTCTGCCTGACAAACTGATAGCTTTGTAGCTGGCTATGATGATTATTCTGCTGTGGGATTTTAACACTTTCTGTTGACACTGTGCATGAATGTGTCAGTTTTTGAAGCTGTTGATCTCTAATAATTCAAGTGTCAAAAGGCACAGTAAATTTTGTGAGACACAATGGAATTAACAAGTGGAAAAACTGGAAGCAGTGCAAATCAGGCATCCTGTCCTGAAGGCATATTGCTCTGATCCTGACTCTCCTTGGGAGGGAAAGCAAATTACTGCTGAATATAAGGAGAAGGAGAAACAGAGTTAATGTTTCAGGCCAAAGACTTGTCATCAGAACTGGGAAAACATTTTTGGAGAGTTTTGTTTAGATAAAAGCAGGAGGCACGAAGGGAACAAAGGGGGAAGTCTTTGCGAATGAGCAGAGCCGGAGTTGAAACAAGTGGTGATGGAGCAGGCTGAAAGAAGATGGCAAAGGACAGTGAATAATAAAGGACATGTTTAGGAGAGGTGCAAATGGAAGGAAAAATTAAATCTGAAATTACTGGAAGAAGAGACAAAAAAAAACATGAATGCTGGTGAAATTCAGGGCTGGATTAGTGGATTATTTGGTATTATTGGATTCAGTCCTGAAGGTTGTAAATGTGCCTAGTCAGAAGAGGAACTGCTGTTCCTAAAGCATTCAGTTGAACAATGAAGGAGGCTGAAAACCTCAATGTGGATGTGGGATGGAGAAGTAAAGTGACAGACAACTACAAGTTTGGGTCACTCTAGAGGAATGAAATGGAGGTATTCTGCAATGTGGTCACTTAATTTGTTTTCCTGATGTGGAGGCCATATTGTGAGCACCAAATGCAGTTCATTAAATTGCAAGAAATACAAATGAATTGCTCCTTCATTCACCTGGTGTTTCATCTCCTGAATGTGTGACGAAAATGGGAAGAGGGGTGTGAGTTGACGGAGGTGGAATGATGGACCAGAGAATCCAAGGGAGAATGACTATTTTGGAATGCTGAAAGAGGAGGTAGGGAAGGGGAAGTGACATGATCCATTGAATACGGATGGTGGTGAGATTGAAGGTGGGGACAAAGGAACCATATCCATACTCTGAGGGTGAAAGTAGAAGTGCAGGAAGTGGGATAGGAGGAAGTGTAGTCAAGGTAGTTGTGGGAGTCTGTGAGATTCTACTGGATAACCTTCCCTGAAACAGAGATAGAGAAGTTGAGATAGGACCTGTGCAGTACTGAGATCATGCATCCTGTAAAGAGGCAGACATAGGTAACATGGATCCATGCAAGTACCCACTATTACATTTTTGATTTGGAGAGCATGGATGAGGTTAAAGGAGTACTACACAAGTCCCCTCCCTCACCCTTTTTCTGCTGCATTGTTGCTGCTTCCTGCTCTCACACAAAACCAGAAAATTTCGTCAGCTTTGCTTCCATTTTCCAACCTGCTCTCATCTTCACATGGTTTGTCTCTGATTCTTCCCTTTCCTTTCTCAACTTCTCTATCTCCATTTCAGGGGATGGGTTACTGAAAGGAGAATTTGTTCAATATGTGAATGAGTTCAGCCAGGCAAATAAGGATGGCACTGGAGGTTGGGCCTCTCTTCAAGGAAGAAGTAAAGGGTTCTCAGGGCATCCTGGTATAGGATAGTGGTGGAAAGGAATGGCTATCCATGGCAAAAATGAGACTGTTGGGATCAGGGAAATAAAAGTTGTTTAAGTAGCAGAAGGCATCAGAAGTGTCATCGATGTAGGTGAGCAGTCGTGGGATGAGGGGCGAGAGAGTAGAGAAAAGTTAGGAAAAAAGTAGTTCTGTGGGACAACAAGATGTGGAAGTGATGGGTCTACCTGGATAATCCTGCTTGTGGAACATAGAAAAGAGTAGAAGTGGATTGTGTGTCCTTGGGGGAGTACGAGGCTAAAGGCTATGAAGGAAAGATCTCCAAAGGAAATTAGGTCAAACATTGGCCTGTTCTGTCATGGGGTCATGGTCCTGAGGGAGGTATGAGGAAGTGTAAGAGAGCTGGAGATCTGCCTCTGCAAGCAGGTTTTGGTATGCCATACAACAAAGACACCAGCCTTGAATGGAAATAAGTAAATTTAACCTCAAAATCAAGTTCTTCAGCTCATTCATTCTGAGTGTCTGTCCACGTGTAAGTCACTCTCTTTTTGTTTCTCTTTCTTTCTATCCCCCCTCTACCAATCATATTTGAGTATCTCTTTCTCTCTAAATATCCATACCTTTTTGTCTTTTTTTTTATCTCTGCAACTGTTTTTTTCCTTATTCATACACTTAGTCCTTGTCTTCGCCTCTCTTCCCCCTTTGCTCTCTGCCAGTTGAAGGATAGTCAAGCTGAATATTTAGTTATTGATCCTTGATAAACTGCTTAAATCATGATGAATTAATATTTATGCATCGCTCATATATAGACCAGTGAATACAATAGACAGTAATGGATTGTATCTTAAAGCTGTTGCTGCCATAAAGTTTATGACCAACCACTTGAATATTTTGATAAAGCTTCAAGGAAATAACAGAGCATCAGTCTACAGGTCCAAGGATTATTTCTCAATCTGTTCAGCTGCTGTCATGGAAAAGTTGTGCAGTTCAGCGTGATTGATGGAAAAGATTGTCCTCTGTGCCTGCATCTGTCTTTAGGACAACAGCAATGTCAGCAGGTTCTGCAACTCCAACAGCAGCAAAGCTGAAGAATATGACAGGAGCAAATGTATTGGCAATGATGCAACATTTAGAGCCGAGGGGATTGACAACGGGATCACAGTCACTGCCTCTGCTTAACATGAACAATATTTAGACAGTGGTGATGTACAGCACTCATTTGCAGGCCTCCAATCAATATATTAGGGACATACACTTCTGTTTTGACATCATCACTGGAGTGCGTATTGGGTATGTGGTGTTGTATGTCTAATAAACTATTTTTGATGCCCAGAAAAACATCTGGACTACAGGACAGTCAACCAGTCTCCATGTCCAATCATTCAGACCTGGAAGTGCACTTCCAACTCTGAATGAATTTGTGTGCCAGGAGTTCAATTTAATTATCACTTGTCCTCCTTGGACCCTGAGCCAGCATTTCCAGAATCTGGAATAATTTGTTCAAAACTCTTATCTCATCTTGGTAATGACACTCTGGGTACTCACTGAGCAGCTTTTACACAGCTGCAAAATGAACAGCTGCAATGTGATTACTTTAATTCACCATTTTTGATGGTCGAATCTTCGTATTTTTCCATAAACTGTTCAAGTTGAAAGTGGAATGGGAAGAAAGTGGGTGGTGTAATGTTACTGTCTGTAAATTGGCCTGAAACTGGACTGGCCTGTCTGTAACTGCTGTTATTTCCTTGCATAACCATGATTAACCTTGGGACGTCTATGTGAATCTGGAATTCACACAGTTGTGATCCCCACAGAGTCCTGAGATGGAGCTCAATAATTTTGCTAATTCTAGTGGGGAATCTGCAGGCTCAGTCTACTGTAGGGAGTACTTCCCCATTCATTTCAATGGAGGGGAATGGCAGTAGGGTATTAACAACGAGGTATATAGAACTTCACTGATAGTTGTGATATTTATTTTTATATTTAAATGATACAAATTTTAACCCTCCTTTATAAATGTAAATGAATCAAGAACATGGTATTGATTCATAAATATATATAGATGATTTCTTGTCCCTAGTTTTACAATTTGAATTCTGAAAGCTCAAGAAATGTCTAGGGATCTGTAAACTCTGTGCCTGATAATTATGGGTAAAAGCATTGGTTGGTGAAGTTTGGTTCCTGATCTGTGCCGAGATAAGTGATTTCACTGGTGGTGCTACAATTGGCATCAAACTAGGGAGAGCTAAGATTTTCACTCCTATTTTTTACCCTGAACTTGTTCTCAAAATGTGTGAATTATGGATGATATAGGATTGGCATGATACACCTGATCATGTGGTCTACAAATAATGTTTGTAGACCACATGATGATACATACAAATAATGTGGTCTACAAATTCAGACCTGAAGGACAGCCGAAGAAAGGTATTGGTATTGGTTTATTATTGTCACTTGTACCAAGGTACAGTAAAAAGCTTGTCTTACAAACCGATCATATAGGTCAATTCATTACACAGTGCAGTTACATTGAGAGTACGGAGTGCGTTGATGTAGTACAGGTAAAAACAATAACAGTACAGAGTAAAGTGTCACAGCTACAGATGATGTGCAGTGCAATAAGGTGCAGGGTCACAACAAGGTAGATCGTGAGGTCATAGTCCATCTCATTGTATAAGGGAACTGTTCAATAGTCTTATCACAGTGGGGTAGAAACTGTCCTTAAGTCTGGTGGTACGTGCCCTCAGGCTCCTGTACCTTCTACCCGATGGAAGAGGAGAGAAGAGAGAATGTCCCAGGTGGGTGGGGTCTTTGATTATGCTGGCTGCTACACCAAGACAACGAGAGGTAAGACAGAGTCCAAGGAGGGGAGGCTGGTGTCCGTGATGCGCTGGGCTGTGTCCACAACTCTCTGCAGCTTCTTGCGGTCTTGGGCAGAGCAGTTGCCATACCAAGCCGTGATATATCCAGATAGGATGCTTTCTATGGTGCATTGGTAAAAGTTGGTGAGAGTCAAAGGGGACAAACCAAATTTCTTTAGCCTCCTGAGGAAGTAGAGGCGCTGGTGAGCTTTCTTGGCCATGGCATCTACGTAATTTGTCCAGGACAGGCTGTTGGTGATGTTCACTCCCAGGAACTTAAAGCTGTCAACCCTCTCAACCTCAGCACCATTGATGTACACAGGTGCATGTACACTGCCCCCTTTCCTGAAGTCAATGACCAGCTCTTTAGTTTTGTTGGCATTGAGGGAAAGGTTGTTGTCATGACACCATTCCACTAAGCTCTGTATCTCCTTCCTGTACTCCAACTCATCGCTGTTTGAGATACGGCCTACAACAGTGGTATCGTCTGCAAACTTGTAGATGGAGTTAGAGCAGAATCTGGCCACACAGTCGTGAGTGTATAGGGAGTAGATTACAGGCCTGAGGACCCAGCCTTGTGGGGCACCAGTGTTGAGGATAATCGTGCCGGAGGTATTGCTGCCTATCCTCACTGATTGCGGCCTGTTTGTTAGAAAGTCAAGGATCGAGTTACAGGGGGAGGTGTTGAGTCCTAGGTCTCAGAGTCTGGTGACAAGCTTGCTTGGAATTACTGTATTGAAGGCAGAGCAGTAGTCAATAAACAATAGTCTAACATATGTGTCTTTACTGTCCAGATGCTCCAGAGCTGAGTGTAGGGCCAGGGAGATAGCATCCACTGTAGACCTGCTTCGCTGATAGGTAATCAACCTGAAACATTAACTCTGTTTCTCTCACCACAGATGCTGCCTGGCAAACTGAGTTTTCTGGTATTTTTGTTTTTATTTCAGATTTTCAGCATCTCTCGATTTTTGCTTTTTGGACAGGTGTTGGGAATGTGCCAAACACCTTTGTAAATATGCTCCCCAATGAATCATTCAGTGTGGTAAAAAAAATTAAAGATGACTGGAAGCAAAATAATAAAAAAATGATCAGTATGTAATCAACTTTTTCATCCGGTGGATGCATCACAACATGCACCTGATTTCCTGTTCAGCAAATTTACACACCAATCAAAAACTACAAAAGATAAGTAGATGTTTATGCCTTCCTGTTGTCAGTGTTATTCATGCTCTGTTTCTTTCTTTTCAGCCTCATTTGACAATGGCTCCTAGCTGAAACCTCCTTGCTGTGAAAGAGTGGACCTTCAATACCATGGGATGATCTGTGGGGAGTAGATTTGAAACTGTGGAGAATCACGCAGTGAATTAATGTGATCATTCTACAACAGAGAAACTCCAGTCTAAGCTGATTTACAAAACTTCATGATAATTTACTTATTCAGCTTTAAGGCAAAAAAAAACAACACTGAATTTTTTCTTTTATAGTTTTGAAAATTAAATACAAAAATCCAGTCAACTGATAGTGGTGATTGAAAGGTGCTACAACCCACGAATTTACTCTGTTATGTTTGACATCCACCCCTGTTAATAGTTTGTTGTAACACTGGGTAGGGAGTTCATTATTCTTTTGCAAGACATTAAAATGAAACTGCTCCTGAAATGTATAATTCAAGCCTTCAAGTCTTATCCAGGGTTCCTATTAATCTACAATAGTATCTGAGTTATTTCAATGTTACCACTGCAGATTTAACTTTTTGTAACATAAAATATTGACCAGTGAAAAGAATGCCTCATGAAAGTTCTGGTAACATTTTAAAATAAAACCTTTATTTCACTATGCCAGTACTTGGCTCCTTAAGACAAAACCAAATTAAAAACTGGTACAAGGTCAGCTGTAACAATGGGATTATCTGAACACAAACTCCAGAAGGGATGTAAAGTGAATATGGCCAATCTGGTCACTTCACCTTAATGGGAAAGAAGACTTTTATTAAGCATCATTAAAAAGATTCAAAGAAAAGTCAGTACTTTATGACTGAAGAACTAGTTTCCATTGATGGAGTAGGAAATGAAGTAAATAATGGAGACTTAGCTCTGTTATTTTCATCAAAAGCAAACAGTAATTTAAATATTTCCATTTTAATATTGCATGTGACTGAGGAGGAAATATGATCTTTGTGTATACATGTAAATAGTTGTTATATAAGTCACTAGTATGAACACCTTATTACATATGGAAGAGAATTTGCAATGGGAATATTCAGCAAAAAAGTAAATATTAGTTCAAGGCACAGTTTTGGAATGGTTATTTTAATAAATTCCACTGAGAATCAGGTTTTGAAACACCTGCCATATCTACAGTTGTCTTTGGCTGTACCTTATGCTTATGTCACTCATGATAAAAAGTAAAAGCTCCCAAAAGAGTCCTAAATTGTTAGTTTTCAGTGAGATACTGTTATCTCAGATTTGGAGATTTGGAAGTCCTGTGTCTTAATGCTGCCGTAAAAATGTAACATGCATACTACATAATATGGCTTGTATTGCTCAAATAAGTTACATGTTCAAAATTAGTATACTAACATCATAGCAAATAATGAACAGCATTAAAGAAAATACCACTCACTGTGATCTGGAGGTGCTACTACTACTTGAAGAGGGCAGTGTTCATACAAACAATCAATTCTATCTCCATTTGGAGATAATTCCAAGATAAATGTGGTCAAGGCTAAACATAGCACCTTGACTGTAGATAGGGGTTGAACATGCCTCCTTGAAAGCATGACTCCCTGCTGAGATCATGGAATTAACCCTTGTACGTGACATTGCATGACAAGTAGTCAGAAGAACCTCCGCACTCATGATTTGAACAGCGTTTTTTTGATTTTTTTTCATTGTCAGTTGATATATATCAATTTTGTGCTGCTGCTTGTGCTGAGTTCAACAGACACACTTCTTTCGGCAAAAATAGCCCAGAAAATTTACTTGAAAATGAAAAAAATTGCAGATGATGTAAATCTGAAATAAAACAGAAAATGCTGGAAAAGGCAGCATCTGTGGAAAAAGAAGCAGTTATCATTTCAGGATCAAAAAAACAAGTTACTTTTCAGTAGCATAGAATATGAGGGTGGGGGTTGGGGGAAGGAATATCTCTGACAGGGTGAGACCAAATGACTAAATGTAGCAGTTAAAAGCACATTGTGCTTCTTTGTCCATGTACTGTGTTGCTAATAGCTAGGCTGTGGGGCATTCCCAGCAGGGCAGACTATGCTAGAAGAAGAAGAAAAAGAAAAACTGAATCAAAATGATGAATGGCAGAAAAGCTCAGAGCTGATACAAACAGAAAGAGCCAAAGTTGGAGAATTCAATGTTGAATACTGAAGGCTGCAATGTGTCAGAAAGAAGATGACACATTGTTCCTCAAGCTTGCACTGAGCCTTGTTGAAACAGTGCAGCAGGGCACAGACGGAGAGGTCAGAGTGAAAATGGAATGGAAATTTAAAGTGGCAGGTGTCAGGAAGCTCAGTATCACTCCTGTCAACTGAATGCAGGTTCTCCACATAGTGACCGCCCAATTTATGTTGGGTTTCTCAGATGTGGAGGAGACCACATTGTGAACACCAAATGCAGAAGAAGTACAAGTGAATTTCTGCTTTACCTGGAAAGACTGTTAGGGTCCGTGGATAGTGGGAAAGAAAGAGGTGAAGGGACAGTACCATAAGAGTTACCATACAAGTACCAAAAGACAGGGAGTGTTTGATAGGGACAGAAGGGCAGACCAAGGAGTTGCAAAGGGAATGATTCCTTCAAAATGGGGAAAGATCAAGGGAGGGGAATATGTATCTGGTTGTGGAATCTTGTTGGAACTGGTGGAAATTGTGAACGATGATCCATTGGATGCAGAAACTAGGTAGATGGAAGGTGAGGACCAGGAAAATTCTCTTCTTGCTCTGTCCAGGAGGAAAGGAGAGGCAAGGGAAATTTGTGAGATGCAGTCAAGGACTCTGTCCACTGTGGTTGTGAGGAAGCCACAATTCAGGAAGAGGGAAGATATATATGGAATGACTCACCATCAGAGCAATCATGGTGGAGACAAAAGAATTGGGAGACTGGTGCGAAATGAAAGTCTTACAGGAGATGGGGTGAGAGGAAGCATAGCTGAGATTGTTGTGGGAGTCTGTGGGCTTTTAACTGAGGTATTTAGCTAGCCAATCGCTTGAGTTGGAGATAAAGGAATCCAAAAGTGAAGGGAAATGTGATGAAATTTTCAATAAACTCTCTACTCGAGGAACTCAGTGGATCAAGCAGCATTTGTGGGAGGAAAGGAATTATCGCTGTTTTGAGCTGAAATCCTTGACTCTATCCTGTCTCCTCTTTTAAACTCCAGGCTGATGAGATTTTCAAGTTCTGTATGTGCAGGAAGCAGTGCCAAAACAGTTGTCGATGTGCCAGGAAAAGAAATGAGCACAAGGGCCTGAGTAGGACTGAAGCAGACTGTTCCACATATCCCACAAAAAGACAGGTGTAGTTTGGGTCTATGTGAGTACCAATAGCCACACCTTTGATTTGGAGAAAGTGGGTGAATGGAAGGAGAAGTTGTTCAATGTGTCACATATTTGAGAAAATTTATCTTCTCTGCATTGATTAATTACAATTATGGAGATTTGCAGTAAATATTTTTTGCTAAACTCCACTATGCTGTTTATGGGATACTACCAATCTGTCATCTCCTACCAACACAGAAACAACTTCAGCATGAATAGGAACAAATTCTTACCACACTTATGAAACTACATTTTTAGCAAGTGCAGCACATTTGTAAAAGTTGACTGTTGGCTTCAGTTCAAATTCAAATTAAAAATCATTGAAGATTACAATTAAAGAATTTAAGATTGGCAATAAGAGGAGAATAACACCAATTTCTTGTGAGTGAGTGAGCATAGGACTCAAGGCCCACCTATAGCAATGAGGCACAAGATTCCTCTGTCTGTTAAAATATTTATACCAAATTAATTTGACAATTACAATCTAATTTCATAACAGCACTAGACAACAACACAAAGCCATCCATAAGCTAGCAGCTGAGGTGGTGAGGTTGAAAATTAGAGGGTTGGCTATGAATTTATAGCCCTAACCCGTGTTCCTGTCCACTAAAAGTACAGGCTCACTGAATGTACACTGAGATTGAAAATCTTGTGAAGGATACAATAAGACTGGCCTTCTTTTCAGTGAGCAAATGAATATAAATCCATCAGAATACAGCTTAGGCTACAGACCAGATGACACCTCCTGAATGTAAATGACAGTATGTAACTGAGGTTGCACACTGAAACAGTATGTTTAGAATAATTACAAAGTTATTTATTTCTTTGAAATATCATAAACCATAGCATCTCTCCTGTGCTAACTTGGAATTGACCTTTGAAGTACTATTGCTTATTTCATATTAATTAATGAGCTTCCACTAATTTCTCTGACTAGCTTTATGTTCTTGATGTCTTCCGACTGAGCGCTCCATTGTGCAATACCACTGAGGGCAAAATTCCAAAATAACTTAAAGATATCTCAGAACAAGATAGCATCTAAAATATATCTCTTATAACTAGATTTGATGGTTGCAAAATTCAGAAAAGTTTCCTCACTTAAATACTGCTGCCAAAAAACACACTTCATAAGAGTTCCCACAGATGGTTTTGCATGCGAATGATTTTTGGCCAAGTTTGATGCTGGCTTGCGGTGTTATGAGTGGGAGCTGTGAAAGTTGTGAGCACAGGGAAGGGGCTGTAGATGATGACATATTTGTGGTGGGAGAGCAAAAGCTGTAAACAGAGCTGTTCATGAAATGGCCAAATGTGATCTTGCATACAGGATAAACATGAATGTCTTTTGCAGCCAGCAATATGTTGAACACTACTTCTTTACCCTGCTGTTCCTCCTGAATAATGCCTGGATGGGACCTTCATCCTTTTATTTCTTCTTATTGGGAGGTCTCTTGGGATCAAGGATGATTCGCTTCCACTCTGGTTTGGGGATCCTGGGGTAACTAGTGAAGCCAATGTACAAACTACAGACTCTTCCACAGATGGACCAGGAGATGCCTGATGGTGCTGATGGATGAGTATTTTATGAGGTGGAGTACTCCTTCTGCCACTTATGCAGGGCTTCATTGTGCTCCCAATGCATGGTCTTCAAATTCTCAATATCATCCCAAACGTGCCTTCTCCACTTTGAGTGGTCATAATGAGAGATTCCTCAGTGGAGAAGTTATATTTTTTCAAGGAAGCTTTGACTACATCCTTGAATCTTCCTCTGTCTAACTGGTAATCCCTTCCCATAACAGAGTCCAGATTAGAGTGCCTATTTCGGGAGTCTTATGCCAGGCATGCATAACCAATGAAGCTAAATGATTGTAAACAGCACCTCATGGTTGGGGATGTTGGCCTAGGAGAGACATTGATGTTGGCTCAATTATCCTTCCATTTGATTCGGAGAGTTTTTCAGAGACAGCATTAGTGTTACCTTTCCAGTGCCTCAGTGTGCCTGCTGTGAGTGGTCCAGGTCTCAGAAGTATAGAGGAGGGCAAGGATCAAGAATTTATATTGTTGGAGGGTGGTGTTATACACCAGATTAGTTTTCTGAGACTTTCTTACTGCAATGTTGTAGCTCATCTCTAGTGAATGTTCCATGAGAATGGAGCTAATCATCAGAACTAAAGGGATAGCATTCAGCACACAATTTAAGAATCCTCTTTAAACATGATAGATTAGATTGATAGATTTAAACATGGTAGATTGATAGGTCTTTCAGATCTCAATGTTTCTTCAATCCAATGGTTTTATAGATGATTTCATTGCAACATTGTTCAGTTGGGGTCCTGGGAAAGTACCAAGGCATTAGTTGTTGAGACTTTAAAGAATAGCATTTACTACTAAGGATACACCAAACTTTCAGGGTTTTAAAAAAACATACTAGCATGTTAAGCTATCTTAAATGCACAGCTGGTGGAAAAAGCACTGCTTATAAGATGCTGTATAAACCCTGTTACACATTAAGGGAAAGACATTCTTTCTTATTTGTGTAGATATACTAATGAATGGTTAATGTAGTGGCTTTTATGGTCCTATCCAGAACATTTTGGATTTTGCAAAATCCTGATATGAAGTAAAATTACAGTATTCTTGCCCTTTTACTATAAAAAAGAACCTCCTGATTTTGTTCATTCTATGTAAGGCTTGTTTTATGCATTTGAGCATCACAGTCTCAGGTTACAGATATTCCCTGTGACAGCCCAGAATGACCCTATCATTTAGAAGCTGAAAACTAATAGTATCTTTCAGAAAAGGCAGGAATAATTGACACAAGATAGATAGAAAATGGGTGCTAGTGGAAAAAAAACATTTTTGGACTGTACCAAAAACTGGATCAACTTGCCCCTTTGAACATAACTTTGTAAAACTACCTAACAACTCTGCACATCAGTTTTATATTGTAGCAACTTTTGTCATGATTGAAGCACATAAATGAGTCTGGATTATAAGGAATGATGTATTGAATAGTTTTATGTCATTACCACCTTATTTTAATGTGTCCACCTAAGCACTGACAAGTATTTCAATTGGAAATGGTGGAAATTCAACATTGTTGAAGTTATCAGGATTCCAGTGTAACTGATCCTTGATTTATTTTCTGCTCTGACATGTTGATCCAACTATACAATGTAATATAGAGGCTTTATTTCACACATAGTGTGTGACTTAGGTTCTCTGTGCAGAGAAAAGCATACCAAGTGATTGACCTTTGTTTCATGTTGGGCAGCTGGCAGAAATGATAGAAATCATATGGCACAATAATGAAAATAATTTAGTAATCTCTATTTCTCTGCAGATGAATTTATACATTTTGATGCAACCCTCAGTGGAATTCTAACTAGCACTGTACAATATATAAATCTGAGTAGTTAAGAGTATTGTGCAAAGTTACAGGTAAAAATAATTACACCGCACTAGCCTATGTATTGTATGAATTTTTCATTGAGTGAGGAAGGCTGTTCCTGTGCCCAACTAGATGTCAGTATGAATGTGATGATGCCTGTGTTGTTTTGAGGGGTTGCAAACAGCCAACATTTATTGATGAGATCACAGAACATGTTGACTGCATGCAAACCCTTGTTAGTCATGTCAGTCTAACCAAAATTGGCAAGTGTGACTGCACTACTCCCTGTTTAATAGTTCAAAACAAAAAAAAAGATAGATGTTGGTAAAAGGTAGAAATGTAGGTAGAGTATTTAGCAGAGTTCAGTACTCATTAGAGTTATTGGATCTCTCCAAAAATTAGTAAAGTAGTTTGGGACAACATATAATAGAAGATCAATTTGTTTCACTTGTCATGGCCCAGCTGAATGTCATGATTCAGGAGTTCGTACAGTCTTCTATGACTGAACAGTTCATGCGACACCACAATAGTGACTAATGAATAATGCAAGCTTGCAGAGGAAGAGATTGGTGTTGAGAAAATTAGTGTTGGTTGATTTGAATGAACCCCCTGCAGAATGCAACAAGGCCTTCAGAACATTTACTTGGCTTTTAATTAGTGTCTACGTTTTGTGCCAAGCTACTTTAACCTGCACTATTTTGTGCAGGATTTTATCAGTAGAGAGCACATGTGCATAGAAAAGTATTTTGCATGTTATAATTGAAATTAATAGGCTGGGTAAATATGTCCTGTTATGGAGTATCCTGTAATAAAGTTAAAGCCAAAAAGAAGATGCTGGTTTGAATAAAAGAATAAGAGATAATTAAAGATATTAATGACTGTCATGTTATAATGCAAGGATTCACATGGAACCATCTACCACTAAGGTTAATGCTATTTTCTGCACTTCTAGTGATAGTCACCATTTTCACATTGTGGTATTTGGATGATTTCTCAAAGACATGAAATGTCCAACACTAAAATCAGCAGCCAATTTTATTTTGAAATTCCAGAGCATTCCCTTGGTGGCCACTGACAGAAGACAGAAAATTGGCACAAGGCAGGACTGCACAAATGTGATTGATTTATGATATGGAAAGAAGTTACACTGTTGAATTTGCCAATGTGGGCCAGCCTAACTTTAATATTTGTGTGTTAGGTCAAAATAAGAATAGATCTTCAAAATCAAGGTCATAAAAAAGAATAGTAATATCTCTGTATGGGTTTATTTTCATGTAGAATAAAGTGATTGAAGGGCTTAGGGCAACAATGCAGCACAAAACTGAAATGAAAAAAAATGTCCATCATGATAAAATGAGGCAAAAGTAGATAGGTTCTATATTGGACTTTAATATTCTTAAGATTTTGATATGGTAAAGTGAGGCTTGCAATGAATTTCCTTTGCATCAATAAAACTAACACAGAGGCTGAGTTTATTACTTAAAAATCTAAAGGCTAGTCTGAAGAAAATTTAATATGGGCATTAAAAAAGTGAGCCGTGATAAAAAACTAAACAAATAAGAAGGTCTGAACCGAGAATTTTCTACTGCCTAGAACAATAACATGTTTTTAAAAAGTATTTTCATTATCTTCCCTGTTAATAAATTCTCACATGATCATCAAAACTAGGAAAGCATTTCAAATACCAAAATGTGACAACTTTTTGGTAAGATGGATGCTGATGGATGAAGCTGGGCTTTGTTCTGAACATTGCATTTTTTCAGGATGTCCAGCACCTACCAAATGAAGTAAATTAAAAAGCTTTATGCTTTCACAACAGATACTGGGTTATTGAGCTGCATATGTATACTGTATGTGGTTAGTGGGCAGGAATTAAGTCAGTATTATATTAGAGAAAGAAATCAGAAAATGTTTTCTATTTGCAGGAAAAACATAAATAAGTTTACTATGTTGCATAAGGCAACCATTACAAACCTCCTACATTGTGCATGTCGGGACCTTTTATCTCACCAATATCTCATACATAAAATCTGGAATTGATTGATTGATACTATATTAAATAATCTTTAATAATACATTTAAAACTACTTTAATTTGATGATACATGTAATATATTTTTACTATCTTTTTATTTGACAGATCACTGTTAGAAAAATACCATGCACGGTCAAAGGGTGACATGAAAAGCATATTGATGATCATCAGGGATTTGTAAAAATTCATATTTCACTCTTTAATGGCCAGTAAATATAAGCCTGGAAAATGCAGGAAGTCCTGCCTGCAATTCATTTTTCTTATTATGTTATTTATTGTATAAATATGCATGTTAAAGAGTATTAACAAACTTAACATTTTATAATGGTTAATGTACCCAACAAAAGACTGAATGATCTTTGTTATAGTTGTATTACAAATGGAGGTTAGTTCTCTCTTCCTGAATTTTAATAAGGTTACATTTCAAAACTATGCTTTCCTATGATATTACAGGAAAAAAGAAAATAATGTAAAATTATCCTTGATTGTTTTTTCCAGAAAATCTATAACCCACAGTTGACAATAATTAGATAAACATTATTGTAAAAATGGATTGTGTTGTAAAATTATATAGTGTGTCGATATGTTTGTTGTAAATTTATTACTGTCGTCTACAATACACATAAGGGTAGATTTTATGAACTGGAGCTTAGAATTTTATGCAATGGGAATACATATAAGAAATTTGAGTAGTGCTGTAAAATTAATAGGGAACTCAATGGGTTCTGCTGTCTCTGTGCCTACATTTCAGGTACGCAACCTTGTCATGCCAAGCTTTGTGCTGGGACTGTTAATTTGTAACATCTACCCTATAAAATCAAAATGACATTGAAAAATGTACTGTGCTTAACACAACTGATAGATTTATAAAGCTTTCCATGTTACTTTGACCGATTCAAACCTTATTCCTTTACCTTTTGACATTGAAGCACAGGGCAAATTTTATTGATCATGCTGTACTTTGATATTTGTTGGGGAAGTAACCTTCTTTATGTTGATCCTGGAGCATCCATTCTTAGCTGTCCATAGATAAAATCAGCTGGCAGGCCTAAAAATGCAGCTGTCTTGAGTGGCACTTAGTCTGTTCACAATTTTTTCCTTCACAATTGTTCCTTTCGATTCAGCACATAGCTAACATAAAGCACAATGAATACTCATATGAGCACTCACCAGCCTTATCGTATCATGGCTATTATACCATCAGTTTTTATTAGCATCAGACTTGGTTCTGCTGTTCGGAGATAATGAAATTTTCCCCCGTGTTTCCTCAGCAACAATCACAGATTATTTTGAAAATTGCAGCTGAAAAAAATCATATTAAAGTTTACTATATTTGAAGCATTTTGTCTTAATTCAATAATTTTAAATGTTCGCCAATGTATATAAATACAAAGTAATTTTCAAATATGTTTTGCTTCGGCAACTGAATTGACTTCTCATTTACAATTATATGGACAAATGGGTCATATTCATGGCATGTTGCGTACAGTGGCACCACAGTGGTTAAATTACAGGACAAGTAATCTAAAGGCCCAGGCGAACAATCCAGAGCCATGACTTTAAACCCACCATGGCAGCTATGGAATTTAAATTAACTAGATAATCTGAAATTTTAAAAACATTTTAAAAATACTAGGCTTAGTAGTGGTGACACAAAACAGCCAGAGGCTCAGTATCCTGCAGTGAGTCACCTCCTGACACTCCAAGGCCTTTCCATCAGCTCTGAGCCAGAAATTAGGAGTAGGTTGGAAAACCTCCACTTGGCTCGATGAATGCAGTGCCAACAGCACTCGTGGAGCTTGATACTATCCAGGAGAAAGCTGCCTGCTTGATCAGCTCCTGATCTACCACCTTAAATATTCATTCCCTACGTCACCATCTACAATAGTTGGAGGTGAACCATGTACGAAATTCTAGAGAAATTAGACAGCACCTCCCTAACCCAAAACCAAGACGGGCAAGGGTAGGAATACATGGAAACACCACTACCTGCAGATTCCCGTCCAGACTTAGAAATGTATCACTGTTTCTTCTTAGCTGCTGCTTTTTAGTCCTGGAATTCCCTACCCAGTAATACTGTGGTAGTATCTTCACCAGAAAGACTGCAGTGAATAAAAAGGTGACTCACCACTGCATTTTCAAGGGCAATTAAGTCTGGACAATAAATGCAAGCTTAATTTTTGAAATCTGCTTCCTCAAAAATGAGTAGAAAATAAATAACAATTTAAGGTATTCTCGTAGGTAAGAGTAGGTGTTAATTGTTTAAAACATACATGCCGAGGCTAGTAAATGTGAGTTGTCCCAAAGTAGAAGCTGTGAACCACTGTGGATTTCCAGAACTGAAGGAGGCAAAGACAATACTTGCTGTTTTCAAAGGACGATTAATATTGAAGAACATGCTGTGTTTCATGGAGACATGTTCAAAAATCAGACACTGGGCCCTGGAAAGGAATATTCAGAGAAATGACATACTCACCCAGAAGTATATAGGATGAGAGGGGTAAATAAGAGTTAGGCCATTTAGGATAGAGATGAGGAGGAACTTTTTTCAAAGGGATGTAAACTTTTGGAATGCTCTACCTCAGAGAGCTGTGGAGGATGAATCATTGAATATGTTCAAGACCAAGGTGGACATATTTCTGGACTATGAAGAAACAAGGATAATGGGGAAAAGTCAGGAAAGTGAAGTAGAGGCCAAGATCAGATCAGCCATGATCTCACTGAATGGCAGAGCAAACTGCATGACCTGCTCCTACTTCTTATGTTCCTAAGGTTTTAAAAAAGAAAATTCCTGATTATGGACCCAGATGGCTAGAAGGTACAGGATGAAGAGAAGTATATGCATGAGAGACCAGAGTCAAAGATGCAATGAACTTGGAGGTGAACAGCAAGACTAGAAAAAAAACTTGTGATGGGAAATGACAAACAAGGAAGAAACTTTAAGAAAGTTGGGAGACAATGACTTCACCCTAGAGAAAATTATGTCTCATTTAACATCTTAAAAACAAAGCTAGGTTAACCGTATTGGCAATATACATGGAACCTAAACTGCTGTCTGCACTTGAAGTGTGCAAGAAAGATGAGTGGGACAATGACAGATCCTTGGAGCTCTCAACAAGTGACAGTATCAGGGCAAGAAAAGCTGCTTTGAATATTCTTAATGATCAGGTATCCACAGCTATTTGGGTGAAGAATTCCAAAGATTCACAACCCTCTGAGTAAATGGATAACAGTCCTGAGACTGTTCTCCTCAGTTCTAAAGCCTACCTTGTTATTGCTTTTTATTTGCACTATTTATTTACTTTTGTAACTTACAGTAATTTTATGTCTTTGCACTGTACTGCTGCTGTAAAACAACAAATTTCACATCATATAAGTCAGTGATAATAAATCTGATTCTAATTCTGACTCTTAAGTCCATTAATGAGATCACTGTTCAGAGGATATGAGCCTAATCTGGTCCATCTTTCCTCGTCAGACAATGCCTTATTCCAGGAATCTCTGAAGCTTTGTTGCACTGTTTCCAAGTCAATCCTTCATTAAATAAAGAGGCAAAAACTGAATGCAATATTTCATGTATGGTTTTATCAAAGCCCTGTACCATTGTACTAACGGTCCTCTGCTTTTGTCCTTCACTTTGCATAATAATAATTAGTATAATTTTTAAAAATCAAGTGATGGTCTACTACTCACCACATGGCTACAGAACTGATCATTGAATTGAAACAATAACTCTGTTTCTTTCTCTCTACAGATGTGCCTGACCTGCTGAGTATTTCCAGCACTGTATGTTGCTATTATAGTTTGATAAGAAAAGTTACTTGCTGCAGAGTGCAGTGGCCAATGGCTTGAGTTCTGGTGCTGTGGGGAACAGGATTCACCAGTCATAATAGTAATGAACCTTGTCAAATTGCAAGATCGTGGAAACTGGACATCATGTGGCAACACTCTGTGTTACCCAGGGCTTTGTTTGATTCTAACAGAATGTACAACACAAGATTAGAAATATATTTTCATTGCAAATATAGATTTACATTATTCATGAATTTGCAGCTATTCAAACTAAAATCATTATCATTAATGACATAGCCATGAAACATGGGATAAATGTGTACAATTCATTAATACATTCATCTGAAATTATTTTCTCTTATATTTTTGTGGGAGTGTTACCCTGTTTACTTTTTTAAATAAGTGCTTAATCTGGAATAACACTGTTCAATTTCAGAAGAATGCAACATACTTTCACACGTGAATCAGAATCAGAATTATTATCACTGATTTATATGACATGATGTTTGTTATTTTCCAGCAGCAGTAAAGACATAAAATTACTATAAATTACAAAAGTAAATAAGTAGTGCAAAAAAAAGGAAAAACAAGGTAGTGTTCTTGGCTTCGTAGACTGTTCAGAAATCCGATGGTGGAGGGGAAGAAGCTGTTCCTGAATTGTTGAGTATGAATCTTCAGGCTCCTGTATCTCCTCGCCGATGGTAGTAACAAGAAGAGGACATGTCCTGGATGGTGAAGGTCCTTAGTGATGGATGCCACTTTCTTGAGGCATCACCTCTTGAAGATGTCCTCGATGGCAGGGAGGGTTGTGCCCGTGGTGGTGCTGGCTGAGTCTATACCCCTCTGGATCCTGCGCATTGGAGCAACCAGTCAGAATGTCCTCCACCATACATCTGTCAAAATTTTAAGAGTCTTTGGTGACATACCGAATCTCCTCAAACTCCCAACAAAGTAGAGCCTTCTTCGTAATTGCATCAATGTATTGGGCCGAGGATAGATCCTCTGAGATGTTGATGCCCAGGAACTTGAAGCTGCTCACCCTTTTCACCACTGACCCCCTCAATGAGGACTGGTGTGTGCTCTCCCGACTTCCCCTTCCTGAAGTCCACAATCAATTCCTTGGTCTTGGTGACATTGAGTGGGAGGTTGATATTCTGACACCACTCAACCAGCCAATCTATCTCACTCTTGTATGCCTCCTCGTCACCATCTGAGCTTCTACCAACAACAGTAGTGTCATTGGCGAATTTATAGATGGTGTTTGAGCTGTGCTTAACCACACAGTCGTGAGTTGGAGAGAGTAGAGCAGTGGGCTAAGCACGTATCCTTGAGGTGCACCTGTGTTGATTGTCAGCGAGTATGCAAAATAATATCCAAATATAAGTGAATATCCAAAAGTGTGATTTCAGAAATACAGTTAATTAAGGAAAAATAAATTTAAACCTATGGATAATATTAATATCAAAAAAAATCTGATACATCAAACAATCCAAGATCAAGGAATGTTGTGCAGATTGGATAAGAAAGTGTGTGATCAGAAAAAGAGATCTTGCTGTAGAGAAATTTAGTTTATATCCCATCCTACTGAAGAAAGCTGCACAAAGGCTACCATTCTTAAGAAAAAGAAAGATTATTGTCAGAAACATCAGTTTATATTTGGATTGTTGCATTTATATTTGGAATCAATCGGCATATATCAAAAGATCATGGAACTATGTTATACAGTGGTAATTTTTGCAAAAAAAAGCAGAACTTGCAGATCTCTGAGAGTTGGGGTAGGGGGAGTGTGGGAGCAAAGTATCAGTTCGAGGAGGCACAGTTGTATAGTGGTTAAGTTATGGGGTCTGAGAATTTAAATTAATTAATTAAACTTGGCTTTTTTTTAGATCTAGAGTATACAAATAATAAGATTGCCATAAAAATCCACCTGGTTCACTAGTCTCCTCGGGAGGGAAAATCACCATCCTTAGGCCACATGTGACTCCAGATCCACCAATGTGGTTGATTCTTAACTCCTCCATTCAGGGGCAATTAGCTTTGCCAGCAACATACACAAAGAGTGAACAGATAACTGAAGAATTGATAACCAGGTTCTATCCCTAATTCTAGGGCCTCTATCCAATAGAGGGCTTTCAATCAATCAAAATGAAGACTGCACAGTTTCTATGACAGATCACTAATTCACAACACTGCTTTTACACGTGGATAACAAGTTGACAATATTTCTTAATATGAATTTATTTATGTATGCCTGTGTGTGACTATTGGTTTACATTTCCCCACAATTAGGATTGAATGTTGAAACAAATTATTATGGAACATTTGAGTTTCGCCTGATTATGGATCATTTAAGAAATGATGGGCTGACTTTCAAGCACAGATGTTAGTGTGTTCTAAATGGTTAACAAATAGCACAAACTTCGCCTAAATGGTAATGAGGCAAGAAGCACATAATTTGCATAATTATCCAAAGCTCCAGGTGCAGATTAGGACGTGGTGGAAACAGAAAAATGCATACAATGGAATTGAAATGGAAACAGACAAATAAAAAGAAATGGCTGTCTTAGGGTGAAAACATCTATGCAACTTTTGAAAAGATTTAAAAGTCACCTCATTGCATCTCCTTGCTTTAGTATAAGTGAAAGAGAGGAAAGCCAAGTGGTGACAAGCAGAGGTGAAAATGTTTATTGAAAAATGTTACTGTAGGCAAATGCTCAGCAATCTAATACAAAGAACTGTGGAATTGAAGATGATGCTACAGAGGTTATCAGTAATACACTGGACTAGTTCATCAATCCACATTTGCATTGATCAACATTGCAGCCAACCTAAAGGTGGGAGTATGTTTTGGATTTGATCGTTACAAGCTTTCTGTTGGCTTATCTACAAATGTGCCTACAGCAGATGGCAGAGTTTTGCATCTTCATCTACTTCTGCAAACCCAAGCCTGTTGCAACATTCATTGCAACATTCTGTGGAGACTTTAATACAACCTGTCCCCCCAAACCATGCTGCTTCTATTCTTGACTTTCTCTCTTTTTTCTACCCCACTTTCTTTTTTTCTTTCCTTACCTTTGACCCATCCCCTGGTGGATCTGCTCTCCCCTCCTCCCCCACACCTGCCTATCACTATCTCTTACCTGCATCTACCTGTCACCACCCTGCCTCCCCTCTTTTGTCCACCTATCACTGCTCTGCTTTTCCCTCCGATATATTGGGCTTCCCCTTTTCATATCTTCAGTCCTAAAGAAGGGTCCTGACCTGAAACGTTGACCGCCCGCTTTTCTCCACGGATGCTGCCTGGCCTGCCGAATTCCTCCGGTATCAGAGTGTTTTTCATCTAGATTCCATCATCTGCAGTCCTTTATTTCTCTAGGATTAAGGAAAACCCCAAGGTGTTCTACACGTATGTGAAGAATGGATGACTAGAGTGAGGGTAGGACCGATCAGGGATAAAAGAGAAAACATGTGCCTGGAGTCGGAAGAGGTAAGGAGGTCCTTAATGAATAACTTGCTTCAGTATTTACCAGTGATACAGACCTTGACATTTGTGAGGATGGCGTACAACAGGCTGATATGCTAGAGCATGTCAACGTGAGGAAAGAGGATGTGCTAGAGCTATTGAAAAACATTAGGATAGATAAGTCACCAGGGCCAGACAGGATATATCCAGGGTTATTACGGGAAGTGAGGAAAGAGATTGCTGCACTTTTGGCAATGATCTTTGCATCCTCACTGGCCACAGGAGTAGTCCCAAATGATTGGCGGGTGGCAAATGTTGTTCCTTTGTTCAAGAAAGGGAGTCAGGATAACCCTGAGAATTATAGGCCAGTGAGTCTTATTTCAGTGGTGGGAAACTACTGGAGAAGATTCTTAGAGACAGGATTTATGAGCATTTGGAGAAGCATAGGCTGATTAGGGACAGTCAGCATGGCTTTGTGAGGGGCAGGTTGTGCCTCACGAGCCTGATTAAATTCTTCAAGGATGTGACAAAGCACATTGATGAAGGTAGAGCAGTGGATGTTGTGTACATGGATTTTAGTAAGGTGTTTGATAAAGTTCCTCGTGGAAGGTTTATTCAGAAAGTCAGGAGGCATGGGATCCAGGGAAACTTGACTGTGTGGATTCAGAATTGGCTCGCCCATAGTTCAAGAGCCAAGAGGTAATGTTGCAGCTCTATAAAACTCTGGTTAGACCACACTTGGAGTATTGTGTTCAGTTCTGGTCACCTCATTATAGAAAGGATGTGGAAGCTTTAGAGAAGGTGCAGAGGAGATTTACTAAGATGCTGCCTGGATTGGAGAGCATGTCTTATGAGGATAGGCTGAGCGAGCTAGGGCTTTTCTCTTTAGAGCAAAGGAGGATGAGAGATGACTTGATAGAGGTGTACAAGGTGTTAAGAGGCATAGATTGATTGAACAGTCAGAGGCTTTTTCCCAGGGTGAAAATGGCTAACAAGAGGGGGCATAATTTTAAGGTGATTGGAGGAAGGTATGGGGGGATGTCAGAGGTAAGTTTTTTTACACAGAGAGTGGTGGGTGCATGGAACGCACTGCCGGCAGAGGTGGTGGAGGCAGATACATTAGGGACTTTTAGATAGGCACATGAATGATAGAGAAATGGAGGTCTATGTGGGAGGGAAGGGTTAGATAGATCTTAAAGCAGGATAAAATGTCAGCACAACATCGTGGGCCAAAGGGCTTGTACTGTGCTGTAATGTTCTATGTTCCATGTATTGATTCCTTTCCTTTTTAAAGTGTCTTTGTTACCCCACACTTTACCTTGTCCTGTAAATCTCTCTGATTGTGATGATGATACATTATCCTTCAACATCTTCTCTCCAACGTCCATCTCAAAGGTCTTCCGTGGACCAACCTTACATGTCAGTTTATGTTTCAGATGGATAATTTTTTTTGGACCACAGTGGAAATTAGAGTAATGAAGATCGGGAAGGAAATTGGAGCTGAAGCCAAAGGTCTGATCATTAGTTAGCATGGAACAGGAAGATTATGCTATTATTAAGTGGCTGAAGGTACATTGCAGGAGGGAAGACTTTAAATTCTGGAGACGTACGTGCTGGTTCTAGGAGAGATTAGAACACAAAAAAAAGGAATAAGAACAGGAGTAGGCTGAACATTTTCTCCCAGGGCTGATCTCTCCTGGGCAAATTTTACCTGTGCAACTTCACTCTGACCCATGCTGCTCCTCTCACTATCTCCCGCTACAGTAAAACTCTTATACTATCCAACTATTGGAAAATCTCTGGAGTTCAGCATCTGCTCAGCAGGTGCCAATTCCCACATTCTCTTCCACACACTGTAGTCCTGGTACCTGCAATTCCTCTTACATACCAAAGCCCTGTTTCCCTTGCTCCTTTGAAACTTCCCTGGTTTTCAGTGCTCCCTTAACTTATCAGGCCATGTTTCCCATGCTTGCTTTAAATTACCAGGGCTTGTCTCTTACAGTCCCTCTAAACTATCTGGAGTCATTGGAAAATCGATTGTTCTACTGCATAAATCTAAAAAGCGGTGAATTAAAAGTGCATAGGGGTATTGGTGCATTAATAATGCACCGCTTTGGTGCATTAATAAGAATAACATCCAAAAGTCTGCAAATTCTGCTGGTCTGGTATCACCAAAGTCCCAAGTGTAGCAGATTAATGGAGCTTTATTGTACTGCTGTCTCCCAGGGCAGATTTTACCCACACTGTTTAAATCCCTCTCTCCCAGGTCTCGACTCATCCATGTTGCTCTCCCCATTTTCTCAGGGCAAGTCTCTCTCCCAGCCACTTTTATCGACTTATCTCTGTTTGCTCTCTTCCTGGGTCTCTTTAATCCCTGTTTTCTATTTTCTCTCTCGCGATCTCTCAACAGTGTGTTATATTATTGCCACAAAGCAGAAACCACTTTGTAAGTCGCAGTTCCAAATGTGCATATCGTGAGAAAATCGTTAAAACTGGAACAGTAATTTGGATGATCGCTTTCTGTTTTATTCATTATTATCTCAGTTAATCACTGGAATTTGGGTGACATTCTACATTTTTACAGCCCATACTATAATTGTTACAAACTTTTGTTGTGCAATGCTTTTTAAGTAAGACGCATACAAAGCACTTCACCTAAGTGCAAATGTTTGCAACATTTGTGCAGCCTCTATCGGTTATGTGGCATCCTTGTTTTTTCTGTGTAGACCAAATGATATAGCATGGGTAGGGTTGCCTCCTAGTGTTCTCAAACATACAGGCACTCTGTTGTGAAAATGAATGCAGTGTTGCCCTTCTTACCAAATTGTTCTTACATCTTCAATGTTCATTCTTTTGGCTTCCAAGATTGAGGTTCATGTCAGAACTATAAATAATGTAATTAACAGTACTCTTAGAAAATAGCTGCAGCAAGATTAATTTGTACTACTGGTGTAAATCTGGCAATTTCATGGCATGCAATTAATTTCAAAGGTCTGCCTTGCAGTGAGGTTGCAATTATTTTAGGTTTGTTGAGACTAATGGTGCAAATCATCCAGCAATTTGAGAAGAATCAGACCTAATAGTGTATTTCTTCTTCAGCTTAGATTACAGGATTTTTTTTTCCTTATTGTTAATTTGTCATTACTTTTCCAGCAATTTACGGCCATTGCCTTACAGCTCCAGTTTATAGACATAATTTCCCAAATGCATGCAATCGGCTGAAAAGCTTATCCACCAGCCAGATGTATTAAATAATCACAGACAGCTGCCCTTAATTTTCCATTCGTTAAGTCATAATATTAGCTTGAAGAACTTGGATTGAATATCCTCTAAATACTTTTATGCAGTTTTTCCTTCATGCTAAAAGAGCAGAGCTAAAATAGGCCTCTTTAAATATGTCCTTTCCCCACCAATATTATTTCTCACTGTGCAATTAATATTGTTGGAAGCCTATAATATTACTTATTCAGTGGCATTACCTTGGCCAAGTCCAACTCTTCTCCCCTCCTCCCCCCCCACACTAATATACGAGGGGTTACCATTGACCAAAAACTCACTTGGACCAGTCTCATCACTACTGTGGGTGCAAGAGCAGGTCAGAGGCTGGATATCCATTGTTGAGTGATTAATTTACTGATACCCCAAGCTTCACATCATCTGTAAGGCAGAAGTCAGGAGCTTGATGGAATACTCTCCACTTCGTGACTGCATCTCTAATAAGAAGTTCAATAATATACAGGTCAAAGTGTAAACATTCATTCTCTCCTCCATCATCCTCTCCACCATCAAATGTGTGCCGTGTACAAAGTGCATGGTGGTTACTTGTCTAAGCTCCTCTGATAGCACCTCCCAAATCCATGAACTCTAATGCCAAGAAGGACAAGTGCAGCAGGTGGTTGGGAACATCATCAGATATATGTTTCTCTCCAAGTCATGCACCCTCCTGACTTTCAAATATATCAGCATTCCTTCGTTGTCACTGGATCTAAATCCTGGAACTCCCTGCCCTGCAGTACTGTGGACATACCTTCAACAGAAGGCTTGCTGCAGTTTAAGAAAGTAGTTCACCACCATTTTCTCAAGGGCAGTTAGGAATGGGCAACAAATGTGGGCCTTGCCGATGATGCCTGATCTCAAAAAATGGATAAAGTTCATCCAAAGTAGCCATGCACAAATCAGAACTCTTTCCCATCTTTTAATATCTTACTAACCCAGAGTTTAAAAAAGTTTATTTGAATTCTGCACTCCAGTTCTCTGCTTTCTTCACTCCTACCTTTTTCCTCATAATCAATGTCATGGGAAAATTTATAGTTGGCCTATAAATTTGGACGGTAATGGGTTTGATTATCTCAGAAGGATCATCAAGAGAAATTCTGGGATGTGTTGCAAAGGGTAGAAGATAGTTTGAAACAAAAAAGGAATCCTCGTCCCCACCTAATATTGCAAAAAATGATTTGTTTCAACTTTCCTGAATCTTATTTGTCTGATCAAAAGCCTGGAAGATTTGACAGAGTCCGAAAAAAGTTGATGATCAGCAAATGGGAAGTCAGGTAATGTGCAACATAAGTTGCTCACCAACTGACTGCTGTGCACCCTACTGTTTCTACCACTATGTGTAAAACTCACAGACGATCTTACAGAAATTTTCATCTGCATAATTACTGATTGCACTTACAGATCAGTTCTACACTTCAGTTCTATCACCAATGATGTGTATTACTCAGTAGGATTTCTGTCATGTTTCTAACATTGAATGATGGACCTAGATATGATACAGACACATGAAGCATTCTCTTGTCAAATGTAGCATTGAATGAACTGATGAAATATTCCACTTTTATGTAGTTGTGCTAATTCAAGACAATGGCCAAGTAATTCTTGACCATCTAGAAGCATACATTAAAATGGAGCTCCACAAGTGGTCCCAACTAATTTCATGCAGAGCCATTGTTTCCTTATACACATAATATGCAAGGTTTTGTACACCTGCTGTATCTAAATCCTGGAACTCCCAGCCCAGAAGCACTGTGGATACTACTTCACCAGGGGGCCTGCTGTGGTACAAGAAGGCAGCTCACCACCACCTCAAGGGTATTTAGGGATAGGCATTAATGTGGCCTTGCCAATGATGCTGAGGTCCCAAAAAATGAATAAATAAAAGAAAGGTCATCCAAAGTAGCCAATCACAAATCAGAACTCTTTTACAGATCCATATTTTAAACCGATTTCATGAAGGGCCCCAATTTCCTTGTTAACATTATGTGTAAGACTTTGTACACTCACATATTGCAAGTACCAGACCTTGTACATAACTTGGGGAAAGATACATGAGTTATTTCCAAAATCATGTGGGAGAAACCATCTCTCACCATGGTAATAACCCTCAAAGATTATGGTTCCCCTTAGGAATCACATGATCTTGTTGTAAGATAGATTTGGAACTGCTATTGTTTTAAGTGCTAGCATGGAGATGGAAGTCGACACCAAATGCTTCCAACTGGTGATGGGACACTGTCTCATTGATGTTGGGCACTTGGGAAGGTTCAGAATGATGGACTTCCCCGGCCCACCAAAGTGCCCTTCTTTGACCTTGAAGCATATCACTGTTCCTTTATCCAAAGGTTGAAGAGAGGTCTGAAATTTTAAAAAAACTGTGGAGACAGAAAAAAAGTTAATGTTTCAGATTATTGTCTCTCCCTCCACAGATGCTCCCTAACCTGCTGAGTTCTTCCAGCATGTTCTGCTTTTATGTCAGATTTCCAATATCTGCATTATTTTTGTTTCAGGCACACCTGGCCTCTTGTTGAAGATTGAATGGTCATCTTCAGTGGCGGACACCCTGAAACTGGCTCATGTTACGTCAGGCCCCTTTATTTATTCTCCTATTAAGATCTGTTCATGGATTCAAGGTCCATGTGATTTCTGAAGTGCATGTGTTGCATGTTGGGGCAATAATTATGCCATACAGGTGTTGCACACAATCTAATCCATCGCTGTGCACCCAGCTGTTTCTACATGTGTGTCTCACACACAGAGGAGATCTTGCTAAAATTTCCATGTGTATAAGTGCTGATTGCACTGAGAGATCACTGTTAGCTTTCAGTTCTGTCATGGATTATATTTATTACTTGACTGGACTTCTAACCCAATCTTACTCTTTGATGGTGATGGAAGCAAATTGTTTTTGCTATCCTGAAAGACAACATCTAATTACAAATATTGGTGAAGATAAAAGAAATGCCAATATGTATTCAGTAATGAGTAGATTTTAACTGTTAAGAATTAACTGTTATTATCTGAACTGCAAGAGAAATGTCCTCAATTTTATATTAGAACTGTGAAGAAGGATAGAGACAGGGAATTTCCCATCTGCTCGGTGTGACTGTCTCTCAAACAGAAAGAGAAACTGAGAGGATTTATGCAATCGACACACAGAAGGAGAAATGTGAGGAACACTTCTTAAGAAAGTGAGAAATTTACATACATGAGGAAATTTGTTCTTAAAAATGGAGAAACAGAGATAGATAAAGACAAACAAAGGGTTGTGGGTAAACAATTTGATAGCTGTACAATTAGAGGGAAAGAGAAGAAGAAGACAAACAGGAGCTGGAACGACGAATGGAAATGAAAGAATTAAAGAATAGTTATCACAATAAACAGAAGGTTTTCTTCTGATTTCTGAACTACTCTGGGAACTTTTAAAAATTGTTGGCATTTCTCTTCACTGATGAACTAAACTCAAGTTTAATCATATTAATAATATTAAATGTGTGCACCCTCAGTAGAACTGCACCTGTGCCCACCATGCAATGGCAAAACATGCCAAATTTTGCAATACATGCCCCACTTCTGACATTAAATGGACTGTAGCCAAAGGAAAGCTTGCCCTGAAAGCATGATTTATGCCAGATTTGGCTGGAAAATGTAACCCTGAAATCCTACAAAAAAAATCAGATGGGTTTCTGAGAAGATATTTCATGTCAGAGAAAGTAAATTGTGAAGTTGTTGGGAATATTCAAAAACATTAGTGGTTATACTATCTCAGATTTCAGCTGCCTTAATATGTTATTAAAAATTCTGATTATTTTATTTTCTAAACTGACTTTAGGTTTCTGTTTATTGTCTCTGCCAGGGTGAGGGAGTAGGCAGATAATGTACAGGGTACACCATGTCCAGATGACCTTTTCTTGTTTCTGTAATATATTCATGGACAAAGGAAAGCAGATGTACAGGAGGAAGGAAATTATGAGAGAGAAAAAATCTTGGCCTGGAATTCCATTGCATGTTATGTTTTTGTGCACTATGTAAAGTTTGAATGTGTCTGTAGTGCACTGAGCCAAGCCAAAGTAAGCATAAAAAAAGTACATAGAGAGAAATAACCAGGGTAAGCACTGCAATCAATTGTCTAACATTTAATTTTGGAAGCAGTCTGAAACTGGACAGCAATCTTTTGGCATGAAAAATTGTAATGAGGAACAATATACTAAGGCTCAAAATGTTAGCAGGACTCCTTGAGATTCTGTCCTTGTACTAATTTTCTTCAAAAAAAAATGCAACCACATTGATGATAAAAGAAATGCTTCCAATTTCCACTCTGGTCAGTGAAGCAAAATGGATGAATTTCAGGCAGAGGGCAATGGCTGAAGCCACATTATACATGTAGAACTGCTGCCTGCAGATAAATTTCTAATGTTTTAGTGATATGGATACAGAAGATCGGTGTCCTTGCAGATGTCTGGGATCATGGATGGGTAATGTTTGCAAAGCAAGGATTAAAGGAGGTGGATCCCAATTATGAACTTTATTGAATAAATTACCATCATCATCATGTGTGCAGAGTTCTAGATAACATGGAGGTCACAAGGGGAAAACCCATGAACATGAAAAGTGGATTTTAAATCATGTACAGGAAGCCAGTGGTAGTCACTGAGTCAAAAGTTTCAAACTTTTATTAAGAGGCCCTGACAGGTTTAAACACAGAGGCCAAAATAGCTGAAAAGAAGCAGCTGGTAGGATCAAAATTACAGAGTCCAAAGTTGCTTGGTGGCAATAAAGTAAATCACAGAGGGATTGGATCATTTTGTAAGTGGGTGGCGGGTTCTCTGGCAAGCAGTAGTTCAGATTTTCTTTGTGTGCCACAAACATAAAGTAAAAATAAATGTGGTGAAAAGGTGGTGCAATGAAAATGAATCCTGTAGATAAAAAGAGGGGTTAAAACTAAATTGTAAAATATGATGAAGCAACAGTGCCAATTTTGCAGCAAATTATCAGCAAATCTGGTGCGTTCACCAACACTACTCTGCATAAGGGTCAGCAACTTTTGTACTTCAGTGCAAAAATCTAGAAGCTGCTGTCAGTGGTTTGCTGCTGGAACCTGACTAAGCTTAATCACTGGATTCCTCATGAAAGTCAGTCAGGGACCAAAAACTTGGACAAATGCCTGACATAATCACTGAGGAATGGAATCCCGCACTTTATAATAGGAGGCATAACAGGTATTTCTTCTTAACTTGAATGGAAGGGAATTATTGAAAGCATCAGGTAATTTTCCTTAAAATATAAAAAGACTTTTAGGTAGGTTTATAGAGCAAACTGATATTTTTGACATTTTATATTTCTGATGGATTGTTTAAATATTATGATAAAACAGCTCGTGAATAGGGAGGTAACACAGGATGGAGATGGAAGAAACTGGCTAAAATCCTGCCGTCCTCAAATGCTGGAATGATGTCAGAAGCCCATATGGTTCCAAACATTATAGCCCCATAAAAAGGGCACAGGGCAATCGGCTTATTAGGAGAACTACCAGAAAAAAATGTAAGAGATAAAAGTAATTCTCAACTCGACAAGCATTGGTTAAAAGGGATCGTCAGAATGGATTTATTAGTGATAATTATGTCCACCTCATTGGGTTCTTTGGGCATGTAGGTTGGCACACTTTTCTCACTGGGGTGCTACAGGGAACAATATTTGTAAATATTAGCTATTCCCACTTTATATTGATGACTGAGATGAAAAGACCATGCAACATATCCATGTTTTCTGATTATATGAAGCTGGTTGAGGACAAGAACTATGGGGAAAACACAAAAGAATCTATAGTAGGACACAGGCTGGTGAAGTGAATGGACAAGAAGTTGCAGACAGATTTAATGTCGGAAAATGTGAGTTTCTTCACTTTGATATGAAGAATAGAAAAACAGAACACTTCAAACAGTGAGAAACTAGCAAATGCTGGTGCACAGAAGGATCTGGATATACCGTTTCAAGAGAGGCTTAAGGTAAACATTTGAGTGCACGAGGTGATGAGGAAGGAGAATACTATATTAGACTTTAATGTAAGTGAATTAAGTATAAAAGCAAAGAACTCCAGCTGAGACTGTGCAGTCCTTTGGTATCTCAGCTGGAGGGCTAAGCAGTTTTCACTTCTATTCCAAGGGTACACTTGCCTTGGAAACAGTGCAACATGAGTTCACTGGATTGACTTCTGGAATGGGGGGGGGGGGGGGGCGGGGGGAAAGGTTTAAGTGAGCTTGTTCTTTATTGTTTATTGTATTTGGTGCTCTCGATGGGGCCTCCTCTACATTGGTGAGACCAAGTGCAGACTAGGCGACCATTTTGCCGAGCACCTGCACTCCATCTGCCATGGCCATCTACAGCTCCCAGTTGCAAGCCATTTTAATTCCCCTTTCCATTCCTGCCTGTCCTCGGCCTCTTCCACTGCCGGAGTGAGGCTAAACGCAAACAAGATTGTCCATTTCCCTCCACGGATGCTGCCTGACCCGCTGAGTTCCTCCAGCAGTTTGTTTTTTTTGCTCAAGGTTCCAGCATCTGCACTCTCTTGTGTCTCCATTGTTCTATATTCCCTTGAGTTAAGAAGCAGAGATGGAATAAACAAATGCTGAAAGAGCTTGATAGGGTAGATACCGGGAGACTGTTTTATCCAGCTGGTGTGTCAAGAACCAGAGGCAATTCTCAGGATAAAGGGAGTGACATGAGGAGAAATTTTTTTATGGGTTGCAAGCTTTTAGGATGCTCTGCTTCAGGGGGCTGTGGTTGCTCAATCTTTGAATATATTCAAGGCCAAATTCAGTTGATTTTTTTAGTCTAAGGTAATCAGATGATTGTCATGAAACACAGGATTAACCATGATATTGAAGGGGAGACCAGGCTTGAAGGGCTTTCTCCTGGTTCTGTTTCTTTGGTTGTTAGATTCAACAAAGCCTACCAGTCATTGACTGTTCCATGAGTACAGATGCCTTGCATTGTGACCAGCTGATATCAGCTTGATTAGTAAATGTGTTGTACAACAACAAATTCTCCACAGTTGGGTAGCAATTGGCAAACCGAAATTACTTCCTTTATTTCATCTTCAAAATGTTTTGCAAGCTTACTAGGAGGAAAGCAAAACCTATCACAAAGGATTAATCCAGTAGGAGAACAAAGTACTGGCTTCTAATGACATAGTTCACTAATTGAATTAGGACATCAATTGCTGTGTCAATAATGATACTGCATTACTTATAAAGGGAATTAATTAATTATTTTGGGGCCCTATTCTTCAAACATCATGTTTACCACATTTATAGATGCAGGTAATATCAGTGCTTTTGTTATGGTATGAGGGTTTCCTGATTTTTCAAATCTATAACTCACTGAGTTATAGTTTCAGGGTCTTAGTGCTATTAGCATCAGTGATGCAGTGAAAACCTGTCTTTATTGCCAGTATGTCGAAGTGTGCCCCCACATCAGAAATTTGGCTGTTTGTCCTTTCCCTGTACATGTTTTGTTTCCAAGTGTCTATAGAAAAAATGATTTTAGGCACAGAATTTCATAACATAACACATACTGCAGCTGAGCGTATTCATTGGCTCCAGACCAAATTTCCTTTTTTTTGACAGTTATATCTTTTTGATGTAGATCCCGCTTTGTGTATGGTGTAAACATTTTGTTTCAGACACCAGGCTTTGCATGTCAAGCCAGTGGTCATCATCTCATGAATAATTCAAGTAAATGCACTAGCAAGACAAAAGTCACTACTTCACTCCTCATCACTGAGACATGGTATTTTCTTTTAAACACTGCCTGTCTTTAGCCATCTGCACCTTCCTCACAGGAATAATCAATTAAGATGTGTGATAATGCAACTGAAAAAATATACAACAGTGCTCCAAGCTCAGTTAGATTGCACAATTAGCAGGTCACTTTGTATCTTTGTTCTCAATCTCAACCTTGAAATACAATATACATAGCAAATCCCCACAATTTTGAAGCTTATTTAGGTTGCCTCCACTAATACACCTATGTCCTTAATACCATATTTGCTATACTTTTCATTAGTTTTCTAAGCTCTATGGGATGTGTGGGAGAAATTGGCTAATGGTGGATTTCTGCTATTTTCTCTCACAAAGCCCCTGGAGACCTCAGTGATGCTATTATTTGAAAAGGACAGTTGTAAGGTTCAGCAGAATAGTAATTATTTTACATTTGTTTTTAAATCAATACATATATGAAATGATTGCATTTGTTTTAGAAAAAAAAGTTAGCAGAACTTACAATGGATAGATCATTAAACATGAAGGCTTGTATTCTTGGCTGCCAGAGGTTAGGGAAGTAAGTTCAGACAAATTCATCATAAAAAAAGATATCAGAGACTCCAGCTACTATTTTGAATCCTCCTTTTAATACTCAGCGTATCACAGGACTGGAGCCTAGTACATACTGCTACAACCTGGTACAATACTTTTATTCAGGAGGAAAGATGTAACTATAGGGCAATACGATAAAGTTCCTCTCTCCAGCTCCAACCACTCTATCTGCAGTCTAGCCCTTTCTATCTGGTTCCTTAAGCATCTATCATGCTCTGTCCAAGCTCTTCTCAGCCATGAAATCAACCCCCCCATTCCCTCAGCCTAACTTCCACTAAAGTTCTAACCATCCAGCTTTTCTTTTTGCTTCTTTGAAATAGGATAGATACATAGAAAATGAGAACAGAAGTTGGCCATCCGAGCCCTACACCTCCATTTAATACAATCACAGTCAATCATGTAATGTGATAGACATTTGTGTTTATAGTATTCTTTCCATATGAAATCCAAAGGCATATATAAAATATATTGTAAATACCTACCTTGAGCATAAATGTTAAAACTTCAAGAAGTAAGAGATTAATTTAAGGCTTTGAAAATCTGGTTAAAATGTTTGCTTGGAATCTTTGCCTGCTTTTGTCTATCAGGATTGTGAAGTTCATTAGACCACACTTTGTACAATTCATCTATTAGAATCCTGTGTATCAGTGACATTAATTATTTCAAGTCATGTGTAACATCAATTAGCTCTTTGATATGTTTAGAATTAAAGGATAATACTAACCTTAATTGTATTGTTTTTTATTAATTCCTGCAAACGCTTACCAATCACAGAACACAAGGAAGAGCTGTTGATGCATTTCACTAAAAGATTGCCTTTCACCTCAGAACTTGGATGTAAACCTAATTCACGCTGAAAAAATAAACACCTTGTTTTTAATTACAATCGTTGCTGCCTGTAAGAACCGTAAGTGAAATACATTTATATAATCCAAGAACTGCAAATCTATAACTGCTTGTAATTCATCAGTAATTGGATGCCTTGTTCAGAAAGGTCACAGGAATGGTTAGCACAGAAAATCAAATGCTAAGCAATTACAGAAGCAGCTCTTTTGAAATTAGGGCCAAGTATATTGTTCACTTTAGGTATTTTTAATGTATGGAGAGCAACGCCCTTACATTGTTACCCTATTTGGCTGAATGGAAGTCACAGTGGCCCTACTATATACAGCAGACTTAGTTGTTCTATTGCTGAACACATGGGGGCTATTTCCCTTAAAGTTACTTGTGTGAAATTGCCTCTCAAGCCAACTATTCTCAAAATCAGAATCAAGTTTATTGTCACTGACATATGTCGCGAAATGTGTTGTTTTGTGGCAGTACTTCAGTACAAGACATAAACTTACTATAAGTTACAAAAATAAGTAAATAGTGCAAAAGAGGAATAACGAGGTAGTGTTTGTGGGTTCATGGACTGTTCAGAAATCTAATGGCAGAGGAGATGAAGCTGTTCCTGAAATGTTGAGTGTGGGTCTTCAGGCTCCTGTACCTCCTCCCTGATGGAGGTAACATGAAGAGGGCATGTCCCAGGTGGTGAGGGTCCTTAATGATGGATGCCGCCTTCTTGAGGCACCGCCTCTTGAAGATGTCCTCAATGGTGGGGAGGGCTGTGCCCGTGATGGAGCTGGCTGAGCCTACAACCCTCTGCAACCTCTTTCAATCCTGCACATTGGAGCCTTCATACCAGGCAGTGATGCAACCAGTCAGAATGCTCTCCACTGTACACCTGTAGAAATTTGCAAGAGTCTTTCGTGACATACCAAATCTCCTCAAGCTCCTAACAAAGTAGAGCAGCTGGCATGCCATCTTTGTGATTGCATCAATGTGTTAGGCCCAGGATGGATCCTCTGAGATGTTGATACCCAGGAACTTGAAGCTGCTCACCCTTTCCACCCCTGACCCCTCAATGAAGACTGGTGCATATTCTCCTGATTTCCCCTTCCTGAAGTCCACAATCAATTCCTTGGTGTTGCTGACATTGAGTGAGAGGTTGTTGTTGCAACACCACTCAACCAGCCGATCTATCTCACTCCTGTGCGCCTCTTCATCACCATCTGAGATTCTGCCAACAATAGTAGTGCCATCAGCGAATTTATAGATGGCGTTTGAGCTATGCCTAGCACACAGTCATGAGTGCAGAGAGATTAGAGCAGTGGCCTAAGCATGCATCCTTGAGGTGCGCCTGGGTTGATCATCAGCAAGGAGGAGATGTTAGTACTAATCCACACTGACTGTGGTCTCCCGATAAGGAAGTCGAGGATCCAGTTTCAGAGGGAGGTACAGAGGCTCAGGTTTATTCTAGATTCACATTTTCTTATTCTGCATGCCATAGGCTCCCTGACAATGGAAGGGGCAAAATGCTTGTTTCCAGTGGGATACGTATGCACATTATGTCACCCATCCTGACTGGACTGGAAGAGATTACTGGCAATTTTATGTAAAAAATCTGTGCCATTTCCAAGCATTAAGAAATGTATGTCTTGATAAATTACAATAAACTTACGTTATTGGTGATTTATCATAACAGCACAATACCATGCTAATTTAAATTAAGTGGGAATGGTAGTGTGGTGGCAGTTATTGAACTAGAAGTTGGAATTCCTCACCATTGTCCCACAGTTGCAAGTTTGATTTGCACCAAGACAGCTGAAAAATTAAACAAAGCTGAAAAACAGTTTCAGCAATGTTAATCATAGAATTATTTGATTGTAGTAAAAGCCAACTTAGCTCACCAATGTCCTTCCCAGAAGGATCCTTGACATCCCAACCTGCTCTTGCCTTTATGTGATTCCAGATGCACCAATGAAGTTGACTCTTAACAGTCTACTTCAAAGAAATTGTGGATGGACAATAAAGGCCAGTGACATCCATACCCAATGAACAAATACCAAAATAAATTTAATTGAAATTGTGTTAACACAAACATGTGCCTTTTCCTTAATGTGCCATTTAATCTTCATATTTTTTGAAAGTCAACATAAAGATTTCTTATATGAATAACAAGACCCCTTGTTCTTCATTATTGCCTAAGAGAACATAGCTTCCTTAGGTTGTTTGAGTTAAGGTGAGCAATTTCCTGTGAAGTTAGAGACACAATTGGATGCATGACAGCTGTGGCAGGGTTTGCATGCCATTATTTCCTATAAGGCGAAACCTAACAGCATAAATGGCAGTGATGCTTCACTCCCCAATGAGCTCAATGCCTTTTATGCATGCCTTGAAAGGGAGAATAATACTACTCTTGTACGAGTCTCCACAGCATCTGGAGACCCTGTGATCTCTGTCTCGGAGGCCGACATCAGAACATCCTTCAAGAGGGTGAACCCTCGCAAGGCGTCAGGCCCTGACGGTGTACCTGGCAGGGGACTGAAAATCTGTGCCAACCAATTGGCTGGAGTGTTCAAGGACATCTTCAACCTCTCACAGCTGCAGTCGGTGGTTCCCACCTGCTTCAAAAGGGCATCAATCATACTGGTACCCAAGAAGAGTAGGGTGAGCTGCCTCAACGAGTATTGCCCAGTAGCACTTACATCCACTGTGACAAAACGCTTTGAGATGTTGGTCATTGCTAAAATTAACTCCTGCCTGAACAAGGACCTAGACCTGCTGCAATTTGCCTACTGCCACAACAGGTCTACAGCAGACACAATCTCACCGGCCTTCCACTCGGTTTTGGAGCACCTAGATAACAGCAAAACATATGTGAAGCCACTGTTTATCGAATACACCTCAGCATTCAACACCATCATCCCCTCTGTACTAATCAACAAGCTTCAAAACCTGGGCCTCTGAACCTCCCTCTGCAACTGGATCCTCGACTTCCTTATCGGAAGACCACAGTCAGTGTGGATTGGTTGTAACATCTCCTCCTCACTGACAATCTACACAGGATGCGTGCTTAGCCCACTGCTCTACTCTCTCTACAATCATGACTGTGTGGTTAAGCACAGCTCAAACATCATCTATAAATTCGCCGATGACACCACTGTTGTTGGCAGAATCTCAGATGCTGATGAAGAGGCGTACAGGAGTAAGGTAGATCAGCTGGTTGAGTGGTGTCGCAACAACAACATTGCACCCAACATCAGAAAGACCAAGGAATTGATTGTGGACTTCAGGAAGGGGAAGTCAGGAGAACACACACCAGTCTTCATTGAGGGGTCAGCTGTGAAAAGGGTGAGCAGCTTCAAGTTCCTGGGCGTCAACATCTATCTTGGGCTCAACTCATTGATGCAATCATGAAGAAGGCATGCCAGCGGCTCTACTTCATTAGGAGTTTGAGGAGCTACGGTATGTCACCAAAGACTCTTGCAAATTTCTACAGATGTACGGTGAAGAGCATTCTGATTGGTTGCATCACCGCCTGGTATGGAGGCTCCAATGTGCAGGATCAAAAGAGGCTACAGAGAGTTGTAGACTCAGCCAGCTCCATCATGGTCACAACCCTCCCCGCCATCAAGGATATCTTCAAGAGGCAATGCCTCAAGAAGGCAGCATCCATCATTAAGGACCTTCACCACCTGGGACATGCCCTCGTCATGTTACCTCCATCAGGGAGGAGATACAGGAGCCTGAAGACCCACACTCAACGCTTCAGGAACAACTTCTTCCCCTCCACTATCAGATTTTTGAATGGTCCATGAACCCATGAACACTACCTCGTTATTCCTCTTTTGCACTATTTATTTATTTTTGTAACTTATAGTAACTTTTATGTCTTGCACTGTATTACTGTCGAAAAACAACAAATTTCACAACATATGTCAGTGATCATAAACCTGATTCTGATTCTGGAAGTGGGTTAAATGGTCATTAAGGACCCTTACCACCTGGGACGTGCCCTCTTCATGTTACCTATTTATTATCTTTTGATAAAATACAGCTTTTCAGGTTTTAATAAAGAGATTTTTTTTGGGGGGGGGATGTGGTTTGCGTATCATTGAGGTAAAAGGATTTTCACTAGAATCTTAAATAGCAAAAAAAATACATTCCACTTTTACTTGGTGGTTTCTATGGTAGTTTCATGCCTTGAGTTTCCATTGTGTTCACTTAATTGGCTACTTCAATTCTGTACAGGCAGGCGATTAATTTTTGTGATGTTAATGATGTTTCTAATTAAAAGTTTTAAATGCTACATTAATTTCTATTTTCTGATGTAGAATTGCCTCCTATCACCTTTTGTCTTTATAGAGTTATAGAGCAATACAGCACAGATACAGGCCTTTCAGCCCAACGAGTCCATGCCAACCTCAGTGCCCACACAGCATGCCCCAATTTCCTGCGTTTGGCCCATATCCCTCTAAGCACCGCCCTCCATGTACCTATCCAAGTGCCCCTTAAAGATACTATCATACTTGCCTCAACCACTTCCTCTGGCAGCTTGTTCCATATACTCACCATCCTCTGTGTGAAAAAGTGGCCCCTTGGGTCCCTTTTAAATCTTTCCCCTCTCACCCTAAATCTATGCCCCCTAGTTTTGAACTCCTCTACCTTGGGGAAAAGACTGTCACCGTCCACCTTATCTATGCCTCTCATAATTTTAAACATTTGTATAAGGTTGCCCCTCATTCTCCTATGTTCCAAGGAATAAAGACCTAGTCTGGCCGACTTCTCCCTATAACTGAGGCTCTTTATTCCTGGCAACATCTTCGTAAATCTTTTCTGCACTCTTTCCAGTTTAATCACGCCCTTCCTATAACAGGGTGACCAAAACTGTACACAGTATTCCAAGTGCGGCCTCACCAACGACTTATACAATTGCACATAATATTTCATCTCCTATACTCAGTGCTCTGACTTATGAAGGCCAGCATGCTAAATGCCTTTTTCACCACTCTGTCTGCCTGTGACGCCACTTTCAACAAACTATGCACGTGGACTCCTAGGTTCCTCTGTTCCATTACACTCCCAAGTGCCCTACCATTCACAGTACAAGTCCTACGCTGGTTTGACTTTCCAAAATGCACTACCTCACACTTATCTGCATTGAAATCCATTTGCCACTCCTTGGCCCACTTCCCTAACTGATCAAGATCCCCCTGTAAGCTACGATAACCTTCTTCACTATCAACCACACCTCCTAATTTCGTGTCATCCACAATCTTACTGATCAAGCCTTGTGCATTTGTAACCAAATCATTGATAGAAATAACGAATAACAAGGGTCCCAACAATGACCCCTGTGGCACACCACTAGTCACCAGCCTCAATTTCGAGAAACAACCTTCAACCACCACCTTCTGCTTCCTACCTCTGAGCCAATTTTGCATCCACCTAACTAGCTTTCCCTGTATTCCATGGGACCCAACCTTCCAGACAGCCTACCATGCGGGACGTTGTTGAAGGCCATGTTAATGTCCAAATAGACACCATCCATTGCCTTACCCTCATCTAACTTTTTGGTTACCTCTTCAAAAAACCCAAAAAGTTTTGTCAAGCACGATTTTTCACATACAAAGCTATGCTGACTCCTCCTGATCAGACTCTGTCAATACAAATGCTGGAAGATCCAGTCCCTCAGAATTCCCTCCAGTAACTTCCCCACTACTGATGTCAGGCTGACCAGCCTGTAGTTCCCTGGCTTGTCTTTGCTACCCTCCTTAAACAACTGAACAACATTAGCCACCTTCCAGTCTTCGGGAACTTCACAAGTGGCTAATGATGAAGCAAATATCTCTGCAAGGGCCTCCGCGATTTCTCCTCTAGCTTCCCACAAAGTCCGATGCACTCGGTCAGGCACTGGGGATTTATCCACCTTAACACGCTGAAAGGCTGCAAATACCTCCTTCCTGATAATACGTTCTCCAGAACATCTCCATTTGTTTCCCTTATCTCTTTAGCAACCATGATTTTCTCCTCAGGGAACACCAAGGAGAAATATTTGTTAAAAATCCCTTCCATCTCCTGCAGCTCAAGACATCGGCAGTCCTGCTGATCTTGAAGGGGACCTACTCTCTCCCTAGCTACCATTTTACTCTTAATATAGCTATAGAACCTCATCCTGAGGACTGGAAAATTGCAAATGTCACTCCACTATTTAAGGAGGGTGCAAGGCAGCAAAAAGGAAGTTATAGACCTGTTAGCCTGACATTGGTGTTGGGAAATTGTTGGAGTCGATTGTCAAGGATGAGGTTACAGAGTACCTGGAGGCACATGACAAGATAGGCCGAACTCAGCATGGTTTCCTTGAAGGAAAATCCTGCCTGACAAACCTATTGCAATTTTTTGAGGAAATTACAAGCAGGCTAGACGAATGAGATACAGTGGATGTTGTGTATTTGGATTTTCAGAAGGCCTTTGACAAGGTGTCACACATGAAGCTGCTAAACAAGATAAGAGCCCATGGAATTACAGGAAAGTTATGAGCATGGATAGAGCATTGGCTGATTGGCAGGAAACAGACAGTGGGAATAAAGGGATTCCATTCTGTTTGGCTGCCGGTTACCAGTGGTGTTCTGCAGGGGTCCCGTGTTGGGGCCGCTTCTTTTTACATTGTATATCAACGATTTGGATTATGGAATAAATGGCTTTGTGGCTAAGTTTGCCGATGATACAAAGATAGGTGGAGGGGCGGGTAGTGTTGAGGAAACAGAGAGTCTGCAGAGAGACTTGGATAGACTAGGAGAATGGGCAAAGAAGTGGCAAATGAAATATAATGTTGGAAAATGTATGGTCATGCACTTTGGTAGAAGAAATAAATGGGCAGACTATTATTTAAATGGAGAGAAAATTCAAAATTCAGAGATGCAAAGGGACTTGGGAGTCCTCATGCAGGATACCCTAAAAGTTAACCTCCAGGTTCAGTCAGTGGTTAAGGCGGCAAATGCAATGTTGGCATTCATTTCTAGATGAATAGAATATAAGAGCAGGGATGTGATGTTGAGGCTCTATAAGGCATTGGTAAGACCTCACTTGGAGTACTGTGTGCAGTTTTGGGCTCCTTATTTAAGAAAGGATGTGCTGACGCTGGAGAGGGTTCAGAGAAGATTCACTAGAATGATTCCAGGAATGAGAGGGTTAAGATATGAGGAACGTTTGATGGTTCTTGGGCTGTACTCCATGGAGTTCAGAAGAATGAGGGGGGACCTCATAGAAACATTTCAAATGTTATAAGGCCTGGACAGAGTAGATGTGGCAAAGTTGTTTCCCACGGTAGGGGAATCTAATACAAGAGGGCACGACTTCAGGATTGAAGGGCACCCATTCAGAAAGGAGATGCGGAGAAATTTCTTTAGCCAAAGAGTGGTGAATCTGTGGAATTTGTTGCCAAGGGCGGCTGTGGAGGCAAAGTCATTGGGTGTATTTAAGGCAGAGATTGATAGATATCTGAGTAGCCAGTGCATCCAAGGTTATGGTGAGAAGGCGGGGGAGTGGGGCTAAATGGGAGAATGGATCAGCTCATGATAGAATGGCAGAGCAGACTCGATGGGCTGAATGGCTGACTTCTGCTCCTGTGTCTTATGGTCTTAACCTTATTTGCCAGATCCACCTCAAACCCTCTTTCCCCTCCTGATTTCTCTCTTAAGAGTATTCTTAATCTTTTTATGGTCATCAAGGGACTCATTCATCCCCAACCTCCTAAACCCAATGTATGCTGCCTTCTTTTTCTTGACCAGAGCCTCAATATCTCTCATCAGCCAAGGTTCCCTGAACTTGCCAGGTTTACCCTTCACCCTAACAGGAACATGCTGCTCCTGGACTCTCAATATCTCACTCTTAAAAGCCTCCCACTTTGCCATTCATTCCTTTCCCTTCACACAGGCTCACCCAATTGACCTCTGCTTGATCCTGCCTAATCCCCCTAAAATTAGCCCTGGTCCAGTTTAGGACCCTAACCTGTGGACCTGTCCTATCCTTTTCCATCACTGTCTTAAAACTAATAGAATTATGGTCACAATGATGTGCAAGAATTTTTTTAAAATTTTGTTTATTTCTTTCAAGGATTGTTTTACTGTACTTTAAATGTATGCAGGCACAGTAGTGTAGCGGTTAGCATAACGCTTTACAGTGCCAGCGACCCGGGTTCAGTTCCGGCCACTGTCTGTAAGGAGTTTGTACGTTCTCCCCATGTCTGTGTGGGTTTCCTCTGAGTGCTCCGGTTTCCTCCCACATTCCAAAGACGTACGGGTTAGAAAGCTGTGGGCATGCTATGTTGGCGGCGGAAGCGTGGCGACACTTGTGGGCTGCCCCCAGAACACTCTACGCAAAAGATGCATTTCACTGTGTGTTTCAATGTACATGTGACTAATGAAGATCATATCATTTCATTTCATATCTATGTTTGATTATGTTGTTATCACTGCTGGCTGAATCAATAATGCAGCAATTGTTCTTTCACAATAGGGTAGATTTGCACATTCATTTGTCGATAGTCCTCTAAAAACCAAACAATCCAAAGTGTTTGAAGTCACAGAATGTTGACCTAAGACAATGTTGATCTCTTTGGAATGTTCATGGATCTCTTGGAAAAACTGGTTTATGTGGTTGTTAATAGAGATGGCATCACTCCAGCAACAACAGAAGCACAACCGAACAATATTAGCCACAATTTTTCCCCCAGTTTGTCTAATAGGGTCACTAAAATTGCTTTTTCTCCAGCTGTATTTTAATTGTAATTGCAAAGGGCATGGAAAACAGGAATACTGACATAAAATTGAAAAAGCAAAAGAAATAATACTAAAGCTAAGTATTGCGAGTAGTGAAAATCAGAGCTGTTGGCAGATGAAGTTGTAAGAAGTTTTAACCAGGCATATAAACTGAAGGTGAGTGAAGAACAAAAGCCTGTGACAGGGTGGAAAGCAGGAGACATTAAATAACAAAAGGGAAGATGTGCGAGCTCAAAGGGTAATGAAAAAGGACAAGTAAAGGATGAAATGATGAGGCTGGAGGAAGTGAAAATGATGAAATTTGAACCAGCAGCTGCTGTCCAAAAAATGAGAACTGTTGTTATGATCTCACATTGTTCAACTCAATGTTAAGTCTGAAAGCTCATAAGGTACTTAATCAAAACGTAACAGCTTCAATAGAACAGTACTGGAGGGAGTAGTCAAGAGTGGAAGTGAGGTGAAAAACTACAATGGCAAAAGGGCAGAATTTTGTGGTTATACTTGCAGATTGGATGCAGGTATCATGCAATGTTACCTCTTAATCTGCATTTAAACTCAAATGTGCAAGGGTTAACGTTGAGTAATAAATGGAGCTTATTCATTTGAAAAGATACAAGTAATTACTGTTTCACCAGTAAGGACTGGGTGGGGCATGAGATAGTGAGAAAGGTGGATAAAAGAGGCCAGCTTTGGGCTTGTACACACCATACTGTGGATTTGAAAAGAGTGAACTAAGGTAGTAAAGAGGGAACAGTCTCTTCAGATTGTCAAAAGGGGAACGAACAATGTATTTGGTGCTGAGATGTCAAAGACGACAGTGAATAATTGAATGAATGTGGAGGTAGATGGGGTGGGAGGTGAAGGTAGCATAGTTCTGGACAGGGAACAGAAGTACAAGAGATAGGATGGTCACTGTCGAGAGCCCTGCAAACCCTGATGGAAGAAAATCTTCTGCTGAAGATAAATGAAGAATCATCATAATTTTTTTTATTTTTTTGCCAACAATAAAAGCTTTTATTTATAGAATACCTGCAGTATAACAAAAACATCCCAAAGCACTTCACAGGAGCATTATCAAACAACCCCAAGCAAAGTGATAAATCAGGACAAATGACCAAGGGCTTAGTCAAAGATTGAAGAGTGATCTGATCAAAACTTTTAAGATTTTGAAAGGATTTGTAAGGTTGGACAGGGAGAAGTTACCACTTGGGGGTGAGATTGGAACCAGCAACTGTAAATCTGATAATTAAGAAGATTTTTTTTGCCCCCCTGGAAGAAATGGTTAGAATATGGAACTTGCTACTATAGTTACACTCCATTGGCTACATTGGGTTGGCAATGGATGCCTGATATCAGCTTGCAAATACAGACACTATCTGAGTGTGTGACTGCACCTGCAGTTTCTTGCGTCTCCAGACACTCTATCCGAATCTGTTGTGGGAAGTGATTACCAGGCAGACAAAGGAAAAGATTCAAGGGTATGCTCAGAGCCGCAATGAGGAAAAGCAACATGCCTGCTGACTCCTGGGAACTTCTGGCCCATGACTGCTCAAAGTGGAGAAGGAACATTCAGGCTGGTTTTAAGAACCTCAAGGCCATGTGTTGGGAGCACAGAAAACCCCAGTGTAAATGGCAGAAAATGCTGTCCACCTCCCAGACTGCCCACCCACCTGCACCACCAGGCACTTCCGGCCCCTTCTGTGGAAGAATCTGCTGTTCCCATGTTGGTCTCATTGGCCCTTTGAGAACCCACAGACCTGGAGTGGAAGCAAGTTGTTTTTAATCCCAAGATGCTGCCTAGGAAGGAGATAAGTATATGGTGGAGAAAGGAGACAAACATCCATCGAAGATCAAAAAACAACTGTAGATGCTGGAAATCTAAAATAAGGACAGAAAATGTTGCAAACAATCAGGAGATTAGCCAGCATTTGTGGAAAGAGAAACAGATGAAGGGTCTTCGATCCGAAACATCAACTTGGTTTCTCTTTCCAGAAATGCTGCCTGACCTGTTTTAGTATTTTCTGTTTTTATTTCAGAAGGATGTATTGATTGGGGTTGATGAAGTTAGCTGAGAGGAGGCTTCTGAGGAGCATGGAATTATTGGGCTGAATGCCTATTTCAGCAATGTATACTATGTGATAATTAGTATATGATTCCTTGCATGTACTTTATTTCCAGCAGGTCCTAGCCTTGACTTTTTATGCACTTCATCACCTTCTCATTTATCCATCAACCACTGTCATCCATTCTGATTCTGATGAAACGGGATATATTCTTCTTATAACCATAATCCTAGTAAATATTACATACATTAGTTGAATACTTGATTTTCATTCTTCCACAGATCTCTTTCTTTCACTCCTCATTGAAGCTGGGCTGTCACTAAAAATCTTGTTCATGGATGCTCTGAAGATAATGTCACATATGAGTCCAATAAAGAAAGAGATAGAAAGACAAAGAGTCCACAGATAGGTAATGACAGAATTACAAATCTCTCTGACACACAAGCTGACTATACTCTGACACATCAATGTCCACAGTTGGTTGAATTTTTGCCCTGGTGAGTCCTTTCATAGAAGGCAGCACAGCAGGTACTGCTGGCAGTGACAGCTGAGAACAGTCTAGCTCCAGGAGGGGTAAGTCGAAAGTGAGGCACAATCCTTTCCTTTCAGCTGAGCATAGATGCTAAATATTGTAGCCATGAAATGAGCTGCATGCCACACACACTAGTTACAATGACACGGAATGAAGAAGTCTAACTCATTCACTGGATTGAAAGTGCATGGATTAACATGAATATCTGCTACGAAGAAAGCACAGCAGTAATGTCTGGAATGACGACAAAATGAACACTTTCAAGGTTATTCAGGCAAGGTTTGAGAAACTACAAATACCAGTTTGTCCATCATCTTTATCAGAATGATAGATGTCTCAGTTTCACTAATTCAGTCTGCAGCTGAGCATTGGGAGTGATGTGTTGTCAGAACCCAACATGCTACCTCCTCTCCTTCATGTCTGGTGATGTCCATATTAACCATCAGTTTAATACCATTTTTTCACGATCACACCATGCTCTTATTATACTTTCTTTAAAAATCCACTGAATTTTCTTTGAAAATAATTTACCATTAATATGTGGCAAGAATTGCAAATTCTAAAAGTATAATCATTATTTTCTGACATTTCCTTTGAAACCACTCTTAAAATACAGAGTTTGGTCCTTTTGTTTTTTTTATTTCATAAAACAGTTGAATCCAAGGAGAGACTATTTAACTCTGATTATATTCAAAATGTTTGGAAATGGGAGAAAATATGCTGAAAAGTGGCATAAAGTTGGATCAATGCACTTGAACCCTTTATGTTAATTTGTGTCATGGCACAAACATCCTGCCTTAGTTCGGTGAACTTACAGTCCAGCGAGTGGAAATTGATCTGATTTCAGGTGGTAAGACCTACAAAATCTGGGTCAGTTCCTAACCTGGTGGGTTGCCTATGTTTAGTGTGCAGGAGACATTTGATCATCAGCAATCGTTGAGCCATTATGGCAAATGTGATGCAGATCTTTCATTGTGTTGTTTTTGCCTAAAATCAAGTGTTTGTGTGAAATTTTCAGACAATAAACAAATAATAAACTGCCCAGTTTATTTTGTTATAAACCACTAACTAGTTTATGACTGAATGATTCTTTACTGCTGGGAGTAAATTACCATGTAGATAAACGTTGTCAGATTATTGGTGATAAATATTTTACATTTTCACACACCCTTTTAATTGTTTTATAGAAAAATATTTTGATAGCGATAGCCAAAGGTGGATTTTAATGATTAATCACTGTCTGTTTAATGGTCTGTATGACTCATTAGTAGATATTGCACAACAAAGGGAGTTTCCTGCACTACATTTTCTCCTGCAGATAACTCAGACCTTGGTTAGACTTTCTCTTGATTTGTCTTCTACTCAGATGCCAGCTGTGGAAAGCTATGATTTGGATTATTTGGACAAAATCTGATTGGATGCATTTATGTAAATTGCTTCCATGTATACAATAGTTAACATTTTTCTGCAATTCTGCATTCCAGCTTTCACAATCACCTGTACTGCAAATGAATCTGCCTTGTTCATTGCAATGTGGCTATAATTAATGAAACATGATAGCAACAAAGTCAGCCAGACAAGAATTATGGGGAAAGACAAAATTAATCTTTCTGCTCTTCAGTTTGATTTACCTCTGAGTAGATTAGTGGGTTCTTTTACAAACAAAAATAAAGGGGATACATGTACATAATCACGTTTGTGAGTTAGTTTTATTCACTGAATGGTTCTTTCTTATTCAGCCTTGGTCAGATTGACTGTTACCTCCAGAATGTTAACTTACCTGTAGCATTGTGCACAATATTTAAGGATTGGGTCTTTTAAGTAATAGAAGATATCATGCCTCTAGCATACACCAGTGTAACATTAGAAGCCAACAGATGACCAATTGCTAGAATGTCTTAACATTTATTTTAATATTTTAAAAATGAGAGAAGAAAGGCACAGAGGTGGAACAGCACAATTCCTACTTGGTGATTTGGAGCTGCTGTTCAAAAGTGTTCTGAGAAAAGTATAACTTTTGAATTGGAGTACTTATTCCTTTCTGGAGCAATTGATGCCAATGCACATTTGGCTCATAGCTGTTAGTAGACAAGGAAGCAATTTGCTAGGTTAACAATGTTACCAAGATAATTTTCCTTAGCAGTTACAGTATTTCACAATGTTATACTACTATAATTCCAAACAAACTCATCGCCAAACTCTGAGACCTGCGACTCAACACCTCCCTCTGCAACTGGATTCTTGACCTTCTGACTAAAAGACCGCAATCAGTGAGGATAGGCAGAACACCTCCAGCATGATTATTCTCAACACTGGTGCCCCACAAGGCTGCATCCTCAGCCCTCTACTCTAAGCCCTATATACTCTTGACTATGTGACCAGATTCTGCCCTAACTCCATCTACAAGTTTGTAGATGATACCACCGTAGTGGGCCGTATCTCAAATAACGATGAGTCGGAGTACAGGAAGGAGATAGAGAGCTTAGTAACATGGTGTCATGACAACAACCTTTCCCTCAATGTCAACAAAACAAAAGAGCTGGTCATTGACTTCAGGAAAGGGGGCAGTGTACATGCACCTGTCTACATCAATGGTGCTGAGATAGAGAGGGTTGAGAACTTCAAGTTCCCAGGAGTGAACATCATCAATAGCCTGTCCTGGTCCAACCACATAGACGCCATGGCCAAGAAAGCTCACTAGCACCTCTACTTCCTCAAGAGGCTGAAGAAATTTGGCATGTCCCCTTTGACACTCACCAACTTTTATTGATGCACCATAGGAAGCATCCCATCTGGATGCATCACGGCTTGGTATGGCATCTGCTCTGCCCGGGACCACAAGAAACTGCAGAGAGTTGTGGACACAGCCCAGCACATCACGGAAACCAGCCTCCCCTCTATGGACACTGTCTATACCTCTCGCTGCCTTGGTGAAGCAGCCAGCATAATCAAAGACTCACCCAGCTCGGGTCATTCTCTCTTCTCCCCTCTTCCATCAGAAGATACAGGAGCCTGAGGGCACATACCACCAGACTCAAGGACAACTTCTATCCTGCTGTTATAAGGCTATTGAACGGTTCCGTTACAAGACTACTGAATGGTTCCCTTATACGATGAGATGGACTCTTTACCTTGCAATCTACCTTGGTTATGACCTTGCACCTTATTGTTACCTGCACTGCACTTCCTCTCTAGTTGTGACACTTTACTCTGAATTCTGTTATTGTTTTTACCCTGTACTACCTCAATGCAATGTGTAATGAATTGATCTGTACGAACAGTATGCAAGACAAGTTTTTCCCACTGTACCTTGGTACAAGTTACAATAATAAACCAATACCAATAATTACACCACTGTAAGCATAAAATTTGCATCACTGCCTTTACGGCAAGTATCCCTGCTGCTATGCAGAAGGTATCTTGATCTTTGTTTGTAATCCTCAGTAAATTTTGCCTGCTTTGCGAATAATTCTGAGACAACACTACATTTTAAAGCAGCTTTTGGCAAACTTTCAACATTTCACTGAATCACAGTACTATTGCCACCCATAACGTTTTCCAGTAATTGACTGTTAACTGCCACTTGATAAACTTACAGTGGTTGCAGTATAGTCATAAATTATTCAGTGTATACACTGGCATGTATCTGCAACACGGTTGTGCAGCACTGTCTTTTGTAAAAAGATAGCTGCCTCTTTAACTTTATTTTTAGCCAAGGTGCATTTTTTCATTGTTGCCAATATGATTACTTTGCCTATAAAACATATCCAGCAATAAATACCAAGAAGATTGCCCAGAAAAGCTAACTGTATGTTACCTCATATCAATCTTTTAGAGAATTTATCTATTCCTTTTTCTCTCATTAATCATCATTCCTTTTTTAGATTACGCAAGCTTTTTACCTCAATTACTTCTTACAGTAGTGAACTGTACATTCTAAATGATCTCTGACCATTGTCCACAAATGGAGTGGTAATCAGAGATCAAGTCAGAAGAGCCACTTTTGCACTCTACTTAAATAGTTACAGAGAAAATTTGATAAGCAGCTAATGCATTAATGGGAGAAATCTGGTTAGCTACAGAGTTGAACAACGGATATCCAAAATAATGCCAGTGTTCAAACGACCATGACCCTGAAAGAAACATGTTTTAAGACAGTATTTGGATTGATGTGTACTCACTCACTTTATCTATTGGTCCTGCAGGGCATTCTCTAAGCCAAATTGCCCCAATGCCATAAAGGCATATTCTGCAAAAAAAAAGTATTAAAAAATACTCAATTTATTTTAAAGATTTTGGGTGAAGGATATTATTGTCCAGGAATGGAAGATTTCCTATTTTTGGTGGCTTTGCTCCAATCTCTTTCAAGGCACTTTAATATAGGAAAATGTTCCCTCTACTCTGCCTCAATGATTTGCCACAGCCCCAGCTGCGTAGAACATCTAGTATTAGACCAATGAGGCATTTTTTCCAAGTCATATACAAGTAGCCCAGTAAGTATAAGATTGTTAAACTGGTGCCAAATTGTGAGCCAATGCCAATAAGAATGTAATTAAAATAACTCACATTTATTTTGCACAGGATGCCAACAGCCAGCAGACAAAAGAATCTGATTCCATCTGTCAAGTCTAGATTTTAGCTCCTGGGGTGCAAGGCATCACCCTGATGTCTTATGTTCTTAGTTTTCCTGTGACTGGCTGGTCAGTCCAGTTTGTGTGAACACCCATAACTATATTCACAGTTTAAAGAGGATACACAAGACTAGAATGGAATAAGGAGAATTAATCAGCTACAGATTTAAAGGCAGATAAACATAAAGCAGCAGTATTAACAATTTTCAAAGCCCCCAAACTTCATTGACATAAATTGTTATACATTGGTCTTGAAACTTTAAACTGATTTCAATCATCAAGTACCAATTTAATGGAAGCCAACAAACAGCTGCACTGTTTATCATAATCAATTTGCATACTATTCACATGATGTTAACATCTGGCTAGTTGCCAGCTGCCCGGAGTAGCTTGGAGTTCAGAGTCCTGATGTGGATGGGTGGCTTCTGATTGACTTTTAATTGATTGTTTTGACTTTATTAATCTATAAGGCAGGGTTAGACAACAACTGATAGCTTCAGCTGCCCGTGCTAACTTGACTGTCAGGCTTGTCACAAAGGTAGAGAAGAGATAAAGCGAGATGGAAAGCAGCTGCTTTTGAGCTTTTTTGTTGCAATACTGTGGCTCTCACTGCTGAAGTCACAGAGATTTACATTTCACAACAAAAAAAAACTTGACAAAAGCACTAAATAAATTCTTGCACGGGTTTGCTAAGACAGTAAGCTAAGCCATAGAGTTAAAAGGAAACTCCTTAAAGAACCCAATTTTAGAACAGAAGTTCTCACCGTCAGGTGAGAATAAATAATTCTGTCTTGCAAGAAGAACTTGCATTAACATGCTTGCAACGGTTTTAGAAAATGGAGTGCGGAAACAAGTTTCAACAATATACGTATGTTGTGCTACTGTCATGCTCTGCTAACTTTGCATGGAATATTGAACCTCTGTGTGACATCAGACTCGCCTGTATTTTATATATTTAAGATATTAAGTCTGCATAGATTTAACTATTTCTCTATGAAATATTATGATTACAATTATAATACAATATAATTTATAGAGTTAGAAAAATAACAATAGGACTGAGCAGAGTCAACGTGGATTTATGAAGGAAAATCACATTTATCTAATCCGTTGGAGTTCTTTGAGGATATGCCGAGTGGATTAGATAAGAGGAACAGTAGATGTGATGTGTTTGGATATCCAGAAGGCTGTCCATAAAGTTCACACAGAAAATTGGTTAACAGGGTTTGACCACATGGAATTGGAAAAACATGCTACTATGGATTGAGAATTGGTGATTGGACTGAAAGCAATGACAGGAGTAAGTAGATTCTTCTCAGGTTGTTAGGTTGTGACTAATGGGATACGACAGGGATCAGTACTTGGAACCCAGCTATTCACAATCTGGATGAGGGTGCCAAATGTCATATTTCCAAGTTTGCTAATGACACCAGACTTGGTGGGATTGTGGTACAAAGGAGTATTTAAAGAGGCCTCAATATGATATGGACAAGCAGAATGAGTGGGCGAAAACATTGTGTGACTAGTAGGGCAGCACTTAGAACCCAGCTATTCAGAATCTATATCAATGGTTTGGCTGAGGGTACAAAATGTCATATTTCTATACAATACTAAAGCACATAGGATTGTAGGAACAGAAGAAGATATAAAGAGGGATCAAGATTTAATGGACAAGCTGAGTGAGTAGGCAAGAGCATGGCAGATACAATTAACCTGGAAAAATCTGAAATTATCCACTTTGGTGCACGTATCAGACAAGCAGAGTATTTGTTAAATGGCGAGAGTTTGGATAATGTTGATTTTCAAGAGGAACTAGATGTGCTTGTGCACATGTCACTGAAGGCCAACATGCAAGAGCATGCAAAACACCTGGGGCCAAATGGTATGTTAGTCTACATTATGAGAAGATTTAATTGCAGAGATAGGGAAGTCTTATTGCAATTGAATTGGACTGAGTACAGTTTTGGTCTCCTTACCAAAGAAAGGATGTACTTGCCATTGGAAGAAATGCAGTGAAAATTCACTAGACTGGTTCTAAGGATGGTATCTTGTGTAAGACTATAAGAGATATGAGCAGAATTAGGCCATTCGGCCCATTGAGTCTGCTCCGCTATTCTATCATGGCTGATTTTTTTTCAACCCCATTCTCCTGCCTTCTCTCTGTAACCCTTAACCTCCTTATCAATCAAGAACCTATCAATCTCTGCCTTAAATACACCCAACAACTTGGCCTGCACAGCCCTCTGTGGCAATGAATTCCACAAATTCACCACCCTCTGGCTGAAGAAATGCCTCCTTACCTTAGTTTTAAAGGGATGTCCCTTTATTCTGAGGCTCTGCCCTTGTATCCCAGACTCTCCTACTAATGGAAACATCTTCTCTCTATGTCCACTCTATCCAGGCCTTTCAGTATCCGATAGGTTTCAATGATATCCCCCATGAGGATAAATTGAGCAGACTGGGGCTGTATTATTTTTAAATTAAGAATGTCGGCACAGCATTGTGGGCCGAAGGACCTGTACTGTGCTGTAATGTTCTATGTTCTATGAAAGGAGATTTCACTGGAACTAACAAAATCCTGAAAGGACATAACAAGCTTGATGCAGGGAGCTTGTTTCCCCTGACTGAGGACTCTAGGGCAAAAGGAAATAGTTTGAGAATAAGGGGTAAACTGTTTAGGACTGAGATGAGGAGAAATTTCTGAACCCTGAGAATTCTCTAACCCAGATGGCCGTAGAAGCTGAGTTATGGTGTTCATAGATTGATAGATTTATGGGCATTTAGGGAATCATGGGGTATGGGGATAGTGCTGGAAAATTAGCCATTAACTAATGGAGGACCAGGCTTGACGGGCCTGTTCTTATTTCTTCTGCTCTTGTTATAAGGTGTACAGCGGGGAAGCTGAAGGTCCATTAATTGGCAAGTGTAATTGTGTCATGGTAAGTTACCACTGGCAGTTTCCAGATCCTGACAATAAAGGAAAATTTATTCTGCAAATAGTAAAGGACAAAATGTATGTTTTAAAATAGGGATTGGATTACATCCTTTCCGTTGATTTTCATTAAGATAATAAATGACAAGCAAGGGGATTAAATGCATTCTTACCCTGCATACTAGATGTAATACAGTTCAAGCAAACTGAGATATGCGTGAGAAAGTGGAGCGGTTGCAGCTTTGATTTCTGTTGATTCCATTTTAATGTTCTAGAATCCTCACTCCGCTAACAATGAGGCCAAATCCTCAAAACCATGTACTTGGCGTATGTTATCAGTGGCGGTAATTACACATGCGATTACCCAGTTTCTCCTTCTATGTCATTTACAAAGAATTAAAATCCAACCCGGCACACTTTTCAATTATAATGCAAACAAGAGTGGTGCAAAAAGTACTAAAAGATTCTAAAAGTACATTGTTCCCGAAAGGTTTTAGTCAGCATGAGTTTGCTAGAAAGATACCTGTTATCTTCCAAGCGAAGAACCAATTTTGGACTTTTCCAGCGCATGCCGCGTGAGTGAAATTATCAAACGGCGTACGGTCAAATGTACAGCGAAGAGCCAGTTCATTGGCGACGGGAAAGATACTTTATCCCGACCAATTGAAGAAAAACAAACGATGCTTCTGTCTTTGGCTTTGCTGTTTTGTTTCATTTTGTTTACTTGCAACATTGCAACTTTTTTTCTCTCAATGTTCGGACTGTCTTTCTTCGAGACACGAAGATTCCGTTTATTCACCTTTGCCTCGCTGCTTTCTTCCATACAACTTGGTTTTTAAAATAATGCGCATGTATTCTTTTCCACGTTAAGTTTATTTACAAATTTAAAACCTACTTTAACTAGAAATGCTTAGGGTGGGAAAGTGTTTTGTAAATGTGTGTATGTCTTTTACCGACTCATTAATTCTTTAGTAAAGTTGCTTCCAGCCTTGCCAAACGAATTTTCAGAGACCCTCAAGAGGGTAAAAAGATTCTGCTTCGTGCAACTTGTAAAATTCAGCCAAAAGTATTAGTTAACATGCGGTAGTTTCTTCCAAGATACACGTTTTATATTTCCTGAATAAAATGGTAACGCTTGGTCGGATTAAAATTTATTTGCACAGTTTTTAGGACGAGATCGTTCTGCGGAATATAATCCGATTGGGGAAATGTCAATTTCATTTAAATTAGCAGTGTACAGAATTGTTTCCTTCATTCGTAATAAAGCAGAATCGTATCAAAGTTTCAAAAGCAGGATATGCAGCTGCTGAAAATCTGGAAAAAATATTCAGGTATTATGAACGTTCATGGACCTTAAACGTAAAGACTGTTTCTCTCGCCACAGATGCTGTTCGACCTGTTGAGTATTTGCCGCATTTTTACATTTTGGTTTAAAACAAACTGTCCTCCTTACTTCTGCTGCAAGTAACAAAAAGACATCAAACTGCACATTTTATATCCCGAATATTTTGTGCATAGATTGAAGTGTTAGAATGATAATTGACGTTGGTAAGTCTCAGCATGCTATTTCAGGAAAAAAAAGTAAAATAAATGGAGACACTTGGAATATGTTCAAAGTTTCAACCGAGGTGGTAAAATACAAAAGCAGCTCAGAATGTGACTGGAACTGCATAAATATGATGTTGCTATTTTGAAGTGGGGGTGGAGGGTGTTCTGTAGTTTCTACTTGAGCTGCGGATGCTGTTTATGCAATAATATTGAGAGATGGAAATATGTAATCTGCTGTCTGCTTCTGCCAAGAAAGAAGCAGACATTTCCAGCGCTGAATTGTCGATCTGCTGCTTGTGCTGGAACTCGAAATTCGTGCAGCATTAAATAGTAACGCGAGAGTTGAAACTTACCTCCTCACTGTACAACTGTCAAAGGACAAGTGGAATCGCGCATGACCCAGGAATAGAGTCTACTGTAAGGCCCTGGAAGATAATAATCTAAACAGAAAATTAAGGTAAGACGCCCGATTCTGGTTCCGCCTCCCTTCAATTTGGAGGCCGCCTCGTATTTTCCATCATTTTCTTTGCTTTTACTCTGACGATTGTCAATCGACAGGGGCAACTTTAGGCAGTGCAAACTGTGTTTCTGCCTTTTTTTTTCCGCTGCAAGCTTTAGTTCGCCTGCTTCTTTAAAATGTCGCCATTTTGCCTTAGCGTTGGTGCAAGCTGGATTTTGCCACAGTGCTGTTTGAAACAATGTATCCACGGGTGAAATGGCAACATCGGGCATTGTCGGCGAGTTGAAGGAGGAAGTTCGCGCTTTGTATGCTAATGAAGCAAGGTGAGAGGTTCGAGCCCGGGGGAGAATGTCGGAACTTCTTGGGCTTTTCTCTGGTCCGCCGTGAGCGCGTTCCCGCGCGCGGGTGCCCGCCCGCCGGCCCGGATTCCATGTTGAGTGTCCACACGTGCCAGCTTCGGTGGGGGGTCGTGCACACGTGACTGCGAGTCGGGGGTACGCCCCCCCATCCCCCTCCCCGCCACAGACACCACCCCTTCCCCTCCCCTCCCCCCCCCCCGGGGCACCATGACTGGATGCCCCTTCAATGTCCAGCTTGTGCAGGCAGGTGAAGAAAAGGAACAGATTTTACTTGCACGAGTTTTCTTTTGAGGAAAGCAGCCACTCTCACCTTTCCGTGGCTTTTGTTATTGGGTCTGGCCAGGCCATTATGAATGGCAAGGTGCGGATTCCAGGTGTGTGCTGGAAACCGGCAGGGCAAAAGAAAAGGGAGGATCTGGCCAACCACCCTCATGTATTAGGCTAAGAAAGAGGTTTGGGTAACACAGACATTCAAAATTATGCAGGATTTTAATAGAGCTGAAAGGATTTCCTCTGCCAGATGAGCAGGTATAGATTTAAAATAATTGGCTAAGGCGCCAGAGGGGAATTGTGGAGACTTTTTCCCCACACAAAGGGTTGTAAATACCTGTATCACACTATCTGAAAGGATGTTAGAAGATATCTTAGAAATTTCCTAGAGGCAATTGGGAACATCTACTTGAAGAGGGCAAATTTGCAGCTTGTAGGGGTAAAAGCAGGGATGTGGGATTAAATCAGGTGGCTCTTTCAAACAGCTGGCACAGTTGTGATGAACTGAATGGCTTCCCTTTCTGGAATTTAAGACCTTTTATATTTTGACAGGATATGTCCAATGAGAATGTCAGAAAGGCAAGGGCAGATTATAACATGGATAAAGTCAAGAGTGGCAAGAAAAATGCAAAAAATAATGTTTTGAGGGGGTGGTTATTGGGGACTGTGGGGTGAGACTGAGGGTGAAGCCTAAAGAAGGCCCGAAAGTATCTGAGGCAGAGAGAGATTGCAAGGTGAAGATGCCCAGGAAATGTTCCAGAAAAACGAGGTTAGTGGTTAAAGGAGCTGGAGATATTTATGTTTGTGGGAATGTATGACTGGATTTGTCAAGGGCTTTGTGGCTCAACATCACAGGAGATTGGGGAATGTGCAACAGGCTCAAGTCAATGAAAGTGTTTGAGGCAGAACCATGTGGTTGAAGTTGGACTGAGAGCTGTGTTTGCATATATATACATCGCTGAATAGCTTTGGAAATATTGCAAAGTATTTCATACATGGTAAATGAAATGTAGTGAAGCACAGGAACAATATGGTCTTTAGGTAGGCCTCATGACAAATAGCAGAATGAGTAACTACTTAAGAGATACTGAAGGAAGACATTTCCAAGAGTGAAGAATTATGTCCTTACTGTATTATTTTGTCTTAAATTAGGTGATCACATCATGAGATGATGCTTGAATTCAGAACTTCTGACTAAGTATGTCTAATGCTTGCCTAATGTTTAGAGATGGTGCTGCCAAGGAGGTGGTATAGAAATAGTGAAAAGGTTCAAATTATGAGGTACAGAAAAGGTGACAAAGCAAAGGAGAAGTTACTTTAGGTGCGGTACCTGATATAACGTTGGAATGTAACTATGATAGAGTAATGTCATTGTGATGGAACATTCAAGGAAGATGACATTGTCAACAACAAATACAAATAAAAAACTGCAGATGCTGGAAATCTGAAACAAAAATAGACTTTGCTGGAAAGGCTTGGCAGGTCAGGCAGCATCTGTGGAAAGAGAAACAACCAATGTCAGAACATGATCATCAGTTTTTATTTCATATCAAGGAGAACTATGTGTATGTTCCACCTATTGGTTAACAATTGCATGCCTATGGTAATCCTTTTATATGACTGGCTAGTCAGCAGCTTGATTGCATCACTATTTCTAGATATGAGCGTTCTCCCTGAACTGGCATCTTATGGCAACTGCCACGAGGAAAACAGAGGTCCATGCCACAGAGACTGGTAAATCTTTCTGGACAGTTTTATTTGAAGTCCATTGTGAATATTGCTGCTTTACTACTGACTGCCTAATCCAGGCTATATAATCCCTTAATTCATGGTGTGCAATTTGTCTTGGGGAGAGGGCCTGATTGATAATCTAAAGCATTTCAGAGGACCACTCACATAAAGCCCCAAATTTCTAGTGAGGTCCTCAGCACCAGCTTTCCAATTGTGCTCTGACTCGTGGATTCCAATGATGAAGCACAAGTTTCCTGTAATTTCCCATTAGTTATTCTGGGAAATCTACCTGCTGAGCCTTCAAGTTAAACCTGGCATAGGTTCAGTGTCTCTGTTCATTTCAGTGAAGAAGAATGGCTCAGAGGGAGAAAGATAAGTTTCAAATAATTGTTTTAACTTAAATGTCTTTAGTTGTTCTTAAGTGTTTGTGTTTAAATTATTTTCAAAAGCATTTCAATTTAAACAATAAATGTAAATGTTATAGTACTGTGTAATAGTTTTTATTTGTGCTCATGTGAATGTTAGATTTTCAAATTTCTTTGACCATTTAACAGCCAGTTAGTCTGGGAGTATAGCTCAGATGGCTGTCAAAGCATTTCGGGGAACTGGGCTTGTGCTTTCACTGAGAAGTCCCCATTTGAGAGCTTGCTTTGGAGACATGTAAGGATTGGGAGCAAAATAATGAAGGAATGCTAATTACTCCTTGAGGTGGGTTGGATAGAATCTTTGAAAATTTTTGGCAGTGTTAGTTGAGGAAATAATGTTGGCTAGGACTTGGGGAGATGCTTACCTATCCATGCCTTTTCTTAAACCTCTAGAATTGATGATTACAATGCACCATTTTTTGGCCTTCTATTTTCTACTTGCCATCAATTTAAAGATCTTGGGGTTAAAGTCCATAGTTCCCTGAAAGTGGCAACAGAGGTAGATAGAGAGGCATATGACATGGTTGCCTTCATAGGTCAGAACAGAATATAAAAGTTGGGATGTTATGTTACAACTTTACAAAACACTGGTTAGGCCACACTTGGGGTATTGCATGCAGTTCTGGTCGCCAACCATGGGAAGGATGTGATTGCACTGGAGAGATTGCAGAGAAGTTTCACCAGGATGTTGTCAGAAGTGGAAGACTTTAGTTATGGAGAGAGATTGAATAGTCTGGGTTTATTTTCCCTAGAGCGAAGGAGGCTGAGAGCTGACCTGATAGTGGTATATAAAATTATAAAAGGTATAGGTAGGATAGATGGTCATTTTTTCCCCATGATAGGGGTATTAAAAACAAGAGAGTATCAATCGAAGGTGAGAGGAGGGAGTTTTAAATGGTATTGGGGGGGTAAGTTTTTTTTCCATGTACAGTGGTTGATATGGGGAACCTGCTGCCTGAGGAGCTGCTGGAGTCAGATACAATCACTATGTTTAAGAAACATTTAGATTGGCACTTGAATAGGCAAGGAATAGAAGGTACAAAACTATTGCAGACAATTGAGATTAGTGTAGATGGTCAAAAATGTTGGCATGAACATGATGGCCTGAAGGGCCCACTTCTGTGGTGTAGAACTTGTATACTAAGTAAAAACAGCCAGGACCTCCCGGTGGCCACCCACTTCAATTCCACATCCCATTCCCATACTGACATATCTATCCATGGCCTCCGCCACATTGAGGCCAGATGCAGGTTGGAGGAACAACACCTCATATTCTGCCTTGAGATTCTCCAACCTGATGGCCTCAACATCGATTTCTCTAAGATCTGGTAACTCCACCCCTATATCTCCCCCCCCCACTCCCACTCCCACTCCTTTGTCTTCCCATATTCCTATGGCTCCCTTCCCCTGCCTTGATGACCTGCCCATCTCTCTCTCCTCCGCTCCATCTTTTATTCCATGGTCCACTGCCCTCTCCTACTGGATTCCTCCTTCTTCAGGCCTTTGCCTCTTCTACTTATCACCTCTCAGCTTATCACATCTCACACCCCCTCCCCAAGCCATCTACCTTCCCCCTTTCACCTGGACTCGCCTATCCCCTGCCTGCGTGTGCTCCTCCCCTCCCCCACCTTCTTATTCTGGCTTTTGTCCTCTTCCTTTCCAGTCCTGATGAAGGATCTTGGCCCGAAATGTCGGCTGTTCATTTCCCTCCATGGATGCTGCCTGACCTGCTGAGTTCCTCCAGCAGTTTTTGTGTATTGCTCTAGATTCCAACATCTGCAGAATTTTTTGTGTCACCATCTCACATTCACTAACTTATATTTGCTCCTGTTTCAGCAATGATTTATTTTAAAAAAATTTTCATCCTTATTTTCAAATCCATTCATGACCTTCCCACTACCTATCACGTGCTTCAATCCTCTGCGATATATGTATTCCTTCAATTCTAATCTCTGGAGCAATTTCACATTTAATTGCTGCACTGTTGGTGACTTACCTTTGATTGCCAAGGCTATAAGCTCTGGAATTCCATCTCAACATTTTCACTCTTACCCCTTCTATAAGGCAATCCTCCTGAGTGCCATAGGGAGCTTTAATATGTTCGGTAATCTATGTATAAGGAAGTTCTCACTGTTCCTCTATTATGCCCATGAGATTTCTAATGTTCCACAGGAACAGGGAATTTGATGTCTAATTCAGAAGGTGGTACCTTCAAAATTGCAGCAGTTCATTTTATTGGATCAAAATGTTACTCTGGATTACATTACTGTATTTTAAACTTGCAACAACTTAGGACAAAATGTGCTATCAATAGAACCAATCTGACATATTCTTTTATTGGAAGCAAGAGGAAATAGAAAAGTTGATACAATACTTGATAATAAACTAGAAAGGTCTCATAGAGGTATCATGGAATTTTCCTGGACCTACATGGATGGATATAATTGTTTTCTGTTCCTGTACAAGATGAACATGAAATGATATGTTTCAGTGTTTATATTGATATCTGAGATCTTATATAAATTTATGAGTGACAAAATCTAAGAGGTTGTTGTCGTCTTGCAGAAATGGCGGATTCCAGTATTGTGGGAAAAGTTCGTGGAACTAAAGGCCGCAATGAAAGGGGACTTGGTAACCATAGTAAAGGAACGGCAACCAGAATTAAAACATCTGCTCACACCGTCACGTATGGTATGAATAATATCTGATTTTTAAAAACATTTTCTTTTTGTATTCATTTTCTGGATCTCCGATTGTCACCCCACTCACCATCCCCATGCCTTCTACCCAATCCAATGATTTTTGCTGTGTAGACAAAAATAGAGTGAACAAAGTGTATAGTACTGCAGCAGTAGGGCATAAGTTTTTTTTTGAGAGGTAGGCCAGATTAACAGTGTGAATCACTCCTGAGGGTACTCGTGAAACATTTTAACTACATGTAACCAGGTTCAGATATTTCTAATCCTATTCATTAAGTCTTATTCATGTTCAGATTGCTCCCAAACGACATCAATAATGGTCATCTATTTAAAATGCAATAACTTCTGACAAGAATTGTTAGGTTTGACTGCATATTTTGCTTGTAATTATTTATATAGGGTTTTATTTCTGGGGTTCTCTGTAAAAGTCTGGGTTTTGGTCCAATGTGCATCTTAATATAGATTCAAAATTGTTTATTTTCATTTCTTAAAAACCTTTTTCCAATTTTCCCTCTTTACCTCATTTCCAAATTATATTTACCCGCTTTTGTCTGTCTTTATTCTTTAACAAATAAATATGCAACTCTTCATTTGAGCTGTATTAAGTTTTTATGGAGGTCAGTTCCATATATTTGTGGTTATAATTTGGAAAAACAAAATCTGATACTCACTTGTGGCTGTAGAACTTTTAATACTTGCAAAGAAAAATACCTTCTCTCTTTTGTTACTCACTGTCAGAACCCATACATTGAGGTAAAGTCTCTAGATTTCATGAAATAAAAGATATTTGAGAGTATAATAATTTCTGAAAGAAAATGTTTCCTAAAAGATGTTTGTTTGTTTGTTTTATTTATTTTAACCTGTGAGTGTCTGATTACAAAGAAACTCTTGTCCCTAAAGAATTTTCTAATTGAGCTCATAAACATTTGTGACTTGCAAAAATTTTGTTTACCTAAAATGTTGCCTGAATAATTTCTCTACAAACCTTGGTCTTTTTAATGCAAGGGTGTTCAAATTAGACAGCATCTGTGGAGAGAGAAACAGACTTAATGTTTCAGATTGAGGACCCTCTGATGAAAGCTTATCAACCTGAAATGCCAACTCTATTTATTTCTCCATAGTTGTGGCCTGACTTTCTGCATGCTCCCAGTACTTTCTGTTTTAATTGCAGGTATGCTTTTGTAACATATTCCAGTGAGTTTACATATAGAGTGATAGAGGAGTTAGAGACCAATAAGCACCGAGCTGCTATTGGAACTTAATTAACTATAACAATACTGCCTATCCAGTGGAACACAAGTAAACATCCTGCTGGAAGACCAGTGGATCCACCTATCTGCCTGGCTTATAGCAACATATTGGAAGTACCAGGGTGGGCGAGAAAGAAATGCCAAGCTATGTATTGCATCTCTGTACCACAAGGAGGTAGTACATTGCCCTGTGCCTTTTAGGAATACAATAAATACTTTTCAATAAACTGTTGTGAGTAGTGCTTATACAGGAAAGTAAATTTTTAGTATACAACACAATAATTTAGGGCACAGAGGGAGACCATTCAACTCATCACATTGGAGCTGGGTAAAGAAGAACTATCCTGCCAAATTCAATGGTGCTTAGGTTTGTAGTTTGGAACACAGCCAAGTAATTTTTAATTGTGCCGATTAATTTCTGTCTATACCTCCTTTTCAGGTGGTGAGTTTCTGATTCCAATGTATTATAGCAATTGTCACACGATTTGTTGTTGTCTTTCTATTAACAAGCAAGCTTTAGACTATTCATATAGTCTTGAAATTCTGCAGCGTCTGGAAAGACATATTAAGCATGTGGTGGGCCAACATGTCTTTTGTGAGGGTCTGCCACTGCAAAATGTCTGATTTAGATTATAATCATCAACATATCAACGTGGAGCAAAATTATTTGTAATTTGGTGCTACCAAGCAGTCTTGCTTGGGTCACAAAATGACTTTTGTGGAAAATGTCACACTTGTGCATTACAGACATTAGCATTAAGTTGAGGCTGAAGTGCACTGTGAGCACTGGGCAAAAGAACTCATATCTGCATCTAAACATGACCTGAGATCACATAATGCTCACGTTGGATATCTAACATTGAATAATTTCTGTATCCAAGCACTAATGTTCCTCATCTTTGTGAGCACGAGCAATTTTGAAAAGGCTTTCTGTGAAAATTAATAAGTATGTCACAAAATGAATGGTGCCAAATGGTTTTAATGCACAATTCAAAATTGAAGTAACACAATGCTGTAAATTTTCTGAGGTCATTCACAGAACAGAAAGGGTGAGGAATAGAAATGAGAAATGGTTGATGGAAAATTAAGAAATGATTCAAGATAGGGAGAGAATTAGTAATATGGTGGGTTGTATAGGGGAGGTCTGGAATGCAAGATTGGGACTGAAGGCTATGCCCTGACTGATTGACTGGAGAGAGGGGGAATGCACAGAAGACTTGAGTTGGGAGGTAGGGGCTGATTTTGATGAAGACATGATTGGTGCAAAAGGGTCTTCAAACAAATTGCATAGTCCCATGAGGCTGGTTAATTTGAATTGATGGACCTCATTTTATTATCAGAGGTTGGCCTTTGGTCCAAAACTTAGAAGAATAAAGCAGTCCATTGATTGGCAATCCATCTAGCGGATTAAATATTCACTCCCTCCTCCTCCCACTTACTATGGCTGTAGTATATACCATCTAGAATATGTACTATCATTACTTAGCCAGGTGACTGCAATGGAAACCTTCCAAACCTGTGATTTCCGCCAGCAACAAGGGCAGCAGATACCAACTGCATGTTTCCCACCATCCTGACTTGGAAATATATTGCCATTTCTTTATCTTTGCTGGGTCTAAATACTGGAACACTCTAGTAAACAACTGCGCAGGATTACTTTCACCTTAATGGCTGCAGCATTTCAAGAATGAGACTCATAACCACTTCTTGAGGACAATTAGGAATTCACCATCAATGCTGGTCTTGAATTATATAAAGTCATCAAGGTTGTGAACAGGAGAGGAAATTGAAGTAAGGGTTGCTGCCAGGGAACCAAAGAACAGTGTTCTACTTAATTTAAGTGTTTGGGAGGGGGTTGGGATTCCAAAAAGAACTTGTCGTAGGAAGTGGATGGGGCAGGAGATGACCACAGATTTTTCAGATGCCAAGAGGAACACTTCTGTGCCTTCTAGCTCTTGGGAATCTTCCATCTGGTGGATGGGAGAGTTCTGTCAAGAGCTGTCACGTGTTTGTTTTGCCTCAAGATACTTGCGGTGGAAGTTTATCTTTGATTGCTAGCTCAAGTCATGTGGCGCCTCTGAAATGTCTTCCTTCCTGAACCATGGTTTGTTCTCTACCATAATGAATAGTGCCCTTGACCATACTTCATCTATTTCCCACACCTCTGCTCTCACACCTTTTCCTCCTGGCCAGAGCAAGGTTAAAGTTCCCCTGCTCCTTGCTTTGCAACACAACAGCCTCCCCATTCAATGGATCATCTTTCACAATTTCCACCAGCTCCAACAAGATTCCACCACTAAACACATATTCCCCACCCCTTTCAGTATTTCAAAAAGATTACTCCCTTTGCGACTCGCTGGTCCGCTCTTCCATCCCCACTCACTACTCCCCATCAAATAGCACTTTCCCATGCAACCACAGGAGATGCAGTGCTTGTCCTTTCACCTTTTGCCTTCCCACCAACCAGGGACCCAAACGGCTTTTCCAGTTAAGGTGCTGATTCAATTGCACTTTTTCCAATCCAGTATACTGCATTTGGTGTTTAAAATATGGTCTGCTCAGCACTGGAGAAACCAAATGCAGATTAGGTGATCAATTTGCAGACCACCTGTGCTCATCTGTCTGCAGGAGTGACTCTGAGCTGCCGGTTGTCTGCCATTTTAATTCACCATCTCACTCCCACCCTGACCTCTGTCTGTGCCTTCCTGCATTGTTACAACCAGGTCCAATGTAAGCTCATAGGACAACATCTCATATCTCAGCTTGGCATGTTTATCATCTCTCTGCAGGACCCAATATTGAATTCTCCAACTTCAGATAATTTGTTCTTTATTTTTGCTCATATCAGGACTAGCCACTTGTGCCTGCCAATCCTTCCTTTTTATTTTTTCATTTGTATATTGTGGCCTGCTGGGTATGTCCCAGTAGGCAGACTGTACAATGTCACTGAAACTCCACAACATTAGTGACAAAGCAACTCAGCTCTTCATAAATGTAACAGCTATATCATTTCACCCTATTACCCACGTTCCTTTAGTTCAACCTATTGCCCTCCCGTACCTTCTCTGCTACTTACACTAACTTGTTTTCCCTCTTTCTCAGTTAAGAACATAAAACAGTACAGCACAGGAACAGGCCCTTTGGCCCATGATGTTGTGCCAAACTAATTAAACTAGTAATTAAATGCCTAACTAAACTAATCCCTTCTACCTACACGATGTCCATATCCCTCCGTTCTCTGCACATTCATGTGCCTATCTAAGAGCTTTTTAAAACACCTCTGTTGTATTTGCCTCCACTACCACCCCTGGCAGCACATTCCAGACACCCACCACTCTCTGCATAAAAAAAAATTGCCCCGCACATCTCCTTTGAATTTTCCCATTCTCACCTTAAATGCATACCCTCTAGTATTAGACATTTCAACCCCAGGAAAGACATACCTGCTGTCCACTCTGCCTGTTCCTCTCATATACTTCTATCAGGTCTCCCCTCAGCCTCAACCGCTCCAGAGAAAACAACCCAAGTTTGTCCAACCACTCCATATAGCACATACCCTCTAATCCAGGCAGCATCCTTGTAAACCTCTTCTGCACCCTCTCCAAAGCCTCCACATCATTCCTATAATGGAGTGACCAGAAGTGAATGCAATACTCCAGATGTGGCTTAAACAGAGTTTTATAAAACTGTAATGCTACTTCCTAACTTTCGAACTTAATCCCACAATTGATAAAGGCAAGCATGCCATACACCTTCTTTAACACCCTGTCAACCTGTGCAGCCAAAATGTTCTGACAAAGAGTCTTCGACCTGAAACATTGACTGTTTCTCTTTCCACAGATGCTTCCCTGACCTGCTTAATTTTTCCAGCAGCATTTTTGATGTTATTTCAGATTTCTAGCATCTGAAGATTTTTCAGTTTTCAGGTGGTGCAATTATTAGCTACCAGTTGTACTCCACTCATTTTTCTCTATTGACTTCATACATAAGCAAATATATGGAGATGAGTATTTTTATCCATTATTTTCTAAATTTTATGATCAAAGGCTTATTTCTCCTCTTATGATTCAAACGGATGAGTTTAACAATTATTGGATTGCTGATGCTTGAAAACAGTGATACCTGATCTGTAAAATTGTGTAGTCGTTGGAGATTTTAAAGCTTCCATCTTAGCATAAATGGGCAGTAATCCCTTGAAAATAGTGCAGGGAAATTTATTGCCTTATTTCTGCCATTGCTGTGGCTGTCTCCATTTCATCAGGGTCCTCCAAATAGGTGTCTTGATCCTTAGCTAATTTAAGTTTATTAATTTGGGTTCATGCAATGTAAGTAGTTCCTCAACAAAACCAATATAGGCTGTTACCACTCTGACTTCCCCACTACTTGAAATCAGGGTGCTCTTTCTGGGTGATGGTGAGAAGTTTTGCTTCAGATTATCAGGAATTCCCCATGTGAATATATTGTATGTAGCAATTTCAGTGAATTATTGAAAGGTATCCCAGTTGTTGTTATCTTGATTGTCTTCAAATAAGGTTGCAAGAATGCAGTATTGTGAATAATGCGTGTGACAATAGATTTTTAGAAATCATGAATGACAGTTCATCTAAATCAAAATCTACAGTGACAATAACACTAACCAACTTGTTTAGCAGTTAATGATGCATTTAATGAGCTAATATTTCCTAAACATTGTTCACTATGCAAGCTACACTAGCAGTCTTTGTGTTTAAAAGTTTGAGAATCTTAATGCAAGTACATAGATCTGCATATAATTCATTCTAAACTGGAAGTGCATTTGGTAAATCCAATTACAGCCTGCACTGGCATTGTTGTTTCAAGAATATTTCCTGTTTTGAAATGTGGCATAAGGTGCCTGTAACTACAAGAATAGCATATATCTATATGACACTTTAACACAGGAAAAAAGTCCCATGCACTTCATGAGAATTTTATTAAATGAAATTTGACATCAATTCACATAAGGAGATATTAGGACATATGACCAAAAGCTTAGGAAAAAAGATAGGATTTAAGGAACTCTTAAAGGAGGAAAGAGAAGGAGAGAAGCTACAGCTGTCAGTAATGGAATTATTTTTAAACTTGGAAATGATGAAGAGTATCAAGTTCCCAGGAATCAAAGGCATTTAGATAGCGAGCGTTTGTTTATTTCTCCTACCAAAATGGATAATTTCACATTTTCCCGCATTATACTTCTTTTGCCTGATCTATGCCAAATCACTTAATCTACTCTGTATCCCTTTGTAGCTCTTTACTTTCCTATCTATCTTTTGTGTCATCAGCAAATTTATACCTTCAGTGCCTTTTCATCTCAGTAATTTGTCTAAATTGTAAAAAGTTGAAGCCTCAGTACCTATCCCATGGCACACCACTCATTATATCCTGCCAACCAGAAATAGACCTGTTTATGCTATTCTTTTTTTCCTTTTAGCCAACTAATCCTTCATCAACACCAATATGTTACCTCCGACACCATATCCTTTTGTCTCCCACAATAACTTGTGATGTGGCACCTTATCAAATGCCTTCTGGAAATCAAACTATTATATCCATTGGTTCCCCTTTATTCATAGCACATGTTACTACTCCAATAAATCGATCAAATGTGATTTCCCTTTAATAAAATCATGGTACCTTGTCTGATTATCTTGAATTTTTTTAATACCTCACTATAAAATCTTTGTTAATATCTTCAAACATTTTCCCCACTGGAGATGTTAAGCTAATAACCCTGAAGTTCCTTCTGTCTCCTCCCTTTTTAAATGAAGCAGTTATATTCATTATTTTCCGATCTAACAGAACCTTCTGCAATCTAGGGAAAATTAAAATCAAGGCATCAGCTATCTCACGAACCACTTCTTTCAATACCCTAGGATGACATCCATCAGGAGTCCACTGAAGACTTGTCAGTCACTCCTCCAACTATTTGCTCATTACCACTTCCCTGGTGATTGTAATTTTCCTGAGTTACTCCCACCCTCCAAGCTCCTGATTTACAGATATTTCTGGGATGTTACTTTTATCCTTTGCAGGAAGCAGAGATGACTGTAGCAAGGAGGAATTGCCATGGTGACATAGAAAAATGGATTTAAAGGGGATTGGAGCATCCAATGTTATGTCATGTTAAGATTTGCATCAGTACTTGGAAAAGATGAGCAAGAGGTTAACAGTGAGCAGGAAATAAAATTAGGTCAATCAATAGTAACATAACTGGGTATGACATCCTAAACTCTCCCAAACCATAATGGATTATTTATTAGTTTCATTCTTCTTGGTCACAGTATACAGTCACTACTAACTTGTTGGCAAGCAAAATACACGTTATAGATTTGCTAATATATGCACCTCAAGGCAATCCAGCAATACAATATGGTTGAGGAAAAGTGCAGATTGATTACTACTTTTGTTCTGGAAAGGAAACTTAACTAACATAGCACTTTAAAGTGATTACAACAGGTTTCTAGCCTTTAACCTCAATCAGAATCATCCTTTGAGGTTACTTATAGTAAATGGTTAGGAGATGCCACTTTCTTAATCCTCTCAGTGGTTGGTTACAGGTGATGCAGTTTTTAATGTCCTTTTTTTTTTGGTAAGTTTTAGAATATACTTGGAACTACATTTTGGAAGCTTTTCATATCTCAGGAGTTATTCTGAATCCATCATTAGTAATGAAGCAAGTGGATAGTCATGTATTATGAAATTGCATTCCAAGTCCCTATTTAGTATTGAGAGTCATTGCAGGCAAAATGCCTGTGGTTTTGATATTTCAAAATCCAAAGTTGAGTTTATTGTCATACACACAGGTACACGTATGCACAGGTGCAATGAAAAACTTACTTGCAGCAGCATCACAAATACATAGCATCATATAAGCAACATTCACAAGAAAAACATAAATTAAACATAAATTATGCATAATTTTTACAAGAAAGCACAATTAGAACAAAAAACAAAGTCCATTTTTAGTGCAAAATGGTCAAAGTGGTCATAGTGTTGCTAAACTGTAGTGATTAGGGTTTTGCCGTTTGGTTCAAGAAACAAATGGTTGGAGGGAAGTAGCTGTTCTTGAACCTGGTGGTATGGAACTTCAGGCTTCTGTAGCTCCTGCCTGATGGTAGTTGTGAAAAGATGTCATGGCCCGGATGGTGGGGATCTTTGATGATAGATGTTGCCTTCTTGAGGCAACGCTTCCTCTAGATACTACCAATGGTGAGGAGCGATGTGCCCATGATGTATTGGGCAGAGTCCACTACCCTCTGCAGCTTCTTGTGTTCCTGCACATTCAAATTGTTGTACCAGACCATGATGCAACCAGTCAGGATATTTTCAACAGGTTTATTATTATGTCAATGTTTGCCTGGAAATTGCTTGATTTTTGGTTGGCTATCATCATGATGTCCAGTTGGATTCTTTGAAAAAAGTTATGATGTTGGTCATAAAACATTCAAACCGGAGTTGAGTTTACACCCAGAAACAGGCACTGAAAGGGGACCTATGTGAATCCCAACAAGACCTCACCTAATTTCATGCATCTCCTGACTCTTTACTGCATAACAACCAGAGAATAACACTAGCCCTTAAAGTCACACTCCTAAGTGACAGCCTGATACACACTTAGGCTCTAATGGAGGAGACAGAGGCTGGACCAACTCCACATTCATCAAAGGGACATGCATCCATCATAAGAAGACCCTATCAGTAGGTGACTCTGTCCTTATGAGATATATCACGGCAATACACACATCTCTATTTACCACTGCAGAGTGGAGATCTTCACTGAGAAATGTATTTCATGAAGAAATTTGAGGTTATTTGTGAGGTGCCACTCATCAAGGAATACAGAGATTTGAGCATGCCATTCAAGTAATTGGAGCAGGGATTCACGTATATGTGTTGTAGACAATATAGATAGAACTGCAGAGCAGGATGTAGGGGGATTATTATGCATTATATGAGCTGCACAATAATATTATTAATGCATTGTAATACTGGTACTGATTGGAATGTGGAGTGGGTTGTTTGGGTTGCATTGGAGACTATGATTCTACAGGCTCCTTCGTACAAGTGTCACCACTAGGGAGTTCCCTACAACCAGTGCCAACGGTGCTTCCCTCTTCAGCTGATCCGGGAGATAAGTCTGTGACTGCTGAGATGAAACATCCTCCTTGTAGCTGCTGTTTGCTGCCTCCCTTCAGGTCACTTTGCTCCTGCTGCCCTTCAAGTTCTGTGTCAGGGCCCTCTGGCATCAAGTCCCCTTGCTGCTTTTCCTCTGGCAGTCACTGCCATTTTCATTGTGCAGCATGCAGTACGTGGCAATGAAGACTCTGCAACTGCTTGGAGCATATGATAAAGTTTTCTGCTCGGATATAAAATTAAGCACACATACAGGCAACCCTGCATTATGGGCGTGGATTGCATTCCTAGAAAACATTTGTATCATGATTTTCTGCAACACGAAGCCGTGTTATCTGTGCGTGTATCAAAAATGCAAGTTGTGAATTAAAGTAGATTTTGTGTTTATTTATTTACTATTTTTCACATGAATTTCGCAAGAGCGAATTTAGATTCTGTAGCCCAGATTTTTTGATAATGATTTGTGAATTCTGTAAGGGAAAATTTTTATATATCATAATACCTTAAAAAAAACAAAGGTTTTTTCTTGCCCTTTCATCAGGAAAGTATTACCTTTTTAGGGATCACTGGTTAGACCTTCACTGCCTGGTACAAATGACTGGAATTTATATGGTGTACAGTGAGCCCATTTGGACCTGAAAACTGCTAATCAGAGCCCAATGTCTGGTGTAGGACCCGAAGTGTAAACAGCCTTCTGTCTGAGACAGGTGGGAGAGGGTTTTATCTATGTGGATGTCCATCTGAATAATGAAGTGTGTGGGCTTTAGGAACCTAAGGGACAGCTGAGGTCTACACCTTCTGCTCCCCTCCTTCACCATTTTCATCTCCAGGTTGCTTTTGGGTGAATAATGGAGCCAGAAATTTAAGCCTATCCTTATTACCTTAATCAATTTGTCTTTCTCAAGGATAAAATAGTATACTGATCTAGATTGGAGCATTCTTTGAATTGGCTTTTAAGGTAAATATTGTGAAGACTTTTTACCTTGTTTCAGAACCGTAAAATGGTTCTTAAATAAAGAAACAATCTCTGTTTTGTCAGTGCCTTATATAATATGCTGTTGTCTTTTAAAGGCATGTTGGAGACATGTGAAGTGTATCAAGGTAGCTCCGGAAATTTTTGGAAACTAGATACGTGTGAAAAGTATCATCCAATAACTAAAATAACCCAAACTTGTTGCTTTGGAGAAATATTCTACCTCATTACATATATGGGTCTTCATGCTTGATAACTGATTCATTGATTTTACAAGGTTGTGTGTGTTTTACAGTTCAGTAGAAAGATTAATTTAAATTAATCAGGACAAACATAGTACTTTTGGATTGCTTATGCATGCAGATTAGAAGGATTTAGGTTAATGTGCTCCACTGTATTGAAATATTACTGACAATAGCTTAATTAATCTACTTCACTTCATTTCTTGATCAGCAGACTCAGTAAGGACAGCTTAGATGGCGAATCACTTAATTACTGAGAAACTAAGCAGCTAAATTGAATATTTATGTCCATCATGTAACTATGGCTAAGTGTTCCTTTAAGTTTGATTTCTTCCTTGACTTTATTTTGGCCTTAAACTAACTAAGGTAAACTAAGAAGTAGATTTCTAAGTTGCACTTACCTGAACCTTGTACTTGTTGGAAACAGGAGTGGTGCCAGAGGACTGGAGTGTAACAAATCTTAGTCCTTTGTTTAAAAATGGGTTTAAGGATTAGGTCAGTCAGTTTCACGTCTGTAGTGAGAAAACTTTCAGTAACATTGGGTAGGTACAGAATTAATAGTCACCTGAAGAAAAACACATTAATTAAGGCAAGCAAGCACAGATTTGTAAAGTGAAAATTGTGTTAAATCAACTTGATCGGATTCTGTGATGAAATAACAGGTAGAGTTGCAAAGGGTAATGCAGTCAATGTGATGTTCATGGATTTCTAGAAGGTTTTAGATAAGGTGTCCCATAACAGGCTTATCAGCAAACTTTGAATCATTCAGCTTGAGAGAGAGCATAGATATGAACTTGGGTAAGTAACAAACAACAGAGGACCATAGTGAATGGTTGTTTCTTGGACTGGAAGAAGATGAATAGTGTTACTCGCCAGGATCGGTGTTTGGACCTCTGCTATTTTGATCTATATTAACAACATAAACCTATGGCTGCAGACTGCAATTTCTAAATTTGCAAATGAACAAGTTGCTGTATTGTGAATTGCAAAAAGGATAGTGGTAGCTACAGCCAGATATAAACAGGGCAGTGTAATGGGCAGCTGAAGTTTAATGCAGACAGTGTGCGGTGATGCATTTTGGAAGAGGAATGAGGAGAGGGAACATAAAAGAAAAAATATAGTACTAAAAGGGGTGCAGGAACACAGAAACCTGGGGTATTGTGCACCAATCATTGAAAGCATCAGGACAGGTTGAGAAAGTGTTTAATAAGGCATACACAGTTTTGGGCTTTATTGGGCATAGAGTGTCAATGAGGAAAGTCACGCTGCATCCTTCTGAAACTCTGGTGCAACCTCAACTAGTATTTTGTGTTTAATTCTGGTTGCCACATTATACGAAGGATATGAAGTCTTTTTAGAATGTGTCCAGGAAAGATTGACATGAATGTTTCTTGGAAGAGGGATTACAGTTACAAGGATAGATTAGAGAGGCTAGAGCTGTTTTCTTTGAAGGAGAAAAGGGTGAGGGGAAATTGAATAGAAGTATAGAAAATGATGAGTGTTCTAGACAAAGTGGATGGTGGAAGGCTTGGTGGAGGGTTTAAAGGACTGGAGATCACAGACAAAAATGAAGGGGAAGAGAATGTAGAGTAACATCAGGGAATAAATACAGAGCATGGGTTGGAATCTGGAATGCACTGCATGCATATGTGGTGGAAACAGGTTTGATTGTGGTCTTCAAGAGGGATTTGAATATATATATGGTGAAGCAAAATTTGCAAACCTGTTGTGGGTGGAATGCCTATCAAGTAGGCTGGTACCTGATGTATGGTGTCAAGCTTACTGAATATATTCCTCCTTGAGTAATCAAACCTCACAGACGTACCTCAAGGATGCATGCTTAGCCCACTGCTCTACTCTCTCTAACTCATGACTATGTGGCTAAGCACAGCTCAAATGCCATATATAAATTCGCAGATGACACCACTGTTGTTAGTAAAATCTCAGATAGTGACGAGGAGGCGTACAGGAATGAGATAGATCGGCTGTTCAGTGGTGTCGCAATAACAACCTCAAACTAAATATTTGCAAGATCAAGGAACTGATTGTGGACTTCAGGCAGGGGAAATTGGGAGAACGCACACCAGTCCTCATTGAGGGGTCAGCAGTGGAAAGGGTGAACAGCTTCAAGTTTTTGGGTGTCAAAATCTCAGAGGATCTATCCTGGGCCCAACACTTGGATGCAATCATGAAGAGGGCATGCCAGCGGCGAGGAGTTTGAGGAGATTGAGAAGTATGTCACCAAAGACTCTTGCAAATTTGTACAGATATATGGTGGAGAGCATTCTGACTGGTTGCATCACAGCCCGGTATGGAGGTTCCAATGCACAGGATTGCAAGAAGTTGCAGAAAGTTGTCGACTCCACCAGCTCCATCACGGGCACAACCTTCCCTTCTATCAAGGACATCTTCAAGAGGTGGTGCTTCAAGAAGGTGGCATCCGTCACTAAGGATCCTCACCATCCTGGACATGCCCTTTTCTCGTTACTACCATCAGGGAGGAGGTACAGGAGCCTGAAGACCCACACTCAAGGATTTCGGAACAGCTTCTTCCCCTCTGCCATCAAATTTCTGAACGGCCCATGAACACTACCTCGTTATTCCTTCTTTTCACACTATCTTATTTATTTATTTATTTATTTAGTGGTTCATAGTAACTTTTATGTCTTTGCACTGTACTGCTGCTGTGAAATAACAAATTTCACATCATATAAGTCAGTGATAATAAACCTGATTCTGATTCTGAGACCAAGATCCCTTTCAGTAATCTGGATGTGGTTACACCAACATTAAGCTATTTTAGAGTACAATGCTATTTCAATACTTGTACCTTCACAAAACTCCAAAAGCTAATCAGAATGGAGCAGCAATCGTGTAACAAAATAACTTGCACAAATCAGGGTCCCGCAAATAGCAGCATGAGGATAATCGCATAATTTATGCAGTAATTTTGGTCTGTGTATAAATAACGGCAGGGACACCAAAATGCACTGCAAGATGTTCTTTGCACAGGCCTCAGTTTAAAGCTGACACCTCTGATATTGCAGCAGTCCCTCAATACTGCATTAGAGTTGTAAGCTAGATTTTTGTGCTCATCACTGGAGTGGGACCAGAACTCACTACCTTTGGACTGGGAGGTGAGTGTGGTACCATTGAGAACATACATGGTAATATTTTCATTTAGTTGTCTCCATGCATGTCCACATGGAGGATTCCCCAGGCCTGCTTATTACAGCAATGGACTCTCTAGCCTGTCTTGGTCTCCTTCTGTTTCTCTTTGTCTCCTTCTCTCCCACTTTGCTTAATGAAGGATCCTAGTACTGGATTCCACCTGCTGGGACTTGCTCATGCAGTTCCTCAAGTAATGATGAAGCAGTCCTCATAAACTTTGTAAAGGCCTCCTTCTGCCTAGTAGCATTTGAATCCCAAAAATGGCAAACTCATTGACTGATGCTAATGCATGTCTTGACTGTTCTGTGTGCTAGGACAGATATGCATTACCAAGGTCTAGAAGAGAAAATGCAAATTGGGCAATTTGCAGTATGGTACCAATTTTACTTTAATGTTCACTGAAATTGAATCACATGGAATACAAAAATGTATGTGATCTAGTTTCCAGGATAATATATATTTAGTAAGACCTTATAAAGCAATGTATCATCCAGTGTAATGTTAGCAATGGAATGGGAGATCCATTGGTATGCATATGTTGGATGTGTGTTTTGACTCTCCTGATACAAGATGCATGTATTACAGATGTATTTGATGAATTCTAATTAATTATTCATAAGACAGCATCAAAACATTCCTGGAAAGGTAGGGCAATGTGAATAATAAATGAAGAAATGGATAGATAACTCTTCAAGGACATACTGGGCCACAACTTGTTGGTCGCAGGGAGTTATTGTTCACCATTGACATATATACCAATGACGGACTTAAACTTTCACAGATCTGTTACTAGCAGAGTGCTGGTAAGTACCATTTAAATCCAAAATGGTCTCAAAATGGCTTGAAAAATTTTGATAGCCGGCAAAGCCATCCATTCGGGATTTGCTGGCTAGCAAAACTGTCAAGGTCTCAGAATGCGTCTTCTTGTTGCTTACTTTGAAAAGGATTAAAAATATTAAAATCAATTCAACATAATAAAAATCATATTTAAATGAAATCATTTGAAACACTTGTTCAATTAATAGCATTTTTAATAAATTAACTAAAAATGTAAATTACCTTATGCTTTTCCTTCTCCCTCAAATTCATTCCTCCCCATTTACATGAATGAACTTGATTCAGTGAGCAGATGTTCCAGTAAAACTAGAGAGGAAATACAAAATGTTTGTGTTGTGCCACTGGGCACCGTGTGGATTCTCCAGTACGAGATTGGTCACAAGCTTACAACTTCTATATTCGTTCTGGAGTCCCAAATATCCTGGTGTCAATGGGGGATACAGCTGACTGTTCATAATGAAATTGCTCACGATCCCCAGCAAGTTTCAGTTTATTAAAATATCCAATCAAGCAATTAGTAAAATTAAATGGAAAATAAATTGAATCTAAGTATTAATTGAAAATCTTTTTAGTCACCAGTTTAACCTTACACACACACTTGGCAATAAAGCTCATAACATATTAACATATATGGATACGGAAGTGCTTAAACTTAGAAGTACAATATTGCTTTCTGTAGTTGTGTTGCCCTCAGCAACATTTCATATTTGAAAGTTGTGTTAATATGAGGATAGTTAGTATCAAATTCGTACTAGTTTTCAAATATTTTGGTCAGTTGAAGTGACTCAACAAAGTAGAAGGATATAATTTGTAGTGTGCTCTGATGCCTACAATATATGTGACTGAGAGCAAATCTGGCCAGCTGGTGCATGACACAACAAATAGCTGCTTATGTCTAGTCCCAAATTATTGAGTTGTAAATGTCTAAGCAAACAATTTTATATAATTGGAATCTGGTGTATTTTATATAAAACAAATCTCTTCAAAACAAGGTAACTCAAGGTCATCATTTTCTGAGATAACTTGGAAAGCAACAAATATATTTGCCAGTCTTCTCCAGTGGCAGCTTACAAGTATGGAAAAGCTAAATATGGACACAAATGATGATAGAAGACTCAAAAGAAGAAATACTTTGGCCAGAGCAATACAAGTGAGACTTCGTTATTAATTTTTTTAATAATGCTGTATTTTTAAAAATTATATTATGTTCAAATCGTTATTCATTTTAAATGCACCAACTTCTGTGAGTTACAAATTATGATTCAAATTTGGAAGGAGATTTTGAATAAGTACTGTGGTTTAAACACATTAATTTAGATCTTTTGGTAGAAAAGACAAATCCAAAGAAAATTAGTAAAAAGGAAGATTCCAGCAATTTTATCTTTTCTTGCCCTCATATCAAAACTGATCCTGTAGATTTCCAGTAAAGGTAAGTTTTCCCCTGATTAGTTGGCAAATTTATGTGATTGAAAGAATCACAATTATCTATCAGGAGTCGGTAAGGAAATTTCCTTTTACATTCTAATGCCCAATCAAAAGAAATTACTTGATCATCTCTGATGAGAGCTTATTGAAGTGTCTGTCCAAATTCTGTTAGTGGAGATGCATTCTTTCAAAACCCAGCACTCCATGTCTTGTATTAGGATGACTCTGACATACTGTGAGCTCATCCGAGAGATCTGCCCAATTTACTGACTTCCAATCAACTCTAGGTAGTTGCAAGTCATCTGCCTATTTAGAATAGTTCAATTCAAGTGAAGCTACACTGCCAACCATGCTGTATGCCCAGGGCGGAGTCACAAGGTGTCTACTAGCATTATGTTAAAAAAAAAATTCATGACCAGCACATGATGTTCACCTACATATATTTTCTATTCATAATTTAAGGACAATATTAAAATTGGGCCAGAATTTGAAAGAGCAGAGTACGTAATGGTATCAGTTGGTAATTAGAGGTACACTTACACATTTTCTTGTGGCACGTTATAAATCACATGAAGATCACTCATTCCAGCCCTGGGACATCACATCAGTGAAGGTCAATCATTCCAGCCCAAGGACTTCACAGCAGGAGTTCTTCAGGACAGTGTACAAGGCCCAACCCTCTTCAGCTGCTTCATCAATGACCTTCGTTCCATCATAAGGTCAGAAATGAGGATGTTTGCTGATGGTCAGTGTTTAATTTCCTCTACAGCTCTTCAGCAAACGAAGTACCTCATACTTGCATGCAGCAAGATCTAACTAAAATTCAGGTACAGGTTGGTAGGTGGCAAGTAATGTTAACGTTGTGAAATTGCCGAACAATGACCAGCTTAAACAAGAGGGGTTCTTACCACTAAATTTGTCATTCAGTGGTACTATAATATAGACCCACTAGAGTGTCACTTTAGTGGGGCTGTATTATAGATTTCCCCCCCTCCCCCCACCAATAGTGAGTGGGAACTTGAGGAGCAGGTGTGTAGAGAAATTGCTCATAGTTATAAGAATAACAGGGTTGTATTAGTGGGAGATTTTAATTTCCCCTATATTGACTGGGCCACACAGAGGGATGGAATTTGTGAAATGCGTCCAGGAAGGTTTCCTGAGTCAATATAGAGAGATCTGCTTGGGAGAGTGTAATACTGGATCTCCTCCTGGGGAACTAGGCAGGGCAAGTAACTGAGGTAGCAGTCAGGGAGCATTTTAGCTCTAGTGACCATAATTCCATTAGTTTTGAGACAGTGATGGAAAAGGATAGGCCAGGTCCACAGGTTAGGGTAATAAACTGGAGCAGGGCTAATTTTGGGGGAATTAGGCAGGATCTAGCAGAGGATGATTGGGTGAACCCGTTTGAAGGGAAAGGAACCGATGGCAAGTGGAAGGCTTTTAAGAGTATGATATCAAGAGTCCAGGGGCAGCATGTTCCTGTTAGGGTGAAGGGTAAACTTGGCAAGTTTAGGGAACCCTAGTTGACGAGAGATATTGAGGCTCTGGTCAAGAAAAAGAAGGAAGCATATATTGGGTTGAGGAGGTCAGGGATGAATGAATCCCTTGATGACTATGAAAAGATTAACAATACACTTAAGAGGGAAATCAGGAGGGCAAAGAGAGGGTGGAGTGGCTTAAATATGATGAGCGTTTGTCGGCTCTTGGACTGTACTCACTGCAGTACAGAAGAATGAGAGGGGACCTCATAGAGACATTTAAAATGTTGAAAGGACTGGACAGAGTAGATGTGGCCAAGCTGTTTCCCTTGGCGGGTGAGTCCAGGACCAGAGGGCACAATCTTAGAATTAGAGGGTACAGGTTTAAAACAGATAAGGAGAAATTTCTTTAGCCAGAGGGTGGTGAATTTGTGGAATTCCTTGCCACGTACAGCAGTGGAGGCCAGATCATTGGAGGCGTTTAAGGAAGAGATAGATGGATATCTAATTAGTCGGAGTATCAAGGGATATGGGGATAAGGCCGGAAATTGGGGTTAGAATTTTTTTTTGTCCCCCCCCCCCCCCCCCCCCACAATTTCTCATTTCTTTTTCTTTTTTCCCCTTTTCTTTGGAGCAGACTCGATGGGCCGAATGGCCTACTTCTTCTCCCTTGTCTTGTGAGAGATGTATCTGGCAGGTAGGATTAAGGAAAATCCCAAGAGATCTTTAAATTTTTAAAAAAAATTTTATTTACAGCATGGTAACAGGCCTTTCTGGCCCAATGAGTCTGCGCTGCTCATTTTAAACCCAAATTAACCTACCCGTACGTCTTTAGAATGTGGGAGGAAACCAGAGCACCCAGAGGAAACCCACGCAGACACGAGAGAATGTACAAGCTCCTTACAGACAGCGACGGGAATCGAACCCCGATCGCTGGCGCTGTAATAGCGTCACGCTAACCGCTATGCTACCATGCCAAGATGTATTAAGAGTAAAAGGGTGGCTAGGGAGAGAGTAGGTCCCCTTAGAGATCAGCAGGGCTGCCTATGTCTCGAGTCATAGGAGATGGGTGGGATTTTTAATGAATATTTCTCCTCTGTGTTTTCTGAGGCGAAAATAGTGCTCGATCAAGAGATAAGGGAAACCAATGGAGATGTTTTGGAGGACAGCCATATTACCAGGGAGGGGTATTTGCAGCCTTACAGCTCATTAAAGTGAATAAATCCCCAGGGCCTGACCGAGTGCATCAGACTTTTTGGGAAGCTAGAGAAGAAATTGCAGAGGCCTTTGCAGAGATATTTGCTTCATCGTTAGCCACTGGTGAAGTTCATTGAAGGCCGAAAGGTGGTTAATGTCATTCCGTTGTTTAAGAGGGGTAGCAAGGGCAAGCCAGGGAACTACAGGCCAGTCAGCCTGACATCAGTAGTGGGGAAGTTACTGGAGGGAATTCTGAGGGACAGGATCTACCCCTATTTGAATAGACAGGGTCTGATGTCTTTCTGTATGGGAAGTTGTGCTTGATGAATCTTTTAGAGTTCTTTGAAGAGCTAAGCCAAAGGGTAGGGTCATGGATGTTGTCTGTTTGGACTTTAGCACGGCCTTCAACAAGGTCCCGCACGGCAGGCTGGTCTGGAAGGTTAGGTCCCATGGAATACAGGGGAGCTAGTTAGGTGGATTCGAAATTGGCTTGGAGATAGGGTGGTGGTTGAGGATTGTTTCTTGTAATGGAGACTGGTGACTGGTGGTGTGTCACAGGGGTCATTGCAGGGACCCTTGTTATTTGTTATTTATATCAATGATTTAGTTGTGAATGCATAAGGCTTGATCAGTAAATTTGCAGATGACATGAAATTAGGAGGTGTTATTGATAGTGAAGAAGGTCATTGTAGATTACATGGGGATCTTGATCAGTTAAGGAAGTGGGCCGAGGAGTGGCAAATGGATTTCTTTACAGATAAGTGTGAGGTGATGCATTTTGGAAAGTCAAACCAGCTTAGGACCTATATTATGAATGGTAGGGCGCTAGGGAGTGTAATGGAACAGAGGGACCTATGAGTACAAGCGCACAGTTTGTTGAAAGCAGTGTCACAGTTCGAGAGGGTGGTGAAAAAGGCATTTAACACACTGGCCTTCATCAGTCAGGGCGTTGAGATTAGGAGTTTTACAAGTTGTTGGTGAGGCCACACTTGGAGTACTGTGTACAGTTTTGGTCACCCTGTAAAAGGAAAGATGTGGTTAAACTGGAAAGAGTGCAGGAAAGATTTACGAGGATGTTGCCAGGGTGAGAAGGCCTGAATTACAGGGAGAGGTTGGCCAGGCTAGGTCCTTATTCCTTGGAACATAGAATGAAGGGTGACCTTAGAGAGGTGTTTAAACTTATGAGAGGCATAGATAAGGTGGATGGTAAGAGTCTTTTCCTCCGGGTAAGGGAGTCCAAAACTATGGGGCAGAGACAGGGTGAGAGAGGAAAGCTTTAAAAGGAACCTGAGGGGCAACTTTTTCACTCAGAGGGTGGTGAGTATATGGAACGAGCTGCCAGAGCAAGTGGTTGAGGCAGGTACAATAGTGTAATTTAAGAAGTACTTGGATAAGTATACGGAGGAGAGGGTCCTGGAGAGAGATGGGCTGAACACAGGAAATTGGGACTAGCTAGGTAGACAATGTGGTTGGCATGGGCTTGTTGGGCTAAAGGGCCTGTATCCATGCTGTATTGCTCTATGACTCTGTGACTCAACTAATCCCCCATAATTCTGAGGGTCACCATTGACCAGAAACTCAACTGCACTCAACAGAATACTGTGGCTGAAGTGCAGGTTAGAGGCTGGATATTTTGCAGCATGTGACTTACCTTCTGATGCCCCAGAGCCTTTCTACTATCTACAAGGCATAAGTTAAAAGCATGATGCAATATTCTTCATTTGCCTGGATGAGCGCATTGCCAACAATGATCACCCTAAAATTCATTCCCTCCACCACCAGGGCTTGGTGGTTGCCTGTACCATTTACAAAAAGCACTGCAGTTACTAGCCCAGGCTACTCCAACAGCACCTCCCAAACCCACAATCTCCACCACCTCAAAGGACAAGGGCAGCAAGCCGATGGGAACAGCATCACCTGTAAGCTCCCCTCCAAGAAATGCAGCATTGGAAATGTATCATTGGTCCTTCATCATCGCTGGGTCTAAATCATGAAACTTCCTGCTCTACAGCATTATGGGAGTATCTTCCCCAGAAGATTAGTGTTTGAAGAACACTGCTTACCACCACCTTCTTGAGGGCAATTTGAGATAGCAATGATACCAAAAATGATTATTGAAAAAGGTAAAATAAGTAATTAAATAATAGCAAGCAACTAGCCTCAGTTATTTTGGCAGAAAAATTTAGATTAGTGTGTTGATAACAGTCCTCCTTCAATATCTCCAACCAGTCTCAATTGCTCATCTTGTTTGTTATGTGCTTAGAAGTATTGACTGGAACATGTGGCCAATGGTAAAGTAGAAACTCTCACTTGTGATGTTGAGGAAAGCTTTCCACAAAGTTTCAGTGATTTCTGTGGTTAGAATTTCTCTTTTTCCTTTCATTAGTTCTGTTACACATCAGATCTGGTGGATCTCTTTCTTCCAGCAGCCATGATGTCATCCAGCTGGCTGAACTGTCTGTGCTTATTAAAGAATCCACACAGATCAAAGCAAGAAGGAAAAGTAACTTTTTAATTAACATTTTAAACATTTTGCAGACCACTAAGATTGGAACATTGAATGATTAAGGTAAATGTTTAAATGTTGTTAAAAAGGAAAGGAATTCCAGTCTATTTAAAACTAGTCTTATTTTGAGCCACAGAGTTTGCTAAACCTTAGCCTCATGCAAAGAGGCATAACACCAGGTTACTTCAGAATGAGACTAGCTTGTAAATTCTTTGGCCTAGAAATTCTGTCATGCAGCCCAAGTTTAATTGTTCAATGCAACTGAATTTATATTAAAGACATCTGTCAAAGAAAATCAGGAATACTGTGTGGGTTGTGAAGTCTGTAATTTTCCTCTGGGTCTTTCATGCATCTGACGTGCTAACAAATTGAGTTGCCTGGACAATTACAGTGGTGCCCGATGGTATACAACTTGTGATTTCTCATTGTGTTTACATACCCAGAATGGTGCAGTCTTCACAAATATCAGTCCTACTTTGTTATTATTTAAAGGATATTTGCTGAGCAGGTTCCACCCTGCGGAGTTCCTCACAGAGAACTGGCTGTAGATCAGGGCCTGCTTCTTGCCCTTCCCTTTAACTTCACACCATCCTTCTCACACCCCCTCATTTCCTCTGCACTAACCATACTGGCAAAACGTAGAGAGGGAGGGTCTTGAAGCCTGTGAGAACATCTAAAGTTGATTCTAGTGCACATGAACACCAAAGCTTTGTGTGATTAAATTTTGCATCCGTGGGGCCTTAAAATAAACATTTTGTTGGCCTGCTACACATAGCAGTGCTCTGTTTATTGCATCTTTCCAAGAATTTCAAGGCTATTATGTTCACAATCATTTTGTTGGAGAATGTTGAAAACAGCATAGCCTGAAGAGGAGTGCTGAAACACTGAGTGACTTCAGAGTTTCACGCTAAATTACTCAACTGTGGAAATACTGGAGTGGCTGTCAGTTTCAGGGCATTATGACAGTGAAGTCCAATACCTTCATCGTTGTTATTGCTGCGAAGTCTGTGCCTTTGGGGTCATTATTACATCTCTGATGCTCATGGTAGACCACAGATGGTAAAAGCCTTCAGAAGGAAATTCAAAAATAGTTTTAACAAGAAAACAGAAAGAAATTATGATATGCATGAATAATTTTAATTTTGGAAAGATCCTACTGGCCACTACAAACAAATGAACCATTCACTATTGCTTTGTTCATAATGTAGCACTTTATATCTGCTAAGCAGCTGATTTTAATCAAGCTGGACTGCAGTAATTTCCAATACATAGAATCGTTGGCGCATTCTCTTTCATTCAGCCTTGTTCCAGTGCAGCTAGATTTCTCCCTGTGGCCACTGTTAGGTCAGGCTTATTATAAAGCTGAATGATTTTGTGTTATGTGTTATTATGTTTTTAATTAGTAACAATTTAGTGAGGCTTATGACCTAGCAACTTATGTTAGAAAGCTTTGCTTATCCAGAGAAAAATAATTCTCTTCACAGAAACCAGATATATTTTGCTCCTTTCATAACAAAGGCAGGGTTCTGTTTTTATGCATCATCATATTTGTATGTGAAGTTGCGTAGCATACAAATGATGTGTGCATTTCTTATTACTGGTAAATGCCATTCCATTTGCACTAGTTGGTGAGGAGGGGAGGGGCAATATTAATGCACCATTCAAACAAAATATATGATTAAAATGCCCAATGATAGTTACCTTTTTGGAAACATTTCAGTTTCTTGTTTTTATTTAAACCTTCACATGCAAGAACAGTTATTAATGCTGTTCCAAATGCAATAACCATTGAAATCTCAACAGGTAATATTTTAAAGCCTCATTTGACAGTACAGCTATGTGCTGTGCATCATAGATCAGAATCTCATTATTTTAACCATTATACAGACTTTTTTTTAACTACAGATTAATCTACTATTTAACTTAAATCTTGAAATATCCAGCCCCAGTACAGCCTGTCCAGATCCAGCAGTCCCAGTGCTATGCTAACATTGAGCATAGATGAGACACAAGAGACTGCAGATGCTAGAATCTGGAGCAACACACGAGATGCTGGAGGAACTCAGCGGGTCAGGCAGTATCAATGGAGACAAATGGACAGTCGACATTTCGGGTTGAGACCCTTCATTAGACTAGATGAAGGGTCTCGACCCGCTGACTATTTCCCTCCATTGAGTGTAGGCTGTTGAAGCCATTGAATACAATTGTTACAAATTTCTGGTCTGCACCAGGTATTCTTCCATGTTTAGATTCTTAGATATATCCTCCAAGTGAATTTCACGTTCCCCATGATCAGAATTCAAATTTTGTTGCACTTCATTAAGTTACACAACCTTTTATGTGAACTGAATATGACTATCTTTCACCTGCTTCCATATATGTTCCTTCTGTCTTTCTAGATGTAGACTGATAAATGTTGTAGTGAAGTGAGACCAATTGCAAAATGACAAAGTAATTTATTCTTACACAAAATAAAAATGGGCAGATTATTTTCTACTGGGAATTCCAATCCTTTTCACAACAATCCTCATAATATAGAAAATAATAAAACACACCACTCTAGTCTTCTGAGCAGACTGAATTCATTTTCAGCACTATACCCAAGAGTTTTCCCCTGTGTCTGGCTTCTGCTCTGAATCAACTGCGAATTCTTACATTATTATAGTGATTAATTTTCAGTAATATTTAATTTATTATAAAACATTTTGGTATAGCCTGAAGTCATGAAGTTCACAATATAAATTCTGATCTTTAGAAATAAATTTTAAAAAAAGGCCTGGAAATGCTCAGCAGGTAAGGCAGCATTTGTGGGGAGAGAAACTATTGCTAGGGCTTGTCGACGTGAGGAAAGAGGATGTGCTGGAACTATTGAAAAATTTTAGGATAGATAAGTCACCAGGGCCAGACAGGATATATCCAAGGTTATTACAGCAAGCGAGGAAAGAGATTGCTGCGCCATTGGTGATGATCTTTGCATCCTCACTGGCCACAGGAGTAGTACCAGATGATTGGACGGTGGCAAATGTTGTTCCTTTGTTAAAGAAAGGTAGTAGGGATAACCCTGGGAATTACAGACCAGTGAGTCTTACTTCAGTGGTGGGAAAATTACTGGAGAAGATTCTTAGAGACAGGATTTATGGGCATTTGGAGAAGCATAGGCTGATTAGGGACAGTCAGCATGTCTTTGTGAGGGGCAGGTTGTGCCTCACGAGCCTGATTGAATTCTTTGAGGATATGACAAAGCACATTGATGAAGGTAGAGCAGTTGATGTGGTGTACATGGGTTTTAGTAAGGTGTTTGATAAGGTTCCTCATGGAAGGCTTATTCAGAAAGTCAGGAGGCATGGGATCCAGGGAAACTTGGCTGTGTGGATTCAGAATTAGCCTGCCCATAGAAGACAGAGGTTGGTGGTAGATGGAGCATATTCTGCCTGGAGGTCGGTGACTGGTGGTGTTCCGCAGGGATCCGTTTTGGGATCCCTGCTCTTTGTGATTTTTATAAATGACTTGGATGAGGATGTGGAAGGGTGGGTTAGTAAGTTTGCTGATGATACAAAGGTTGCTGGTGTTGTGGATAGCGTAGAAGGTTGCTGTAGATTACAACAGGCTATTGATAGAATGCAGACCTGTGCTGAGAAGTGGCAGATGGAGTTCAACCTGGATAAGTGTGAAGTGATACACTCGGGAGATCGAATTTGAAGGCAGAATACAAGGTTAATGGCAGGACTCTTAGCAGTGTGGAGGAACAGAGGGATCTTGGGGTCCACATCCATAGATCCCTCAAGGTTGCCGCGCAGGTCGATAGGGTTGTTAAGAAGACTTATGGAGTGTTGGCCTTCATTAGTCAGAGTTTTGAGTTCAAGAGCCGCGAGGTAATGTTGCAGCTCTATAGAACTCTGGTCAGACCACACTTGGATTATTGTGTTCAGTTCTGGTCGCCTCATTATAGGAAGGATGTGGAAGCTTTAGAGAGGGTGCAGAGGAGATTTACCAGGATGTTGCCTGGATTGGCGAGCGTGTCTTATGAGGATAGGTTGAGTGAGCTAGGGCTTTTCTCTTTGGAGAGAAGGAGGATGAGAGGTGACTTGATAGAGGTGCACAAGATGATAAGAGGCATAGATCAAGTGGACAGTCACAGACTTTTTCCCAGTGCGACAATGGCTAACACGAGGGGATATAACTTTAAGGTGATTGGAGGAAGGTATAAGGGGGATGTCAGGGGTAAGTTTTTTACACAGAGTGGTAGGTGCATGGAACACACTGCCTGCAGAGGTTGTGGAGGCAGATACATTAGGGACATTTAAGAAACTCTTAGACACATGAATGATAGAAAAATAGGGGGCTATGTGGGAGGGAAGGGTTAGATAGGTCTTGGAGCAGGATAAAATGTTGGCACAATATTGTGGGCTGAAGGGCCTGTTATGTGCTGTTAACCCTGTTTCTCTCTCCACAGATGCCATCTAACCTGAGTATTTCCAGCATGTTCTGGTTTTATTTCACAACAATCCTCATAATTATAGAGAATAATAAAACACCACACTTTTTGTTAGCAAACTGAATTTATTTTTGGCACTAAACTCAAGAGTTTTCTCCTGTGTCTGGCTTCCAGTCTGAATTAATTTAAGATTCTATCACCCGCAATCTTTCACTATTTTTAAAATTTTATTGTGACTGAATTGTTTCCAATCAGGACAAGGAGCAAAACATTTGAGCTCTGATCTTCACCCATTATTCCATTTCCACAGATTGGCTCTCAAAGTAGCTCCCAAATCTCTCGTAGTTGTAGCCGTGTAGGCCCAATCTTCTGATCTCACTGAATGATGCAATTTCATCATGCGCTTGATATTTTTATTGGAACATCTTAATAAATGTCACTGTCCTAAGCAGATAAGGTATGTACCTCTTCTCCAACTAGTACCTCTGGAATCAATCCAATTACCTATTTAGCTCCCTTTGCAGCAAATTATTAGTAGGAACTACCTGAAATTATCCTCCTGACAAAAGTACAGGTGGATGATGTGGGCATGGTTACTAAGACCACCACTTATTGCTCATACCCAATGTGGTGGAGTGCTTTCTTCTTTAAGGCTGCACTCCAAATTGTGAAAGTATGCAAAGCTGCTGAGTCAGGAGTTCTGGAATTTAAACCCAATGTCAGTGAAGGAACAGTGATATGTTTTCAATTCAGAACTGTGTACAATTTGGAAAGGAATTTCCTGATGATGCCACTTCTGTGTGCTTTCTGCTCTTCTCCCAGATGGTCAAGGTTTTGTACTTGGTAAGTGCTGTCAAAGAAGCCTTGGTGGGAAGCTGCAGTGCATTCTGTAGATGGCCCACCCTGCAACCATCAAACACTGATTATGGAGGGAGTGAATGTTTGGGATGGTGCATAACGTGCCAATCAAACAGACACATTTCTGCCCAGTCTATTCTCAGTCATCAGCAAAGTGATGAAAGGTGTCACCATCAGTCCTATCAAGTAGCATTTACACTTCAGAAACTGCTCATTGAAGCTCAGCTTGGGTTCTGTCAGGGCCACTCAGCTCCAGACCTCAGCAGGGCCCTGGCCTGAACTTGTACCAAGGAGCTGAATTCCAAAGGTAATGAGAAGGTGACTACCATTGACATTGACAATTTGATTGAAAGTAGTATCCAGGAACCCTAGTAAACTCAAAACACTGGGCATTAAGGAGAAAACAGTTCAAAAATCGCAGTTGCACAAAGGAAGGTAATTATGGTTGCTGGGCATCATTGCAGGACCTCCTCAGGGCAGTGTCATAGACCAACTACTTTTAGGGTCTTCGACAATGATGTTCCTTGGAGTTTCAGAAGCGTTGGATGCTCATTGATGGTTGCATGTATTTAATTCTGTTCACAAGCAGTCCATGTCAGCAGTGACCAAGGTAACATTCAGGTGTGAGCTACTAAGTGGTAAGTACATTGGTGCCACAAAAGTGCCAGGTGATGACCATCCTGCACAAGAGAATTGACCAATTACTCTTGATATTCAATGGCATTATCATCACTGAGCCCCTAAGCATCAACATCCTGGATGTCATCAATAACCAGAACCTCAGCTGTACCATCACAGGGCAGCACAGGTGCTGTTGTGCTGTTATTGGTGTTGCTATCTTACAGATCCAGGAACCTGGGTTTGATCCTGACCATGAGTGTTGTCTGTGTTTGCATGTTCTTCATAGCGCTTAGGTTTCCTCTCACTTCCTAAAGATGTGCTGGTAGGTTAATTGGCTGCTAGAGATTACTGCTTGGTGTAGGTAAATGAGAATCATAAGTGAGTTGATGGGAATGTGAGGGCAAATAATTTACAGGATTACAGGGAAATAAGGAGAGGGGGAATGAGACTGATGGGTTGGCCTACTTATATGTTGTAATAAGTAAGTAAATAACATAAATACTGAATGGTCAGAAGGTCAGAAGCTGAATGTCCTATTATGAGTCCTTCACCAAAACTTTACAAGGCAAGTCACAAGTGTGATGGAATTGTCTCTGCTCGCTCAGATGAGTGCAGCTCCAAAAGCACTCAAGAAGCTTGTTGCTATCGAGGACAAAGCAGTCCTCCACCACCCTAAATGTTTATTTGCTCATCTATCAGTATACTATGGCTGCATTCTGTGCCGTCTAGTTCACTTGACCCTCATTAACCTGTGAATTCCACCACCTAGAACAATGTCGCCAGCAGGTAAATGGGAAACTACTATCTGCAGATTTCCCTCCAAATTGTACACCACCCTGACCTGGAGGTGCTTCCTTCATTATCATTTAGTTTAAATCCTAAACATTGTGGGTATACCTTCACGAGAAGAACTGAAGATGTTCAAGTGGTGATTCCCCACCATCTTATCAAAGGCAGGAAGGAGTGGACAATAAAAACCAGCATTGGCAATTATATCCATGTCCCAAAAAATAAACATATGAAAAAAGCTCCAAATGCAAAGCACTGGAACAGATTATTGACCTTCAGCAACAATAACCATTTTCTTGTATAAAATGTACAACTCCAGGTGTTGGAGAGTTTTCCACTTTGATTCCCATTGGCTTTGGTTTTACCAGGGTTTCTTGCTGTTGCACACAGTTAAATGCTGCCTTTATATTTGGAGTTTAAACTCTCATCTTGCCTTTGAGGTTGAGCTCTCTTGTCCATGTTTAGAGCAGGGTTGTAATGAGGTTGGAAGCAAAGTGGTTCTGGCAAAACTCAAAGTGAGTGCCAGTGAGCATGAATGAGTGTCATTTGAAGCACTGTTGATGACACCTTTCATCATTTTACTGATTGTTAATAATAATTAATTGGAGCAATAATTAACCAGAATGGATTTGTCCTGCCCTTTCCTCTTTCCTAGCACCTCCAAAACCATTTCCATTGCAGTGTTAAAATCCATGGACTCTCCCAGGTTATGCTTTGCTTCAACATTTCCTACATTTGTGTCAGATGTAGAATAATTTCCAGTACCTGCCCAAGCCACAATGTAATCCCCCTTTAAGAGGCGCAGACCAGTTTCAGCTGTGTGAACTAGCTTTCACTGGTGTTTGCCTCTCCCAGTATCGGCCTATTGCTGAATCAACCAGCCCCTGATCAATGCATTTAATGCTGGCTGGACAATATAATCATTATAATGAGAAGGCAGCACAACATTAGTCTGCTGCTTATATTATGCTGAACAGTTGCAGGTCAATCATAGAGTTATACAGCACAGAAATGGGCTTCTCGGCTCAACTCACACATGGTAACCAATGTACCTTCCTGAGCTAGTCCCATTTGCCTGCATTTGGCCCATATCCCTCTAAACATTTCTTTTCCATGTACTTGTATCAAAATCTTGCCCCTCAGGTCCCCTTTAAATCTTCCCTCTCTCACCTTAGACCGATGCCCTCTAGTTTTAGACTCCCCATACCCAAGAAAAAGACTGTGACCATCCACTTTATCTATGTCCCCACAATTTTATAAACCTCTATAAAGTCACCCCTCAACCTATCCAGTCTCTCCTCAAAACTCAAGCCCTCCAGTCACAGCTGCATCCTTGTGCATCTTTTCTGCACCTACTCTAACTTAATCACTTGCTTCCTATATTATAGCAACCAGAATTGCACACAAGATTCCTGGTGTGGTCTCACCAATGGCTTGTACAGCTGTAACATGACGTCCCAACTCTTGTACTCAATGCCCAGTCCAATGAGGGCAAGCATGCCATTTGCCTTCTTCATGACCTTGTCTACCTGTGTCACCATTTTCAGGGAATTATGTGCTTTGTACCCCAGGTCTCCCTGTTCCACAACACTGCCCAGGGCCCTGTTTTTTTTTAACTGTGTAAGTCCTGCACTGTTTTAACTTCCCAAAATGCATTACTTCATACTTGCTTGAGTTAACTTCCATCTGACATTCCTTTGCCCACTTTCCCAGTGGATCTAGATCCTGTTGTAACCTAAGATAACCTTCTTCACTGTTCATCGCCAATTTTGGTGTCATCCGCAAATCTACTATTCATGCCACTTACATTCTCATCCATATTGTTAATATATATGACAAACAACAGGAGACCCAGCACCAATCCCTGTGCACACCTTTGACCACAGACCTCCAATCTGAAAACAAACCCTCCACTTGACTCCTTCCAGCAAGCCAATTTTAGCTCACACTGGATCCCATGTGATCTCACCTTCTGGACCAGTCTACCATACGACACCTTGTCAAAAGCCTTGCTAAAGTCCATGTAGACAACATCAACCACCCTGTCCTCATCAATCCTCTTGGTCACCTCTTCCAAAAGGTCTATCAAATTTGTAAGATATGATTTCCCATGCACAAAGCCATGCTGCCTATCCTTAATTAGTCCTTGCCTTTCTAAATGCAGATAGATCTTGTCTCTCAGAATCCCCTCCAGTAATTTTCTCACCACTGATCTTAGGCTTATCAGCCTGTAGTTCCCTGGCTTGTCCTTGCAGCCCTTCTTAGCCACCCTGCAGTCTTCCAGTCCCTCGCCTGTGGCTAAGATAGATACAGAGATCTCTTCCAGGGCCCCAGCGATTTCTTCCCTTGCTTCCCATAATGTCTTAGGTTACACTTGTCAGGCCCTGGCAATTTATCCACCTTCATGTGCCTCAAAACTGCCAGCACCTCCTCTTTTGTAATATCAATATGTTTCAGGATGTCACTATTCTCTTCCCTGAATTCCCTAGCTTCTATGACCTTCTCCACAGTAAACACAGACAAGTACTTATTTAAGACCTCATCCATCTCCCGTGGTTCTACACAGTGATAACTGCACTGATCCGGAAGAGGACCTATCCTCCCCCTAGTTATCCTTTTGCTCTTAATATAAAGTCTTAAAATCTTGTAATACTTGTAAAATTTCTTAGGATTCTCCTTTCCCTTATCTGCCAAGGATATGTCACATCCTCTTTTTGCCCTCCTGATTTCCTTAAGTCTACTCCTACATCCCTTGTATTTCTCAAGGAATTTGCTTGATCCTAGCTGCCTATGCCTGACATATGACTCCTTTTTCTTGACCAGAGCCTCAATATCCCTAATCCTGCCAGCCTTGTCTTTCACTCTAATAGGAACATGCTGGCCCTGAACTCTCACTATCATACTTTTAAAAATCTCCCACTTGTCAGATATCCCTTTACCTACCAACAGCCTTTCTCAATCAACCTTTTCAAGTTCCTGTCTAATGTCACAAAATTAACCTTGCCCCAATTTAGGACTTCAACATGTGGACCATCATGTGGATCATGCTTTAGTCTCCACTTCCATTTTCTACTATGAATGAACTAAGTCCCAATTGCAGGGAAATTATTGGCTTTGTTCAGAAAGTAGGAAATTCCTTCTGAGATCAATAATAATCTACTGTAGCAGAGCGCTGGCTGCTTTTTGTTTAATCAAGTGTAATTGATGCAGAGATTACGCCAAGCAAAAATGAAGTTGGGCCCAGTATTCATTTAGAAATCACAGTCATGCAAGTGAACAGAGTGAAGTCTGAGGCTAATCCTTGTTGCCAGTAATACTCCCTCTATTTGCACAGATAACAATTGGCCACATGAGATTTCTTTACTCTGTGACTGGTCAGAACTGTTTAATTATAGCTGTGAATGAAGTGAACTTAATAATTTAATCATATTCTGAAATACTTGTCCTCGAGAGAAACTCACTGTTGACAACTAGTAATATAAAATGTTCAATATTTTATGTCATTCTCTCTTGCTACTTAGTCTGACCAAGTTTAGCATTTTTAATTGTCAGACTTACTTTAAAAAATCATTTACAATTGACTTTATCTATTGACCATGAGAGACTCATTTTTCATACTTTGAACAGACAAAAATTCTTGCAAGCTTATAGCTAGTGATGGCCTGAAGTGTTAATTGAAAATCTATAGGTAATGTACAATATTTTTGTATAGGTTTTCAATTACTGTTTCCTTGGTAATTTTGTAATTTATTTAATTGGAGCCTTTTATCACTTCATAAATGAAATTTTAACATTACTTTTAAACCGCAAGGTTTTGAACAAAAGTTTCCTCATTCATATTTAATAATTAATACCTTTACTCATATATAGCATGTAGGATTAACAGACATTTATTTATCGCCCATCCCTTATTTCCCTAATTCTTGAACTGCTCAAGTCTGTGAGTTGATGGCACACCCTCAGTGCTCTTTGGTATGGAGTTCTAGAAATTTGCTTCAGCAGTGATGGATGAACAGTGATAATGGCCACATCATGATGGAATAAGACTTAGACAGAAGCTTGGAGTTGGTTACATTATCATCCTTCTGCTGGCATTTTCCTTCCAAGTGCTGGTGTTTCTGGATGTAGAAGGTGCGGTCAAAAGAGCTTTGGCAAGCTGATGAAGTGTATCTTGTAGATGATATACAATGTACCTGCGGTCCACTGATGACATGGAGAGTTAAGTGTATAAGGTGGTGAATGAGGCGCTAATAATAACAGGCTGCTTTTTCTTGAATTAAAAAAATAGAAAAAGTTGGATGGGTTAGGCAGCATCTGTAGAAATAGATGCAGAGTTAAATTTGAAGTCAAAGATCCTTCATCAGAAATGAGGGAGAGAAGAGATTCTCTTTATCCTTCTCTTCCCCGATTCTGATGAATATTCTTCAACCTGAAACATTAATTTTATTTCACAGATGCTGCCTGACCTACTGAGTGTTTCCAGTATTTTCTGTTTTATTTCAGGATTTCAGCATCTGTAGTTTTTGATTTGGCTTTTCTTAAAAGTTGTCAAGCTTGTTTAGTATTGTTGGACTGTACTACATTGTATTCCTAACATGTGCCTTGCAATTGAAAATAAGCTGAATGTCATGAGAAGTCAGAAAGTTACTCTGTGGAAAACCCAGCCTCTGAACTGTAGCTATAAACTTTCTGGTTGGTCCATTTCCGTTTCACTTCAATGGTGATCCACTCAAGAAAGGTTGTATAAATAAACATTGCTTATCATGGGAAGCTGGTCAACTCTCTCTTGTTGAAGATGATCATTGCCTGGCACTTGTCTAGCTCTAATGTTATTTGCCACATGTCAGTTCAAGCCTCGGTCGTAATGCATCTAAGAAATGGACTGGTTGAATGTCTGAGGAGAATGAAACTGAACACTGTGAAGGAGACGAGAATTACTCTCCCCTCATCTTTGGAATTCAGCTCACTTCACTCTGGGCTAAGGTTTGAAGGCAAGCAGAATGTCAAACGTTCCACAATAGCATTGTTGACTCTAACTATAATAGTTTCCCGATGAGTGTGAGTGGACTAATGGAATAGTAATTAGCCAGGTTGAATTTGTCCTGCTTTTTTGAGACAGGATGTAACTGAGCAATTTTTTCCTCTGGTGTTACCATGTTGGAAGAGGTTGGCAAGTGGTTTGACTGGTTGCGGGGCACAAGATTTCAGCAATACATCTGAAATTGTCTTTGTTCATAGCTTTTGTTGTATCCAGTTCTCTTGGAAGTTTCTTAATATCATATGGAAGGAAGCTAACTGTTTCAAGAGTGGCTTTGACAGGGGAACCTCAGGAGGAGGATGGGATGGCTCATCTTCTTGACATGGCCTGTTGAGTGGGGTTGCCAAATGTTCCAGTCAAGCCTTTGAACTTAATGGACTCCTCCATCATTAACAATATTCTTGGACCTTTCTCCTTCAGTTAGCTATTTAATTGTCTACTACAGTTTAGGCTGGATGTGACAAGACTGCAGAGCTTTGATTTCTGGTCTGTTGGTTGTGGGATTGCTTCATTCTATTCATTATATGGTGCATTTGCTGGATAGAATGTATGTAGGCGTATGCTGTTCCTTCTCCAGGTCGGGACCTTATATTTTGTACATTCCAAAGTTGCATTTCACCTAGTGTAGGATCACAATAACCCTTCTACATCTTTGATTGAACTTGGGTTGGTCCCTTGACTTAATGATAAAGGAGGGATATTGATTGTCCATTGTGGTAGATGGATTGTGGTAGACTATAAATCTGCTGCTTATATTCCACAGTTGCTCACGGATAGCCTATTTTGAACCTCCGTTCTCAATCTACCCAATTTAGCACTTAGTAGTGCCATACAACATTGGAGAAAGTGACATCAGTGTGAAGGTGGGAACTACATCAACATAGATGGCATGCTGGCACTCCTACCAATACTATCTTGGACTGATGCACCAGCAAGTTTGATTGGTGAGGATGAGAGCAGGTCTGTGTTTTCCCTCATGTTGATTTCTTTGTCATCCAGCACAGACACAGTGTGGCAGCTTTATTCATTAGGGCATAACCATCTGGGTCAGTGGTAGTGCTACCTAGTCTCTTGGATATGGACATTAGAGACTCCCACTCTTGGCCCTTGCTAGTCTCGGTGCCTGTTCCAAATGATATTCAACATGAAGGTTTACTAATTCATCAATCAACGGGAAGTAGGTGGGAATCTGCAGAATGATTCTTTGTCTGTGTTTCAGCTGATGTGACAAGACTCTATGGCAGTGGAGACATGGTTAATGGAACTGGACATAGCCATTGATATTGATGAAAGACCCTGTGACTGACTAAAATGTATGCTTCTTTGAGTGTAACTTTGGTAGTCTTTCGCCTGGCATATAACCTAAATCATTGTGAAATTCCCCTCGTACTTATAAGAAGATGAATGGGCTGAATCAGACATTGGTTGCAGCCATGTATAAAACTGTAAACTACACTGAGAAGCCTTAGTTTGAAGACTGAACATTGTTTCAGATTTTAATGCTGAGTTCAAGTCTTCTGAGGCTAATACAATTACTTCATAAAGCTCTGCACTTGACATGCAACAGCTTTTCAATTTTGAACCAAATAAAACAAGGATGTCTTTTGAATACAGGTTGTGAGTTCAGTATTGTTTGTGTCTTAAAAGGGGAGTAAAATAGTGGACTTGATTTTAGCTTTAGTGGTGGATAGGTAACAGATGGTGGTAGATCAATCAATGGAAAAGAAAATTGGGCGTCTTTTTGGGTCTCACTATATTCATGCATAATTTACAATTGTAAGTAACATAGAAGCATTTTGACATATTTTCATCTTATTTGAGACATGATGTTAATTTAACTTTTAAGGTTCAAAAACCCAAAAAGTATCAGTGCACAGAGTCTGTCATAATTATCCCTTGGAATGCAAATAAATGTTGGTTGTGTAATGTTTAAGGTTAATAAAATGATTAGTTTCTGAACATTGTTTTCTATTATCTAGGACATGCTGACAAAGTAGAAAGCAGACGGAAGGGAAGACACAAACCAGAGGATAAAGATCTTAAGGAAATTCCAGTAGGTAGTTTGAACCATAAATGTTTGTAAACCTAAATATTCACTTGGACTTGTTGATTAAATTGTTGAGAAATCAATGTAAATATTAATATGTACATGAAATTGTAAGAAATAATTAACAGTTTGGCCATTATACCTTTCATAACCATGCTCATTTTTCTAAAAAGTATTCTAAGGGTAGAATTTTCAATCAAAAAATATCAAGAGTGAATATTTAACAAGCTTGTACTGCATTCCTGTGTGTCCTGTTTTAATGCACAAATTTTGTTTTTTAACGTAAATGTGCCTTTATAAGAATGCACTTATGCTTTGCTTAAGAGCATAAAAATGTCTTAAGTGTCAAAATTCACAATCAGTAGTCCTATAGTAAGATTGTTCTTTCAAAACCTGAATATAATATAAATGGGGCTATAAATTTTCAAAGGATATTTCTTTATTAAAAATGAAATTCAGAAGTGAATTGTGGCCACAATTTTTTTCATCCTGAGTTATTTTCCTGTAAATGATTGATCTGTTAATATGTAGTTGCATTTATAAAATCTTGGAAGTTCTGGTATTTGGAATGTAGCAAAAGATAATTAGGGAGTTTGATTCTAATCAAAAATTTGAGAAGTAATTTCCATAACAAGCTATCATGCATGACCATCAGAAACTGACAAGATAGTGAAATACATCATCATTAAACTACACAGATTAACAGGGTCAATCAATAACTTTTACAAGCAAGTTCCTGTAGATCTAGTAGCTGATCTTGGCCAGGTAAATTTGAATTTGGATAATGCTCTCATTTAATTAATTCCTTCATTATTAAAATCCCTTTTCCAGTGTAAAGATTATTTGTTAAAATTATTTATTGTTGCAGACAAATGTTCCTGATCTGTGTCAAAGAGAATAATTTCAGAAACAGAAATAATGATTTGAAAAGATGTTGCTTGGTTGGAATCTGAAATGGCTACAGAGCTAGTCCCAGATATCATAGTACATAATCTAAATTACATAAAATTAAAGCCAATACAACTGAATGTCAGATTAACAAAATGGCCATAATACCACACAAGCTATAATATCCAGTTCAATAGAGGAGACTCTCTGTGATTTATGTTATTTTGCAGATAATTAGGAGTCCTCAGGATTTGGTATTAAACAAAGAACAGAATTTTCTGAGTGTGAGAATAAAGATTAATTGTCACAAACCAGCAACAAAAGAAACACACTGAGCATGATTCAGTGTTAAAAACTATTTTATTAATCACTACTTATGATAATACGTAAAATAAAAGTAAAAATGTTAGTATGTTAGAATTCAAAAATGTTAAACCTCGAACGTTAACCCCAAAACTAAACTCTTCGTGTGTGTGTGTGTGACAAAGTCCAAAACTCCCAGTTCCGGAATGGTTCTTAAAGTTCAGTTCCGCAAGCCATAAGGTGAAACGTGAGCAAGGGCTTCTTCAACAACCACCGTTGTCTGAAGATAAGATGTAGATGTAGAAAAACATAGAGAGAGTACATACGAAATCCAAATGTTCCACGATGGAACCCAAACGACACTTCAGTGTTTACTCGGTAGTGACTTGCTCACCCCGAAAAGCATCCGAACCGTGGTCGTCCACACACAAATACCTGTTTCCTTCTACAGGTCAGCAACAAAGTGAACTCCACCGGATTACTTCCAACTTCCATACATGGATTTCAGTGGCAAACACAGTTATTGTTTCTCATCCATCGATAGAGAAAACAAGCAGGCTGGTGTCTCTCTCCCTTCTCTCTCTCTCTTTCTTCTTCTTCTTCTTCTCCAACAACGTCATTACGTCCTTTATCTTCTATTGACGTAAGCACGCCCCACACACACATATACACACACTCTCTATCTTAAAGGGACTTTCACTGAGTCCATAACATAATGGAGTAAAAGTTGTAAACATTAGTATTATTCAAACAAAAGAGGTAAAATATGAATGAGCTGTCTTGCACAGGACTTTGTCATTTGAAAATGTTGGCAGTTAATTGGAATGGTGGATAATAGGAATGTGGATGCTGGAGATTGCTTTGAATTCCAATTAATGGGCTTTGACTCCAATTAAGAAAAGTGCATTCTAAGTACATTGTGCTACAGTATGTGATTCTCATTTTCAAGTGATTCAAAAGCCATGTACTTCTCCCCTCTAAGGATGTGATTTTGATATGCAAATATTGCAAGTGTTCATAAAGAAAATGAAATACGATAGGCGCTCCCTAAGTGATATATATTTTTAAACAAGACCTCATGAATTCTTAGGGAACTAAAGTCAAAGAGAAATTGCAAAAGCTTTGAATTTCTAAGGCTGTAAGTCATGCCAGATATGTGTCAGTGTAACTCCAGGCGCGATGTGATATTCTGCAGAACTAAATCTGTGCACATTTATTGATTGACTTACTTGTATGTCCACTGGTGTAGCTGTGATGCAAATCAGGTACGTATTAGGAATGATGCACTGCTGTGACTGAAGATTAAAGAGAATATATAAAATAAACTAAATCTAGATGAAGATTGTAGTTGAATGCTAGGGACTTCACGTGTAAGAAGATACAAGCTTGGATCACTTAGTTGAATGTCACATAGCTGCACTGGAGACCCAAAACATCCTAATTCAAGATCACCTGCCCCAGAGCTTCTGGAGCACACAGCTGCAGAAAGTACTATGGCAAGACTGATCTCCAAATGGTTCTTCAGGAGACTGAGTGTTATTAGGAGAGAGGTAGCATTGGCACAAAGTAATACCTGCTACAAGCTTTTGTCATGGGAAGGTCAATGGTCAGGCAAATTGATGTAAAAGGCATGATTCCATTTCGTCTTTGAGCACCAGCTTGGACTTCCTGTATAATGAAGCATGGCATTATGGCTAAAGGAGACATTAATTAAAGATCTTATAATCTGTGTTTCCCTTTACTCCCTTGAATGAATACTTGAATGAAAAATACTAACATGTTTTGCTCTGTTTCAGTAGGATAATGCCAACAGATTACCTGCATAAGGTGTCTGATGATGCCTATTCTTAGTTGCTATCTTTCCCACAATTTTCTTAACTTGTTACAAGAGCAAATTGTATACAACAATAAGCTGAGTGCTGGGAAGAGAGACATTCAGAAGACCGCTCCCAGACAGATTCAGAAGGTGCTGGGAATGTGGGAATTCTCCAATTGTAGGGAGTTTACAATTAGGGGGTACCAATTTAATAGCCACAGTCATGTGCACTGTATTTCACAGCCACAAGTGGTTTCAGTGATGAAGAATGTGTTGGTACTGCTCTGAGAAGAATGTCAAAGGAATGCCACAGCTGGACAGAGACTGAGCTGCTGTTGTTTAAAACTTATCTGCAGGAATAATGAGTGGTTATTTCTTCCTTGCAGGTTATTAGTAGAGCCTAGCACACCTTGAAAAGGATATTAGGATTACAAAAGGTGGGATTGTTGATGGTTGGAGATTGATTAATCTTTGGAATTCTCTATCCCAGAGGGTTGTGAAGGTTTAGTCATTGAATTAATTATAAATAGGTTTTGAATATTAAGGAACTTGAGGGATATGGAGTAAGAGCAAAAAAATGAGATTGGAGATTCACCAAGATCGATGTTGGTGAATGGCAGAGCAGGCTCGAAGGATTGGATGGCCTCTTCATGCTGCTTATGTTCTTAAATTTATTGGAATTTCTGACCTAATAGAACAATTGGATCTGTAATCCCTGGCAATTCCAAGACCAGTGCTTCTCAATGGGCCTCCAAGGCTGTGGCAATAGCTGAAAAAGTTCTGCTGGATATTCAGGCTGCAGCATATCACAATATGAGAGACACATGACCTTGCCCCTTAGTATCCAATTTAGGAAGTGCCATAAGATGGCCCAGTCACTAACTTTAGAGATACACTGGACAATGTCCTACCATCCCCACCACACCTGCCCCCTTCCCCCCCCCCCCCAATAAGGAAGCAAGGTGTTAAGAGAAGAGGGCACACAAAAAGCCAAGCAACTCTTGTAACAATAGATCCCAAGATGTACCTAGAAGAGACATTGGAATGTCAAAAAGATTCATATAGGAATTAGTGTCAGGAGAAAATGCATTGACTGCTGCTTATTGTGATGTTCCTTGTATTAAGGGAGAATTTATACTTTTGAGACTTACAATTATCTTGTGCTTAATTACTTGATTTGACAATTACTGTTGGTGTGGTCACAAAAGAAAATGTATGTTTAATTTGTTGTTATGTGCTAGAATGGATAATCAATTGAATGATTGGTCCGTTTTATTTGCAGGTGAGAACAAGACAACTAAAGATGTAACAAGTGAGGTTGTGTTTAACAGCAGGAAATACTTAAATTAGTTATGATCTGATGCCAATAGAAAATGCTGGAAACACTGGTAGCATCTGTGTAAAGGGGAACAGGGTTAATGTTTCAGGTCCTGAGACCCTCTGTTCCCAGTTCAAGCAAAGGGGGTCTCATATCTGATATGTTAATTCTGTTTCTGATTTTGTTTCAGATTTTCATTTGCAGTTTTTAAAAAAATTTCATCTATGCTCTGATGTCCCTTGCAACAATTAGAGTCCACTGAGTGACTGTGATCAGGAGGCTCTGGGCCATATACTCAGTCTGCAGAGTGTCACAGACAAAGGAATGCACATATTCCAGCCTTTCTGAGGATCAGTTGTATCACCCATAATCTTGGCAGGATATCTGAGCTTGAACATATTGAAACACTTCTCTTCACCAATTAAGGGTGAATATATACCTCAAATACCTTGAAGGTTTTCTAGGTTTTCTAGGTAATAACTTTGCAAGATGCATGTGCCACGTGAGTTGCATCACTCCTCATCTGTTGTTTGCAACTCTTAATAAAGTTTAATTTTATGAGTGTAGGAGATTTGCCTTCACAAACTATCCATTAACGTGATTTTCTGTTGTGAAGCACTCTGGGGGGTCTGAATTGTGAATAATAAATACATCAGGATAAACTTGAGAAAATCTTGGGTGAATATGCAGTATTTTTTTCCATGCTTAACTGAAGTATTTAAGAAATGAAAACAATTCAATTGAGAAGGTTGTATTTAGGACTGTAGGAGCTCATAAAACATCACCCACCCCTTCTATTTCACATTGGACCCCATGACACAAAGGATTTGATTAGACCTTTGCCTATATCTTGCTATTATCTTACTTTATGTGTATGTGAAGAGCTAGTTTCTGTTTACAAAAAAGCTGGGGAATTTAACAACTTTGGTTGTAAAGAAGTGGCAAGATAGGTCCATTTAGAGGTAACTGGCTTTTCCAAGACTCAGGGTGCAGTTGGTAGCATCTACATAGCTTTGGAATCTCCATCATGCCACCCCCTTAACTAACTCAATAGAAATGATTTACACATTCAGAATGCACAGATTGTGTGTGGTAAGGTGCAGAAGATCTTACAGCCTTGAGTTTATCCTGGGAAGGGATGCTGTGGAGACAGCAACTGGTGAAGGCCCTGTGAGAAATAGTCCCTGGGTAATTTTAATTTATGGCCTTATCACAATCCCTCCTCACAGACTTCTGCTGAAGCTGACAGTCCTAATTCAGAGGCTGGAAAGCAAGTGTGAGAAATCCCATGTTTGAAAGTCCCTGTTGAAGGCCTAAGGAAGTGGTCCATTACAAGGTCAGTGATTGTGGATTATTGGGATTTATCCTGCTCCTCCTCAATCGCAAAGAACCTTACGAAAAATGTTGTTCATGTGCTCATGTGGGCTTTTTCTGACATGATCCAGCTTGCCAGCAACTTCTGGTAGTTCCAAGACAGCATAATCTGCACTATTCCCTGTTTTTTGAATTATGCTTCAATATTTATGAAGTTGTAGCGGTTGCTACCATGAAATAAAACAAGACACTAGTCAAAGGATTGCCAAACAAGAACTGGTTTATTTTCCCGCCTTGCGCCGGCCTTTTAAGGGAGACTGTTCCCGCCCAATGCAACCGGCAATGATGTATATGCTACGTCATCAAGTCTTTCCCGCGCGCGGGTTCTCCCCGCCGCTCAGGGAAAACGAAGGCCCACCGCCATCTTGGGCCTCATCGCTCCGACGCCGCGCGACCTGACTGCCGAGCCGGTTCGCCTGCCCTGACGGCGAGTCGCTACACAACCCCCACCCCCCCCAGAACCAGCGATACGGTCCCCAAGGTCTGCGGGCTGTGCCAGCCGCCGCTTAGGGGGTCGGCCTCTGCGTCGCGGCGTTGAAACCTCAACCGGTTGCTGCAGATCTAAATGGGCCGGTTTGAGGCGGTCTGTTGTGAAAACCTGTTCCCTGCCCCCAACATCCAAAATAAAGGTGGATCCATTATTCCTGATGACTTGGAACAGTCCCTCATATGGTCGTTGCAACGGTGCCCGAGGTGTGCCCCTGCGAACGAAAACAAACTTACGGTCTCGTAGTTCTTTGGGCTGGCAGGATGGGGCTTGACCGTGCCGCGAGGTGGGAATTGGGGCCAAGTTGCCGAGCTCCTCGTGCAGTCTTTGTAGGACTGCTGGGGGTTGTTTCCCTTGGTCTCGAAGGGCAGGTATGAAATCCCCTGGGGTAACTAGGGGCGCCCCGTACACAAGCTCAGCTGACGAAGGGCGGAGGTCTTCTTTGGGGGCAGTGCGTATGCCGAGCAGGACCCAAGGCAGTTCGTCAACCCAGTTAGGACCCTTCAGGCGGGCCATCAAGGCTGATTTCATATGGCGATGAAAATGTTCCACTAACCAGTTTGATTGAGGATGGTAGGCCGTGGTAGTGTGCAGCTGCGTCCCTAGCAGGTTCGCTAATGCAGACCAGAGACTGGAGGTGAATTGGGTGCCTCTTTCTGAAGTGATGTGGGCCGGAACACCAAAATGTGAGACTCAAGTTGTGAGCAGCGCCCGGGTGCAGGAATCAGTCGTGATGTCAGTCGGGGGGGTTGCCCCTGGCCACCTCGTGAACCGGTCCACAATGGTAAGGAGGTACCGGGCTCCTCTTGAAACCGGCAGAGGGCCCACAAGGTCGACGTGTATGTGGCCGAACCTCCTACAGGTAGGCTCGAACTGCTGTGGCGGGACTTTGGTGTGTCGTTGGATTTTTGATGTCTGGCAGTGCGGACAAGTCCTGGCCCACTCACTGACCTGTTTGCGCAGGCCATGCCAGACAAACTTGCTGGCGACCAGTTGGACAGTTAGTCTGATGGACGGGTGCGTCAACCCAAGTACCGAGTCGAAAACGCATCTCCGCCAGGCTTCAGGGACTATAGGGCGGGGCTGACCTGTCGCAATGTCACAAAGTAGGGTCTGCTGACCTGGACCAACCAAGAAATCTCAGAGCTGCAGGCCCGAGACTGTGGTCCTGTAGCTGGGCAGCTCGTCGTCGGTTTGTTGTGCGTCAGCTAGGGCCGTGTAATCGACACCCAAGGACAGGTTGTGGATGGTCAGTCTGGAAAGTGCATCAGCAACGACATTATCCTTTCCGGAGACATGTTGGATATCCATTGTGAATTCGGAAATGTAGGATAAATGTCTCTGCTGATGAGCTGACCAGGGATCGGAGACTTTGGAGAAGGCAAAGGACAAAGGCTTATGATCGGTGAAAGACCTGCCTTCTAGAAAGTACCAGAAATGCCGGAATTCGAACAGGCCGAATGGGGTGATAATCGCAATTTTGGGGACGTCATCCGGATGGACCGGGATTTGGTGGTATCCCCGAACGAGGTCCACTTTGGAAAAGATGCGGGCCCCGTGTAAGTTCGCTGCGAAATCCTGGATGTGGGGGATGGGATAGTGGTCCGGGGTGGTGGCGTCATTCAGCCTGCGGTAGTCGCCGCAGGGCCTCCACCCTCCGGTGGCTTTGGGGGCCATGTGCAGGGGGGAAGCCCAGGGGCTGTCTGACCTGCGAACAATCCCCAGCTCTTCCGTGTGACGGAACTCTTCCTTTGCCAGGCGGAGCTTGCCTGGAGGTAGTCGTCGTGCTCGGGCATGAAGGGGTGGCCCTGTAGTAATGATGTGGTGTTGTACCCCATGTTTGGGCCTAGAATTTGTAAACCGAGGTGCCAAAATTGATGGGAATTCAGCTAGGAGCTTGGTGAAATCATCACCAGAAAGGGAAATGGAGTCCAGGTGCAGGGCTGGTAGGCTGATTTCTCCCAGGGGATAGGTCTGGAAAGTGTTAGAGTGGACTAACCGCTTCCCTCACAGGTCGACTAACAGGTTGTGGGCCCAGAGGAAATCGGCTCCTAGGAGTGGTTGGGCGACGGTGGCAAGGGTAAAGGTCCAGGTAAAACGGCTGCCGCCGAATTGTAATTGAAGTGTACGGGTACCGAAAGACCGTATCATTGTGCCGTTGGAGGCATTGAGTACAGGACCTGATTGCCTGTTACGAGTGTCGCGGCCGGTCGGGGGCAAAATACTGACCTCTGCTCCAGTATCAACGAGGAAACGCCGTCCAGATTTCTTGTCCTGAAGGAATAGGAGGCTCTGTCGGCGGCCAGCCGCCATAGCCATCAGCGGCGGCTGGCCCTGGCGTTTCCCTGAAACCTGCAGGGTGGGCGGCATCGACGGGCCTCCGCACCCCACCTCTGATGGTAGAAACACAGCTGGTCGCCCGTGTTGTCATCTGTGTTCCTGGGGTGTGGCTGCTCGGTTGCTGGGACTGGACGAGGCGGGCGTTGGGTTCACGGGCTGGTGATTTGGCCGACGGATGAACCGCTCTCGCGTTTGGCCTTCCACAGGACATCTGCCCGGGTGGCTACCTCACGGGGGTTGCTGAAGTCAGCGTCGGCTAACAGCAGGTGGATGTCATCGGGGAGCTGTTCGAGGAAGGCCTGTTCGAACATCAGGCATGGCTTGTGTCCCTCGGCCAATGCCAGCATCTCATTCATTAGGACGGATGGGGATCTGTCCCCCAGGCCGTCCAGATGAAGCAGGTGGGCGGCGCGCTCCCGACGGGAGAGGCCAAAGGTCTGAATCAGAAGGTCTTTGAAAGCCGGGTACTTATCTTCCTCCGGAGGCGACTGGATGAAGTCTCCGACCTGGGCGGCTGTCTCCTGGTCCAGAGAGCTGACCACATGGTAGTATTTTGTGGAGTCAGAGGTGATCCTCCGAAGGTGGAATTGCACTTCGGCCTGGTCAAACCAGATGCTGGGACGAAGTGTCCAAAAGGTGGGCAGCTTGAGGGCCACTGCATTGGCTGCTGCGTTGTCGTCCATTGTGCGGGTCCAAAATCTGTTTGGACAGTCAGGGTCACCAATGTAGCGGTTGCTACCGCAAAATAAAACAAGACGCTAGTCGAAGGATTGCCAAACAAGAACTGGTTTATTTTCCCGCCTTGCGTGGGCCTTTTAAGGGAGACTGTTCCCGCCCAATGCAACCGGCAATGACATATATGCTACGTCATCAAGTCTTTCCCGCGCGCGGGTTCTCCCAGTCGCTCGGGGAAAACGAAGGCCCGACTGCCGAGCCAGTTCGCCTGCCCAGACGGTGAGTCGCTACAAAGTCGCCTTTTGCCTGTGGTGGTCAGTCTCCATGCTCCTGAAAGCCCGAGAGAAAAAATTGCAAAAGGGTTGTTGCATAGTGTAATATCTTTGCCTGAAGTATTCTCATCAGCTTCGCAAGCAAGTACCAGATATCCTGGAAGTTGTGTTGTCATGTCCTTTGAAATTCTGCCCTCCTTCTTTTTACTCTATAATTGAGGATTTTTGCAAAAGATTGTGGGGTATATGAGTCCTGATGAAGGATCTTGCCCAGAAACATCGACTGTTTATTTCTCTCCATAGATGCTGCCTGACCTGCTGAGTTCCTCCAGTATTTTGTGTGTTGCTCCAGATTTCCAACATCGGCAGTTTCTCTCTTGTGGGGTGTATGTTTATCTTTTGAATGTGCTAAATTTACAATATGGAAGCTTATTATATGTATTCTGTTTTCTAAGTTAGGTTCCATCAGAGTCAATAAAATGCATTTCAGAAATTGTAGTATCGCACATCTGCTACTATAACATAGGAAAAAGGACAAATTTCCATTTTATCCAGTTCAGATTGCTGTAACCTCTGGGTATCAGATAGAGATTCAGCATTTATTCAACCTGCTTAAGAGAATGACTGGCATATTTAGACAGGCACAAAATCCATAATAGTGTCTGTACAGGGTTTTGGAATTTTGCAATGATGTCCAAAGATACTGCTAGAATCAATAGCTCTTGTCCAAAACAGCTGACTAGACAACTGGCCTGAATTTTGTACACTGTTGATATTTTTGATTATTTTAGTAGTTAAAGATTCATCGCAGCTCTTTTAATAACAATCATTCAAATGCATTCTGCCTATCACATAAACTGGAAATTGAGAGTAAAACCTATATTGTTTACCTAGTTTATTAGATTCAGCAAGGATGTATATGTGGCAACATGTATTCTATCAATAACTCCCGTGCCCAAAGAATACTGCTGCTCTGTTAAATTGTTTTCTGTTGGTGAGTCATGTTTGTTGGCAAGGAAATTAGTTGTGCTACTCTCCAAAATCCATGCATCCATCACCTGCTTTACGCAGCAGTGAGCTGCTGATTGACTAGTGTGACACAGAGCTCTGATGTCTGAACTAACTCAGTGGAAAAGAAATTGAGTGCTAGTATCATTTTGAATTGCTTTAGCACAGCTTAGAAAGTAACTTTATTTCATGTAAGTAAATTCACATGGCTTGTTCAGTTTTAATGTTGGTATAACGTTTGGAGGAATCTAAAAGCATGAAGATAGCATTCAATTATTTTCAAGTCATGTTTAAATCCATATTCTCTATTGTTTCTATCTATAATGGTTGAATTGTTCTGTTTGAGAATTGTCCTCATTGACACCATTAAAAAGGAACCATGGTTGAAAAGTATGATCTATTCTGAATTATAGAAGACCTGACTTACAGAATCTGACTTTATGCAAATTCTCTCACAAATTTTTAAAGAATTTTTCAAAATAGCAGTCATTATAAAATGTTTTGTGATATTCATTAACACCTGGATGTGTTCCATTATATGTTCCAGTCTATGTTCCATTAATTTAATTATGGGGAGTGTTAGGGTAAATATAGAAGATATTCAATAAAATGAAAGTTTATGCAGAGCAACACAATGTGGCTAGTTACAGACTTACAGAAAAAAGTTTATGGACAGCTCTTGGAACGGAACCCCTACATAACCCAAGGACTGCCTGTAATGCAGTAATGCTTGCTGTAACCAAACTATTTTATTGTAGGTCATTGGTTCAAGGAAGTATAGTCACCATTGTCTTCAATGTGAAGCTTCATTTGTATCTAAATCCCAACTGGAAAAGCATAATCAATGGAAACATGAAGAAAGAACACAGGCAACAGAAATGGATAGGAAAGTTGCAAAAACAGTTGGTCGAGGTAGAGGTAGAAAAAGGTATGTTGTTTTTGCATGGAATATAATGACATCATTTAATTTGCATGACGTTTTTAATGGGTTGGAACTCTTTTGGGGGGGGGGGTTAAATATTTACCTTTTTTTTTGCAATTTCTATCCACAATTACAGCCTATTTTATATGTTTGCCAATGAAGACATACATATTATCTACAGAACCATTTAAGTTAAAGCTATTGTTTATGACGTACATAAATACAACTTTTGTTCTGAACTCCAATTTCACATTAATTTTTAAATGAGCTGTTGGTGCTTAATGCACTTAACAGAAGTGTACTTATTTGGCATGTATGGAGTATGTGATATATTAATATCACTGTTTGGATGCAGGATTATATGTCAAAATACTTATGGCAAAATCCATAAAAACTGGAATAGTGAACTGCAATTTTATTGATAGAGTTATCCAGTGTAAAATAGAATATAACATTAGTGGCCAAAAGAGGGAGATTTTGATATTGAATGAATTTTCTTTGAAGTTAACAAAAAGTAAAACTGAACTAATAAGCTACCTGTCCCTCCAGCATGTCAGGTATTTCTCCCCACTTATCAACACTTACTCCCAAACTCTCAACCCATCCACTAACTTGCAACTCCTCCAACTTTGCTTCCTACTGCTAACCAGCTTTTCAGCATTCATGGTGCTTTCCTGCTCCTTTCACTCTTTTGGTTGTAGAATCTCATCCTCTTCAGTGTTATCAATCATGACCTACTCTCACCCACTCTGGGTCCTGAAAAACCCTTCCTCAATCTCTACCTTGTTTTCCTATTACATGCTTTACTTTCCTCTTCCCCCTCCATTTCTGTCACTTTCTCTGCTTCGTCCCCATTCTAAAGGTATCAAATAATATTTAAACTCTGTTCATCCTCTCTATCCCTCCCTTTTCCCCCAATTCCCTCTCCATTCACTCTCTGTCTGCTTCCCTCTCTCTCACTCACAGCAACAAACACACACACCTCTCTGTTATCTTTATTGCCCCTACAATTCATGCATCATCCTCTTTTTTTTCCCCCATCTACTGCTGCCTTCCCTACTCTCTGGGTTCTCTACTTCACCTATCTCTCAAAGTAACGCTTCACTTCGTCTTAATGCCACTCAGAAAATTAGCACATTTTTTGTTAAGAAAATTACATCTTATAAATGCTCAAATTGCCAGTAACTTTATTGATACTTTTACTATTTGCTTACAAATAATATAAAAGATAAAGATTTTTACCTACTTTTCAGGGTTACTGAAAATGCAGAAACTTCACCAAAAAAGTGTAAGCAACAGAAGAGAGAATTAAGTAGGCACTCTGAAAACGGCGAATGTGCAACACAGAACAGAGACAACAATTTAACAAACACTACAAAGACTCAAGAAACTCTGACATCCAATGAACCGAGCAAAAGCAAGAAACAGATATCATTTCCTGAAGAAGACCCTGAGCGAACAAAACACCGTAAGCCTACAACAATTCAAGATAGTAGTCTTACATAAAGCTCTCATTATACAAAATAGAAATGGTTATATATCTAATACTCCACTGAAATAATGATAAAACATGAAGTAATGTGGGTTATTTCTCAGATGTTTTGAAAATAATTTATGATTACCTCGTTTTGGGGCTTGAGGTGCATACTATTCATACCTCCAGATTGAACACAGCACATAAATTTGAGTGGTTGAGAAGGCAGCCAAGAACAGCAGCAGATGAGCTACAGCAAAGCTAATGTTTGTGAGGTTTGAGTGTATTTTAACTGAAGTTTAGTAAAGTTTGAAAGGCATTCCTTCACATTGGCTCTACAAATATTTTCTGAATGTAGCACTAAATGTTCTAGATATCTCGATGACCTGGCACATTACTGATAATTTCCAGGAATCTTAAGAGATGTGTGAATGGAGTAATTCACTTGAAGGAGCCATTGTTCAAATTTGTTTTAGAAAATCATCATATCAGTATTATTTTACTATTTCTCAGTTTTTCATATAAAATTCCAAAGTAATTTCTGCTCAGATAGGGTGATGCAACAGTGCCCCCTAGTAGAGATGTTTTAGGTTGTTCAATGAGGCATTAAGTCAGCCTTTGGGACTTCTTTGAATACAAATTCTTCTTTTGTTGTTGACAAAGTAGAATTTGTGTTGTCTTAAAATAAAATTATTTATTTTGGGAGATTAACTTTGCAATTCTTTAGTGTTTAGCAGAGCTGCATCAAATTATAGAAAAAATCTGTAAACCTGATATATAAAATGTAATTCCTTATAAACTCCAATATTTCTGATTATTTCTTGTATTATTAGATTGCTGCAATTTTTCTTGCAAATGTTTTAGTGTTCTGTGACACATAGTCATTCCTAAGTGTTGGTGTTTTTTACTTTTATAGTGACAAATTAAACTCAACTGCCTGCTTATGTTTGATATTTAGCTGAGCCATCCTTTTTTTGTTAACTGAGAACATACAAAATTTAAAAATCATGTTTGGTTGTATCTTGCGAGGACGTGCTGGTGGATCCACAGCAATTGTGTGGAATTGCTGATATTTCTCATGATTGCCATTAGGTTTGAGATTCCCTTGGAAATATGTATTTCCCACACTTGTGAGCCACACTTTGCCATTGCTTTTCCCTGACTGCAGTCTGAACCTGGAATCCAGTGAAGTGTAAACATGCAGCAATTACCTTTCATTTAATGTTAGGAAATCTGCTAACTTAACCCAGGGCATTGTAGGTGGTACACAAACAAGGGGTTCATTCATTTGACTTGAAAGAAAAGCTGTGAGAAAGTGAGGTATTAGGCTATTTGCAATTTTTATAATTGACATTTTTGATAGTGTAAAAGTTTTTTAAAAGAATTTTTTAGTGATAGTTTATTGTTTTTACACTTCTAATAATTTAATATTTTTCAATTGCTTCATTTATTTTTAATAGTTTCTAAATGTCAGACACTATATCTTTGTGGTAAAGTGGTTTGCAAATAAGTCCAAGAATAGTGGACAAATGTGCCTTTATATTATGCCTTTCATGATCTCCAGTTATCCCAAGGTGCCTTACGATAAATGGGCCATAATTTGAAGTGCAATCATTCTTGTGATGTAGGCAAGTGTATTGGCCAATTTGTGCACAGTAAGACCCCACAACCTGATAATGAATCAATAAATGATCTATGTCTCTTCATTGAAGGTGCTTGAAAAGGAAATGTTCGAAAAGACAATGAGATGACTTTTTGCTTGCTTTTGAATGATGGAACAAGATTGTCCATCTTGACTTGAGTTATAGATGGGGCCTTCATTGATAAAGCATTTAAAAGGACTATACAATGCGTCAACCATCCTATTATGAATTGTCTGAGATTAAGTACTGTTGGATTGAACCCACAAGGGAAGAGCATGTAAATTCAATCAAGTTAGCACTAAAACTTTTAGTTGAAGCTGGAGCAGAATCCAAAGTAAGGTAATATGAAATCCTAAGGAGGATAATATATGCAGATCTTGAGTTTGATGTTCAATATAATATACTGTTAAATATATAATGGTGCAACATCAAACCTGGTTTAAATAACACTTAAGACTATGAACGTTTTTGCAGTCTGACCCGTAATGACTTGCAAAAAACTTGGAGAGTATAGTCATACACACACATATAATTAATCTCAAGTAACTATCAAAATCTCGAAAGGTGTTCCTTAATTGGATATGTAGATTCCTATATGAAGGCCAATGTGTCCATGCCAACCGAGATGCCTATCTATGCTAATCCCATTTTCCTGCGTTTGGCCCATTATCCCTCTAAACCTTTCCTGTCCATGTACCCATCCAAGTGTTTTTTAAATGTTGTAATTGTATCTGCTTCTACCATCTCCTCTGCCAGCTCATTCCATATATCCATAATCCTCTGTGTGGAAAAACTTGTTCTTCAGATCCCCTTTAAATCTTTCCCCTCTCATCCTAAACTATGCTTTCTAGTTTTTGACTCCCCAACCCTGGAAAAAGACTATGACTATCAAACTTATCTGTGCACTTCATAATTTTATAAACCTCTGCAAGGTAACCCCTTGGCCTTTTTCGCTCCAGGGAAAACAGTCCAGCCTATCCAATTTCTCCTTATGACTCAAGCCCTCCAGGTCCAGGCAACGTTCCTGCGAACCTTTTGTGCACCCTTTCTAGCTTTTTCACATCCTTCCTATAGCATGGCAACCAGAACTGCACACAGCACTTCAACTGCAGCCTAACAAACGATTTGTACAACAGTAACATGACATCATAATTCCTATGTTCAATATCTCATGCTGCTAAAGGCTAGCATACCATAAGTTTTCTTTAGCACTCTGTCTACCTGTGTCACCACTTTCAGGGAACTATGTACTTGTACTCCAAGGTCTCACTGTTCAATAACACTCCCCAGAGCCCTGCCATTCACTGTGTAAATCCTGGCCTGGTTGGGCTTCCCAAAATGCATCACTTCGCATTTGTCTGAGTTAAATTCCATCCTTCTTTCCCTTCCCAATGTTCCCAATTGATCTAGATCCTGTTGTAACCTTGGCCAACATTCTTCACTATACCATCAATCTTGGTGACATCCTCAAACTTACTAATTATGTCACCTATATTCTCGTCCAAATCATTAATCTATATAGCGAATAATTAAGGACCCAGCACCGCTCCCTGCAGCACACCACTGGTTATAGGTCTCCATTCTGAAAAGCCACTCTCTGCCTCTTACCACCAATCCAGTGTTGTGGCCAATTTGCTGGATCCCACATACTCTAAACTTCTGGACCAGCTTATTATGTGGGACCTTGTTAAAGGCCTTACTAAAGTCTTTGTAAATAATGTCCACTGCCCAGTCCTTGTCAGTCCTCTTGGTCACCTCCTCAAAGTAAACTCAATCAAATTTGTGAGACATGATCTCCCAGCACAATGCCATACAGACAATCTTTAATCAGTTCTTGCCTTTCCAAGTGTAAATAAATCCTGTACGGCCTCAGGACAGCTGTCTATCAGCATCTGTTCAGATTTACTTTAGAACATAATAGGAGCAGAAGAAGCCTGCCCTGTCATTCAATATGATCATGGCTGATCTGCCCTAGGCTTCATCTCTTCTTCTTTGCCAATCCCTTAGCCCTCGATTTCCTGATTTTTCAGAAATTTATCTACTTCCTCCTTAAATACCAATGATCTAGACACCATAACACTCTAGGATAGAGTATTCCAGAGGTTCACAACCCTTGCAAGAAGACACACTTCAGTTTTTAAGTCACCCCTCATTAACTGTGTTCCCCCCCTTTTGCCAATTACTGCCGTGTTCAAGTCACATCATTCTTGACAAATCACTTGGGTACATAAAATGATATTTAACAGCTTCAGATGAGACTGTTAAACTAGTAGCAGCAATAAAGCCATTTTGCTCTGGGGAAAGATCAATATTGGTTTACTGAAAACTGCCTAGACTAGAAGTAGAGTAGAAATAGCATAGAAATTTTCAGCACCTGCCACCCAATTCCCTTGTGACATTATCAGAGAACACTAAGGATTGTCAAATATTTTCACAACAGTATTAGGTCATCCCTTTAAGTAGTGCTGGTGGGTGATACTTCCTGCTGCTGAGCGTGAGATCAGTTGTGCTAGATTAGTGCTGCATTAGCTAAATTGCTGTGTTTCAAAATCAAAGCAGCAGCATCACATTAGTGAAGCAGGTTGGTTGGCATTCCAGAGTGTCCACTCTGCATGTAAACTTCCACCATTTTAGAACCAATTAGGCACCTGTGGAGCCCATGGTATGTGTGCTATTGAGCTATCATAACTAATCAATGTGGGAATCCAGTGGCACTCATTGTAGTAAACCAAATAGTAAAAAAACTGCAGAAACAGTGTTAGGAAGCTGAACATTACTTTTCTAGCCTAAGTTTTGCTCAGTTCAATTAATTTTACTTCATCTTCTTCCTTTCCAAAGTTTACACCACAGTTAGCCTCAGTTCCCTCTGCCCTTTTTGTTCACCAAGTCGGCAGCTTAAACTCAGATCTTCTACCAACATTCTTTGCTGCCTATTAGACTGGCATTTTCCCCTTGAATATGAATATCCTTCTCCCCTCAAATTAGTGAGACCATCCTGACATTATGGAACTGGATGTTTCAGGGAAACATAATTAACATTGGTTGTCAAAATAACTGCAGTGGAAAGTGAGAAATTCTATTCCATAAAATTATTCCAAAGCTGAAAGCCCACAAAACCATTGATAATGTATAATGACTTTACCCAGTAAAGTCGATCAAGAATACTTCACTGATACTTTTCAATCATTTGTTTGAGCTAGGAAGGAAACAAAAAACACCTAAGAAGTTTACAGGGGAGCAGCCATCCATATCTGGAACTTTTGGATTGAAAGGTAAACCAACAAATCAACAGTAAATAGTTTGGATGACTCATGTTAAGCCTTGAGAATTATGAAGGATAAATAGTAATGATATGTTGGACTGTTTTCATCATCAGTGAGAACAAAAGCTAATCAAGTTTTGATTTGAAGGGAGCTGAAAATAATCCTCTATTCCCTATTTTGATATTTTGGAGCTCTTTGAGTTAATTTTCTTTCTTATTTTGAAAACTGATTTTTTTAACACTCTTTTCATCAAGTTAGAATCCCTTTGTGATTCCTTGATTTCTTTGTTGCTCTGTGACTTGGCAGATGTACTGAATTATGGCAGGGAGAGTTTAGCACTGTTTATTTGCCCGTACAGATGGGTGGGTAGATAATCAACCTTGATTAGATGTTTATAAATGCAACGAAATAAATTATTTAATGTTTCATTCAGTACACGACTCTACAAAATACATTCTAAACTGATTAATAAAATGTCTATTTTTTTGAGTAGAAAATGTAGAGGAAAAAACAGCCCTGAAAAATATCAGAGGGACTAATTAAATATGGTGTTGGATGAAGAGATTGATTTTCTGAAATAGTTTCATTAAACTCTCTGGATTTATTACTTCATTAATTAAAGGCCTGTCAAAACAAGATGACAAGGGAAGGGGAAGAGGCAAGAAGAAAAATAAAAGCTCATGCACTGAAGAACTTCAAAGGAAACCTTTGGGAGTTCACATAAAAAAAGAACCTGTCACATATTTACCAGGTAAGATCAGGTTGAACATTTCAAAGTCTTATTTATAAGCCATTCTTAAATACTAAGGCACATTGTCAACCTGAAGTTTAGAACTATTTTTACCGTTTTACAATATCTACTAATGGTATCCAATAAATAATAATTTTATTTTATATTCTAATACCTTAATACCATACAAGATGATTAAATGCGATGTTTCTATAAAACCCATGGATGTGTTATTGTGTATCTTCTGTTGATTGTTTCACCGCAGGCAAAGATGACAGCATGCTGAAAATCTTTGAGTTAAAAAAAATAAACATCTCTCTAGTAAAACAATATCATAAAAAATATATCTTAACACAAGCTATTAAGGCTGAAATGTTTATTGTCTTAAATTTGGCTAATTTTCTGTATCACAAGTTTAGAGTTTCTTATTTATCGGGATGTGCATATCTCCAGCAAGACGAGCATCTAATTTCCATTCTTAATTGCCTTTGAGAAGCTGGTGGTTTCTTTCTTGAGTTGCTTCAAATAGTGAAGGTGCTCCCTTAAGCCTATTACAAAAGGTCTTCCAGGATTTTGATCCTCTGTCTAAAATAATCACATGAATCCAATATTTGGCAATAATCTAACAATTAAATATTCACAACAGCATGTAATTTAGCTGATCTTTTCCTGCAGCAATAGTCCTTTGAAGGACTTTCTTGGCTGTGACTCTTTTAATGTTAATGCTTATTTTTGAATAGCAAGTAGGACAATGATAATATAAAATGGGTGGCTGCAAGTCAACTGACAATTTGTCATCTCTCCCAACATTTATTTCCATTTGCCCATGTTCTTAAGAGGCATAGGTATATTGTTCATCACCCTTTTGTCTGGAAAGTCGCTCAGAGAGTGTAGCAAAATATCCTGCTGGGTGAAAATGACATTGTCCCATTTTGTCATTTTACAAATGGAAGAATGTTTCAGCAACTGCTTTGGAGAGCGATATTGAGGAAGCAGGACTCTTTTTTTGTTATTAATGCTGAGCAGGCACGGTAGCATAGTGGTTAGCATAATGCTTTACAGCGCCAGCGACCCGGGTTCAAATCCAGCCACTGTCTGTAAGGAGTTTGTACATTCTCCCCATGTCTGCGTGGGTTTCCTCCAGGTGCTCCGGTTTCCTCCCACATTCCCAAAGACCCACAGGTTAGGAAGTTAAGCCGGAAGTGTGGTGACACTTGCAGGCTGCCCCCCCACCCCCCCCAAAAAAAAATCACTATGCAAAAGATGTATTTCACTGTGTGTTTCGATGTACATGTGACTAATAAAGATCTTATTTTATCTTATCAAATATTGTGGGCTACTGAAGAACCTGAGCAACAAATGGGTGATGTTGTTATAAGTTTTCAGCTTGCACATTGAAGTTCTGCTTATTTTCCACCACTGATAGGGAGTTAGATAATCAAACTTGATTAGAAGTTTATAAATGTTATGAAATAAATTGTTTAAGTTTCATATCAGGACACAGCTCCACAAAATACATTCTAAACAGATTAATAAAATGTCTATATTTATTTTTGAATTGAAAATGTAGAGGAAAAAACAACTCTGAAAAGTTTCAGAGGGACTAGTTAAATATGGTGTTATAATGTATAATATAGTATGTAATGTGTTCTGGAGTTAAGTTTAGGACTGCAGCCTGAAATCGGCTTGGAATATTTCAACCCAATTTGCTGACCCATGAGTAAATCTATCCACTTCCAGAGTATAGTTTCTAATTGGCTAGTCAGCAACCTGCTTGAAATAAGAATCCAAGATTTTACTACTGGGGATATACAGCAACAAGCAAAGTCACAAGCAAGTCCCCAGGTTCCCAAAGGCTTCCACAGAGACCTGCTGGAAAAGATCAGGATGATAAGGAATTGCCTTCATCTGGCTTGTTTAGCCCCAGAGCTGCATGTCACTGGCATGGCATGTGTCTGAAGCCATGATCAGTGCCTCGCACAGGCATCAGGTTAAAATTACATCAACATGGCATCATCAGAACAATATCAAGGTATTAAAAGAATGATACCACCGTCTTTCAGTGGTTGTTCACTTGGTCAAATGAGTGGATTAAAGGGAGTTAATGAACTTAAAAGTCTGGAAGTCCATTGTATTTTCAGGCAGTGTAGCTGCCTTTGTTCTGGTTTTAAAATACCATTAGTTCCCAATGCTCTGGTCTCAGTTATTGTTATTTTGCCAGATCTGATGGCTGTGGATAGTTGTTTTAACTTGGGATGTGCAGTACTAACACCCATAACGGTCTGTTAATTAACCTGCTTCGAACACTTCAAAAACAGATGGTTAATCATGATTGTGGTGAAAACAGTATGTTTAATGCTAGAATAAAATTCAAAATGCCTATTTTCTTTGCTGGAGTAATAAGTAATTAATTACATTTAATAAATAATTAATTACATTTATTCTTACAATACAAGTATTCTGATAAGCTGAATTCAATAAGTAATGTAGAAGCAATGCTGTATAATATTGAACACTAGATATTATGGAAACAGATTGTTCACGTTGCTTTTAATGTTATGCTCACACTGCTGACAATAGGAAGTCAGGAAGAAAAGTGGCATCAGGAAATTACAGAGAAAGGAGAGGTTATCTGTCCTAACTGCATGACTGTGCACCGAAAGACTGTCGCAGGTTTGAAGAAGCACCTGGAAATATGCAAAGAGGTATGTAAGACTTAATTCTTCTAATGATTAAAAAAAATCAGTACATTCAATTTCCAGTTTTTAAGCTGAGGTAAGTTATTTGAGATGTACTGATCCTAAGATGTATACTACATTCCTGGGTGAGACATAGCCATTCCCATGGTGCAGGTCTGCAAATTCTTCTGGCTCAGAAAAAAAGCATGCATTTATGAAGGAATTGCATCTGCCTTGAACTAAGCCAGGAGAAAAGAGGTAAATCAAACATGGAAGTGGTCGAGCTCCCAGCCTCCAAATGTTCTTGTTCTGAATTTTGATTTGGAATGGAACAATTACAAAATATCTTTTCCCAATTGTGCAACTAAGGAATGAGCAAGCTTATTTTGCAGTTTCTGCAGTGAAATCTTGCTTTCTATCCTTCACTCATAGAACATAGGACATTCTTCTCACAGCTACCATTGGGCAGCAGGTACAACCCTCAAGTCCCACACCACCAGGTTCAAGAACAGCTACTTCCCTTCAACCATTCGGTTCATGAACCAACCTGCACAATCCTAATCACTACCTCAGTAAAGCAATACTATGACCACTTTGCACTACAATGGACTTTGTTTTTTTTTGTTCTAATTGTGTTCTTTCTTGTAAAATTTGTGTATAACTTGTGTTTAATTTGTTTTTTCTGTGAATGTTGTGTATCTGATGCTATGTTCCTGTGATGCTGCTGCAAGTAAGTTTTTCATTGCACCTGTGCGTACATGTGCTTGTGCCTCTGACAATAAACTTGACTTTGACCAAAACTAAGAGCCACCCAGGAACAGGCCTTTTGGCCCAGCATGTCTGCACTGGCCAGTCTAACTTACTACATCTGCCTGCACATGGTCCATATCTCTCTATTCACTGACTGTTCATGTGTCTATTTAAATGTTGCTGTCATATCTGCTTCTACCACCTCCCCTAGCAGTGCGTTCCAGACACCTACCACTCTCTGTGTAAAAATAATAATAGTAATATAATTTGCCTAACATATCTCCTTTTAACTGTCCCCTTAAACCAATGCCCTCTAGTATTTGACATTTCCACCCTGGGAAAAACATTGACTATCTACGCCTCTCATAATTTTATATACTTCTATCAGGTTGCCCCTCAGCCTCTGATGCTCCAAAGAAAACAATCCAATAGTTTCCTCGTGTAAGTAATACACTCCAATCCAGGCAACAACCAGGTGAACTTCTTCACCCTCTCCAATGTCTCCACATCTTTCCTGTGATGTGGCAACTAGAACTGCATGCAATATTACAAATGTGGCCTAACCAATGATTTTCTTTCAGTTGCAACATGTACCTTTAATGTTGAGATCAAATTATGGATGTTCACATACATTTCTTTATAATGAAGATAGACAATAGAATGGAAGTGAGAGGGAGATAATGAATAATTCTCCAAGAAGCTAGAGGCACTTTTCCAGCAGACACTGTTCCCTTGTAAAGCTCTGCATTTGCAGAGTGATGTTCTTGAAAGAGGCAAAGAAGAAATGGTCTTTTTGCAATCTGACCTATTAAATATCCTCTCAAGCACAAGAAAATAACAGGCTTATCTCACATTGGTGGAATCCATATCATAAGATAACTTACTGTGCTTATATTTGGTTATAAGTACTTCCTTCAATTTCTATCCCACCCACAGTCTTTGTCCCACTTTGCAACCATTCCCAGTGCTGTGCTGAGGAGCTACCTGAAGCTAATGATGTCTATGACATTTGACAATACTGTAATTAGAAGAACATCTTTGGACTGAAATGGCCCTTGTCTTTGCTACTGAGTCCATGGAGAACTCTTAGTGTTCCGTGATGCCAAAGAATATGTACAATACAATATTCTGACACCAGAGTGAGCAGTCATTTAAGGAAGTGACTTAACTCAAAAAGTTATGTGAACCATTATCTTGAGAGCAGATAACATCATGAAGGCATTTTCTACCCATGATATGCTAGGCTGTAGGTTTGGGGCTTTGCAAAATATTCAACTTCTGAAAGGCAGCATTTCGGACGATGCAGCACACTGTCAGCATAACACCAGTGTCCGCTGAGATTACGTGTTGATGTTCTGAATTCATGCCCATCATCTAGGAGGAGGTCTGAATTAATGCAATCACTAGGTGCTTCAGAACATGAAATGGGGTTCTTAATGTCTGAATATCCAATTTAATTCTCGCCAAACAATCCTCCCAAGCATAAAGATCATTGTCAACTGCATTCCCAGTCTGGAAATCTGGAAGCCTTCCTGTCAGAAATTTAAGTGGTTCGCACTGTTGCCAGTTGTTCCACTAGAGTTACATTGTATGGTGAATGTCCGTACTTCAAATGGCATTGGAAAATATCATAGTTAATGCCACCTGTCCCAGGTCCTCTGTGTCTCCATACAAGTGCGATGCTCATATGCAGCATCCTTTAGAAAGTGAGATCCCAGAGATGGGAGTCATCAAGCGCAGGAGCTGGGAATGAGTTGTATCATGCCTCTGCTCCCATTTTCCAATCCCAATTTCACCTGTAACACCGCTTATGTAAGGAATGCCATGCATTAATTGTAAATAGTGGTTTGGTTTGCAAATTTGGAGGATATTGGTTCTGTCTCCTTAATGTGTGTTGTTTGTTTATTTGATCTGACTGCCATGTTTAATATGCAGGTCACCTCCCTCCCTGTTCATTCTGTCATTTCCTAGCGGCTGTTTTCAGATCCTGCACTGGGTCGCTATCTCTCTGGTTGTTTATCATGTTCCTCCACAAACCTGATTTTTAAGACAAATAATGAAGGTCCCTCAACCTTGTGGGAAGTGGAGTTTCCATTTTGTCTCTCCTCTTCCATCAGGTAGAAGATACAGGAGCCTGAGCGCACGTACTACCAGACTTAAGGACAGTTTCTATCCCACTGTGATAAGACTATTGGTTCCCTTATATGATGAGATGGACTCTCACCTCACGATCTACCTTGTTGTGACCTTGCACCTTATTGCTCTGCAGTTTCTCTGTAGCTGTGACACTACTCTGTACCATTATTGTTTTTACCTGTACTACCTCAATGTAACTGCACTGTGTAATGAATTGACCTGTACGATCGGTATGCAAGACAAGTTTTTCGCTGTACCTCGGTACAAGTGACAATAATAAACCAAATCAAATTTCAGTACTACAGCGATGTGCTAGGAAAATGGAGCAGGATATTATGAAGTTAGTGAGCAGTCCATGGAGTAATCTGGGGATGAATTAACCCAAGACAAATTCCAGGGTTTCATTCAATCAACTTGATGGATTGGTATTCCCATTTACTGGGATAAATCATGACCTGCAATTCAATATTTTCATTTTACATTGGTTCCTGTTTGCTATTGATCACAGAAGATTTCTGTCTGCGCACCAGCTCCAAACGATTTTGGCGAGATTATCCAGAACAATGCAGGTCTGTGTTTCTGTACCAGGGTAAGAAAACTGGATTCATGACTGTTTCTCATGGCACAAAGGAACAAGCTCTTCCTTAGAGTGGGTCTAAGGATACAGATCTAAGAATAGAATTGCTTTAAATAAGTCATCACATCTCAGGAAATCTTGCAGACTTCAAAGGCTAGGAACTGTTTTTGAATTTTAGTCACTATTGTTAAATGGAAAAACATGGCTGTGTCTCACATTCAGCAAATGAATGAACCATTATCTCTGTGGTATTGTTGCTTAAAGAATCAACAATGATCAGAACTTTGGGAGAACTCCCTTCTATAATTATATAATAGTAATCAGTCAGCTAAGACTCCCTAGAAAATTCCAAATTCAGAAGGCAGCACTCCTAGTAAAGCAACACTCCTGCATTAAAACACATTGAGATTCTGAACTGAGGCTTGAAACCACAGTCTTTGATATTAAGATGAGAGTGATGCCAACAGCTGCTACTTGAAGCACAATCTGCTATTAATCATTGACAAATTGTCACTTGGGAGGAACAACTAATATAAGCAGTTACAGTTTTTTTTTGAGATTTTCTGTAAAGATATTGTTTTAGATTTTAAAAGCAAGGCCAAAGGATTATATATCATTCAAAACAAACATTCCAATTCCTTATTTAATTATATTTTTTTCTTAACTAGTCAGTCTTGAATATTATTTTCAATTGAATTTCTAAATTTAATAACACAAGATTTGCTTCAAAAATTGAGTCATTTAAGGCAATTTTTAAAGAATGTCATAAAGATGTTTACCAATTGAATATTTTCCCACACAACTTCCTGTTGATAAGTTGTTTATATCTCATCCATTCCTTACCACTTTAACTTCTTACTAAGATGTAGTGCCATAAGTCTCAGTCTCTGGTCCTATTTTCATGAGCTTCACTGAAGTGCCATGAAGGGTGGCATGGTAGTGTAGCAGTTAGCGTAATGCTATAACAGCGCCAGCAACCCGGGTTCAAATCCCCCCGCTCTCTGTAAGGAGATTGTACGTTCTCCCCGTGCGTCTGCGTGGGTTTCCTCCAGGTGCTTCAGTTTCCTCCCACATTCCAAAGACGTACAGGTTAGGAGCTGTGGGCATGCCATGTTGGTGCCGGAAGAGTGGCAACACTTGCGGGCTGCCCCCAGCACACTCTCAGTAATGCAAAAAGGCACATTTCACTGTTTGTTTCAATGTACATGTGACTAATAAATAAATATCTTCTTATCGTATCTCATAGTGAGTACGTGCAATAAGTGTTGTTTATTTCATCATGGAATCATTTCAGTCATTCCCGCTTATCACCTCACCTAATTGTCCATGTTTGTGATTTATAATTATAGCATGGAATCAGAGAATGTTACATCATGGAATCAATTCTTCTATCTGTTGTTTGCACAAAGCCCTTTCTCTGCATAAACTTCCATTATAAGCAGCATCTCCTGCTTGCTCCACCAATCCTTTAATGATTTCTCTTTTCAATTTACTATCTGATTTCCAGCTTTATCAAAGCAACCATCAGCACAAAGACCTTTTTCCTTATCTCCTCCTTTCATTTTTTCTGCGTCTAATTATCCATCTCAGGTTTTCATAACCTGACCCTCTGTGTGAACACTGAGCAAGAATGGGATCCAAAGAGGAAATATTCTCACCGTTGTAGTTTCGCTTAACCACCTTTTCCAGGGTGTATTTTTTTTGTTAAAATATGTTTGTGAAAGCTTATTGTGTAATAATGATAAGTTGTCAAATAACCTATTTGTTTTAAAATTTCTTATTTTAAGTTATTTATTTTATCTAGAACTTTATTTACAATAAAAGTTAATTCTTTGAGATGACTTGCTAAGAGTGTGATATTAGGTAGTGTTGTCAATTTGGAGAAGTTGACTGTATTCTATTGCTTGCAGCTACAGGATGCATTGAAATGCCAACATTGCAGCAAGCAGTTTAAATCTAAAGCTGGTTTGAAGTATCACATGATGGCAGAACACAACAATAAAGTAAGTATATAGCATCTATTTTATACTAATTAATGCTCCCATCCTAGGTTGACAGTTAGGGTTGATTTTGATAATGTTGGCTTTTTCCCAGGGTTGGAGAATCAAGAACTAGAGGGCATAGGTTTAAGGTGAGAGGGGAGAGATTTAATAGGAACCCAAGGGGCAGCTTTTTCACCCAGAGAGTGGTCAGTATATGGAATGAGCTGCCAGAGGAAGTGGTTGAGGCAGGTACATTAACAACATTTAAAAGGTACTCGGACAGGTACGTGGATAGGAAAGTTTTAGAGGGATACGGGCCAAACACAGGCAACTGGGACTAGCTTAGATGGGAATCTTGGTCAGCATGGACCAGTTGGGCTGAAGGGCCTGTTTGTGTGCTGTATGATTCAATGGCTCCCTTTGAGAAGTATTGCCTGCTAGAAGGGCATAATATGATACTTGGGCCCTGCATTATTTTGCAACATAAGCTTTCACTCTGCAAGGTTCCTTGTTGGACCATGCACTGGCTTTAACAAAAAACTCATGGTATTTCTGAACCTGTTATGCTGCAAGGTTTTTCATTGCATATCTTACAGCCTGTGATGAATGCAGAGAAATTACTGGATGAACAGCAGGAACGTGAAAGACTCCGAAGTGTTCTTAAACAAATGGGAAAACTGAAGTGCCCAAATGAGGTTAAGTTCATTCTAAATTATTAATAATGGAAGGTTAATGCTGAATTTACTTCTCAAAACGTTTTTGTTTGGATAATTATGAGGGTTAGTTTTAGTAATATGCATTCTTGCTTGCTGGAACCACATGGTAACCATCACAAAAACATGTTTACCAGTAGCAGAGGTATCATTTATATTGGTAACATTTAACACTTTTAAGTTGTAAAAATTATTATTTGGTAGTTTCTGGTTGGAAACACTTATGGAAAAGAGCTATGTCAGAGAGATCAGAAAAAAATTGGATATGACCACATCTCTTGATTTGGTAAATTGTATTTACAAATGTTGCCTTCCTAGGGTTGCACAACTACGTTTACCAGCCTAATGGGCTACCAGTACCATCTAAAAAGATGTGGGAAGGAGCCTGAAGATATCGAAAAAGCTGTTTTCATTTGTGAACATTGCGAAAAAGAATATAAATCAAAGGCTGGTCATGACCATCATGTAAAATCGGAACATACAGTGGTAAGATTTCAAGTAATTATTTCACGGATAATTTTAAACATGTCATTTCTATCATACTATTTTCAGGCAATGTTCAATGCACTCTATTTTTTGGACACAAATATTTCTTTAAATATACATGCCCCCTCCCCACCTCCCATCATATATACGTTTACACCTATTGCCCTTTGTAAAGTCAATGGTGATGATCTAGGTTGACATTAAAAGCTCATTGCATGAAGGAAGAAAGAGAACTTCCTTTGATACAGTGCACAAGATGTCTAATTAAGTATTTTCAAAGTGTTGAAATGTAGGGTAAAATGCTAGCCAATAAAATGCTAGCCAATATGTGCATGAGACGGAAGGGTGATGTAGAGGAGTGAAGTTAATGACTAGATTCTCTGTTTTAGAGATACTGGCTCAATGGAGTCTAATGAAGGCCCTGGGGAAACTTAACATGAATGGTGCCATGAAATCATTTACAAACGAGGCCTTGGTTTAACATCTCAACAAAAAAATGGCATCTCCAAAAGTGCAGCACTCCCTTAAGGTTAAGCTATGGCTTTAAATGGGACTTGAAATTCCAGCCTTTTACTTGGAAAGAAAGAGTGCTATCATTAAACAAAAGATGTTTCTGTGGAAAATATCAAGGAAATCTTACATTTAGCAGTGCAAAGTTTATACAGCTGAAACATTAATCTTACAATAGAATCTTAAAAATGCTTTTGCCACCTTGGCTCAATGTACCTTTTTCCCCAGTCAGATACTTTGTAGGTTCAGGGCCAACTACAGAAATTGAATGCATAATGCAGGTTAAAATGTCAGAATTGACCAGGATGTTGAATTTTACAATTTGTTACTGACATTTATTTTGACAAAGCATTTCTTTTCTTGTTAATTACTGTAATGATTGCTGCTAATATATAAAAGCATTCTCCAAAAAAGTCTAAACACACATGATTAAGGGATTATAATTCATAATAAACTTTATCTGTTAAATTAACAAGTACAATTTGCATGATTAGCTGTTTGATTGATTCCACTTCACAAAATGTACTTTATAAATACTTTCCTACCTTAATGCCTGATGGCAAGCATTAAGTGCATATAAAAAGAGAAATAAGTTTCATGCATGCAGTAATGTAATGCGTAGTTGGTTCTCATCTCAGAAAAGGATCACATCTGCAGAAACTATATTCTTTCTCCTTGGCAAGCATTAACGTTTATTGTTTTGTATCAGTTTATGGCTTGTAAAAGGAGAAAAAGGGACAGTTTGTGTTTTTAAAGTAATGACATTGATGATAGCTTTTCCAAAAATATTGTTCAGATAACTGAAGATTCTGATCAGAAATCGGTTGATGAAGAGTTAGAGAATTCATTTGAGAAAACACCAAGTGGCCGTATTCGCCGAAGATCTGCACAAGTGGCTGTTTTCCATCTCCAGGAAATTGCCGAAGATGAACTATCAAAACTTTGGACTAGAAGAAGAAATAAAGATGACTTAGTCCCAGATATCAAGAGAGTAAGAAAATATTTATTTCAATTAAAGTGACGTGAAGAACAAGAATGTCAATAAAAAGTCTTTGAAGTCTTTATTAAATCTACTTATTCTCAAGTTACCATGTGATATAGAGTTCAGAGTTTCGGATTACAGATTAAATCTTGTTATATCCTGCAGAAATCTTTAATTTTGAATGAAAGCTATCAGACCTTTAAAAATACCAAAAAAACAATTCTTACAGGGAGCATCTTTGTTTTAACTTTGCAGAACATTGTAAACTTGGCTTAATTAGTTTTAAACCCGACATAACCTGAAATGATTTACTTCATAAACAACAGCACACTTGGACTCTTACCTTTCACATCCTTTTCCATTTCAAAGTCAGTCATTTATCTCCCTGATCCTTCCTGATCTTTGACTGCTATTTCTAATGCACTCTCCTGAAATTCTTCCAGTTGAACTCGATATGCTCTCCAGTAACTGTGCTGGAGTTTTTATGGTCAAAGGGAAGGAACATAATTAGTATGTGTTAGGTGGGCCAAAAATTCCACTTCAGACACATATTCAAAGCTTGATAATCAAGTTAATTGGGAAATTCTGTACTAGTTGATTGAGTTGGGTTACCCAAGTTCTCTAGCTTGGCTGTTAACTCCTCATTGCCCTTGGAAGAAGATTGAATGTATTTAAAATATATATATTTTTTAAAGGATTTACATGTTCTGTACTTTATTAGCAGGACATTGCCCGTGGGGCTCACATAGATGTGGAGGTCAAGATGAACACTATTTCCCACACAAATTGTTGGGAAAAGCTCTGGAAAAAGCTGTTTGCCTTTGGTCCACCAGCTAAAGCCATAATTCCAGCTGGATTATTGTTGCAATTATTGCATTAGGTGGTGAATTTCTTGTAAAATGTCAGTACTATTAGCTTAATTCCAATTAAACCATGAGAGCAGGAACAAGGTCTTGAAATGTTAATGATCAGATAACATTAGCATCGTGTTCCTAGTGTTTGTTTTTAAATTATGTTTAAACTTAGTTTCTAAACTTTGTTTATTTTAAAAGAAGTCATTTTAAAACTCTACCCTGTCAAGTCCTGGAGTACTGGGTGTTTTGTTTTTCCTCTGTTGAAAAAAGTAATATCAAACATTTGAAGAAAAGGATTTGTGATCAGATGTGCCGAGTGGAGGAGCAAGTGATTGCAACAACTCGTATGATATTAACCTCAATGGACTTGTGCAGTTGTAATCACAAAGCATCACAATTTACTGCATAAGTAATAGGAGTGAATATTGTTTGACTGAGAAACCTGTTATATAAACTGCTCTAATCTCTTTGTTGCAGCTTAAGTATACTCGTCCTGGATTCCCAACATTCAACCCCACTCAACTGGAAAGTTGGAAAAATGAGGTCAAAGAAAATGGTCAGATCTGCTGCCCAAATAATGTAAGCATTACTGTTATATTGGATATTTCCATCTCTAGTGTTGTTTTGTATATCTTGTTAAGGTTTGCATTTCCCTCCTGACTCTCCCATGCCGTCTTCAGGTTCATCTAGCCTTTGACCCAATTCCCACCAAACTACTAACCACCCCACTTGCAAAGTCAACTCCTATGCTAGTTGATTATTCTCCTCAGCCACTCACTTTTGAAACTGCTGTGAATAACAGTTAAAATCATATTATGTACATCAATGACGTCAGCTCTACCTCACTACCATTTCTATTCACTCTTCCATGAATTTGATCACTCAGACACTTCTCTTGCATTTACTCTTGGATAAGCTGAAATTTCTCACAGCTAAATATTGGGAAGCCTCAAGTTATTGCCTTTGGTCCAAGTTACAAAGTTTTCAAATTCATCAGCAACTCCATCTTCCACCCTGGCTTTATTGGACTATATACTGTATATATCTGGCATTTTCTCAAACTGTAACTAAAATTCCAAAACCATATTTTTTTTCCTTATAAAGACCATCTTCTATCTTGGGAACATTTGTCTCCATTCCTGCTTCAGGCCTTCAGTCATTCATGCCTTTGGCACCCTGAGATCTCTGGATGTTCTCCATTTTGGCTTTCCATCTTTCATCCTCATCCTATCTCTATTTTATTCTTTGCCAAATCTTTCTGTCATTTCTTACTTTGCCGACTCACTAGTTTTGGCCATCTCCTTGTGTTTGAACACAAGAGAATATGACAAGGAGTAGTCCACCAGGTCCTTCAAGTCTGCCCCACTTTTCATGCATGATTGTGGCTGGTCTATACTGACCTCAACTCCTTGCTTCCTTGCGTTCCCTCTCTCTCTGTCCACATGGACATTGAAAGCATCACTTCTACAACTTACATAGCAGTTACCACAAAACAAGCCTCTGAAATTACCTGGAAGCACCATAGCAAAGGCTGATGATATGAGAAATCTGCAAAATTGGGCAAGTTCATGGCTTAGACAGCAAGGGAGGCCAATGTATTATTGTGGGGCCAGGAGGAACTCCCAGCACAGCGTAACCCACAAGCAACTTTCTTATATAAAAAAAGTGACCAAGGCCTCATGGCCCAGAACTGGGTTTGAAGTTGTGTGACCTATAGTTGCTGCAGTGGGTAAGTTGGCATGTTTGGATGAATAACATGATGTTTAAATAGGCCCCTGCTCCTCTGGGGCTGGTGCAATTCCCTTTTCTTATTTTACTCTAGTTAAAATGAATGTGACAGTGGGAACAAATTAGGATTTTAGTGGGATCACTTCACCTGCCAATTTAATTTCCATCCTACAATTTTCCCACCAGAGGTGAAAGTAGAGGTTAAAATTCTCACTAAAGTCTCTGCCTTAATGACCACCGTGTTCAACATTTCATTTTCTAATAATCTTCTGACTGAAAAATATTCTAATTTCATCTTTAATTCTTCTTTTGACAACCTTGAATCTATACTCATTAATATTTCACTAACTTTTTTTTATTTACCATTAAAGGTCTTGTATAGTTTTTAAAACCTCCATTAGCTCTCAATGCAAGGGAAACATCCCAATCTTTTTATGTTTTTCTTAACCAAGATGGGACATTTTCGTTTATCTCACAATAGTCATTCAGAGTGGGTGCAGTTGTTACTTTATCTGAACAATATCCTATTCTGCTAGTGTGTGTACAAATTTAACTTTGTCAAAAATTATCCATAACTATAATTATTGTCTTATCTCACAATCAAAAAAGATTGTAAGCAATACTTATGCTACGTTGGAAAGTATTTCAACAAACAACGGAGGTGACTGTATGAAAAGTACATATGAAGAATCAGCCTTCAAAGTGAAATTTTAGGCAACTCCCATCTTAAAATTTTATTGCAGCTCTACTTGTGCTATGCACAGTAAAGCCAAGGCCCTTGAGAAATGTATGCTTATTTTCCAGAATCTTGAATTGTTTAGGAATGTTTGAATAGTTCCATTGTTTATAATTCCTAACTAGAACAAATGATAGTCTAGTTAAGAGACTTGGCAACATAGTAGTTAAGTAGGCAACATGTATGGCAACATAGTAGTTAAGATGCTGGACTACTACTTTGAGGATTGGACTATTGGTCTGGATATATGAACTTAAATCAAACCATGGTAGCTGAGGAATTTAAATTAACTAAATGGTCATATCAAGAGGAGTGACCATGAATTACTGAATTACTATGAAGATCCAACAGTCTTGTTGATATCTTTCAGGGAAGGAAATTTACTTTCCTTGCCTGACCTCAGATCCACAGCAATGTTGTTGACAACTTTCAGTTCACTTCAGGAGCAATTAGGGCAATCACACCTGGTGTATGAGTGGTCTGCTGCCATTAACTGTTGAAATGCTGTTTTGTTCATTATTTGAACTAGCATTAGAACAGGTAACAGCAAAAGTATCTCTCACTCTGACATGAATGAAAAGGAATCTCACTTGCACATTCTTTGTTTCAGCATTGTGAAGCAATTTACTCAAGTTTTTCTGGACTAAAAGCTCATCTAGCAACGTGTACTAAGGTCAGTTGGACAGGTACTTAAACAGCTGATGTGCAATCAAATTGTCTGAACATGTTCACTTGGCTCCATTGCACACATTCCAATTAAGTAGCTGATTCTAATGTATGCAAAAATAACTAATCTACCCGAAGGGCTAAAGTACAGCCTAATTATAAATCTAACACACAGGAAACCAATTGGTTCTTAAGAATTAAGAACTAGAATTGTAGGTATGTGTAACATTCTTTCACTTAAATTGGAGGAAAATAAATAAGTTCATCGGAGCTTGGAAGATGTCACTGAAGACATTCATTCTATTTATGGAGCTAAATCTTCCGTTAGTTCTTCTGCAGAAAATTGACCTGAAAAGCATCAGCAAATTTCCAGAAAATCAAACTCAATTTTACATGTCCAGTATTTCTTTCCATTAATTTAGAATCCCAGTGTTAACCATTCAGAATGCCCTTTACAGATGAGCATTGATAATATTTTGTAAGATCTGTCAGTATTTTGTCATACATATGAATGTTTGTTTTCTAGTATCTGCAGGATAATCTGATGCTTGCAGAGATTCCAACTCGTGATGTAGTATTGTTCAATTTGCAGTTTTTTAATTAAGTGGGTAATCTTTCAATAAATTAGATACAAAACAGTGATTTTTAAAAAGAACATAAATGGTCTCTTAATGGAGACTCAGAAAACTGTACATGATGGAAATCTGAAATAAAGTTGAAAATGCTGAAATAGCTTCTGTGGAGACAAAAACAGAGTTAACATTTTAGATTGATGACCTTTCGTCTTTTTCATTTTTGTTTTGCATCTTTGCGCATTTTCCCTATTTCTTTGACATGGTGGACTCTAGCTGAGTATTGTAGATGGATGTCCTTAGATGCTTCTGTGGAGTCTACCAGTGTCACTATCTAAACATCCAGTAGGTGGCACGAAAGTTCAAACAAGTAGAATTTTTATCACTTCTGTTTGCTTATAAATAATGAGCATTATGTTCCATTTTGTAAGCAAGTTGTTTTTAATTGAAGCACTATTAAGTAACACCACAACAGTCCTACTGAGCAGATGTTGTGTAGTTCATGTGAAGTACCACATGTATGTTTATTCTGAAATTTCAGGGTTTCTGCAGTTTTTAGCCTTTAATGGAGTAGCTCTAAAAAGGCTTGTGAGGATATTTGTGTAGAGCTCACTCTCGGGAGAGAATTACAATTGGGAATAGACAATAAATATCATTTGGAACTGATACAACAGTAAATGCACCATTAGAAACAATTTTGCTGGTATCTTTCTCTGGGATTCTCTTGTTCTGATGCCGTAACTTCCACGAAGTGGATGAATGTGATGTCTGAAAATAATTATTTGTACTTTTTGCCAAGTACATTCCCAATATTCAAATGTTGAGGGGCCTTTCTGTGACGTAGGGTGTGCAGCAAATCAAGAAGCATACAGGCAATACGAGTTTATTAATAATTTTTATATGGGTTGGTATCTTTTAAGTACTCTGTCCATCACTACAGAATTTTAAAATGGCATATTTGACCCAAGAATTCTGTACCGGTATTTTTCTCCACAGGAGCCTTGATTTAATATTACCCTTCAGCTTTTGGTTCACACTTCCTAATTCCCCTCTATATTTCATTTCAAAGAAGTTTTAAAACAAACTCTATTGAAACAGAATCTATGCATTATTGAAACATAAACAGAGTTTGTTTTAAAATTGCACATTCAATTTAAACTCTCATGAAGATCTTTTTAAGATGTGACTCTTCCACTAGCCACATGAAGACATTGATAATGTTGTGGAATTCAACTCTCCCCAATACTTGTTGACAGATTTCTGAAGCCAACATTTGTGGCTTAGCACTGAAATCCATCTCGCTCAGTACTGCTGAGCTCAGGCTTCTCACTATTAGATTAGATTAGATATCTTAGTCACATGTACATTGAAACACACAGTGAAATGCATCTTTTGCGTAGAGTGTTCTGGGGGCAGCCCACAAGTGTTGCCACACTTCCGGCACCAACGTAGCATGCCCACAACTTCCTGCCCCATATGTCTTTGGAATGTGGGAGGAAACCGGAGCACCTGGAGGAAACCCACGCAGACATGGGGAGAACATACAAACTACTTACAGACAGCGGCTGGAATTGAACCCGGGTTGCTGGCGCTGTAATAGCGTTATGCTAACTGCTACACTACCGTGCCTGCCCCTTTTGCATCTTTGTCAAATATTTTGGGATGCTTACTGCATAAATACTATTCATATGAACAGCTTATTGTTGATACGATTTAAGAAATGTACCATAATTTTCCATGATCTTTTGTATTTGTATTACAGTAGAAGTAATTTTCTAACCCTGCTTCTAATAATGACCCTTGCCAACAAAAAGCTTATTGAAAACTTGAATGCACAAACTTTGCTACAATGCAAAGTTGAATGATTGACTTGTAAATGCAGACCTCAGGTGAAGCCTTGCGGTATTTCTTCAATTTTCATGTTCTGAGATTTAATAAGTGTTTTTATATGACAGGGTGAGCATCTAGTTGGAAAATACAGATGCTTGATTTGTCAGAAGGAGTTTAGCTCAGAAAGTGGAGTTAAGTACCACATCAACAACTCTCATTCTGAGGTAAGCTAACATCATTTCATAAAGAGTCTCATAACAAAAGAATTAGCAAGAATAGTTTCTTTCAATATTAATGTACCAATTGTCCCTACTTCTGTTTTATCTTTTTCAATACATTTAAATCTCTATCACAGGAAAATGGGTTTGAATTTAAGGACTACATTTATGACGGAGGATGAAAACTACTGGAAATTTGCTGTCAAACCACAACATATTTTGTTTTCTTGGTATACTATCAAACCACCCACTATGCATGAGATAAAAGGTTAAAATATGCTGCCCTTTAGTGCAAATTAACCAGATCAACCTAATTTTGTTTGATACAGCTTTTCTGAGAATTTGAAAGTACTTTAAAAGCTGTCTTAGAGTAGTGCATGCACAATACCTAAAGATAAATGTCAAAACTAACTATGACAAGGTGTATTTTATAATCCAATATAAGTAAAACTAACAGCATATCAGTTAATATGGCCATTATTGTAGGCCAGAAACTACACCATATTCATTTTCTACTTATGGTTAAGTAGTTTGAAAAGGGAATATTACTTCAATATTTCTCATGCATTAAAATTCAAATTGGCATAGTTTTTGAACTTGGTAGTTATAGTTTGCTTAACTCTGCATTTACAGGAAAATAGCTTGTGTTAAACTAAATTAAAATAGTTTAGTTTATTTACAATTATACCTTGAAACATGAGCACGTGACCCCTTAGTGCTGAGGTATTATCGAGAATCGTGCATTTATGAAGGGCTGCTAAACGGAAGGCAAATCCTGCCCTTCAATGGGAAGGGAAAATTGGGGAGAAAGTTGTCCTTAGGCAAATCTCACAGGTTTTGGCAAGGTCAGAGTAGTGTTGGTAAATGAATGAAATTGTCTGCTCACTGCGTGACTTAGGACCTTGGAAAGCAAAAGAGGAATTTAGGCTTCCACAAACTTGCATTGAGAAAGAAGTTAAACATGTAGCAAAAATACACACCCTGCACTAATATTTCATGTTTTATCCTGAAAATAGTTGGAGTGACAATTATACTATGCAGTTTTCCCAAACTTCAAAAAGCAATCAACACTTAAAGATTAAAATATCCTTTGACAGAACTGGTTTACAGCCTCAGCAGAAACACCACAAAGAAGCAGAAGAGAACTGAAGGTTACAAATTCAGAGCAGAAGCAAAATACGAGCGGGAAGAAGAGAGGAAGAAAGCCCAAGGAAAAAGCTTCAGAGCTTTCAAGAAAGGACAAAGAGATGGCAGGAACAAAGATTACAGATCAAATAACCACCCAGTGTTCTCCAGGTTTGAAGAGCAATAGCAAAGTGAAAAGGAAGAATATATTATCAAGCAGCAAAAAAGGAAACATGAACAAGATGCAAGGAGTTGCAAAATGAATGTCAATATAAAGATACAGCTTCTCTGCTCTGGGGAAACATTCATCGGCCTCCAAGTACCATAAATGAAGAATGATAAATTAATATAAGATAGCACTACCTACCAGTAGCTCTTAAGTTTGATATATTACGTACCTGCATTTGGGTCCAGAGAAAGATTCAGTGTCTGTGCAGATAAAAGCCACTCCTTGCATCTGAGTTAAAAATGAATGCAAACAGGATACGATCGTTTAGCACAAAAGATTATATGGCTATTTAATACTGCTTTGTTACTATATACTGCTCTATGACTTAATAGTTTATGATTTTTTATAAAGTAGACTCTATTATGGGGTAAAAGGTGTTAAATAAAAAGATTTGTTACACTTTTTAACTACATTAAAAATGTTGGTTTATAGGTAGTATTGGATTGCACATTGATCAAATCGGTTATTTATTTATATTGGTCAAATTCTTTTATTATTTAAAAACAAATTTAATAATTAAACTGCAATCCAGGTCTATTAGTTTATATTTATAATTATTTATCAATATAAACTAATGTTTTTATATATAACTATAGAACCTAAGCTGTGTATATATTTCCAAAATAACTATTATAAATGATATAGTATACATATATATAATAAAATGTGGGGCTGAAGGTGGTAGGGGTAATTTTATACGCAGGTGCATGATTTTCATACCAATAATTGTGGGTAGCTTCCTTGATGGCAACATGAACTAGTAAAATTACTCCTTGAATATGGTGAACAGGGGCTCTCCTTATTTCTTCAATGCATTGAAATAATTGCAGAATGACTTGGTTCACAGATTTAATATTTTCTCATAATTCACTGCCCATTTTCAGGGTCTGGTAATTCAGGAATGATACGTGAGTACTTCCAAGAGTCCAGCATTTAGTGGCTCCTCAGTATTTGGACAGGCACATTTGTATGTTGGGTTAATATTGAAAATACATCATGTGATATTTTCTATCATTAACCTTGGTGCATTATAAAACAGGCGAGTTAGCAATTCAATGCCAGAGATTTAAAAAAAACAAGGAGGGGGAATCTTCTTTACAGCTATTCAATGACACACACGCTATCTGCAGTAATTTTCCTCCCGCCACCTTCATCCCAGTGCATGTAGTCAGAAGTACTGCAGACTGGCCACCACAAACATCTAAATGAGCCTGAAGCAGGAACATCCACGATAGTCAAAGCACAGGAATGTGGACAGATGCAAGGGCCGCAAATCAAAAAACCAAGATTGTAGTTTCTTTGGATTAAGTTTTGATAATACTGCTTGGTTCAGTGTCTCTTTAAGCAAGAATAAGGCACAAGAAGTAGAATCTCTCTGCTTAAGAGCATAGTGGGAGAACCTTCACCAAACTAATTACAGCAGTTCAAGAAGGCAGCGCATCATTGCTTTCTTGAAGGCAATTAGGGATTGGCAATAAATGCTAGATATGTCAGTGATACCCACATCCTCTACCTTCACTTATTGTGAGGAACCTTGATATATGGCATCATGTACAATGGAGGCATATGTTAATGTTAAGAAGCTGAAATAAATTCAAATATACAATATGAATGTATCTATTTAGACCAGAGGTTTTAAGTCACTGAGCCACATAGAAAGAGTGAGCTCAGACAAACAGGCTTTTGATGACCAAGTAACTCTGTACTATTGTGTTTACGTTTCTAATTCACTGGTTTGTCCTGTTTGAGCGATGTATACCTGGAGTTTTGTGAACATTGCAGTCTCATTGTTGGATTATTTCCAAATCATTAAACTAAGATATGATAGTATTAGTAATTTGTGATACAGGCAAAATAATTGGATCATCAATTACAATATCATGGCCTGGAATTTCCTCTGCATTTACACCCAAATGGAATGCAGAAATAATTATGGGGCTTTTAAGAAAGCGGGATGTTAGCTGAAAATGAATTTCCTGCATACCTATCTGTGCTAAGCATAACAGATTCTTTCACATGTATCCACTAAATCCTTTGTTTAACCAAATTTCCAACCACATAACCCACCACACCTCCATCTCTCAAATAGGTGCTTCCTTAAAATTGCATTTTCTTGTGTTGTGGGTTGTTGGAAAGGGGTCTGCTTGGCAGACAATGAAAAGCTGAACGTGGTGATCAACATTTCAGATTCATCAGGCAACAAAGTAATTTTCTAAGTTTCTGATTACAATTTGAGTATTTTTTAAAATCATCCTCGCTGAGAACTGCTTCATAGTGAAAATCTTCTACAATTGCAATTTCTTATATGTAGCTGATGGATGGTTAAGTAACCATATTATTATATTTTAAGACTCAAAGACATGCCAATGTGGGTGTGCTATTTCCTCGGATTCCAAGTGTTTATACTGATCTATGCCCATTTATACACATTGTAAGTTTAGGTACATTCTAATTGGATTGTAAAAACACTTGATCTAACTCAACATCAGCAAAATGGGCTCAACTTGGATACATTTTCAGTTACAACTTCTGGATTGTGCTGAGGGAGGAAATTGCAGGCCTTTAAGTGGCCCCAGTATTCATGGTTGTCATTCAACAGCTCACAGACTAACAGATTGCATATTGCTGATGTAGACGTTATATGTGTCATTACCAATGAGCCAGTCAGCAGCTGAGGAAGACACCCATTGAGTTGGAACATGTAAAAGAACTACACACACTGAAATAGGAATAAGACAGTCATTCAGTGTCTGTAGCTATATGTTACCGCTTAGATTTAAGAAATTACAAGAATTATTTAAGAAATAATACTAGATTGTAAGTAATTTTATAAAACAGTACATTTGTTGCAGTTAAACTGCATGAGAAAACGCTTTGGATTTCCAAAACACTTGCTGCCCCTTGCACCCTCACTGGAATAAATTGTAAGAACCACCTAAAAATTCTAGAGTTCCATGAAGGTGTGTTAAATGGGTGCAGCAGCAGGATGGGAATGATTGTTTTGGAGACTGTGCTCAGAATGGCTGGCAGCCAATTGGGGCTATGCTGTAGCAAGGGAAGATCTGAACGGTAGGTGGGTGGGGGGAGGGGGAAGGAGTAGCTTCATAGGTTATTTGATAATTTGGAGAGGGAAAGGGACCAGCAGATTGGATGGTGGTGGTGATGGGATAGAAAGATGGAAATTGAACCAGCACTTTGTGGAGGGTAGGGTGGAAATCAGACTGACAGTTTGGATGGTGATAATCTTGAGTTCAGGGAGGTGGAAGATCTAGCTTGAGACTTGCGTGATCACAAGGTCGGGGAGTAACTTGTGCTGGGGACAGGGTGAACCCAAGAGCTGGGAAATTGAGGGCTCTGGGTCCTGCAGTGCAGGTTGGGCTGGTGCATTGTTGTGGAGTGGGACAAAGGAATGAGGTAAGTAAATCACTTACCTGACAGGTTGCCCAGGGAGTACCCACTGGTTCTTCCAGGATAACATTGTCCAGGTTCCCTGTAATACTCCAAAAAGAGCACTGCCCAGGGAATGAAATCATCGTAGTATCTGAGATGAGGAAATCATGTCAGGAATGCAAGGATGACTGACACCTGGAAGTTCCCAGTCAGATTTCCAGAGTAACATGAAATGACCCTGAAATGGACATTGCCATGCTTCACTCCGGGAGGAAAAGAAATTATGTTTAGCTGCATAACACTGAAAAAGAAAGTGATATGCAATTGAGTTTCTAGGTCAATGCTTTTTAGAAGAAGATGATTTGTATTAACTGTTATTTTTTGGATGTCTTTATGTTTTGTGAAATTCTCATATCTCTATGATTCAGTAATTGAATTGTACATGCTATTATGCAATTGATTAATTTTAGAAAAATTGCTTTATGTAAAGTAATTGACAGCAGCACCTCCAAGTAAACCTTACAGCACTTATAACAATGTTGAATTAAGAACTTGTCCATATTGGAACCAGCTAGTGAAAGGGGAAAATTTTAAATGACATTGTTGTTTTATTTAAGGTGTGAAGCTGGAATACGAATGTATTTATTAAGTTTGGGGTCATGCACATCCCAGTCCAAATGGGTACATAGCAAATGCACTTTAAGGTACATTTTATGATTAGATTGATCACTAGATAGAGATGCACACTGCTGCCAAATAAATAGGTTTCCATCTATATCTACTGTAGTCTTCTAACATACTGAATAAAAAGCCAAGCATTATATTAAATCTTTTGTTTGTTAAAGATATTATCCTGCCTAACTGTGGCCTATGAGACTTTAGTGCAAAAAAAAAATTGAAATCTCACCTACAGGTTTCAACTAATGCACTTTCTATTCATTAAGGTAGAGTACTTTGATTTTAAAGTAAGATTGAATTAAGAATGGGATGCTAATGCAGTGTGCATTGGTATTCAGTAATTGAACAGCTCCCAGTAATGAACTCTCAAAAACAGCAGTGCCAAGGAATAACATGGGATTGAGAGGGATTCAGGTTAGCCCTTAGAAAGCGTAAGTGAAAACCCAAGGGTTGTCTTCATCATGGGAGCAAAGTCAGCCACTCCTGAAAACTAATTTTGTTCAGGAAAATGATCTGATAATTGACAAAGACACACACAATTTACTTCTCCACCAAGCTGCCTATGCTCAGGGTTTACAAATTTTACAGAACTGAAGTGTGAGGCAATGCTTAGCAGTTAAATAATATCTCCTTTTTATAAAAACTAATTACAGAAACTGGTTTGTTTCTATATCTCATGAGAACTTGAGAATAATTGATTCCTTAGTTGTATTTGTTTTTTCATTTTTGTGAGCATGGTATTTCAGAACTGAGCTCCATCAAGTAACAACAAATTCAATGCTCAAACATAAAAGTATGAACATTCTGATTCCTCATTCAAGTTGAAACTAAAAACAAGAATCATAAGTTTGTTTAAAAAATGTTTTGAAGTGTTTAAAAAAACAAGAAACAATGTATAAATGCTTCAAGAATGGAAAATTTGAAAGAAAAATTAAATTTCCTTTTTATTTAAATTCAATGTGCCAGCTTCTCACATTAGTGATGGATGTGCCATTGGCAACTATGAGTGATATTTTTTGCAAGCATCTATTATATTCAGGGTGTGGATGAGTGTGTGGATCAAGAATAACTTTATATTTTTGAGGGTATGCCGCTGTCTTATTTTACTTGTTCTCCGCATGATTTCCTTGGGCTATAATTCATGATCTTGTAATGGCAGATTATCTACTTTTAATGACATTGGTGACTGAAAAGTCTATGAGAAGGCTAGCAGTGATGACCCTGTCATTTTTGATCTCTTGTATTGAAGATTCTGCCTAAAACATTTTAGTAATAATGCAGTTTCAGATGATAAATTGTAAATACTTTTAACTCCCATAAAGGATTATTTTTCATCTTGCTGAGTTAAAATTATTTTGATCATCCTCTCTCACTCTACTACTGCTTCATGTCTTTCATATATATTCACTTTCTTTTGTCCTCTTTCTTTATTCTCTCATTTTAATGATCTCTCAGTTGTCCCTAAACCTTTACCCAGGGAGAAGCTGCAGCACTGGATCTTGGGTAAGTTAAAGCCAAATGTATCAAAGCTTTAGGTGGCCATCATTGGTAGTTCTTGTTTCTTGGCTTGAAGTGAAAGGAGGCTAGAATCATCTGGCTGATCTAAGAGAACTGTTAGCTTTCTTTAAGAGCACAGTTTAGTGGTGAGGGTATATGCACACAAAGATAGCACCATGCTCAAATTTTGTAGCTTTTTTTGAGGACAGTCTTTCTAAGTGAGCAGCACTCCTATAGAAATTTTCCTTCTTGACCCCATCAAAGAGCCACAGATAAGTAGTCTGAGCATTTGATCAAAATAATTCTACTCTAGAAGAATGCACAGAAAAATAAGACAGTCAAATATTATTGCCTACTGCTCAGTGGGGGGAATAAAGAGCGATAACACCTGCTTTTGCTTTCCTTGGGACCCTCCTTTCCCTCCACTTTGGGCCTGTAGAGAGATGCAGTGTGAAGACAGCTTCCTTCTGAAATGAGTGCAGTCAAATTGTGGTTGTCGGAACTCCATCAGCTGTCAACATTATCTGATTGAATAAGCAACAGAAGATCTGCCCATTTGAAACAAAATCCTCTTGCTCCCTTAGCCGGGAAGCTCTCAGGTCCTTTCACCTCAACCAAAGCTCTTAGTTCTTTCTCGTCTTTCACTCCTCTGTGCAATACAGAGGAAACAAACTGGTCAACCAATGATTCAGTTTTGCCTGGGTGATCCACATTTCACTATCCTATTGATCATCTGTATGTCTGTCACACATGTCCACACAACATTGTACCACTAGAACTACCAAGCCATCCACAGATTTTTTTTTATGAGAACAGGTTGGAGCCAATCATCTTAACAACTAAAAACACTATTGAAAAGATTAGTGGTTAAAACTTGTTAACAAAATTCAAATACAAATTTGTTTTATAAACTTACAAAATATCTGATTGCTTTGATTACATGCCATGATGACACCCACTTCCATCCCCAAACAATATTGCTCTCCCTTTCCAGCTCTGATGTATAATTGTGGAACAGCAGTACCAAATGAAGGAGTACATCACTGGGAATGGAAGGAGAGGCATGGTACTGTCTCTCTGAATAGTTTAAATCTCAGTAACAGACCATTTGTTTTGGATAATAGTTTCTTTTTCCACAGGTGAGTGCCTTTTGTGAATTGTATTCACCAATCAAATGATCTTGGTGGTCAAGTTCAAAGTGACAGGCGGGTAAAACGGCTGCAGGTCGGATGTTATTGTTCTACATCATGCTTAGTATGGAACCATCAAACATTCCTAGGGTAGTTGTGTTATGTTTAAGGTAAAAGATTGCTAGTATTGCTGCAATTATCTTAAAACTTAGAAATTCTTAAAACATCAGATTTGATTACCATTGCAATCAATTCCAATGGAACTGTCCTTGAGCTTGTCTGAATGTGCTTACCCAGTTACTGCTGAACAGCTGTAAATTTTGTATTGAGAACTTATGTGCTCTAATTAAAATCCCTTGGTTCACAAATCACTTAACTGTGTGGTTTCTGAATTATTGATCTGTACCACATGATTAATTCTAACTGTGAAAGGATTTCTGGGTTTTCTCCTACCTATAATTTAGTTTATAGTACTGCTGAATGTAATATAATGATGTATATGTATAACTCTGTTTTTGAATGAAATTTTATAAAACCTGGGAAATCTTTTTTTGCATTTAAATCTTTAAGATCAAGAACCACAGTGCAAAGTACACCTAAACATGCAATTGTAAGATCCTAATATATATGGAAAACAGAGCTTCACGAAGACAAGACAGATCAAAATCTTAAAGTCTGAGGGGAAGGGTATTTGGAGTTTAAGGTTTTTTTGTTGTTAAATGAAATAATGGTTTATCATTAGTGTCAGAAAATGTCAAAAGGATATTGACAGCACGAAGTTGGACCAGTTCAGCTGGCGAAAATCATTAAGTGTCTATGTTAGCACCACTAGACAGTATTTCATTTGAGTGAGCTCTGTGTTCCCATTGTTTGCATAGTCTGCATCGCTTTTTAACCACAATTTTGTATCTTATTAATAATGTATGTTTATTTGTATGCAACAATACAGGTATACACAAAAGATTTTACTTCATTAAAATTTATACTGATGTTATTGTGTCTCGTATGTTTTAAGGCATAGATAGAAAAATGAAAGAATTGTGTTAGTGCTAGTTAACAGTAACATACAAATTGTGACCAACATACTGTTCATTTTCTTTTAAATATTCAAGTCACTTCAAGACTATTTAAAATCATGATTTTTTTTGTTACATTACCTGCTTATGAAATCCCATCTCCTTAAATAAAGTGATGTTAAATAATGGGAGTGTTCCTTTGATTTTATACTGAATGTTCACTGAAAATGTTTGTTTTGAACCTGTTTTGATTGCTATGCTCTGAGCTGCAATAATAGTTGACTCTCTTAACCATAATCCTGTCTGCCTGAGAAAAGAATGCCAGGGATGTCTTAACTCAGGTTTCCAAACTTTTGTTTCTAAAACATTTTATCTGACAGCCCTTCCCATTCTAATCATAAACATTGAATAAAATCTACAATTGTTAAAACTATTGCACATAGAAGAACAATTAATGTATAAAATAACATTTTGTAAGAAGTATAAGATTGTTTACTTGTGCACAATTTGTGGTACCCTGACTTGGTTTCACAGTGTTTCACTCTCAGATCCATTACCCATTCAAGCAGTTTCTTTAAGCCTGTAGAATAACAAAGAAAATCCCATTTCATATAGATATGTTATAGAGGAGCGAACAAATTGTACACCTGCAGTTTGGGAACTTTATCCCAGCTAACAGCCAGAACTGATCAAAAGACTCAACTAGAAAATTATCTTCCAAAGCCCCATCACAGCAACATCAATTAAATTCTCTTTTAGGCCCTTAGAAATCCTAAGTTTCATTTGCCCTTATTTTCTTAGTCATAACTGAACATGCATTTCAACACTTCATTATCACATCTTTAATTTCCAATGCTAACATGCCAGAATACTCAACTGGAGGCAATAGTACTGAGAACATAATTACATTGGCTTGCATGATGCAGTTATTCTAAAGAAAAGGTCTTGGATTCAATCTCTAAGACTTTTCTTTTGCAAACCTTGCAAAGAAATTTTAATCAGTTTACCAAATATATCGGCCAAAACCCAATCAAAATCTGAATCCATTTGTTGAAGTCCTGTAGAAATGGTGAATCAAAAACAAAACAAACATTCAACACTCCTCTGATTGGTAGCCCTTTCCCAACAATTGACCTCGTGACAGCCATTTCACTTCTGTATGAAACAAAAGTTGCTTATGTAAACTTCCCATCTTTTCACATAGTACCATTAAAGGTTATGAGGTTTTGTTAGGTTAATGACTTTTACTTTGTTAGATATCACATCTCAATTCTTTGGTATTGATTTTTATTTTCAGTACTTCCTTGTAAATTCAACAGTGGTCCTATACACACAGTCACCTGATACTTTTTATATAATCTGCAAGTCCAGCTTTGTATCCACACATAGCACAAATTCCAATACAACAGTTCCATATTTTTTGTTTAATTGGTCTAAAATTGTGAACATCTCATCTTAAGTTAGGACAGCAAAAAAATATATTCCTCCTCACTGATCTCAGATATGCATTGGCTATGTGGATTTGAAGCACATAAAGTGGAGTTGCTTTCGACAAAGCCTTTCTTATTCTGCAATTCTGCCACTAATTTTGTTGCTCGATAGTGGAATTGAGACTTGACTCATCAACTGTTTTGTTTCTCCCCCATGCTATTGTTGCCACTTCATTCACCGCAGGCAGCACACAATCCTCATTGGGTATATGAACTTTTTTTGTCATTTGATGAGAGATTGAGCACTTTACAAGTACAACTAATTTTATCCATTATCTTTACCATTTCAATTGAAAGGTTTTTAGAACATCTTGTTGGCTTTCCTTACAGTACAGTGTGTTTCTTTTCAAGCTGCAATTTTAGTTTATTTGGTTTCATGCTTGGGATAATCTAAATGGGCAGTAGGACCTATATGGGGAATCTCATGTTGTAATTCCATGTTCTCAACAGCTTCTAATGGATGTGTGCACAAATAAAAATAGCTTCTTGCACAGAGCTGCCCATTAATGTATTGTACTGGGGGTAATGTATTGGCAATGGATTGAGGATTGGTTAACCAATAGAAGGCAGAGATTTGGGATGAATGGATGTTTCTCTGGTTGGCAATCAGTGGTGAGTGGAGTGCCCCAGAGGTTGATGCTGGGCCCGCAACCATTCATGATATACATTAACGATTTGGAAGTGGGGGCCAAGTGTAGCATATCCAATTTGCTGATGACACTAAATTGAGTGGAAAAGCAAATTATGCAGAGGATGCAGAGAGTCTGCAGAGGGATATTAGATAGGTTAAGTGAGTGGGCAAGGGTCTGGCAGATGGAGTACAACATTGGTAAATGTGAGGTCATTCACTTTGGAAGGAAAAATAGAAGATCAGATTATTATTTAAATGGTAAAAGGTTGCAGCATGCTGTTGTGCAGAGGGACTTGGGAGTGCTTGTGCATGAATCACAAAAGGTTGGTTTGCAGGTGCAACAGGTTATCAAGAAAGCAAATGGAATGTTGGCCTTCACTGCTAGGGGGATTGAATTTAAGAGCAGGAGGTTATGCTGCAACTGTACAGGGTTCTAGTGAGGCTGCACCTGGAGTACTGCGTGCAGTTCTGGTCTCCTTACTTGAGGAAAGATATACTGGCTTTGGAGGCTGTGCAGAGGAGGTTCACCAGGTTAATTCTGGGGATGAGGGGGTTAGTCTATGAGGAGAGATTGAGTCGGCTGGGACTATACTTGCTGGAATGCAGAAGAATGAGAGGGGATCTTATAGAAACATATAAAATTATGAAAGGGATAGATAAAATAGAGGCAGGAAGGTTGTTTCCACTGGTAGGTGAGACTAGAACTAGGGGACATAGCCTCAAGATTTGGGGGAGTAGATTCAGGATGGAGATGATGAGGAACTGCTTTTCCCAGAGAGTAGCAAATCTGTGGCATTCTCTGCCCAGGAAGCAGTAGAGGCTACCTCATTAAATATGTTTAAAACACAGTTAGATAGATTTTTGCATAGTAGGGGAATTAAGGGTTATGGGGAAAAGGCAGATAGGTGGAGCTGAGTCCACGGCCAGATCAGCTATGATCTTAGTGAATGGTGGAGCAGGCTTGACTTGCCAGTTGGCCTGCTCCTGCTCCTATTTCTTATGTTAACATTTGAATTATGAGCATCTTTTCATTTGGTGTTGGAATACATTGAATGATACTATTATGAAAATTGGCTTGCCTTTTGCGAGATCTTGGATTTCTTTCTCCGGAGCTATTGAGCACCATGGTTTACAGAGACCAAGAAGAATTTAATAAATTTGTGCTAACGTCAATTGTGTCATTGTATAGTCAAGTAATGATGACTATAATTTTTGAACAAGTAAAAGAACATTTTGAGTCATGGGTTGAATATGTAGAAAGAATGAATTACCTTTTTGATGCAAATAACATTGCAGAAGGAAAAAAGATGTCCATTTTGCTCGCATTTGTTGATGCTAAAATAAAAAGTTTAACCAAAAACCTTGCTGGTTCCACCCAAATCATGAGATATTTAAAGTTGGTTAAATCAACTGAAATATTTTAATTTCTCTCCCCCCCCCCACCCATTCCTACAGTTCAAATGATACAACAGGAGATGCAACAACTACACTTTTATCTTTTCCTTCCCCACTATACACAGATTCATACAGTCATTCCAGATAAAGCAATGATTCACTTACACTTCTTTCAATCTAGTTTACTGCATTTGATGCTCGCAATGTGGTATCCTCTACGTGGGAGAAACCAGACACAGATTGGGTGATTGCTTTGCAGAACATCTCTGTTCAGTCCCCAGGGATGACCCTGACCTTCTAGTTGCCTGTCACTTTTATCCTCCATCTCACTGCCACTCTGACATCTCTTTGTGGTCACCTTCCCTGTTCCAATGAAACCCAACATAAGCGTGAGGAACAGCACTTCACCTCCAATCTGGACATGTTGCAGCTCCCAGAGCTGAATATTGAATTAATATTCCGGGCTTCTGTGGAAGAAGAACTCTCCTCCTCTCCACCACCTTCACCAATGTCTAGCAGTCACTCTCTCCTGTGCAATGCCTTTTTTGATCATCTCCCAGACAAGAAATAGTTTCAATACATGATTTAACCAGTAACAGCTTTTCCCAGTATTTCCCCCTTGTGGTGAGTATCCAGCCATTAACAGCACAATCATTGCTACCTGAATCATGCAAAGACCAGGCAGCACAAAATTTACATGTTACATGAACTGTGTCAGTGTGATGTGAATGAATTGCACCTCACAGTCATTTAGTGGGTTTCAGGAGCTACAGACCACTCTGGACCAGTGTAAATAAAATGTGAATCGTTTACAGCTGCTGTATATTAGGGGATGTCAATAAGAACATAAATAGAAAGAGGTATTCACCATACAGCCCTTCAAGCCAATTCCAGCATTCAATAAGACAATGTATGATCTGAGCTTGGATTCAACTCCACATTCCTGCCTGTTCCCCTTGTCATTGACTCCAGCTCCCCTGTAGTCCAAAATCTGTTTATCTCAACCTTGAGATTCAGTGACTCCACTGGCACAGCTCTCTGAGATAAAGAATTCCAATTCACAATTCTCCAAGAAAAGAAGTTCCTCCACCTCCGTCTTAAATAGCCACTGTCTCAGTTTCAGAATAAGATAGCACCTGTTTACTGTCTCCTGGTGTGCAAATCAACCACAGTAGTGTGCTGACAATACTGGTTGAAACATTCAATTTCTGGAGGGAATTGGCAAGGTATGGCCATACCTTGCCAATTCCCTCCAGAAATTGAATGTTTCAACCAGTATTGTCAGCACACTACAAGAAGGATATGGTAGCAAGAGAGAGAGTGAGAAGAGATTCAGCAGGATGCTGCCCAGAATGGAGGGTTGTAGTCATAAGGAGGGATTGGATAGGTTTGTTTATTCTCACAGAAAAATTGAAGGCTGAGAGGTGATCTTATAGAGGTTTATACAGTTATGAAGGGCGTAGATAGAATAGATCGAGTCTTCCTCCCAGGGCAGGGGAGGTATAGAATTAGAAGGCATAGGTATCAAGTGAGAGGGGAGAAATTTAAAGGAGATCTGAGGGATAAGACTTTAACACAGAGGGTGGTGGTTATCTGGAATGAGCGGCCAGAGGACGTGGGAGAGGTACATATAGTTACAACATCTAGTACACATTTGGATGGGGACTTAGATTGGAAAGGTATAGAGGGACCTAATGCAAGCAAATGGAATTAGTGTAGAAAGACATCATGGTTGGCATGGACGAGGTGGGCTGAAAGGGCTCATTTCCATGCTAGAGGATTCTGTGGTTTTAAGATCACCTTTCATTATTCTACACTCAAATGAGTGTGAATCTATCCTATTCAACCTTCACTCAGAAGACAACTGCTTCATCCCAGGAATAAGCATTATGAACATTCTCTGAACCACCTCCAATGCAATCATCTCTCTGCTTCCTGTACTCCATACTTCAGGTGTGATTCATCAATCTTCTGTACAGTTTTGGCAAGACCTCCCATCCCTCTTGAAATAAAGGTCAGCATTCCTATTTACTTACTGTATCTGCATGCTAACTTTCTGGTTTTCATACATGAAAGCATCCATCCATGTCCATCTATACACCAGCACTCTGTAATCACTCTCTATTTAAACAATATTCTGCTTTTCTGCCATTTAGCCAATAATACAAGAAAGGGACAGGTAGTCACTGGTTATCATATCCTGTAAGGATCTATAAAGTCATACTGCTTTCAGTACAAGCACAATTCTGTTATTGAAATGAAAATGTTAAATTTGACTAGTTCATAGAATCATAATTCAGCAGAGTAGGCCATCTGGGCATTGTCCCAGTGCCTGCTTTTCAGATGAACTCTCCAATTAGACCAGCTTCTTGGCACTTACTTCATAACTTGGAAAATATTTCCATTTCAAGTATAAGCATTATTCATCTTTAAAGATTATGTTTGTAAGTTAGTTCTACTAATTATTTGAACTCTTGGTATCTAAAACTATGTCCTCTGGAAGCAATTCTCCCTACTTGATCTACCATTTTACATTGAGCATATGAAACACGAAAAGGAATCGGCCAATTGATCTTTTGAACCTGCTCTACCATTCAATAGATCATGGCCTCAACAGCAGTTTTCCACTCTCTCCCTAAATCTCTTACCTCCCTTGCAATTCAAATATGTCAATAAAAAATTGAATATATCCAATGACTGCCTCCACAGCTCCCTGGGGTAGGGAATTTAAAAGATTCATTATCCTCAGAGAGAAGAAATTTCTCTTCATCTTAAATTCCCAACCACTTTTTCTGAAACTATGCCCTCTACTTCTAGTTACTCTCACAAGGGGAAATGTCCTCTCAGCATCCACCCTTTCAATCCCTGCCAGAATCTTATAGGTTTCAATAAGATTATCTCTCATTTTCCTGAATTCCAATAAGTATACGCCCTACCTGGTCAACCTTTCTTGATACTCCAACCCCTTCATTCTAGGAACCAACTCGCCTTCTCTGCACTGCCTCCCAAGGCAAGTCTATCCTTCCTTGAATAAGGAGACCAATGTTGTTAGCAATGCTCTTTAAAGTGGCATCAAAACTTGTATGCTTTTATACTCCATACCCCTTTCAATAAAGCCCACATTTCCACTACCTTCCTAATTGCTTGTTGTACCTGCCATTAAGAGATAGCTTAAACAAATAGTAAAATATTTTAAATGTTTTAGCCCATTTTAAAGTGTTTTTGATGTGTCTTATTGCTGTAAGATGTGTGTAAAACAGATACATGTATTAACTCTGTATTAAAAGTAGTTTTAGATTGAGAAGCAAAGCATGATGGTCAGTTAAGTCAAAAATAATGCTAACTGCAAAGAATGTGCAGAAACAGAATGATGTTTAAAACTTGCAGGAAGTGAAAGACAGAGTGCTAATTTAGACTGTCACGTGGTTGAAGCAGACAGATAGCCTGTGGCAGAACAAGTCATGAAAACTACCAGGATCAAGCTAATGAAGTACCATACTTGAAACATATAAAGGAGAGCCAGAAGACTGATTAAGAGATAGAGACAACACAGGAGGGGTTGAAACATCCAAATGGCCATGTTGCTGAAGTTAATGACATTTCTAACGGAACTCTCAACCTTGAGTATAAGGGTATAATTTTTAGGAAGAGCTCAGTCTATGTTGGCATAAAACGAGGAAGAGAAAGAATGGTTAAATCTGCAAATGAAATTGGGCTAAAAAAGAATGGAACAAAATTTATGTTTGAAAGAAACTGTGGTAAAATTGCTCTGGAAATTGACAGCTAGAAGAATAGACCAAAGAGAGAAAGCGTATAAAGGGGTGAGAGACAGACAGAGACAGGGAGATCAGTTACACGCTTTGCTGGAGAATAGTCAGTGGGAATTAGAGGAACACATATGTAAACAAATTGCAGAAAGATATAAGAGCAATATGGTTGTAGCAGTGGGGGATTTTAACTTATCCAATCTTGACTGGGAGTGCATTAGTGCAAGGGGCTTGGATGAGATGGAATTTGTTCAGTACGTCAAAGCAAGTTTTTTGAGACAATACCTGTATGTAGTGTCCGAACAGAGACAGGACAGTCCTTGGCCTTAACTTAGGAAATGAAACTGGACAGGTGGTGGAAGTGTGAGTGGAGGAACACTTTGGGAACAATGAAAGTTTCAAGGTAGTTATGGAAAAGGATGAGGTTGGTCCTCAACTTAAGATTTTGAATTGGGGAAGACTGATTTCAATAGAGAAAAAGAAGACCTGACAAAAGTGATTGGGAGTAAATGGGTAAAACAACAACTTGTGAGTAAAACAACAGCTGACAAGTGGGAGTCTTTTAAAAGAGAGTTAGTAAGAGTTCAGGGCCCACATGTTCCGATAAGGCTGAAAGGCAAAGTTGGCAAGATTAGGGAACCTTGGATGACAAAAGGATATTGAAGGTTTGATCATAAGAGAAAAAGGAGCACGTGGCAGGTTTAGGCAACTGGAATCGAGGAATGTGGAGTTCAGAGGAGAGAACTTAAGAAAGAAATTAGGAGGACAAAAAAGGGCCATGAATATCCTTGGCAAGTAAGATGAAGTAGAACAAGACATTCTCTAAGTATATCAGAAACAAGAGGGGACCCAGGGAAAGAATGGGTCACCTTCCTTCCAGAGGACATGGAAGATGGTGTACATGGATAATCTTGAACAAGACAGTGTTAAGAAGAAAAAGGTGTTCGATGTCAAGGGGCACATAAGGGTTGATAAATCTCCAGGACCTGATGAGATCTATTCCAAGATGCTATGGGAAGCAAGGGAAGAGATAACTGGGGCCCTGACAGATTTGTGCATCTTTATTAGCTACAAGTGAGGTGCCAGAAGACTGGATGATAGCTAATGTTGTTCCTTTCTTTAAGAAGGGCAGCAGGGATAAACCAGGCCTTATGTTAGTGGTAGGAAAGTTATTGAAGAAAATCCTAAGAGATAGGATTTATGTTTCCTTGGAAAGACAGGGACTGATCAGGGATAGTTAGCATGGCTTTGTATGGGGGAAATCCTGTCTCACTAATTTAATTGATTTTTTTTGAAGAGGCAACTAAGAAGATTGATTAAGGCAGTTCAGAAGATATTGTCTACATGGACTTTAGGAAGACATTTGACAAGGTCCCACATGGTAGACTAATCCAGAAGGTTCAGGCACATGGGATCTGGCTAATTGGATACAAAATTGACTTGGTGATAGGAGACAGAGGGTAGCAGTGGAAGGATGCTTTAATGAAGATCGTGCTCAGTGTGTACCACAAGAATCAGTGCCGGGACCCTTATTGTTTGTGATATATATTAACAATATAGATGTGAATGTAGGAGGTATGATTAGTAAATGTGTATAATGTAGCATTCTAGATATTGGTAGTCAATCAGCTACAGAGAAGCAAGGACTTCATCACTCCTGAAAGTTCATTCAAAGACGTCACTCCCCACATTACCAAGTCCCACTACATGGGTATTTTGCAGTTTTAACCAGGCCTCTAGTTATCTCATATTACCGTAGTAACAGCCTGCTCCTCTGCCTGTTGTTGAGGCCTTGGATACCATTGGAGATGTCAGAATAGACCATTGTTTATAACCTCACTACAACCAGATGACTGCTTCCTTATAAACTGGGCCTCTTGAGACCTTGGGCCTTAGTAAAGCAATCTAACTTCCTAATTTATGACTGCTGCTTAGTAAAACTGAGAGGAAGTTACTCTGATTATTGTCCCTTATCTCCTGTCAGACAAGTTCATCCTCTGATTAATCAGTCCTAGACATTCAATTCCTTCATTATGGATCCCCATGCTACAGTTTCTCAACATTCCCAGAGAAATTCATAAAATAGTAACCATCCTTGTATATAGTAAAATGCAAATATTAATTCAAACTGAAAACACAGTCCATTCTTCTGTTCTAGGATGATTGTTTTAACCCTTTGACTACCACAGTCCCCTCTTTGATCCTGAGGGCTGTTCCTGAAAGGATCACATCACACTCATGTATCTCTTCTGGTAATAGACTGGTGCATGCTGTTCTACAGTCAATTGATTACCTTGATTATACATGTATTTAAATAAAATACATTCACTATATTATTACCATCAGTGCTGTAGCAGACTATAGATTATATTGGTATACCCATCAACTCTTTCACTATTTATTAATTCTGTGACTAGTATAATAATTGTTTTTGCACTTGGCTTGTTATTCTTGACCACACTCAATGATTCAGAAACAGCTTCTTCCCCTCCACCATTAGATTTCTGAGAGGTCCACGAATCCATGAATACTACCTTGTTTTTCCTCTTTGTTTGCACTATTTATTTATTTTTGTAATTTGCAGTCATTTTATGTCCTTACACTGTACTGCTGCTGCAAATCAACAAATTTCACGTCATATAAGTCAGTGATAATAAATCTAATTCTGATTGTTCTTTGACCATTTCCTTTATCTTCCACGTTTTACAATTCATGCACATCATTACTAACAGGATAAACAGCATTATTAATAGTAATATAATCATCATCCAGGGATAGATACTTATATTCATTCCCCAATACTAAATATTGTTCTACTAAGTCTTATTTTTCTGTTAGTAATGCCTTGTTGTACTTTTCTACTTTTCTACTGCAAGGTAAATAATATCTCTGTACCCAATCTAACCCCTGTTTAGTTTACGTTAAGTATTCTGGTAAGGGAAGTAGAGTAGGAAAATTGACCTACCCTAGATTCTCTTTCAAATTTTCCCCAATGTTAACAACCCAACTCTTCTCATTGGTATATGTCCATCAACACCACATTTGTCCAAATCTTGAAGGAAGTAATAGGGTAAAAATACAGTATTATTGTTGAGCGAAAACTGCGTTCCTCCCTGCTGTTTTCCCCAAAATACCCCATCAAATCCTTTAACCATATCCTGTATGGGAATGTTATGGTGCCTGACGTGATATCCTTACTAATTGCCTCAATTTGTAAACTGTCCAGTATGCCACCGAACTCCCTCTTTACAATGCAAAAGAATCACACCCATGTAATTGTCCAGTGTATTCCTTATAAGGCTCTGTGTCCTTAGCCAATTAGTTCCTGTGTCATGCAAAGAGCTGGAGGAACTCAGCAGGCCAGGCAGCATCTATGGAGGGAGATGTACAGTAGATGTTTTGGGTCTTGACCCGAAACATCGATTGTACATCTCTCTCCATAGATGCTGCCTGACCCGTAGAGTTCCTCCAGCTCTTTGTGTGTTGCTCCAGATTCCATCATCTGCAGTCTCTTGTGTCACCAGTTTGCTACTCCACTGTAAAGTCTCTTCAAGGTTCGCCCACTTTGAAGAAGCTTGCCTCCTCTCTTTGATGGGAGTTCTGTGAGACCCTCTCTCACTGCTCCCTCTCTGTGATCTCTACTGCTCTCCTGCTCTTTGACCACACTCTCACCCAGACCTGCTACTACAGCCTTCTTGGGTACCTGTGTCCACTGCCAGCAGTCCAGAGGAAGGGTCTCGACCCAAAACTTCGACTGTCCATTTGCCTCCATAGATGCTGCCTGACCTGCATAGTTCCTCCATAGTTCTTTATGTGTTGCTCCAGATTCCAGCATCTGCAGTCTCTTGTGTCTCCTGTATCATTAGTTTTCATTGAAGAGTTGGTGAATTTAATCCCAGAAATGTTCCAATATTTCTCAATATATTGTGAGTTTGTTCTTTTCCCTTTACTTAACTAGAAATAAACCCCGTTGTTGGTCAGGCAGGGATTTTGTCAAAAGTTTGTCCCAGTTTCCCAAATTAAAACACCATTCCCTGGTATGCAGAATAAAAGACCTGCAGGAGGAAAGGGTTAACTTCTCTGCACATCAATACGTAGCATTTCAGGCAATGTGGTGTGAGTCTGATCGTATAATAAACTAATTCCTCCACACTGTCTTTTGTCTTTTAGAAACTTACACAAAATCTACCTTGAGGACTCAAAATCAAATAGAACATTTAAAACCATAACTAACATCCTTAATCAATCAAGTTTATGGTTTCTTCTTATCTAAAAAACCTTCTGTGCGCAAAGAGCTAATCCTCAAAACTAGCTTTCAGACATGCAGTAACCGAATTAAAGTTATACTTAAATGTATAATTGAATTAAAACTAAACAGTACCATTCATTCAAATTTAGATTGGATGAATCAAAAGCCAGTTCTTACTGGAACCAAATTAAGGCAAAATTTTTAGAAGCTCCTTTGATTTAGGAATTGATTTCATAAATGAAGTTAATGGAGCATTAGTGGAGCTTCAAGTTTTGACTTGAAGACTCCATCTTAGCTCTAATTCCTAACATCTCCATTCCATGGGTGATCAGTTACTACCTCACCTCAGTCCTGAACTCTGCCAACCAAAATCTATTAAACTGTTATTTCTGGCATGTAACTTCAAATTTGCCAAGCCTCATGCAACATCTCAAAACTTACAGAACAGTCACATACTTCAAACAGAATATGACTTACTCTCAAAAGCCAAACACAGGGCAGCATAAAATACAATTGCACGCAAAATGCTTCAAAATTTAAAGGCCTTAACACAATGGAATGCTGGAAGGCAACAATCATACAGACATACATTCATACATCCCCCCATGAACCAAAACTTCAGCAGACTCAAATTTCATATAACAGTTAAAACATACAAATGTCTGCAATTAAAACTTTAATTTTTAGTCTTTCATTCAAAATTCCATCTTTAAGATGGGTTACAAACTTAGAGAAATCAACAAGTAATCAGATAAACTACAAAAGGTCAATCATTTCCAACTCTCCGCATAAGTCACTGATGCCGGACAAACTTCAGATACTTTTACATACTCTGCCACAAAGAGTTAACACGGCAAACATTCAAACACACTTTTACATAAACTAGTATGAAATACTTCAATTGCTCAACCTCTCTTGTCTGACACACACGCACGCACACACACACTAACAGGCATCCTGATTAACGTTTATCCTTGGATCTAAATTCACTTTCATTCTACAATAATCATGCTTCATAAGACCAAGTCCCATGAAACCTATCTGGTCATTTTCCCATACATGTGTCATTTGTCTACGGGCTTTATTGGTTAGATCATCCCACTGTCCGTTCTTCTATTCTGGGATGGTTGGTTTTAACCCCTTGACAACTGATGCTAGTGCAACCAGATAGAAGAGGACCTGTAGTCAACAGGATACAGCAAGAGGAAGAATCCTGCACCAGGGTCACTCCGAAGATGAGCCTTTGAGGTTTCGAGAAGAAGACTGCATTTTTGTCTTTAATCCCCAACAATCAAATTGCTCACAACTATCATTCTCCCTCTCCTTTGATCTGAACTTATCTCAAGTTCAAGTTCAAGTTGAGTTTATTGACATGTGCACAAGTATGGTGAGGTACAGTGCAATGAAAAACACGCCTGCAGCAGCATCACGGGCACATAGGTACTGACAACACACAGAATATAAATTATACATCAGTTGTACAAGACAGTGGAAAGAGAGAGAAAAAAGGCTGTGCAAAAACAAGACATTAGTGCAAAAAAAAGACACAATCAGAGACAAGCCATGGTAGTGTAAGAGGTGGTCCATTGTGTTCCATTGCTGAGGTAGGGTTAGGGTTGTGCAGGTCAGTTCAAGATCCTGATGGCTGTAGGAAAGTAACTGTTCCAGAACCTGGTGGTGTGGGACTTCAGGCTTCTGTACCACCTGCCTGATGGTAGCAGCAAGAAGAGGGGATGACTCACATAGAAGGGATCCTTGATGATAGATGCCACCTTCTTGAGGCAGCACCTCTTGTAGATGCTGTCAGTGGTGGGTAGGACTGTGCCTATGATGGGCTGAGCTGTGTCCACTACTCTCTGCAGCTGTTTGTGTTCCTGTGCATTGAATTGCTGTACCAGACCATGATGCAACAAGGATACCTTCAACAGTGCATCTGTAGAAGTTTATTAGAGTATTTTGTTAGAATATCTCTGACTGCACTCACAAGGGAAACCATCATCCTCAATGTACTCAGTAGTGAACACTGGTTGGTGAGCAAGATGAGTCCTGTTCCACCTGCTTGGTCCTCCTCATGAGTCTGGTGGTGACCTATTTCCTCTCTACCTGCATTTTCTAAACTGCTTTGCCATTCCACCTAGGTCTGTTCTACTGCTTCCTCACCATTCTACCTATGTCCACCCTGCCACCACCACTCCACCTGGGTCTGTTCTCCCACTGCCACACCTCCTAGGTCTTCTCTGCTACCAGCTCACAGCTTCTCCTAGGCCCACACTGCTGCTATCTCACCATTCCTCCTGGGAATGGATTTTACGTCCGTCTAACAAATCTCTTCATAAGCTTCTCTGCTCTAAGGAAAACATTAACCCACATCCTTGCAATGGAACCTTTTTCTTAACTCTTTTCTCCACCCTTTTCAAAACCTTGATCACCTTCTCAGTGCCCAGAAAAGAATTATTCCAGCTGATTCCTCAGCAGCACTTTGTAAAGGCCTTTTCACTTTTGTACTCTCCATAAATAAAGTCAAGGTTCCCATGTGTAGCCCATTCTTAAAGATTTTTGTACATATACTCCAAGATCTCTTTGTTTCAACACTTCCTTTAAAGCTATTTCATTTAGATCATATTATCTCTTCTCATCCTTCTGACCAAATTGTTTCATTTGGCACTTCCCTGAATGAAGTTTCAATACTAACAAAACCTCGGGTACCCACAACGTGCCTCTAACCAGTCTGTCTGTGGTCTCCTAAAGTCTAGTTATATCCTTCTCGTAACTAGATCATACCTAGATTAAAATATAACTAATAAGCAATTCAAGAAAACTTCAAGTGTTGTTAATTTTAGACCTCTCAATGGGCACTGATAATTAGAATGTTGGAATGTGACTTAAAATTGTGTACAAGTTATTTACTTTCATGGTTTACTTTGTCACTACCCAGTACATGTGAGAGCTGAAAATGTGCACACCCTATACTTTTATATATTTATAGTTACTTTGTTCTGAACTCCCATGAAGCAGTTGAAAAGAAGTTCTTACTCACTATTTATTTCTCAAATACAGATGGTCTATTTGGAATCAAAGGGAAAATATACCCTATAGTCCTTGGGCAAAGAACTTTCATTGTGTTACTGGCACTCACAGCAGCTGCTAAACTGAAGCTGGTGACTCTGGAGTATGTGCCGGCCTCCAGATGGAACTCTCCCCACATTTGGAAGAGATAAGTCTGGCTGGCGGGGTGATGTTGGGAGATTTCTGGACACTGGATGGGTGAGTTAGATGGGGCCAGATTTTTGAAGGGATTCTACTGTGTTTCAAGACCTGCATCCAAAGCACTGGGCCCTGACACTAATGGATATGTTAAGGGAGTTTGAGTGTGGATGAAGTTATCTGAGCTGATCCCCAAATAGGTGGGATTTCTTACATGAGAAACCCTGTTCATGAGTAATCCCTGGGCTGTTTCTTAGTTTCATCTGTACATTTTACTCTGAACAGTTTCCTTGCCTTTGCCCATCTTGTGGCACAGGGCTCCATGTTCTATGTTTAAATGGATTATGAAAGCTTATCTCCTTGCTTCTATCACTGAAAGTTTGCTCCACAGTTTCTGGCTACACTTCAGCCCACCCTCTGATCCTTGGACACCAAGTCCGGGTGACAACATAAAGGCCCATGGGATTGCCTTGTTGGGCTGCCCTGGGTTGGGCCAAGAAGCCTATTATGAGGTCCTAACAGTTCTGGAGGAATCCATTCATTCATTCTGACTGCCTGCCCATCTGCCATGGCTCTGTCTGTGGCAAGCCCCGGACAGGGAGGAGTGGAGGGTCTTTGCATGCCTGAGGCCTTCCATAACCAGTGATCTCTGAAGTCACTGAAGTAAATATTAGGTTTATAAATCTATATTTTAATTTAAGCTTTTGATTCATCAGTAACCCTCAAAATTACCATTATGCTTCTCAATTAGATTATGCAAGTAGCCTGCACAGACACTAACCTTGATGTTTGCCAGTGGCATTCTGTTGATTGCCTGAGTTACATGTAGAACAATTTACATCCTTCATTTTGTGGAATCCGGTCAATTGGCAAATAAAAATCACACAGTTCTCCTCTGTTGTTGCTTCTTACTCATTGGGGAAAATAAACCAATTGTTTGCTCTTGTAAATAATGTATCGAGTATCGGCTTAGATTACAGACTGGGTGGTTTTCTTAATGCTCTTATCCAGTCTTCAAAAAAAACAAATGTGTATCGAGTGTTGGAACAGCTCAAGGGACCTTACAACTTGCACCTGCTCCTATTTTTCGTCTCCTTATAAATATATATGGTGTGTTTGGGTCATATCTATTATGCAACTGTAGAAACTTCAAGCCTTTGAAATACATGGTAAGAGTGAGACAGGTAAAACTGCTGCATATACAAAGGCAGGGGAAGGTCCTGTGTTCTAAGCTCATGTGCTGAGGTCATGTTTTTCATGTTTTTTTTGCACATACCATTGGCTATGGGAAGGTATGCATAAGAAGATAAAATTAACCTGTTGAATTAATCTGTTCTCTGAGAACCACATTTAACCAGGCAGCCATTCCCTGCTTGAATTTGCTCCATCAAATATCATTTGACTTACTATTGTTTTGACAGTAACTTCTAAAATCTATGGCAAATTCTGTTTCTTCTGGTTCTACGTGGTCCCAATATCTCAAATGTCCTCTTAGTGTCTTAAGCTTGGTAATTTCCTACCAAATTTCCCACACACACTGTTTTCTGGCACATACCCACCCAAATCTGCACCCAGATCAGTGAGGAAATGCATAAAGTACCTGACCCAAACTCAGAAATTTATTTTCTAGCAAGATTAGCAATAGTTGTGTTAACAATTTTAAACTGCTGCACCATTTAAAAACTGAGCTGAATTTTGTCCTACAGTTAGCTTGCAATATTACTACAAATAATTTCAGGCAAAAGCTGCTGGACAAAATGAGATGAAATAGTTCATTTCCCAAGAATGGACTCCTGCGGTTTTTTTTTCTCTGCTCCGCACTCTGAATAGCAGATTGCGATCTCCGGGTGTAGTGGGGAGAGGGGGGGGGGGGGCGCTTTGATGGATGCAATGGATTGTTTAACATTTGCAAGGCTGACAGAGGAGGTGGGGCTTCTCACAGTTGCTGGGATGTTTACTTAGCGTTGCTATTTCAACCAAGCGTCCAGCTGGCGCCGAGGCTTCGGGGTGTTGTAGTCTTATACGCTTCTGGTGTTGGGCTGTGTGATAGGCTCCTCCTGCTTGCCGAACTACAGAACCCAGCGCGCCTGACGTCCCCAGTGCAGGAAAGAACAATGGCAGAGACTGAGCTGGGGAGTGCTGCCAAGGATGCCCAGGGTGCGGAGATGGTAGCCGCCAGGTCCCGCAGGTAAGCAGTCACCGAGGGTGTCTCAGACAGGGTCCTCCTTTCGGAGCCACGGGGTGAGCCTGGATGTTTCACTCAGCTGTGAAAGCCCCGGAAGCTCGGGGCAGAGCATGTCCTTCTAACTGCAATTCTGACACCTTTTTTTTTCTTGTTGCACAAATGTTTGTAACGCCGCTGTTGAACCTCACCGCGATACTTCGTGAAATGTGACTTATTCTGTCTGATGTTGATTATTGAAGTTGCAGCATTGAGATAAGTGGATAAAAGTTGTCCGGAGTTTCTGCCTTTCACGACAGTTGCTCGCCCCCTGTAATTTGCCATTGCCCTTTTGGGGATTGGGAAGGAAGTTGTTTTTTCCCTTCTGTTGGTTAATTTTATCCTTCTGACAGGTGGTTTGCCGCAGCAGCTAAATAACCGGGGAAAGAGAGGGTGACAGTCTTAAAGCATTGTATATACATAGTAGGTGGAGGATTATTTATAGTTTGCTGTCTGGGTGTTACACGTGTGGACTGTTCTTGTATCTTCGGTTGAGGGCTGAGAAACAAGAATGTGTGGCATTTAAAGCAGCGCAATGTATGCTTATTGTTTAATCTGTTTGGAAGTATGCACATTATCATAGTTACTTACTCAACTGAGGGAACAGAATGCATGGAAATTGTATAACTAGGAAAATAACATGAGAATGGGCCATTCATCCAATGAGCTCACTCCTGTGGATTTTGCTTGTAGATTCTTAATGCAAAAGTTTGTTTATTTTGGAATAAAGCTGCCATTAATGCAGTAAAATGATCCAAGGAGCTAAAAGCTTGAAGAAAGGAAAAGAACAGATTTTTTTTTTCTGAATTCCAGGCTATCATTTTAAAATCTTGGAATTTGCGGAGACTGATGATGATATCAGTGCTTGCTGTTGGAATGGAGGAAAACTGTTCTGGAATGTATTACAGATTCAGAAATCCAGAAGGTGTTCCCATGATTAACTGCTCTTCCCAAAGAGCATGATTTTTGCAGCTTTCTCTGATATAATATGCAGGAATCAAGTGAACTCATGAGAACCTGTTACTCTACTGCTTAAGAACCATATTTTTTTTATCATTTTGTGAGTAGGCTCTGAGTTTCTAAATTTTATGTTAAAGCATAACTGCTGCTAAACAAATTGTCTGGTCCCAAAATATCTAACTTGTTGTCCTTCAAAAAAATATAAAAATTCCATGTTTAAAATACTAAAAATCTACTTTTTTCCCATTTGCTTACAATTTCTGTCTTATTCTTTGTACATTTCAATTTTTAATTTGCACTCTGTAAAACGTTTACAAGATCAGTCTAAAAATTATGTTTTTACTTCCTGGTTTATGCCTGTGACCATTCTTCAATGTGATTGGTTACTCAATTTGCTTGATGATCATACAATTACTGGAACATGTTAGATACCCTGCCTCTGATACCTGATATCAACTGATGTCAGAAAATCCTCACTACAGAGATAACTAGATTTCAGTGCACAGGGCTTTTTGAGGTCTGTGTCGAGGCCTTGCTGCTAATTGCAAATCCAGGCTCATGTTCCAAGCCCATGTGTTTAGGTTATGTTTTTCATGCTATTTTTGCATATACCATTTGTTATATGAAAGTATGCATGAGAAAATAAAGCTAATCATAACCTGTTGAATTAATCTGTCTCTGAGAGGAAGGAAGTGGGAAGAATTTACAAAGGATTCTCAGTCTTAGCAACTCCAATCTGCTAATTGACTTCCAGATGTATATTTGCAATAGTTAACCTATCACTGTCTTTGAGGTGGGTCTGCTTCCAGCGATCAAAACTTGTGCATCAAAGGGACATTCGAACTAGCAGTGGAATAATATTTTTTTTGTGTGATAGAATGTCCCAGGCCTTATAAAACAAATATGGTGTGAACAACACCTTGGGAAGCATACTGTCACCAATGTAAATGTAGTTAAATCTGCGGGTTTATCGTTGGGGTCTTTTTAAAGCCTGCTCATTAGCTTGATGAACAATGAACATCTCTTCTATGGCTATTATCATTGCATTGCAGCATTAATGCCTACTCTGCTGGACAAATAGCATTTTTTTGCTCTTGCAATCTCCTACCTATGATTTGCGCACACTCACTTTTAATTGATAGGATATAAATGAGACCTGGAAGGTACTGAGTCAGAAACAGAAATCTTAATCTGATCCATGTTTGGGTTTTTTTGTAGTGCTCCTTATTTTACATTGAGTCTCTGCTAAATTATAAACTGTGAATTCCGAAGTTGTACGGGATGCAATTTAGGGAGGTTTCACGATTAAATAATTGGCTGAAGAAATGTAAGCAAGAAGTAGAAGGAAGTATCTATTGTGCTTTTTAGTATACAGGTCTACAGGTAATGGGAGCAAATGGGTAATGTAATTGGTCACCAGTCACCCAGCATTCTGATCAAAATATGTGATTTGATCCTATCAGAACTGCAAGTAGGAGGTAAACTTGAACAAATAGCAATGAAGAGTTTGCGCCAAGGTGGCTGTTAATGGTAAAACTGAGAATCTTGAGAGAGAAGATTAACAAACACAAGAAGAACAATTGTCTGGCATGTACTCTACACTCAGCTGGTGTAGAGGACTATTACTCTGTACAACACACCGTGTCCCCATTAATCCCATCAATGCACAATGCCAATACTCCTGAGCTCCTGCCACATCTCCACAGTTGAAGAAAACGGGGAAGAAATTTGTCCTTGGTTGCATGAGCTATACATATGGTGTAGTAGCATCTGCATATTGAACTCTACTTCCAAAATTTGCCTTCCCTGTCCATTGTTACATAGCATACAAGAGCAATAATGAATTTCTACCACAGCATCTTCACAAGAAAGGCAATAGCTGTTGGAGATCACAGCCAATTTAAACTGGACAGTGACTTGTTTTCTATAATCTTGTGCTTCATAAGTTCTGCTCATCCTCCAACTATAATACCTTTGTTCCATGTTCAAAGAAAAGGGCTGGGAAAGTGATATGGATAAGCAGGGTGGCATGGCCTACCCTGAATTAAGTATTGACCCTTTGTGTGGAAAAATGATTTCTTAGCATCCCTATTAACTTTTGTCATACACTAATGATGGGTGCTGTGGCTCTGATGTGGTGGGATCAGTATGGTGAGTGACTTTCTTCTGCCTTGAGACTGAAGTTGCATGGGGTAGTCCTGACATAACCCCCCTAATTTGATCACAACTTCCTCCTGATGTAGGCTCAGGTTTTCTTGTAAAACAACCGTTCCTGGCAGGCCTGGTGTTGATTTGGCAAGTCAAAGTCAAGTCTATTGTCATGTGCACGTGTGCACAAGTGCAATGAAAAACTTACCTGCAGCAGCATCACAGACACATGGCATCATATAAGTAGCATTCACAAGTAAAACATAAATTATACACAACTTTTACAAGAAAGAACACAACTAAAACAAAACAAAGTCCATTTTAGTGCAAAGTGGTCATAGTGTTGCTCTAGTGTTTAGGGTTGTGCAGGTTGGTTCAAGAAACAAATGGTTGAAGGAAAATAGCTGTTCTTGAACCTGGTGGTGTAGGACTTCAGGCTTCTGTACCTCCTGCCCAATGGTAGCTGTGAGAAGATGGGATGGCCTGGATGGTGGGGATCTTTGATGATGGATGTTGCCGCTTTGAGGCAGCACCTCCTGTAGATACTAATGATGGTGGGGAGGATTTGTCCATGAGGTATTGGGCAGAGTCTACTACTCTCTGCAGCTTCTTGTGTTTCTGCACATTTGAATTGCCGTACTAGACCATAATGCAATCAGTCAGGACACTTTCAACCGTACATCTGTAGAAGTTTGTTAGAGTGTTTGGTGACAAGCCGAACCTCTTTAACCTCCTAAGGAAGTAAAGACGCTGGTGTGCCTTCCTTGTGATTGCATTTATATGCTGGGCCCAGGATATGTCATCTGATATGTTAATGCCCAGGAATTTAAAGCTGCTGACTCTCTCCACCGCCAATCCCCCAATGTAGACTGGCGCATGTTCGCCTTCCTTCCCCTTCCTGAAGTCAACAATCAGCTCTTTAGTTTTGCTGACAGTATTTGAGTGTTAGTATCCGTAGGCTGAATTTCTGTCAAAAAGCTATTCGCCTCAATTTCTGCATTGAAATTCCTTCTGCCAATATACCTTGATCATTCTACTGCCAGTAGACCTACTGAGATCAAATGGCCAAGGGTAGGACTGGTTAAATGCAGCAATATCGGTGTATGACTCTACAAGATAATTATACCTGAAAATCATGTCTTGAAACCCAAGACTCTGAGTAATCAAGGATTGTATAAATAAATGTATTAATTTCAGTACAATTATACTTGGATTTGAATTTGTATTTCACTTTTAATGTACTTTCAGGATGTCCCAAAGTGCTCTACAACTAATGAAATAAGCTCCCACAAAACAGTAATCTGATAATGACCAGATAATCTGTTTCTACGGCAATACTGAGGGATGAATATTGGCCATGCCACCGCAAATAACTGACCTGCTGTAATGTGAAATAGTAACGATGTGAACTTTTCTGTCCAGCTGAAAGAATGGATGAAACTTTGCTACAACATCTCAAATGAAAGATGTGTTTAAATGTTTAATTTACTTTTGCCATCAACAGTGTGTGTACCATTTAAGTGGAAATGATTTTAGGAAGTTTCTAAAAGGATTAATTTCAGGTAATGGATATCTGGTGTTGCAATTCCTGAGTTTCTTCACAACCCTCAAACGCCTGGATGTGGATGAATAAGAACGAGCACAGTTGCTATGAGGTATTCATCCACTTCGTTCAAGCCACTAGTTGTAATTTTTGGAGTGTTGCTGACTCAGTGCCTTGAAACATTCCTTCAGATAGTGTCATCATTTGTTTTTAAACGAAGCTTAAATTAGCACACTTTCTGACCTACCCAACACTTAGACTCAGTGCTTCATTCAAAGGTTCTTCGCAATGGCATGTGTCTTTGAAAGGCTATATTGACACACTACAGAAAGGATTGTATGTCTCTGGTCGGATGATCTGTGATTAATGTAGCGCCATCAATGAAAGGACCATCGTCGATTCCTGTGAGAAAAGAATAAATCCTGGGATTAACTGGACCACGTGATATTCTACCTAGTTTTATAGCAATTTACACGTGTTTTCATAAACGTGTTTTTATGGTTTGTCCATTGGTACAACATTACTCGTGTACAGTACCTGAAGCATATCTTTACCACAGTCTTTGCCTCATTGATTTTCCCATAATTAACTCAACATCGTTGAGTTTGATATTCTGATAAAACTGGGTAGTAATCTTAGCTGTCCTCTAAATTAAATTAGACAATTTTCTTTTCACAATTACTTTTTAACAAAGCTCCCAAGGGATTGCTCAATTTTATGCTATGAGGTTTCACGATTTGTTATTGTAAAGGCAGTGAAACTGTCAGCCTTCTCTATTGTTGTGTAAGACTGCTGGCCGCAAAACCATACTCCTGTGCAAAATCCCACAGTTGCAGTCATGAATTTAGAACTATAGAACACTACAGCACAGGAAACAGGCCATTCGTCCCTTCTAGTCCGTGCCGACACTTTATTCCGCTAGTCCCATTGACCTGCACCCAGTCCATAACCCTCCAGACCTCTCCCATCCATGTATCTATCCAATTTATTCTTAAAACTTAAGAATGAGCCCGCATTTACCACGTCAGATAGCAGCTCGTTTCACGCTCCCACCACTCTGAGTGAAGTTCCCCCAATGTTCCCCCTAAACCTTTCCCCTTTCACCCTAAAGTCATGTGCTCTTGTACTTATCTCTCCTAATCTAAGTGGAAAGAGTTTACTCGCATTTACTCTGTCTATACCCCTCATAATTTTGTAAACCTCTATCAAATCTCCCCTCATTCTTCTATGCTCCAAGGAATAAAGTCCTAACCTGTTCAATCTTTCCCTGTAACTCAACTCCTGAAGACCCAGCATCGTTCTAGTAAATCTTCTCTGCACTCTTTCAATCTTACTGATATCCTTCCTATAGTTAGGTGACCAGAACTGCACACAATACTCCAAATTTGACCTCACCAATGTCTTATACAACCACACCATAACATCCCAATTCCTATACTCAATACTATGATTTATGAATGCCAGGATGCCAAAAGCTGCCTTTACAACCCTGTCTACTTGTGAGCCACTTTTAGGGAACTATGTATCTGAACTCCCAGATCCCTTTGTTCCTCCACACTCCTCAGTGCTTTGCCATTTACTGTGTATATCCTACCTTGACTTGTCCTTCCAAAATGCAACACCTCACACTTGTCTGCATTAAACAACATCTGCCATTTTCTGGCCCATTTTTCCAGTTGGTCCAGATCCCTCTGCAAGCTTTGAAAGCCTTCCTCGCTGTCCACAATGCCTCATCTTGGTGTCATCAGCAAACTTGCTGATCCAATTTACCACATTATCATCTAGATCATTGACATAGACAACAAACGGCAATGGTCCCAGCACCGATCCCTGAGGCACACCATTAGTCACAGACCTCCAGTCTGAGAAACAATCATCCACTACCACTCTCTGTTTTCTCCCACACAGCCAATTTCGAATCCAGTTTACGACCTCTCCATGGATACCTAGTGTCTGAACCTTCTGAACTAACCTCCCTTACTAAAGTCCATGTGGACAACATCCACAGCCTTTTCTTCATCTACTTTCTTGGTAAACTCCTCGAAAAACTCTACAAGATTCGTTAAACACGGTCTACCATGCACAAAGCCATGCTGATTATCCTTAATCAGCCTTTGGCTGTCCAAATGCTTGTATATCCGATCTCTCAGAATATCTTCCAATAATTTACCTATTACTGATGTCAGGCTCACCAGCCTGTAATTACCTGGTTTACTTTTAGAGCCTTTTATAAACAATGGAACAACATGAGCTACCCTCCAGTCCTCTGGCACCGCACCCGTGGCTAAGGACATTTTAAATATATCTGCCAGGGCCTTGCAATTTCTACACTGGTCTCTCTCAGGGTCCAAGGAAGTATCATGTCAGGCCCGGGGGATTTATCTACCTTTATTCGCTGTAAGGCAGCAAGCACCTCCTCCTGTTTAATCTCTATATGTTCCATGACACTACTGCTGGTTTCCCTTCCTTCCATATACACTATTCCAGTTTCATGAGTAATTACTGATGCAAAAAAACTGTTTAAGATCTCCCCCATCTCCTGAGGCTCTACACATAGATGACTACTCTGATCTTCTAGGGGACCAATTTTGTCCCTTACTATCCTTTTAATATACTTGTAGAAACCCTTCGGGTTTACCTTCACATTATCTGCCAAAGCAACCTCATGTCTTCTTTTTGCCTTCCTGATTTCCTCCTTTAGTATTTTCTTACATTTTCTATACTCTTCAAGTACCTCATTTGTTCCTAGTTGCCTATACCTGCTATACACCTCTTTCGTTTTCTTAACCAGATCGCAAATATCCCTTGAACACCAAGGGTCCCCTATGCCTGTTAACTTTGCCTTTAATCCTGGCAGGAACATGCAAACTCTGCACTCTCAAAATTTCGCCTTTGAAGGCCTTCCAATTACTGAACACATCCTTGCCAGAAATCAACTTAAACCAATCCACTCTTCCTAGATCCTTTCTCATTTCCACAAAATTGGCCTTTCTCCAATTTAGAACCTCAACTCGAGGACCAGACCTATCCTTATCCATAACTAACTTGAAACTAATGACATTATGGTCACTGGACCCAAAATGTTCACCTACACATACTTCTGTCACCTGACCTGTCTGGTTCCCTAATAGGAGATCAAGTATTGCATTCTCTTTCATTGGTATCTCTATATATTGATTTAGAAAACGTTCCTGAACACATTTGACAAACTCCAAGCCATCCAGCCCTTTCACAGAGACTCAGCTTTAAAAAGGGCAGGATTTGGTTATAAATATTTCTGGATGTGAGATGTTTAGGAAAGATGGGTAAATAGCTGGCAAGTGACATTTAACGCTGAGATATTTGAAGTGTTACATTTTGGTAGGTAGAATGAGAGGAGGTGGTATATACTAACGGACCCCATTCTAAAAGGGGCACAAGAACAAAGATCTGCAGGTGAGTGTGCATCATTCATTTGAAAGTGCCAGGTCAGGTTTAGAAAATGGCGAAGAAGACATTGAGGATCTTGGACTTTACAAATTGAGGAATAGATTAAAAGAACAAGGAAGACATAATGAACTTCTATAAAACACTTGTTTGGCCACCACTGGAGAATTGTGTCCTTTTCTGGGTGCTACACTTCAGGAAAGATGTGAAGACCTTGGAGACAGTGCAGAAGAGATTTACCAAAATTATTCCGGGGTGAGGAACTTCGGCTATGTGGAAGGAGAGGAGAAACTGGGTTTGATCTCTGGATCAGAGGAGGTTGCAAAGAAGTAGATAAAGGTATTTATAATCATGGAGGAAATAGAAAGGAAGTAGATACTGAGAAATTGTTCCCTTTGGCATGAACCTGGAGACGTGATTGGCAAAAGAACCAAAAGTAAGTTTCTTTTTAACTATTAAACTGACTAAATTCAAGCAGTTGGATATCCAAATAAAAATGATAAGCATCACACTAAATGATTTAGTTTGTTCACCAAGCAAGGCATTGCTGGTGAGGCCTTTTTACATTTTGATTATATGATTTCAGGTATGAGGTGTTTTGCAATATGAATCCATGGAATATTTTATTCTTTTCTATCCATCTGTGTCTTTTAACTTTTTTTTTTGGACTAATCTTTCTGTTGCCTAACTTGGCCAGCTGCTTACTGCCTTTCAGTGGCCCAGGCACACTGAAAATTCCCACCACCACCCAGTACAAAGGATGGGAGATACCAAACTCCATGGAAGCTCAGCAGCTGCAAGGGACTGGCATGAACAGTGCAAAGAACAGTTAGAAGGCTGGGGCATTAGTGACTAGTGGGCGCCCCGTCTGAGAAGCCCACCTTCTGACTTGAACAAGGGGTAAATTCAGGGCTTATTCTAGTATCTGCCAACTGGCAGGTCAGACGAAGCAGCCCCAATGTATCTGCCAGTGAGTTGGAGCCCAGGCAGGGTGTACATCTGGGTTAACAGTAAATAACAACTTGTACAACAAACAAAGTCAATTTATTCAGAAAATAGGTCTATTTAAAGAGATTAGAGAGCAGAACTTCTGAAAGAAACCATAATGACTTCTCACAGTAAATGCAGAGCAATTTCTCCAGCAAAATACGTGAGAGAAGGATCATTCCATCCAAACTGCAGATAAAATTAATCTCGGTCATTTACAGCCTGATTGTCTAGAAAATTACCCCATTATCTCCACTCTGGCTGGGAATAGTGTTGCCACTATGTATGCGGCTTTTTTAAAAAAAATGTTTAAACATCAAAGGAAAGATGTCCATGATTGCAAAACATTCAAATCGTACATATTCCATTCAGTTGCTGAAGCACATTGCCCTGCCCTGCTTCAATGATTGGACAATTCTCGTTTATGTCGAGGTCCATTCACTGCTCTTTCTCCCTACGATTTCCTTTTCACATTTGCTTGCATTAGATTGAAGGTGTCCTCTGTTCCATTCCATGGATGTGTTTGTTAGACTGCAGTCTGCTTTGCCTAATTTCATTTGTCCTCTTGCCCAAAATTTGGCTCACTGAGTTTGTGTCGATTTCATTCTTTGCTCATTTGTCTTGATTGACGACGCCTCTGTGAAAGGGACTGCTGCAGGCAACTGTTGAATTAGTTTGTAAATTTCCTCCATTTCAACAATGATTGCACTTCTGATTTACTTCAGAATGCCCCAAAGCCATGAAGTTGTGAGATGTACTAATTCAGGCTATTCCTTTAAAATGTACAAAAATTTGTGTGGTTGTGCATCTTTAATTCTCAGAAAACAATGAGTAGTTGAAATGACTCTCAGGTGGAAATCCAGTAAATGCAGACAGTCAATTACTTAGTGAAAACTGCTCGAAATGAAACTCTCTTACCTCCAGAATGTTATAGAAATAATGAAACCAATGTGGTTTCTCAGATGGTGAGTTTTGTAACCCATCAGGATGAAGGCTAAAGTTTTTCTTTTTTTTGTTGACACTTGGTCTGATTGATTTTATTATGCTTTTTCTAAGCACATTAGCAGTTGTGAATGCTGTTTCAATACCACAATGAGCAAATATCCAGATTTATCACATTCTCCTTGCATTGAACTGACAGATTATGGGGAAAATGGTCTGCAGTAGTATTTTTTTGTTGGTAAATTTTAAATAGTAAACGTTTATGCAAATTCAGTACAAACAGATAAGAGGCTGTTTAACATTGATTTGTTGAGAAACAAAGTTAACATTTCAGGTCAAAGTTTACCTTTCATGAGAACTGGAAGAAGGTAAAGGTTGACAGATTTTATTAGCAAGTACACAGCCAGGACAAGGCTGAACATTGTACATTTGGTTATTAACCTTTGAGCTTGCATGGTGTTCATTTAGTTTTGACTTGTCTAGAACTTGAAAAGCAGAACCACGCGAATTGAGACCTTTACATCAGTCCACTGACTGGAAAGAGAATTCATCTCCTTGGCCAGGCCTCTTCCAGCTGGCCCTCCAGGAATATTCAAGAGAACCAGGGGACTTACCTGTGATTCCTGAAGAAGCAGTTTCTATCTCTGATTCCCCAGTGCAAAATTTTGCTGAAGGAATGAAATATTTTATTGCTGTGCATTACTGCTTTCAATACATCCCAGGCCAGGGCTTGAGCTATGGAAGCAGGTTGATTTTCCATTGGCTCAGATTTTGCTTCTAACTCCCTATAGTAAAGAAGACCAAAAGTGATTTCCAGTATTAAGCAAGCTGTTAATGTGCAGTTGGACTCCATGAAGAATACAGTAACAGAGCATGTTCAGGAATAGGGTAAATGCTGATTGCAATGCTGAACTTTTGTCAAAATTCAGCAAATTCTAGGCCATTGTTTGGTGAATTGGTAGGGGAAAACTATCTCTGAGGTAATTAAAAGCCTGAGAGCCTCCTTTGTGTTGCAGCGGGAGAGCATCTAACTCCCTGCTACACATCAGACCAAAAATAATCTCTAGTAGTAAATGTTGGAGAACTCAATTGCATGTTGGATATTGATAGGATGATACCATTAACCTGAGGACTTGCAGAGCAGATGTTTCATATCCAACCTCTTTCTGACTGGAGCTCTACAGATGTTTTTTTTTTCCCAATGTTTTTTTTAAACATATCGGAAATGGATTTTGCTTTTAATCACCAAACTGGGTATGCCTAGAGTTCTTTTATCACTAATCCCCCCCAGGCTATACCCACTTTCTTTTTTTAAAAAAAACACTTATCCAAGCAAGAAGACCAGAAATAAAAATAGAAAATGCTGGAAACACTTGGAAGGTCAGGCAGCATCTGTGGAAAGAGAAACGTGGTTAACTTCTCAGGTCTGGGACCCTTCATCATAAAGACCAAAAAGGTCAACCAGAGAGTAACTTACCTGCAATGCAGTGAAGTATACACAATCTTATTAATGAAAAAAATACTTACTTTTTGAATATACCAATTAAGGACATTTTAACATGTTGACACATTAAATTCTTCTTAAATAATATGAAAGAATGAAACTGTTGTGGCAGCAAATATTTTGCATGGTACATAGATTGAGCCACTGGAGGGTGCTAGTTGTAAAATTCTGGGTATACAGCTGACACTAGGGTGAACTATTTCCTATTTGTGTGGAGGGAGTTGGCTTTTCTTAGTTCCAGGATAAATTTTTCAGGAAATCTACCATAAACCAGTGTAATCAGGCAGGATTTTATCGGTCTGGATATTTTGGGGAACTGTTGGTGGTTTTCCATAAATCTGCCAACATTTCCTGACTTAACTGTCTGCGACTTCGGAGTTTCCACGTGAACCCAGGAGTCCTGACATTGTGTTCAGCTGCTTGTGTCAATTTTGCCAACCGTGTTCTGATGCTGGACTCCTTCTGCAGTCCTGTAATGGAGTGTGAATGTTCACAGTGGCAAATCTGCTTGAACAACCAGAGTCGGGTTGGACCCTGCACAGCAACAGCTTTTTCATCGATTTTGGTGGAGTGGATTGGCTGCTAGGGACTAAGGCAAATATAAATTAATTCAATAAAAATTAATTCAGAGTTTTTCATTGTTTGAATTTATTTATTAAATGCTTTTAAGTAGTTTGGTGGGGTTTCTTTTAATGCCTTTTTTTAAAAATAGCTTAAATAGTACTTAATAGATTCTGAATGTCAGAAATGATGTGTTTAGCTGGCTGTCAAAGGATCTTTCAGGTGTCTTGTGGGCAAGGTTCTTTTCTCCCTGAATACCAGGGATGCCATGTATATTGGAGAATACCTGTTGCGGCATCTTTACTGTGAAAGGTGAGGCCTCTCAGCAAATTATTGGGCAGCTCATTACTGGTAGTATATTCTGAGTGACTTTTTTTCTATTAAAAATATTCTACTTGTTACAGTTTGGTTTAAAAACACACCTTTAGTTTAATTAATGAGTATCTGATCCATTACCTGAGTAATGATTTTAAATAACAGAAAGTGACTTTAAAAAGCCATACTGAACCAACTTCTCATTTCAGTGTTGCACATTGGTCGAGGCTTTTTAAACGTGTATGTTAGTGGCCTTGTGCCCAAACGGTCAGCTTAATTTTTAGAACTGCCCCCAAAGACCAACAAATAGCTACAATTTGTAGAAACAGTGATTGTTCTGAGGTGTGGTAATTTTTGCAGTTAGGATCAGGTTCTAACTTAAAGTTTTTGAAGATAATTCAAGCAATTAAGGAAATGATTTGCATTCAAAATGATGCAGTCATTGGCACTGGTTTGAGCAGTGTTAGAAAGAATTGTATGGATATAATAATAGAATTGGTGCCCTTCCTCCCTGGAACATTCAGCCCATCAATCTTGTGCTGGACCTTTGCTGGCATATTTCCCATCTCTTTTCCTATTGCTCTACAATTTATTTCTTCACTAAGTATTCATGCAATTCACCTTTGAAAATTACCTTTGAATCTGCTTCCATTACCCTTTCAGGTAGTGAAAAGTAATATACATTATATTCTGCCAGTAGTTCTGTATCTTTTGATCTTGTGTTCTTTTAAAATTTGTTTAAAACCCCATTACCATGATCTGTTGACTGGGGTGGTCTACTCATAGTTCATGCTGCTATTGAGCAAGCTGCTACAAGGTGTGGAATTAGCTCCCTGCACAATGTCACCTGCCTCATTGCATGCCGTTCCAATGACACACACGGGTTACTTAGATTTTTTTTAAAGTACAAAATTGATGCGATACAATGAACAAGCTAACTGACTGACCTTTGTATTCCTATCTCCTCAGAACAAATGTGCATTTTCTAATTATTTGTTGCTTTAAGGTGACTTAACGGAATGCAGAAACCTGCCTAGTACTTCTGCAAAGATCAAAAATAGGGTATTAGATTAACCACGCAATGTCTATGAAAGATTTGAAAGGAAATTTAGTGATTACTGCACACCCCTTGGTACCAGTTTGCTAAGATGTTTCTCATTACGACAAGTCCATCTTCATGCACTGATTGTGCTTTCACAGATCCATAACCTGGAATGAAAGGTGGAAATGAGTTAATTTGAAATAAGACATAGATTAGAATATAGATGTAACTTTGTGGTTTTTGCACAGTCCATTCTGGATGCCGTTTTCTTTATTGATGCATAGAACTGCTGATCTTGGCTCATGACACCAGTGAAGCAGGGCAAGTGTTGAGCTCTCACATTGGCACCAACAGCTGGCTCCATTCATTTAAAATACTGGGTCTTCGCTCCATATTTCCAAGAGAGGCTGCAGCCTGAACTTAGCAGGAGCAAAGAGAAGGCTTGTTTGGTGAGAGGAATTTCGGGTGATGTGGGGCTGCTGTGGACCCAAGGGAACACCCCATGCCACTCTAAGCCTTTATACACAGAAGTTTAAACACAATGAAATGACCTGGAGTTTGAGCCTGTTGACACAATACAAAGTAAGTTGGGAGCTGGCTGTTCTAAAGATAAGATCATAAGGTAGAGGAGCAGAATTAGGCCATTTGGTCCACCGAGTCTGCTCCACCATTCAATCATGCCTGATTTTTTTAAACTCCATTCTCCTGCCTTTTCCCTGTAACTCTTAACCAATCAAGAACCTATCAGTCTCCCTTCAATACACACAATGACTTGGCCTTCACAGCCCTTTGTGGTAACAAATTCCTCCTCGTCTCAGTTCTAAAGGAACATCTTCTTATTCTGAGGCCGTGCCCTCAGATCCTAGATTCTCCTACTAACTGAAACATCCTCTCCTTGTCCACTTGATCTAGGCCTTTCGGTATTTGGTAGGTTTCAATGAGATTCCCCCCTCCCCTCATCCTTCTGAACATCAAGTGCAGGCCCAGAGCCATCAAATACTCACATGTTTAGTCTTTCATTCCCTAGATCATCCTTGTGAACCTCCTCTGGACCCTCTCCAGGCCAGCGCATCTTTCCTTAGATACAGGGCCCAAGATTGCTCACAATATTCAAAATGCAGTCTGATTAAAGCCTCAGCAGTACATCCTTGCTTCTATATTCTAGATCATAGTAATTTTGTGGAATTCTTCAGGTTCAGTTGATTTAGAGAGCGTTTGAGTCTCAACGTTTGGAATGCCTTGTGTGGTCTTCCATAGCCTGGTCAACTGGATGAAAATCCTTGAATGGTTGTGGCTGCAATCCCATTTGCCATTCTCACTGTCATTTTGCATAAGCCGGGTGCGTAGGTTGGATATTGGACTGAAGTTTCCAATGAAAGGGCTCCAGAATGCCTGATACTTCCAGAAATCCAGGTGAAGCCCTTGTATTACTCACTTTAACTGGAGTAAGTTTCACCACCAGCAGTTTGCACTGATGAGGGTTGCACTCCTTTGAGAGATGGGGACTAATGCCTGTTCTGGGCCATGTATTTTAGGTTACTGATTGCCAGGAATATTCTTTCCACAATGGGTAGGCCCAGGCCTGGTCTAGTAGCAACTGCAGGCTGCCTTGTATTTGCTGCGCTCTCTGCTAACTAGACGACTCTCTGTGTGGGCGTAACCACAATGTGCGTTTCCAGACCATAACTGAATGGAGATTTGCCACTGGGTGGCACAGTGGTGCAGCTGGTGGAGCTACTCCCTCTCAGCTACAATGACCCGAGTTCAATCCTGACCTCCGGTGCTGTCTGTGTGGAGTTTGCATGTTCTCCCTGTGACCACGTGTGCTTTTATTTTTCTGGTTTCCTCCCACATCCCAAAGACCTGTGGGTCGGGAGGTTAATTGGTACCATAAATTGTCCTTTGTGTGTAGGTGAATAGTAGAATCTGATAGGAATATAGGGAGAATAAAACGTGATTAATGTAGTATTAGTGTAAATGCTGCTTGATGGTCAGTATGGACTCAGTGGACCGAAAGGCCTGCTTCCATACTCTGACATTATGTACATAGAAAGCCGAGCTTGCCTTCGTACTTGTGGAGCTGCAGGCTTGTGACTGATATTTATGCTTTTTTGCTTCTGCACAGGAGTTTTCCAAGTTCTCCAAATCATTGGGGTGGAAGCTCATTGACAGTCTCTGAAACAAATTAGGGGAAATGGACAGATTATTTCTTTAGTACTTTTTCTCCTCAGGAGGGATTTGGGCATGTTGTTCCTCTTGTCATGTTTAGAATACACACTGGCAAGGAAGGCTGGAAGAGAGAAGACTTTCTATCATCATGAATATGGATATTGTTGCTGCTGCTGTTTTGATCTTGTTCTTGTAAAGGTGAACTTTGAATAAATTGTAAGAGTTTAGATTATTAACTGATGAGACTTTAAAAGAGACCATTTTGTGGGCATGAAGGCAAAAGGCAGTACTTTTGGCACAAAATGACCCCTCCTTGTACCACAAAGAAGGGAGGAAAATTACTAATTTTAATTATTCACAGATATTGACGATTTCAGTTTGGAACACAGCTTTTCTACTTTGATTCTGGCCCAATCTCATAGTTTTACCAATTAGTTTATCACTAGTTCAGGTACTGGTTAGTTGCTCATGATGAACAAGAGGCTTCGCTTTTACCTTCTTGCTCCTTGTTTTCAGTCTCGATACGCATACCGCCTGTGATATGAGGATGTTATTTCAATAGAGGTACTTCCCCTGACAGATGGTAGCACCTGTGTTGCAGTATAACCCTTGTGGGAATCAACAACAGAAGGAAACCAAATTAAGTCATGGATATCCGAGTACATTTACAAGACAGCAATCTAACTTGAAGGGCATAAACTATGAAAACAAAGCTCAGCAGTTTGCTACATTGCACGTTGCTCTGAGAGGAGATCAGATTTGTATCTAATTTTGTCTACTTCTGATGTATAGTTTGTGAACCTCCATTCGTATCTGTGTACCATTTTTAATTTGTATATGATGTTGCATTTATCCATCCCCTTTCTACCCACTAACCTGTATTTTCCTGTTAAGCAACAACTTATCCTCACTCAACTTTGTTTTCTCATCCTTATGATCTCAGCTTCCCTTTTATCTGTATTCTCCTTCACTTCCACAAACTTCCAAGCTATCTCTGCTTTCCTCACTTTCTACCCCTTGATCACCACTGAGTTCAAGAGCTCTACCACTGCTGGTCTTCATTGCCAAGGCATTAAGCCCTAGCATCTCCTTTCTAAACCTCTCTATGCCTTTTTGCTCCTTTTAATGTGATCTTTAAAACCTATTCTTTGACCTAGCATTTGGTCCGCTGCCCTCAGTATCTCGCATGGGATGTGTCAAATTTTATTTGGTTGTGTCCTTGTAGGGCATTTCAGAATATTTTTCTACATTATAGGTTCTATATATATGGAAGTTCCTATTGTTTTTGGGTTACTTTTCCTCATAGCAGCAGCCACGAAAGAGGCAATTAGCACCTGATGTCTTTGACTGTAGAGAATCAACGATTGCACCATATTCACTGTCAGTTCTTCAAGTAATTGACAGTTTGTAAAAGTCAATGTATAATATTAGTTATAAACTGGAAATACTTTCCCATTGTTAATGTGTGCATTGTTTAAGGAGGAAATGATAACGGTGCTTTGGAAATTTGCTTGGTGTATTTTCAAACTGCCCATGTGGTTTGGAGACATTTTGATCCTTTCCTTTAAAGGCATGCACGCCCCTCTTCCTTTCTGGCTAAAGATCAGTAGGAAGAAAAACAGACTTTTTTTTTTGCTCAGACCTCCTATCAAACAGTCCAGCTCTCTGATGCGTTAGACCTATAACTGGGCAACAACTTTCAGCAATGGCTCATTTCTTCTCGGTTAACTTTTAAACTAGGATCTGCCAACAAACTAATGCCTTTGGGGGTTAGAATGGGTCTGGGGACCGTCTGCTTGTGATGGTGGGGCAAGAGTCCACTCAGGGTGACACTTCAAGCAAACTGTTCCCAACCCCGAGCAGACTGTTCCTCCCTCCTCTGCCAGCCCCCTGCCCCAGCCCCCAGCTGCTGCCTCTGACTACCCAAATAGACAATCACAGGAGACCATCTACTTAAATTAAGTAGGTCACAACAGGAGAGTGAGGACGTTTCCCAGAAGTGATGGGGAAATCCAAAATATTTGGAACAAAACATTTAACACTGTTTTTATTTCAAATAATACATGTATGTTCTGGCTTGTACAATGATGATGCTTTTTCCCAGAATGAATCCAATTAAATCTCCTTCATTCCCCCTTCCCCTTTGCAGCTCTCGCCCTGTGTATCTACACTTCCCTAATCTCTCTTACTGGCCCTCAATGCTCTGAACCTCGAAGGCAAGAATTAATTTCTCTCTTGTAATTGGCTCTTTCCTCTCCACCCCCCCTGCCCCGCCCCCAGGATTAGTCCACCCACTGGAAAACATCTCTTGCTGCACTTTTGTTTGCAAATCCTGTGACGCGATTCTCTAATGCTTCTTATTTTTATTGGTTCATGTCCAAGAGGGTTGCAGTTCTGATTGCTGATGTCCATTCATGGGCAGATGATCCCGGTTATTTAGGCTGGAAAGGCATCCACATGCCTGACTGGTCTTTCCAGTGGAGTATGTTTGTGACATTTTTGTGGGATGGGGTGCAGTATCAACTTTAGGGTTGGACAAATATGATGTACCCATTGCTGCATTCTTCCTGTTCGCTGCCTGGGGAAAGAACCTCCAGAATAATCAAACCTCCTTTTAACTACATTATCAGGACTGAGATTTAAAGTCCTTACCCCTGCATAATTATGGGTTTTAGTACTGTAAATACCACTAACACTCACAACATCATGCAATAAAAACATATGATGATTCCATTAATTAACTTAAGGTACTGTATGGAACACACGAACTTGCATTAAGTAAATGATAATTGGCCTTGTGTTAACTTTGCTTCTCTGTCCATCATTGATGCCTGACCTGCTGAGTATTTTGAGCATTTTATTTGTTTTATTGCTTATCTTTTCTGAAAAGTATTATTGTTTGGCCCACTGTAGTATTTTTCCCCAATAATCAAAATACACAGGGCATTAACTTTCAACTTTTATTTTGCAATTGTTTAGGATCTATTAAATATTAATCCATATGCTGTGACACTATGAATCTGTTGGCAAGGGAGATTTAAAAAGTTAAGCTATTATGACGTTGTCTAGACTTTCTCTTTGAATGATCATACCACGCACCTTGTGTTTTACAGTAAATGTTAACTTGACCGTCAAGTACCATGGTTTATCCTGATAGTGAAATGAATAAAATTTTGTGAAGAAATGAGAAAAACATGACACATTTCTGGAATAAATTGCATTGATGCCCTGATTAAGTAATGAATGTTTGTAAACTTAAAATGAAATCCTCTCTCATTCATTGTAACTACTGTACAAAGGTTACTTGCGAAATCAATGAACCTGCTAAGTTCTTTATGTAACTTCAAGATCAAATAAAATATCATCTAAGGAAATGATAATATACAAGAATAATTAATTCTAATTTCTCATTTATTCAGAACTTATTATAGTCTTTTCTCTATACTATCTCTTTCCCCCAACTGAGGGTGAAGATAGTTTTTGATGAGAGTTCAGTAACAGAGTTCTTAAAGTAGATCAGGTGATTCTCCTCGCATTTCATCCCCATCCTTATTGAAAAGTGCCTGGCTCTCAATGATGATAGAATTTAGATGTCCTGATTTCAGAATGTGGTGGGGGTCCCAATGACTGGTGTTGAACTCTGCAGAAATCTGTCCAGATCTCTGCTGCTGGAGGCCCAGGGAATTTGATGTTAAAATGGAGCTTGGTTGTTAAATGCATAATCAGATCCAGATTTAAATACATCTGAAAGCTCACATCTTAACTAAGTACATCTAGAACGTATTCAGTTACAATGGCAGGAAGCAATGCAATCTAATTCTCTTTTACCTCACCCGCACTGTTGGATAAGTAGAGTTTAAATTGGGGATTTTGGGTGAAAGTTGCAAACAGATGTCCTGCCATTTCCAGTAAAACTTCAATAATCCAGCACCCCCGGACAATGTTAATCACAGACCAAGCAGATTTCCTGGACTAGTAGACATTAATCCTATTGATAACCAAACATACTTTTATTTCACTTTTTAAAGACCATGAGATAAAGGAGCAGAAGTAGGCCATTCGGCCCATCAAGTCTGCTCCACCATTCAATCATGGCTGATTTATTTTTCCCTCTCAACCCAGGAACATGTTACACCGTAGTATAACTTTTCTGGTGAACCCAGTTAGTTTAAAGGGAGCAGGAAGTATGCAAGCACACCCAACCCTGGCTCTGGGTGCAAACCAGCAACATTCCTTACCTCCAGTAGTCTGGGCCCGGCCACGTTCCAGACCACCGGCTCTGGTCAAACATCCTGTGTGCACCTGGACCTCTGACTCACATTTCAGACTATTGGATGAGCCAGATGCCGGGCTGTCGGAAGTTCCGAATAGTTGGATGCTGGATTACGACGTCTTGCTGTACTAACATTCTTATCAAACTGAGAGGCAGAGGATGTATTATTAAATTGATTAGCCATTATTCAAAAGTTTGATTTGCACTTTTTTGGTATCTTCCTTCACCTAACCTAGGTATTTGACCAAGTTCCTTGCACACTTGTTTCAGTATTTCATAAGGCACCATGACATCATTTTGTTTGAAGCTGCTCCTTAGGATGTTTGGAAAACCTACTCTGTCAGAGAACCTGTGTAAGGGTCAGCTGTTCCTCTTGGTGGGAATAATGGAAAGGAATAAGTTATAAAGAGATGGGATGATTCGAGGTATTCTCCAAAAACAGCTCCCACAACTTGCAGTGGATGAGCTCCTGTGACTGTAGTGTTCCCATGATTTTCAAGGGCCTGTGTAATGTGCTAATGCTGTTTTACAGAAATATTGCTGCTCATCAGCACTTTCAGCTCCCTGAACTGCTACCTGAATGAAATGCTGGACCCCAGGCCTGACACTAACCTCCACATCAGCAATCTCACTTTGGGTAATAGGGAAATTGCAGAATCGGGGCTCTCAAACAAGCCATTCTTGGAGAACCTCAGCAAGATCCAGAGAGGAGAGAATATATAAAAATCTTAACTCCTTTTGGGAACAACATTCGAACCCAATACGAGCAATGAAATTTGTCAAACATGCAAAAAAAGTACATTTTTCATAAGTACTTCACTGATAATAGATCACGGGGTGACTTGACTCAAAATAAACTAAATGCTTTATGTAACTGTAATTGGTAGTTTTGGTGTCACTGCTATAGACTAATAGTCATCACTTTTGGCTAATATAAAGGGATCTTTTTAAGTGTTAAGGACTGAGGACTGTAATTATGCTCCTAGCAGAAGTCGGTGACTGCAAACAGCCATTTGGTCTGAATTAAAACTGCACCTTGCATTGACAAATGCCAGGGATGCCATGGTCTTTACACATCTGTCCTGTATGTGGTGGGGAGTGGCCCCTGAATTCTGATTCCTCCAAGCACCATGCTGAGGAGCCAAGTATTTCAAGCCAAGTTTTGAGAGAGATTTTATATCATAAGAAAGAAATGTACAAACTTTTTAAAGAAATTTGATGAATATTTGGAGAGGAAACAATTGCAAGGATGATGGAAAGAGCCATATATCTGAATATTGCAGTAAAATAGTCTTTTAGGACTCATGCTTCTGAATAAATTAAATCATATAATTTGCCATCAAATGATTAAACAATGTCTCCTTTGCATATTTTGGTTAGAAAGATAAAGTGGCTACCTGCTTATAGGAAGTAAGAGTCTAAATTGGGGGGAGGAGTTAAGGGATCTAGTACTATAGATTTACAACTCATTGAAAGGACCAATGCAAATTAATGCCAGGCAAAACCAAACTACAATGGCTAGATCATTAGAAGTATTCCAGGTGGAGGTCAAAACATTTTTGAAAGATCGAGGCATTGACGCAGAAGAGGAACTGAGGCCAGAGGAGACGGTGGTCATATTGAATGGTGGGGCAGGTTTAAGGGGCTGGGTGGTCTACTCCTGCTCCTATTTTCTTGTGTTCACTGGAGTTTATTTCTAGTGGGCTAGAATTGTGGAGAAGTATAAAATCTTTGGCTGAACATATTCAGGACAGTGGAAAGCTTTGATTTCCATATTTGGAAAAGGATGTAGAGGAACAGGCAAAAGAACAAAGAATTATACCAGATGATACCAAAGATTTTACTATGATTATATCAGAACTGAGAGGTTATAAATATTAGGAAAGATTTGACTAGCTGGGGCTTTTATCTCTAGAAAAGGAAGGGTGACTTGATAGAGGTCTTTACGATTATGAAAGGATTTGACAGGACTTAGAAAAGATGTTTGGATTTGTGGGGTAGGCCAAAACTGGGCATCATAAATATATAAGATTCACCAACCCAAAGGCACAATTCCAGTGACTAGAATGTAGGCCCCACGACCACAAAGAGTAGTTGAAGCAAGGAGTATTGATTCAATTAAGGTGAGGGTGAAGGGAATAAAAGATTAGAGGATTATGTGAAGAAGTGAAAGGAGCTTTGTGTGGACCAGATGACCCATTTCTGTTTTGTGTGCATCTGTCTGTGAAGCTTCTGCTGAAAATTAGCACACACATTGTCACAATGAAGTCAGATAAACTGAAGAAGATCTGGCTGTAGTCTGTTTATTTATGACTTTTACTCTCCAGTGTAAACAGCTTTAACCAAATTAGTCCTGGTAGGCAGAATCTGACATAATTTGGGGGAAAAATACATAAGATGCTGGATGTACTCAGTGAGTCAAATAAGACCTGCAGAGAGAAAAACATAAAGAATAGTTCATGTCAATGCTGTCTCATCAGAGTTTGATTTGGATTCCAGCCAGGGTCATGTATTTCATTATTTAAAAGGCTGAAGTAGCAAAAAAAAACTGGAACATAAGTGCTGTATCACTTTTTAAACTGCAATGTGCTGACCTTTTGCCCTGACATGAGTTCAGAGATAAATAGTAAATGGTAGTAGTTCTTTACAACAGGTTACATGCTGCTCTAATCACATGTGATGTGTTGACTAACTTATAGCTGGCATTTTCTTTTGCATGCAATTTAAACTTGACAGATATCTGTGGTAACAATAATCATCAGTGCTCTAACTGCAGAATATTATCAACAAGTAATTGTCTAATTTGTCTTAAAGCATTTTGTTAGTGTTATTGGTGAAGTGAAAACTAAAGGCCACCCCTTGCAAAAGGTTGTTCCAGCAAACGTCATTTTAAATAAAAGAACTTCAATCAATATTTATTTAAATCTGTTGCAAATAAAGATCAAGCATGCAGGTCAGAGGGCCCTCTACTGATTGTGAAATGTCTCTGCATCAGCTGTCCCGAACAGAGTAGTGAATCTGAAAGCAGGGTTGATTTAGGAGGATGATTCCTTATCCAATGATCAGTGGAATACAGAATTTGGGTGCTGCATATTGGAGCTGGGTTATTTATTTTCAACCAGTTTTCAGAATAATTCTGTTGATCCTGCCTGACTAATTTGATTGAATGTTTCGGAGGTAACAAACTGTTATTGGTGAGGACAGTGCAGTTGATGTAGTCTATACTGATTTCAGTAAAACCTTTGACCAGGTCCCACTTGGGAAATTGATCCAAAAGGTTAGAGCCCATTGGATCCAAGTCAAGTTGGCAAACTGGATCCAAAATTGGCTTGGTAATAGAAGGAGGGTGATAGTGGAGGATCGCTTTTGTGATTGTAAATTCATGACTAGTGGTGTATCACAGGGATTGGTGTTGATATAATATTCATTAATGATTTGGATATAAATATAGGAGGTATGATTTGTAAGTTTGCAGATGGCATAAAAATTGGTGATGTTGATTGTGAGGAGCATAATCTTACACTGTGGGATGATTTTGAGTTGGTAAAATGGGTAGAGCAATGACAGATGGATTTTAAACCTGATGAGTGTAAGGTGAACATTTTGGAAGAACTAAAGGCCAGGACAAGCACAATGAATGGTAGATCCCGAGGAAGAATTGGGGAACAGTGGGACCTTGTTGTACAAGTCCAAGGATCCCTGAAGGCAGCATCCTAGGCAGAGAAGGTGTTGAAGAAGACATATGGGATACTTGCCCACATTAGCTGGGGCAATGAATGTAAGAGGTCATGGTACAACTTTATAAAACATTTGTTACATCAGAGCTGGAATACTGTGTACAATCCTGGTTGCACACTATAGGAATGATATGATTGCACTGGAGAAGGTGCAAGTGAGATTCACCAGGAAGTTGCCAGGGCCGGATCATTTTGGTTTTGAGAGATTGGGTAGGTTAGGTTTGGTTATCCTGGAATGGTAGATAGTGAGGGGAGACCAGATAAATGTATCCAAAATTTATGAGGTGTGGTGATACGGTAAATAATAGGAAAGTAATAGGAAAAATAGAGGTATCTTAAACTGGAGGGTGTAGGTTTAGGCCAAGGGAAAGTTTGAATAGGTCAGGACTTTATTCCCTGGAGCGCAGGAGAATGAGTGGAGATCTTTTAAAAGTATACAGAATTATGAGGAGTATAGATAGGGCTAATGCATCCAGGCTTTTTCCTCCCAGGTTGGGTGAGACTAGAACTAGGGGTCACAGGTTTAGGGTGAAAGGTGAAATATTTAAGGGGAATTGGAGGGGGGACTACTTAAAGGGTGGTGGGAGTGTGGAACGAGCTGCCAGTGGAAGTGGTAGATGCAGGTTCAATCGTAACCTTTAAGAGAAGTTTGGATAGGTGCATGGATGAGAGGTATGGAGGGCTGTGGTCCTGGTGCAGATAGATGGAACTAAGCAGAAAACCAGGCCAGAATGGACTAGGTGGGCTGAAAGGCCTGTTTCTGTGCCAAGTAGGAGGGTTAGGGAAGATCTGAGGAAGACTTCTTTTCACCCAGACGGCGGTTAGAATCTGGAACACACTGCCTTTGGGGGTGGTGGAGGCTGGTATTCCCACTGCATTTAAGAAGCACCTAAGATAAGTACCTGTATCGTCAATATATAGAGCTATAGACCAAGTGCTGGTAAATGGGATTAGTATTGTTGGGTACCTGATGGTTGGCATCGACACAATGGACCAAAGGGCCTGTTTCTGTGCTGACTCTGTGGCTCTACACCTAATGGAAATAAATGTGAAGCAGAACGTCACCTCAGTAAATTAGCTCCCACCTCCTTTCTATTGTTCTCTCTCTGCTTTAAACAATTTTACACGATGTTTTACAATTTGTATCTATTGTATCTGGTTATCATTTATTACTCTTGAGAAGGTTGTGGTGAATGACCTTTTTGATTGCAGTCCTGGTGAAGATCCTTCCACATTGTTTTTGTGTAGGGAGTGTCAGAGCTCCTGACAATGAAGGAACGGTGGTGTATTTCCTTGTCAGGATGTTGCAGGAATACCTACAGTATTGGTGTTCCAATGTGCTCAGAACCTGTTGTCCTTCTTGGATAGTAGAGATGGGAACTGCAGCGCAATTTGTAGCTGATACACACTGTCCAATGTGAAGGGATGAGTATTTAGTGGGTTGAGTTGTCTTGGATAGTGCTGAACCTCTGGTATGTTGTGAGACCAGTACTCATCCAAGTAAATGGAAAATATTCACCATACCACTGACTGTGCTGGTTGATTGCATGACTTTGCGGTGTTAGGAGATGAGTCACGTGCCAAGATACCCAGCCTCTGATCTGCTTGTGTGCCAAGGGATGCTTAATTAATTTCTAGTACATTAAGGCATTTTTATGTATATTTAGTTTGTTATTAGTTTTTATTTTACTTCTAAAAGCTTGTTTGAACAGAGTTTGAATCTTTGCTTATTGGATTGTAATCAGAAAATAGTTTAAAGCATTTTGACACCAAGCTGTCAGAGGCCTCCAGGACATTTTGGGGCCAGAGCCTCGGAATCTGCAGAATGTTGTTGGTGGAGGATTTGGTGATGGTAATGCTAAGGGGTGGTGATTAAACTCTATCTTGCTGCAAGTGGTCATTGGCTGGCATTTTTGTTGCGCAAGTGTTACTTGCCACTTGTCAATCCATGCATGAATGTTGAGCAGGTCTTCCTACATGCAAGCAGAGACTGCTATTTTGCCGATGAATTGTGAATGGAACATAAGGACATCAAAGAATCTATCAGCTGCTGATTGACATCACAGTGTGTGCCCAGCAGTTTCCATTTGCACGAAGGATGGATATCTGATTTATAGAAGTTCATGACTGGAACACAGTAAATGGACTGGATCATGCATGAGCTGAATTGCTTCCTGTGTTTTTTTTAAATGGCCAGTGGTGGCCGTACCATCTTTTCACAGCTACCATCGGGCAGGAAGTACACAGGCCTGAAGTTCCACACCACCAGGTTCAAGAGCAGCTATTTCCCTTCAACCATTCGGTTCTTGAACCAACTGGCAAAATCCTAATCACTACAGTTTAGCAACACTATGACCACTTTGATCATTTTGCGCTAAAATGGATTCTTTGTTCTAATTATGTTCCTTTTAAAAATTGTGTACAATTTATGTTTTGTTGTGAATGCTGTTTATATGATGCTATGTGCCTGTGATGCTGCTGCAAGTAAATTTTTCATTGTACCTGTGCATACATGTACTTGTGCATATGACAATAAACTCAACTTTACAGCTAGTAGAACTGCTGCCTCACAGTGCCAGAGAACTTGGATTCAATCCTGACCTTGGGTGCCGTCTGTGTGAAATTTGCATGTTCTCCCTGTGATCACATGGGTTTCCTCCAGGTGCTCTGGTTTCCTCCCACATCTCAAAGAAATGCGGGTTGGTTGGTTAACAGGCCATTGTAAATTACCGCTAGTGTGTAGGTGAGTGGTAGATTCTGGGGGAGTTGATGTGGTGAGAATAAAAAAAATGGGATTAAAGAAGGATTAGTATAAATGAGTGTTTGGTGGTCAACGTGGACTCAGTGAGCCGAAGGACCTGTTTCCATGCTATGTGGCTCTCTGACACATTCACCCTTGCATCCTTGTGGGATGGAATGGTGACTGAGTTTGAAAACAGATCATTGGGTTGCTGGCTGGTCATTCTCTGTGGAACTGTCAGTAAATGTTAAGAATGTTCTATGTGATCAGGACTTCTAAGTAATTCCATAATGCTGCACATAAAAATAGTACTTTATGTATTTGAATTTATAAAATTTTGCCGAGAAAGCTATCAAATTATTTTTCATGACCATTAGAGGTGGCTTAGGAAGAGTTGTGGCTCAGTACATCTTGAGAAACTTCATTCAGCATGGTGCAGCATTTTAAGTTTTTAAACAGTACACAAGTGTAGAGAAAACCTGAAGTTCACATCAATCGGTAATTCTATACTAACTGCATTGTTGCAGCCAGCAACAATGCACCTTGTGGAGGAGCAGGTTACATCTGATGTGGACTTGTACATTTCCCCTTTTTGCTGTAGTTGTGCATGTGCCAGAAGTTGCTGTCAGTTTCATGGAGTATTGACAACAAATGCTAACAATTTTGCATTACGACAGATTAGTTGCCCTGCATTTCAACACAACAATTGTTGTGGATAGGTCACTTTATCATTAAATGGCAAACCTTTCAGTGTGGTGTGCTCTTGATGTTTTGGAGTCAGAGGTCTGATGAATGATTAGATGTTGTGCTATAGGGTAGTGTATCCATAAATTTAGTTTTGCATGCAAGAGGCTCCTAAAGGGATTGCCTGAATCAAAGCAATAAAACATATCCCTGGTAGTTCACTTTTTTTGGTGAAGTTAAAGCCAAATAGTTGATGGTGGAATGTACATTAAGTGGCAAGAATTCTCTACATTTGAGGCATTATCTTGCAAATTTAGTCTATTTATTTTGGTTATGCTGTAGTACATATCTTTCCCAAATGACCCATTGCAGCCAAATGTCATATGCAGATAACTGCTTACATCAGAATGGGCAGAGTGTCAAGGGTCTTGTACGAAGAGATTGCTATTAATATCAGGTAATGAACTTAATCTCTGGGAAACATTATCCTCTTATGTGTTTGACTGCAGTTGGATTGAGAGCCATTGCTTTTCACTCCTTTTCACGAGAAAGGAAACTAGTGAGTTTCAGTTTCTTTCTTGGTTTCATTTCCCAGTTTCACACGACACCTAAAATAAAGCTCATGGAAATCATAGCCAGAAACCAGCCTCAGTGTGGGAATTGAGCAATGAAATAAAAGTCCAGAATTCAGTGCATAGCAGTACAGTGCAATGCAACACAGTTCCTGAAAGCAACCCTGTTACAATTAGTATGAGCTCTCTCCCTGTTTACTCTGGTGCCAGGATATCTGGATGCTGGTCTCTGAGGTCAGATGGGAGGTAAGCATTTCTTTCATTTCTTTCATTTCTTTCGTTGCATTTTGTTGTATTTTGAGGATGCAACTGTGCCCTGCCTGCACCAACAAATGGTTTGTGCTAGTTTGTAATTTTAATCAAAAATTAAATGAAATGTGTTTCTATTGGGTCTTCACATCAGTGAGTTTAAAAAAACATCTACTGAGGGGTTTGAGTGGGACAGAGATGGACAGTGCAAGCATGTGGTCAATGTAAGTAGATTCTGACTGGAAAACAAGACACCTAAAGCATGACCAGAATTATGATGATGTTACAGACTGACAGCTGAGATTTTGATGAGCTTCTGCATGTTCTTAAGTCAGTGAGGGGTTGAGGAGCAGCTGGTGGTGCTGGGAAATGAAAATGACTACAGAATAATGTTATATTTGTTACCTGATGTCACAATCTTGACTCGGATAAAGTGGTAGAAATTAGATTCTGTGTACAAGGCATTGGGGGTTCCTGCAGATTGATTTTTGAATTGTGATCCTTGTTGGTGGAGAAGCTGGTGTGACGTGGTCTTGCACAGGAGCAGCTGGTGTGAATCAATTACTTCTCTTGGAGTTTTAGTGCTTGGACTAACCATCTTGCTTCCTGCAGTTAGATTCTGGGAAGATCAAAGCCGTTATCTTTGGCACTTCTGAAGGACTTTTGTATGCTGCTGAAGTTGAATCATCAGACTGCTCCAAAATTGACACTCCTGCTGTGTTAATAATTCTTGCATCGTCCCCAATGATGAAGGAACAGTGATAAATTTCTAAATAAGGATGGTGTGTGATTTCGAGGGGAATGTGCAGGAGGCAACATTCCCATGTGTCCTGCCTGGTGATGTGTTTGGGAAATGTGTTCGTGTAGTCTAAGTGAGTAGCTGCGGTACATTTAGTAGGTGTTATAGTGCAGAGTATTCTCCCACCCTACTGACTTGTACGTAGTAGATGGTGGAAAGGCTTGGGGTGTCAGGGGGTAAATTATTTGTCACAGTTCAAATAAGTTAATAGTTAATCCCCAGGGTAATGCTGTTAGGGGACTAGGCAAGGGTAGTACCATTGGATGCCAAGAATGGGGGTTAGGCTATCTCTTATTGGAGATGGTCATTGGCTGGTACTTGTGCGGTGTGAATGTTACTTGCCATTTAATGTTGTCTCAGTCTTGTTGCATGTGGGTGTGGGTCTCTTCATTTCTGGGGGCACAGCTGTTCACAATGTATGTCAGTGAGTTGGATCAGGGAGCCAAGTATAATTTATCCAGTTGTGCTGATAATTCTAAATTGGGTGAGAATATGGGTGTGGACTTTGAGGAGCAAACAAAAAGGTGTTGGTGATATAGATAAACAAAGTGAATGGGCGAGGACATGAAATGTAATGTGGGGAAAATTTATGAAGTCATCCAGTTAATGTCAAGGTCAGTGACTCTTACCTCACCAGAAAAATTCAGCTCTTTGCTCCACATTTGGATAAACACTGTTCTGAGTAATCCTGGGAAAACCCAAACTTAGTAACAGCGAACAGGTTGTTTGGTCAGTAAGTGCCACGTGATACAGCGTAGTTGACCACCCCTTCCATCGCTTTTCTGACGATTGAATGTAGACTGATTGGGTGATAATTAGTTGGATGGGATTTGGTGTGCTTTTTTTTTCCTGAAGAGGACACACCTGGGCAATGTTCCACAGTACAATGGTGTCATTTAAGAAGCACTTGGATAGGTACATGGAGGGGCGGGGTTTGGAAGGATATGGGCTGAATGCAGGAAATTGGGACTAGCCGGGCGGGCACAGTGGTCGGCATGGACTGGTTGGGCCAAAGGGCCTGTATCCATGCTGTATTGCTCTGTGACTCTATTTGGGAATGGGATGAGGAGAAACCTCTTCATGCAGAGGGTGGCGAATCTTTGGAATTCCTGACCCAGGGAACTTGGACTCTCAGTACAATCTGAACAGACAAAGAAGGAGCTCGATTAGAGATATTTAGATATTTAGATACTTATTTATTAGTCACATGTACATTGAAACACACAGTGAAATCCATCTTTTGCATAGAGTGTTCTGGGGGCAGCCCGCAAGTGTCGCCACACTTCCGGCGCCAACATAGCATGTCCACAACTTCCTAACCCTTATGTGTTTGGAATATGGGAAGAAACCGGAGCGCCCGGAGGAAACCCACGCAGACATGGGGAAAATGTACAAACTCCTTACGGACAGCGGCGGGAATTGAACCCTGGGTTGCTGGTGCTGTAATAGCATTACGCTAACCACTACACTACCGTACTGAGGGAGGTGGGGATAGCGCAGGAGCATGGACCCTGAGGGGGATGATCAGCCATGATCTTGTTGAATGACGGAACGGGCTGGAAGGCCAAATGGCCTCTTTCCTCGTATTATCTGTGCTGCTGCGATGGAGTCCCATCTGATTCACTGTTGTCCTTAAAGAAAGGTTATCTGCTGCCCTTTGCCCTGTACCTGCTCAGTTCTGGTCACCTCACTACAGGAAGGATGTGGAAGCCATAGAAAGGGTGCAGAAGAGACTTACGTTTTCTGGATTGGGGAGCATGCCTTATGAAAACGGGTTGAGTGAACTCTACCTTTTCTCCTTGGAGTGACGGAGGATGAGAGGTGACCTGATAGGTGTATAAGATGATAAGAGGCATTGATCGTGTGGATAGTCAGAGGCTTTTTCCCAGGGCTGAAATGGTTGCCATAAGAGGACACAGGTTTAAGGTGCTGGGGAGTAGGTACAGAGGAGCTGTCAGGGGTAAATTTTTTACTCAGAGAGTAGTGAGTGCGTGGAATGGGCTGCCGGCAATGGTGGTGGTGGCAGATGTGGTAGGGTCGTTTAAGAGATTTTTGGATAGGTACATGGAGCTTAGAAAAATAGAGGGCTATGGGTAAGCCTAGTAATTTCTAAGGTAGGGACATGTTTGGCACAACTCAGTGGGCCAAAGGGCCTGTATTGTGCTGTAGGTTTTCTGTGTTTCTAAGGTAACTGTATAGGATGTGCCTGACTGGTGCAGCTTTGTTAGAAACACAGCTAGATCTGGAGCATCAATCTTCAGCACCACTGCTGAGGTGTCGTCTGATCCCATAATCTTTGCTATATCCAGTGCTGTCAGCTGTTTTGAGTGAATCAAATTGGCTGGTTTCTGTGATCGTCTCTGGAGGTAGTCGAAATGGATCCTCCACTCACCACCTCTATCTGGTTCTGGTTATGAATACTTCAGCTGAGTCTTTGATGGTCTCATTCTGAACTCTGCCATCATTGAGCATGGGGATATTCTTAGAACCTCTTCCTCCTCCTCCTGTTAGATATGATTGTCCACACACATGCAAGGTGACCTGTGGCAGGACTGCAGAACATTGATCTGACCAGTTGGTTATGACATTGTTTGGATTTGTCTCTTGCCTGTTGTTTTTGCTGCTGAACATGCATGTATTCCTTGTTGCTGCTTCACCAAGTTGGCACCTCATTTCTATTGAGCCTAGTGCTGCTCCCAGTATGCCCTCCTGTGCTCTGTACTTGAAGGTCCCCTGGCTTGATAAGAATGGTTGCAGTAAGGGATAGGCCAGACCATGCAGATTGTGGTGATGTACATTTCTGCTGCTGCTGATGGTCCATAATGCCTCACGGACGTCCAATTTTGAGCTGCCAGATCAATCCCATTTTGCATGACAGCTGCCACACAGTAAGATTGTGGGTGTGAAGACAGAACTTTGTTTCCACAAGGATTTTACAGTTGTCACATTTGCTATTGTGAATAGATGCATCTGCTTTAAATTAATGAGGACAGGGTCAAGTAGATTTATCCCTTGTTTCACTTGCATCCTGCTGCAGACTCAATCTGGTAGATATTGTATGTCCTTCAGCTCTCAGCTGCCTCAGCCCTTCTTACTGTCAGTGTTTCTTCCAAGTATTGTTTGACACAGAGGAGCATTAGTTCATCAGCAAGGAGAGGTGGTAGGTAGTAATCAGGAGATTTTCTTGCCATGTTTGACCTGATCCCATGTGATCTAGAATCCAATGTTGATGGCTCCCAGAGCTGCTCCCTCCTATCCATAAATCACTGCGCTCCCCCCTCTGGGAGTTTCCTGTGATGGGACTACCCAGGGATTGCAATGGAGGAACCTGACTCATTATCTCTAAGGCGTGATTATCAGAATTTAACCAAGTCAAAGTGTTGCTTTACTTGTCTGTGGGACAGTTCTCCCAGTTTGAACACCAGCCCTCTGTTGCTTCTCAGGAGGATTTTGTAAAGTTGACTGGGTTGGGAATGAATTTGGTGCCTAGGTTGCTGTCAGGAAGCCATCCAGTTTTATTCTTTCTCTGTTTCAACGTAGAAGTTATGATACAAATAGGTGGCTTTCCAGGATATTTCAGAAGAAATAGCTGACCACAAAAGAGTCAACCACATTGGTGAGTCTGGAGTTGCATATTTGCCTGAAGGGCAAGGAAGGTAAGTCTTGTTGCCTGAGGGACTTCAGTGAACCAGATAGGTTTTTAATCATAAACCTGCAGGTTTTGTTGTCATCATTGGCTAGTTTTTTTTTAATATGGTTATTTATCTGAAATTTAAGTACCACAGCTGCCATGGTGGGATTTGAAGCTGGGTCTCTGGATTACTCATCCAGGAGCTTACTGACTGTGCCACCACCAAACCCTGCTGCACCACCACCCTTGATTTAGAATGAAATTATTTTGTTGTAAATGTCATTGATATTACAAAGTAGGAAATGACATTTAAACCTGAAATGGTGGACTGAATCTACTATTCTACCGATCTACCTTGTTGTGACCTTGCACCTTACTGCACTGCACTTTCTCTGTAGCTGTGACACTTTACTCTGTACTGTTATTGTTTTTACCTGTACTACATCAATGCACTCTGTACTAACCCAATGTAACTGCACTGTGTAATGAATTGACCTGTATGATAGGTATGCAAGACAAGTTTTTCACTGTACCTCGGTACAAGTGACAATAATATACCATTACTGATGGAGTAGAAATCACAAGGATAGTATGCAATTCACAAGGATCTGGGAATGAACCTTTGGTTGGGAGTGTGGTCAGTGGGTGAATGGTGTAAAGGAGGGAGGGGAGTTTAGCCCACGTTCAGCCTCCTAGGGGTTTTATATTCCTTGCTTTGATCATGAACTTTTTCAGCTTTAAGACAGACATATTTAACCTCCCCAAAATAGTTTCTAGCAGGCTGATTTATGAGTATTCTCTCCTGAAAACTGTTTCACATATGGTTACCATTGGCTGTTTTGTGAAGAGCTTTGTCATTTGAAAACATAGAATACGACTATTAAGCAAATTCTGGTGGACCACAGCAAGCTCTTTGTGTCCTCCTCAGTGCAGTAAAACTGAGTTTCCAAATATATTCAAAGATCTAGTTTTTGCTTGTTTGGTTAGTATAACAGTGGCAGCACGCTGCACACAATTGGACATCAATCTAGTACACAGAACACCTCTGCATCAACTGATGTGGTGTGGCAACAAAGAAAAAGCACATCAAGTCGAGGCATGCTTCTGCCTATTATTTGATAACAGAGGAAGGATAGTGTGGGTGGTGGTATTCTAAATAGTATGATAAGAAAACCCTTTGACAGTGCTTGTTATTCCATACCTTTGTAGTGCTGACCTCATTTAGCAGGATAAATTAGCATAGTGGTTTAATTTCCTGAATATACATATCTTGACTAACATTTATTAAAGAGACATTTTCATTTATGTAGCAGTTTCAGAGTTTGCTATTTAAGTGAAACACTTTGAAGAGCAGTGATTATTATAGCAAAGAGAATTATAAGAGCAAGTCCACACTGGCAAGAGCTGTTAAGAAATGAATGATTAGGTAATCATAATTAGTTACCTCATTATAGGATGGTATGTCACCCAAGGCACAATTTTAATGATCCTTGCATGGCTTTGCAAACCAGGGTTATTGATATGGGTCCTTGGTATTTGAAGTTCTCTGTTGGAAAGCTGAATGTAAAAATCTATTCTTAAGGCACTTCCTGATTCTTGCATGTCTCTGATGCCTAGGGGCATACTATATTCAATCATGAGCTGTGAAAGTTGCTGGAGAGGTAAGCAGTTATTAGCCAAGCCTAATTGTTCTTGAACTGATTGGCTAAGTGGTCTGTTTTCAGTGGGCAAACGCTTAGGCTTGACAGCTTGATGTAGGGAGGATGTTTCCCCTGATTGAGGAGTCCAGAACCAGGAGGCGCAGTTTGAGAATAAGGGATAGGAGATTGTAGTACTGCGGTGAAGAGAAATTTCTTCACTCAAAGGGTGGTGAATTCCGTATCCTGGAGGTAAGTTGTTGTATTCATTCAAACTAGTTGATAGATTTCTGGACACGAAGGGAATCAACCAGCTGGATGGTGCTGGAAAATAGAACTGAGGTAGAAGATCAGCCGAGATCTCAATAGTAGAGCAAGCTCAAAGGGCAGGCAGGCCTCCTACTCTTCAACTTATGTTCTTAAGTCTGTCTTGCTTGTAGATCAGACCATGAAAAGACAACCAGTTTCCTAAAGGACACAAGTGAAGCATAAAGATGATCATTAAGTGGTATTGCTCCCACACATTCAACAGTCCAAGTCTCTCAGTACTGCAGTGGAATATCGGTCTTTTATTGCATGCTCAACGTTCTGGAGCAGGCTACCTCAGCGAGGAGCGCTGCTTAGCCAAGCTGGCATTCAATAGCATATAGAACAACATGGCCTAGAATTTCCTTCATGACTTTAAAAATCAAAACTTTGCTGCTCAGTTGAAAATTCGCTTCACCCAGATTGCTGCAAATCTGTCTGTATTTTGGGCTATTGAGGTGCCTGCTGGAAAACTAACTCCTTGTAATTTGGCAGGATATTCATTTGCCCTGGCAGCTCTTCTCCAGTGTAAAATGCCCACAGCAGTGCAACAAGCAAAATTAATCTCCAGCATGACTTTCACTCTCATTGGATTGAAAATTACCAATTCCTATTTACTTTCAGAGCAACCAAGTTTTAATGACTGTTTCCCCTGAAACTGTTCTATTTAAAGTGCCAACCCTCAGACTGGATTCTTTATCCTTGCTGAGCTCCATGAGCTGACAAACGTGCCTTGCTGGTGGAGGTTGGTGTCATCGTCACTGTTGGCTTCCAAGCCTTGGCATTGTTCCAGGCTGCTGTTCCCAATCTCTGCCACATTTAACAGTTTGCTGCTCACTGCTGCACTGGAAGGTCATCCAGATTTCTCACTCGAGAGACTTCATCTACTTTTCCTTCAGCCTACTGGAGCAGAGAGAGCACTGGGATTTAGGCTTCCCCAAAGTACAGGCATTCATACAGAACATTCGTGTTTGTCCAGAGAGCTTTGTGCAACTTCCTGTCAGGAGTGATTAGCTGTACCCTTGGAGGATCTCTGTGGACACTTGCACAAAGAATACCCCTCTTGCAGGCATTGTTCTCCATGCCGTCTTGATGCTTCTGCACTCTCTGACTTCAATAACCCTTCCCAACATTGCAGTATCCATTCATTCAATCGCAATACTCCCACTGTCTGAAAGGAAGTTGCCTGTATTGTGGTATATCCTTTTAAGAGCTGGTGACAGAGATCTCACCAGTGGGGCTAAATCAGGCAGCTATGAGAACTAGCATTATGGAGTTTCAATCTGTCACTACACAGAGAAACCCGACAATGTTGTTCTGTGAACTTCACACTTAAATCTCCATTTTATGTGATATTCACAGCAATATTAGGATAATCCGCAACATTGTTTTAAATCATTACTGGAGTGATTTCTAGCCCCATGTATTAAATTGCACCTTTAATGTAGTAAAGTGCTTTCGTAGCAGCATTATCAAACAAATTTTGATGTCAAGTCAAGAGAGATTTTGGGGCAGATAATGAAAACTGGTTAAAGAACTAGGTTCTAAAGATCATTTTAAAGTAATAGAGAGCGATTCCAGACCTATGGACCTTGATGGTTGAAGATCCAGTTGCCATTGATGATGGGATTGAAACTGGGAATGCCAAAGCCATCAGAATGGGAGGCAAGCGGATAGTTTGGAGCATCTGGAGCAGCTTGGAGATTGTCACAGGGAAAAGAGAAGTGATTTTTTTTTTCATGATACAGCCAGGGTACTGATGAAAATCCTTTTAACTTCTTGTTGGATCCAAACTTGACAATTGTAATGTAGCCCCGACCAGCCTTCACATTGTAACTTTCATAAACTGGAGGTCATGCAAATCTCTGCCATCCATGTCCTCGCTCAAATTCGGTTCAGGTAATCTGCCTCCTGTGCTCAAGGACTGGGGTGAGGGTGGAGACGAACATGATTGTGGAGATATTGTGATGGTGAAGCTATGTGGATAAGTGCTTATTTTGGGGCTGGATATGACCCCAAGTTTGTGAAGTGTTTGGTTCTGCCTTCTCCAGTTGTCAAAGAGGAGCCTGAAATTGATAGACCAGAGTTTGTGGAATGGGCTGAAGGTAATGACTTTCGTCTTCTCAGCACTTGGAAGAAGGACATTTTGGTTGATCCAGTACAGAGTGTAAAAGAAGTAGTCTGACAACATGAAGGCAGTAGAGGAGTCTGGTTAGGTGTGCGTGTGTGTGTGTAAAGGTGGTGAGGGGCAGAGAGAATTTATCTTCCACATGTAAATTGACCACACTTATTTGGATGACGTTGCTGAGGGCATAAAGTAGAATCAGGTTTGTTTTTACTGACATATGTTGTGAACTTTGTTGTTTTGTGGCTGCAGTACAGTGCAAGACATAAAAATTACTATAAGTTACAAAACTAAATAGCACAGATGAGCAACTGTGAATTTCTTAGAACACGGAGTTTGATATTTACAGGTTGAATAGATTGCCAATCAATAAAGCATATAGAAAATTAAGTCTTCATGCCAATTTTACTAAATATTGACAAATTCTTATTTTGGTGTAAGATGGTGTCTCCTGACCTGACATAAGTTGTTAAGACCTAGTCTGTAAAGTTGCACATTACGGCAACTTCAAATAAGAAACTCCACAATTTAGTTTTGTGAAATACAAACTAAAAGTTTATTCAATTTCCATTAGTTATTGGCCATTGGGATCATCAATTCCCTATTATTTAAGAGAAGTAACGAACTGGGGTCAGCTGCAAAGGAATGGCACCCACCTTTGTCTTGTGAAAACTTATCATAAGGTTAGCAGACCTGAGAAAGCAGAGTTCCTCTACTCTGATATCAGTTTCAATTTGGCTCTTTCAGTAAGGGAGCTCTGGCATTTTGCAGGCAACAGATGCACTGATCAGCCAATCAGACTGAAAAATTCTCACAGATAGGAAGCAGGAAAGAAAGTAATATTAAGATTAGATCAGGCACGTGGGTTTAAAGTAAAAACATTACCAGTTTTTAAAAGTAATATTTTATTTTGAGGGAATGAGACCTATATAAAAGTAGATTTTTAAATCCAGAGAGGTTGTTCAACAGTAATTATGAGTAAATGTGCTGTTTTTAAAAACCCTGTTCCTTGACATTGAATGAATTATGACTTCATTTTTATTGCAAGAATAATTTTTGGGTGTTAAGTCTCAATGAGTCAATGATTTCTTTTTCTGCCAAGTCTGACGGTGCACTTTGTGAAGAAGCAGCATATCACTAACAAAGATTTCATAATGACAATGAATGGACTCGAGATTGCTGTCAATTTTCATAAAGTCGGAGTCGTACAGCACAGAAACAGGCCCTTTGGCCCACCATGTTAATGCTGACCTCTTTAGCCATCTGCACTAATCCCATTTGTCCATAAACAGTGGTATGCATTGAAAGCTTTGCTGTTATCACATCTGCATATTATGAAGTCTTTCTGTAACAAAGATCTACCTTTCATTGTTGTCAACTTGGACCATTTTCAATACACATTCAGAAGAATGAGGAGATTAATCCTTAAATCTAATCATCCTTTTGCATTTTGTGTTCAGCATTTGTATTTGCAGTTAGAGATCTGCTTGGGCGTAAAACTAAAACCCAATCCAACCACCGTCACTCTGAACCCAACTCGGAAGCAAGGGCTTCTAATTTGTTTGGTATCCAAGCCACACAGATATGTTGTGGGATCCCACTGAGTTTGGATCAGATAGCTGGCTCTGAGTAAAGTTCTGAGTTCTCGGTGCATTGAGATGTGAAGAGCTGGCCCAGCCCAATCTGTCCCCAGCCCGAAGACTAAATATTATTTTCTTGCCCGATCTGACCTGAAGGTGACATGTTTAGCCAGTTCCTGTTGACTTGGGCTGGATAACTGGCTTGTACTTGTAGTCACTGAAAGTTACTGCTAATAATGGAATGAGATTCATTAAGCTGTCTGAAATCTATTAAGTCTCCATTTGAAGAAAACAAGTGGACAGTTAACATGAAGTCTGGTTAACACTGGATGCCCACTGCAATCATATTAATTAGATCAAAGTTGTCCTTGTGTTACACAAGGTATAAATCTATGAAAATGAGCTTTTTGCAGCAGCAGCTCAGTACATTACAAACATGACAAGTTAACAAAACTTAAATTAATATAAGTTATACATAACTTACATGTGGGGGAAAAAAAAAATAAACATAATGACACCAGTACAAGATGGAGGGAGAGAAAAAATATAGTCCAAGATAGTGTTAGGGTTTTCCAGATCCGTTCAAGAACCTGATGGCAGTGGGGAAGAAGCTGTTGTTGAACCTTGAGGTGTGGGTCTTCAGGCTCCTGAACGTCCTACCTGATGGCACCATCAAGAAGAGGGCATGGCTCGGATGGTGGGGGTCCCTGAGGTTAGATGCCACCTTCCTGAGACATTGCCTCTTATAGATGTTCTCGGTGGTGGGGAGAGCTGTACCCGTGATGGAACTGGCAGAGTGCACTACCCTCTGAAGCTTCTTGCATTCCTGTGCCTTAGAGTTTCCATACCAGGCCGTGATACAACCAGTCAGAATGCTTTCCACTGTACACCTGTAGAAGTTTGTCAGTCTTCAATGACATGCCGAACCTCCTAAACTTCTAAGAAGGTAGAGATGCAGGGGCGCCGCCTTCGTGATTGCATCTATCTGCTGAGCCCAGGATAGGTCCTCCGAGACGTTGACACCCAGGAACTTGAAGCTGCTCACCTTTTCCACCGCAGACCCCTTAATGAGGCCTGGTGCATGTTTGTTTGACTTCCCCTTCCTAAAGTCCACAACAAGTTCAGTAAAAAGCACAAAGTTATGGTGTACCTGCATGGGAAGCAAAAGGCATGGATTAGTTCCACATTACAGTGCATACTCCAGTTCTCAAGGTTATCAAATTCAGCCTCCAGTTTGCTTTTAGAACAATTGATATATTTAATCCTCAAATTATGAAATACTTCTGGCACATCGATAACCCTCTGGATGTGTGTCACTAGGTGAGTCTTTTTGTTAGTAGTGTGGATTCATTAAAATAATCCTGTATGTATTGCACTACCCTTTCATGAAGTTCAGTGAGTATCAGCTGAGTGAATGATTCGGAAACATTGATCAGAAAGACTCAATGCAGCTCGATATTCAGCAAATATAAATAATTGTTCATTAAATGGGGGGACAAAGGTTTGATGAAGAGAAATTGAGCCATGATTGCATTTGTATTTTCATGTGCTTCCATTCATTGACAAATACATCTGTAGTGTGTGCTCGGCTTCAGGTGGTGTGTAAATTTGCAGTGCTATTTAATCTCAGGAGCCAAACATGTTTATCATTCTGACTTGCAATCTATTTTTGTCACAAATGGTTAACATAGTATTACATGATTACATACTATTTCCATCACGCAAATAGACCATTCAGCCCAATAGATCCATGCCAACATTTATCCTTCACATGGGCTTCCTGCAACCTTAGTTTATATGACCTTATTAACATCCATCTTTTTAAATGTCAATCACCTCAACATCTGCTCATTTCAGCAAGTTCCACACTCTAGCCCTCTCTGGGTCACTAGTTTCTCCTGAATTCCCCACTGGATTTATTGGTGACTTTCTTATGATCAATAGTTTTAATTTTCTCTGCAAGTGGAATGATTTTTTTTATATATCTACCCCTTCAAACCCTTTAATAAACTTAAGAGTGCTGTCGTGTCTAACTTGATCTTCATTCGCGATTATGTACTAGTGGTGATGTGAGAAATTTGTGGCCTTCTGTAACTAGTTTTGGAATCTGGAAGATTTGAAAGTGCAACCATATTTTGTGACTTCTGGTCTACTATTGGAGCAGCTGACTGCAGAGGCAGGCATTAATATGTGCATTCACACCCATGTACACACTTACCTCTTCCTTACTGATATGCACACTTTTCCTCTTTCCCTGCACACAAACTTGCTCCCTTCCACTTTCTGTACTCCCCCCTCTCACATGCGCATGCATATACACACACACACACACACACACACACACACACACACACACACACACACACACACACGGGGGGGGGGGGGGTGAAGAGATGAAAGTGCTTAAATGGGTGAAATGACATTGACCTATGATGACAGAGTCCATCCCAGGTTACGACAGGGTCCCATTCCTAAGGACTGTTCATAACCCAAACGGTTCACAAGTCGGAAATGCTGCAGCCCAACAATATATATTTAAGTAAGAACATAGGCCAACCAAAGGCAACATGTAGTTAAACCAAGGCATTTAACTCAACCATTTGGATTTCTCTGCAAGATGAAATGATATAGCCATGAACTGAGTTCCTACATGGCAGAAGATGCCTGTAGCCCCGCAGCTGCTGATAAATCCATCCAGCCAGTCTCCCAGATGCTCGTTCATGTATATGGGCTATACATAAGTCGAGCGTCCATAATGTGGGGAGGACCTGTACGAATAAACCCATGCCTTCTTATTGTTTCTGACTGATAAATTATGGATATTTACTGTGGAATAACGAATGTAACTATTCCTTTGTAGTGGCAGCAGTGAAGAGGCATTGGACAGATTATTACCTCCTGTGACTAATTCTTTGTCACCAAGAAAGCGAACCACAAGCCAATGTAAATCTGAGCCACCGCTTCTAAGAACAAACAAACGGACAATTTATACTGCAGGACGGCCTCCATGGTACAATGAGCATGGAACACAGTCCAAAGAAGCATTTGTTATTGGTAAGGACTTGCAGAATTGGGCTTATAACATTTATGTTTGAAAATATTTTGCAATTGTTGTCACTTAACCTGTAATAGTCCTTGCTGAATACTATTTACAATCCTCCTGATTATAGGTTTGATCCTGATAGCCACTGCACAGAAAAACCTAATTTCCCAACATCGGTTTAAACTTGAAGAAAAGTAGTCACCAGAAACATCAGCCATCCCTTTAGCCTGTTTGATGCTGTTTGACCCACTTAGTTCTTCCAGCAGTTTGGTGTTTTTTTTTGCTCCATATTTCAGCATCTGCAGTCTCTTGTGTCTCAACTTGAAGATGCTTGGGAGAAATATTACTGTACTACAGTTATGGCTGGAGGTATGGGGTCTCTTCTGATAATTGCAGGGAATACTTCACAAGTAATTGGTGAATGCCCTTTTGTAATGGAGGTTTGACCATTCTGGGTATAGATTGGAAAAAGAAACTGAAAAGTCCCCATTGCCATCTGGAAAATAATAAATTCTTCGGAGGAGACTGTATCCCTGCTGAAGATTTAAAATTTGGCAGAAAGGAACTTCAGTCACAGATGAGCACTTGACGAAGATTGTCAGAAATGCAGTAGTCATACTATCTTCAACAAAGAAGCCAGTTCTGATTGTGGTAACCCCAGAGGGGTCTTCCTGGTTTCTGCCACAGGGGAATCCATCAACAAGGTCCTCCTTAACTAGCTCCACCATGTATTGCAGTGCAAATTCCATCCAATTAGAGGCACAATGAACATGAACACTGCACATGGGAAACTGTTCACACCAGAACCAATATTGTCCCAACTTCAGTCATTGAGCTACAGTATGCAGAAGATAGACACCTGTGTGCACATTCAGATGCTGAGCTCCAAATTAATAGTAGACTCATTCACTGAAGGATGCAAGAGAATGGAGATAACGCTTGGTATTCACATAGTAAGGGCTCTTTTCCAACTTGCCCATGTAATGCAACACCACTCCCTGACAAAAAAAGATCTATGCGAGGCTTTGTAAAATGTGGACAGCTTCACACATCGTGGGAGCCATCTCTCATGAAACTTGCCGTCAGTTTCTTAACACACCCTTTGCTCATCTGAGGAAGTGTGTGAAGATCAAAGCCTCAAACCCAGCACGGTACTCATAGTCTACCGGGTTGCAGTGATCCCTGCCCGCCTGTACTCTTCAGAGATGCGGACTAACTTCAGCAGGTTTTGCAACACCAGAATCAGCCCTTTTGTTGAGGATGGTATGACGACTGTGTTTTTTGACATCTTGTGGCAAGTCCTGATTTCCTTGGGTATGGGAGGATGAAGCAGTGAATTAGTGACCGAGCTTCCTCTGCTAAGTTTCAAGACTTCAGCAGATGCAGTCTGCTCCCAAGAATTTGTTGTTTTTCAGCTTGAATATAGCCTTTTCAATTTCTTCTAATATACTCCCAGAATTATTAGATCTCCATAACAAGAGTGTTGACTAATTACTTGTGGTGCTCTCTGCAAGAAGTAGGGGCACCATACCTCTGGACATACTCCAAATCTACTAATAGGGTCAGTGTGCTCCCCTGGCCAATGCCCCTGGGAATGAGGTCACAATTACAGTTTATGAGCTCACGTGGGCAAACCATGTCATTTGCAGGCTGGCAAAAAAGATCCTTGAAAGAGACACTTAATTCTGAACTGCATCATGGCAAGGGATTAGTAGGTGGACGGAGGAAAAGAATTGAGGATATCCTCAAAACCTCCTTGGGGAAAAGTGTAACATCCCTACTGAGCTGTGGGATTCCCTTGCCCATGACCACTGAAAATGGAGAAGCAGCATCAAGGTCGGCATTCTTCAGGAACACACTAGCCCAGTACAAGTGGCTGTAGGAGCACTGCACCTCTCAAAATGTCCAACTATGTGCCCAGTCCATTGTGGATCCTGCCCCACCTGTGGCTTCAGTCACCACCTTAGGACCCACAGAATTGGATGGGTTGCCATCTTGGAATCGAGGATGGTTTAAAAAGAAGCAAAACAGCAAATGATGGAAACTCATCAGGTCAAGCAGCACAGGTTAACGTTTCGGATTGGGGTCTTTGCAGGAATTGGGAAAGAGAGAGAGACAAGTCAGTTTTCCATTGCAGAGAAGGGTAGGGTAGGGATGGATAGAACAAAGGGAATATCTCTGATAGGGTGAGTCCTAATGGGGGCAGTTACTGGCACATGAAGGTGCTTTGTCTGTGTGATGAGTTGTAAATTGTGAGGCTGTGGCAGACCAGACTGTGTGCAAATGGAGTAAGAAAAATTGAGCTGACGTGGTACCAGACAGAAATGGCCAATTCTGATGCAGAACGAGAAAAAAGTGAGCTACCTAGAAGTGGAGAATTTGATATTGAGTCCAGAAGACTGCAGAAGATGTATTTTTCTTCAAAGATGCATTGAGCCTCATTGGATTAATAAGAAGCTTAATGTGCTGGTAATTACCCTCATTAACCCATTTGGATCCCTCTGATCAGCGATATTTCCTTTTGCCTTCTCTGCTACTGAAAACTAACTTGCTTTTCCCCCTTTCCCGGTTCTGACAAAGGATCCTGGATCTGAAATGTTAAGTCTTTTTCCTTCTACAAATGTTGCCTGACCTCCTGAGGGTTTCCAGCAGTTTCTCCTTGTGTTTAAGATTTACAGCACTTGTAGGTTTTTTTTATTTCCTTTGGCTTGTGAAGATGATTAGAAAGTTTTGAAGGCATTTGCTTCTCCCATTCAAGTTGACTGTGAATCAGAAAGACATTTAGTTTCCTGTTAGGCACATCCAGTGCACAAAGCCTCACAGTACTGTCACGAACCAGCAACAAAAGAAACACACTGAGCATGATTCAGTGTTACAAACTATTTTAATCACTACTTATGATAATACGTAAAATAAAAGTAAAAATGTTAGTATGTTAGAATTCAAAAATGTTAAACCTCGAACGTTAACCCCAAAACTAAACTCGTCGTGTGTGTGTGTGACAAAGTCCAAAACTCCCAGTTCAGGAATGGTTCTTAAAGTTCAGTTCCGCAAGCCATAAGGTGAAACATGAGCAAGGGCTTCTTCAACAACCACCATTGTCAGAAGATAAGACGTAGAGAAACATAGAGAGTAAATACAAAATCCAAATGTTCCACGATGGAACCCAAACGACACTTCAGTGTTTACTCGGTAGTGACTCCCTCACCCCGAAAAGCATCCGAATCGTGGTCGTCCACACACAAATACCTGTTTCCTTCTACAGGTCAGCAACAAAGTGAACTCCACCGGATTACTTCCTACTTCCATACATGGATTTCAGTGGCAAACACAGTTATTGTTTCTCATCCATCGATAGAGGAAACAAGCAGGTCTCTCTCTCTCTCTCTCTCTCTCTCTCTCTCTCTCTCTCTCTCTCTCTCTCGCTCTCTCTCGCTCTCTCTCGCTCTCTCTCGCTCTCTCTCGCTCTCTCTCTCTCTCTCTCTGACTTCTCCAACAACGTCATTACGTCCTTTATCTTCTATTGACGTAAGCACGCCCCACACACACATACACAAACTCTCTATCGTAAAGGGACTTTCACTGAGTCCGTAACAGTACCTGCATTTGAACGTTTCCCTTTTACCTTCACTTCCTAATTTTAGGCAACATTAAAGCAGAGATTACCTGTAATGTGTGCTGCCCGAGAAGTAAGTGTTTAGCATCATGTGATATATGCGGATAATAAATCAGCAACTCCTTTTTCATTTATAAATATGATTTTATTTCTTCTGACGTTGCTTTGCTGGTTGATACCCAAGTTTAATATTTAATTAGAAAGGAACATCTCTTTACAATTGGTTTTACCTGTTTTCACTTGAATGTAGAAAATTTAACTATAAATTTTATACTTTACACTACACACGGTAGCGTAGTGGTTAGCGCAATGCTATTGCAGCGCCAGCGATCGGGATTCGATTCCCGTCGCTGTCTGTAAGGAGTTTGTACGTTCTCCCGTGTCTGCGTGCGTTTCCTCCAGGTGCTCCGGTTTCCTCCCACATTGCAAAGACGTACGGGTAGGTTAATTTGGGTTTAAAGTAGGCGGCGCGGACTCGTTGGGCCAGAAAGGCCTGTTACCACACTGTAAATAAAATTTAAAATTTAATTTTATATGTAAAAACCAGAAGGTTCAAGTTTCACTCTACAGTACACATTGCTTATAACATGCAAATGCATTAGCTGAACATCAGAAATTTTTTTTAGTTATTGGGGAAGATCTGACAAATAAATGGATAGTCATCTCCATGCCAAGCCACAATATTAAACACTTCTCAGGGTTGAGCATTAAATGTGAGCTTTAAACTACCTTAACTGCAGATTTTTTAATGAAATTGCAGAAGATAGCCAAACTTTTACAAAGTCAAAGTTGAGTTTATTGTCATATACATGTATTGTCATGTACTTATGTATGCACAGATGCAGTGAAAAACTTACTTGCAGCAGCATCACAGGCACAGAGCATCATATAAGCAGCATTCACAAGAAAAACAGAAATTAAACACAAATTATACACAATTTTTACAAGAAAGAACACAATTAGAACAAAAAAACAGTCCATTTTAGTGCAAGGTGTTACTAAACTGCAGTGATTAGGGTTTGCTGGTTGGTTCAAGAACCGAATGGTTGAAGGGAAATAGCTGTTCTTGAACCTGATGGTGTGGGACTTGAGGCTTCTGTACCTCTTCCCTGTTGGTAGCTGCAAGAAGATGGCAATGGCCTGGATGGTGGGGATCGTTGATAATAGATGTTGCCTTCTTGAGGCAGTGCCTCCTGTAGATTGGTATTGGTACCAGTGGTGGGGAAGGATGTGCCCATGATGTATTGGGCAGAGTCCACTATTCTCTGCAGCTTCTTGTCTTCCTGTACTTCTTTGCAACTTCAGATATAGTCCCCTCTGACCTTTTGAGTTGAAAAGGGATGGATGCTGGATTCTTCAAAAATAAAGTCTGAATTGTTTGACAGTATACATGTTTGCAAATATGCATCAGAAGATTTCAACTACACTTTAAACACATTTGCAAAGGTATTTCAGGAAATTTGAAATAAATGTATTCTTCCTTTCAAACAAAAGAACAAATTTCTTAATGATTATGGACTTCATCTCATAGTTTTTGGTCTCTTAGCTAGAAATGGTGATATTAACAATGTTTTCTGTTGCTGTTACTGATGGATTAATGGAGACGGTATCATTAACAGTAACTAGGGTAATATTTTTCTATTGACAAAAATCACCCACGATCACAAGATCACAAGACAAGGGAGCAGAAGCAGGCCATTCGGCCCATCGAGTCTGCTCCAAGGAAAGGGAAATAGAAATGAGAAATGGGGAATGGGGGAAGAAGAAAAAAAAACTCTTCTAATCCCAATTACCGGCCTTATCCCCATATCCCTTGATATCCTGACTATTTAGATATCTATCTATCTACTCCTTGAACGCCCCCACTGATCTGGCTTCCACTGCTGTACGTGGCAAGGAGTTCCACAAATTCACCACCCTCTGGCTGAAGAAATTTTTCCTCATCTCTGTTTTGAAACTGTACCCTCTAATTCTAAGATTGTGCCCTCTGGTCCTGGACTCACCCACCAAGGGAAACAGCCTAGCCACATTTACTCTGTCCTTTCCTATCAATATTTTAAATGTCGCTATGAGGTCCCCTCTCATTCTTCTGTACTCCAGTGAGTACAGTCCAAGAGCCGACAAACGCTCCTCATACTTAAGCCCTTTCATTCCTGGAATCATCCTTGTAAATCTCCTCTGAACCCTCTCCAACGTCAACATCTTTCCTAAGATGTGGGGCCCAAAACGGTGCACAATATTCCAAATGAGGCCTCACTAGTGCCCCGTAGAGCCTCATTAACACTTCCTTACTTTTATACACTATACCTCTCGAAATGAATGCCAACATAGCATTCGCTTTCTTTACCACCGATCCAACCTGGTGGTTAGCCTTTAAGGTATCCTGCACGAGTACCCCCAAGTCCCTTTGTACTTCCCTGCTTTGGATTTTCTCTCCTCCTAGATAATAATCTGCCCGCTTATTTCTGCTTCCAAAGTGTACAACTGCACATTTCCCTACATTGAATCTCATCTGCCATTTCCTTGCCCATTCTCCTAAACTGTCTAGGTCCCTCTGCAACCTTCCTATCTCTTCAATACTCCCTACTCCTCCCCCTATCTTGATGTCATCCGCAAACTTCGCCACGAAACCATTTATTCCATCATCCAAATCGTTAATGTACAAGGTAAAAAGGAGCGGTCCCAACACCAACCCCTGCGGCACACCACTAGTAACCGGTAACCAACCAGAACGAGATCCTTTTATTTCCACTCTTTGCTTCCTGTCAACCAGCCAATGCTCCGCCCATTCTGTTATCCTACCCATAATTCCATGACCTCTCATCTTATTAATCAGTCTCTTGTGAGGCACCCTCTGTTTAACACAATAATAAAATTGTGAAAGTCTCTGCAGTTTGTCTTTAGACAGTGATTGAAAGAAAATTCTTGAATACTAGCAGATGAAGGTATTTTGTTTATAATTTTTTTTTTAAAAATTGTGCAAAGCAGTGGCTTCCACCATACAGCCAGATGACTTCTAGAAGCTTCTAAGTTGAAATATTAATAGCAATCAGTTAATCATGATCATAATTATGATAGCAGCATGGTAGTGCAGCGGTTAGCGTAACACTATTACAGCGCCAGAGACCCGGGTTCATTTCTGGCCACCGTCTGTGAGGAGTTTGTATGTTCTCCCTGTGTCTGCATGCATTTCCTCTGGGTGCTCCAGTTTCCTCCCACATTCCAAAGACATATGGATTAAGAAGTTGTGGGCATGCTATGTTGGTGCCGGAAGTGTAGCAACACTTGTGGGCTACCCCCAGAACATTCTACGCAAAAGATGCATTTCACTGTGTGTTTCGATGTACATGTGATTAATAAAGATATCTTATCATGTATTTAGGATTGAGAATTATAATTACATATTCCCAACCTCAGTGGTACTATTAGATGACAGAGGAAAACCAAACATTTCCCCAAATCTCCAATCAGTATTCGAAGCTGCCTATTGCTTCAAGTCTCCTCTACGGGATAGGAAGGTTGTTATAAGGAAAACTGTCTTCTTTTCACTGTTTCAGAAAACTGGCAGCTATGTATTGTGCTACTTTTTTTAAGGATTGTGTGGAGGCAGTGCTTCAGGGAAAACTACAGTGGCCCGGAAAATAATAGAAGCTTTGGATGTGCCCTGGGTTGTGCTTCTCTCTGTGGACTCCTTTTACAAGGTACATATGTTTATGACTCTAACATTCTAGTTAATTCATCGGTTGCAATTGCAAAGAAGGAACCAATTAATTGGTGAATCTTTCAGATAGTAACATAATAACAAAAAGAGAAGTTTTCCAGATGATTGTACTTTCTTATCCAGTCTTCAGAGTTCTTTTTAATTATTGTAATTTTTGATTCATATTTTTTCTGTGGGTACTTTCCTTTCAGAGTTATATTATAGTTAAAACATTAATGGTGCAGAAGTGGACAGATTTAGTGATTCATGCACTGAGCTTCAAGCACTGGAATCCCAATTTGTTTGTGTGGAAAATGAATCAAGTATGCCATCATGATGCCTGTTAACGTTCTCACATAATATCCTAAATGATGTTTTTCCCTTTTCTGTGTGTGCTGTTACCTATTCCTACAACTGTCGAGTAATTAAATATATTTTATTTTTGCCCTTAGGTTCTCACTAAAGAACAACAAGAGAGAGCTGCCAAAAATGAGTATAATTTTGACCATCCCGATGCTTTTGACTTTGATCTCATTGTGTCCACTCTCAGGAAATTAAAACAAGGAAAAAGTGTAAAAATCCCAGTGTATGATTTTACATCACACTCCAGGAAGAAGGAATGGGTAAGCTCAATGCAATATGGAAGCAATGGACAAGAGGGATTTAAGAATTAATTGCAGCATTGCTAGTTTCGTGAGAATTTAGACAAATATGTAGAGAGGGAAATAAAACTGATAATTTTTGCAAGACACAGACTAAGCCACAGCCATCTTGTTCCAGACTATTTCCATGCATCCTATTACAGTCATGGGAAAACAGTGTGTAACCAGGAATGAGACCATTTGGTTACACAGATATTCTACTTCTCATTTACTTGGGCTTTAATAAACTGAAGTTCTGAGCAGTTCCTCCATTCTTCACATTGACTGTTATTCATTCTGTGTGAAACAAAATATGATTGGCTTAGAAGTACAGTGTATTTTTCCACTGGAACAGTAAAAGTTAAAAAAAATGGAAGTCAAATAAAAGATTTCAAAGCTTTGAAGGATTTTGTGTAGGTGGACTAATCAGTAATAAGGTTTATAAATAAGGGATTATCACTGAAAGAATTAAAGGGAGATTATAATTTACACATGGGTTTCTTGGAGCATTTAATTCTGTACTCTGGTTATTGAGGTAGTTGCAGTAATGTAAATTGAATGGAAATTGGATAAATTTTTAATTTTTTAAAAAATGTAACAGGAGAGAATACAGGAAATGAGCAGGGCAAATTCATTGAAGCAAATGTTTTCAGCAGAAGAGTTGGCACCAATAAAACCATGGTTTCCATCTGTGGCATTTCTATGAATCCAGGATTTTGGTTTCTAATTTTAATTCACCTTTGAATTACTTTGAAAGTAATTTAACCAGGATGGCTTGTATCGTATCATATTGTCATGAACAGCCACAAAAGTAGTTTTATGGTTATAATTTGCATTTACATTGTCCTGATGTATGATTCACTGTCATTACCTTTTCAGTTGACTGGTTCTGCTTTGTAGAAACTATTTGGGGTTCTTGGATTATTATCCTTCAAATGTAAAAAGTGCATTTCCTTCCTTCTGCACCATACCAAACGTTTACTGTAAAGTCAATGAAAAGTATAGATAAATAATTAACTCCTTCTGTAGCATTAGTATATTTAACATGACCTTCAAAATAATTCCAATATCTTGCCATTTTGGTTCAGTTAAATATGACCAACAAAATAGGTTACGATGGATGGCTCTTACATTGCAACTTTTATATTTAAAGGAGAGAGAATCTGGAATTGTGCAGTTGTACAGAAGCTTAATGCATCTCCTATATTCATTGTTTCAGCAGAATTGTTATCCCTTTCCTCAATTGGGAGGGGAATTTCAGATTAAAATGTTAATAATTTGCATGCTAATACCTCTAATCTAATTCTGGATTTGTGACACCCTCTCATCATCTTGGTTATGGAATTGAAGGGCAATTTGTTTAATGGTTGGTGTTCTATCCACAGTGTGGTAAGGTGAATCAGCAGCTGGTCCTGATATTGTGAACACTGAGTTACCAAAGAGTATCATTGGCTGATCTTCTCTTATCGAGATAGATTTGTAATTTAGGTGTGGAGGGCAGATCGTAGGAATGAGGGGAAAGTCCTACTCAACTGGAATCTTGTATCCATTGATAACTTCATTAGGTAAAAATGAAAGTCCAATTAATCTAATCAAATCAGACGATTATGTTTTTAACCAGCCTTGATATGACATGAAGCAGTTGCTCTTGTCACCTGATTATAATTATTTCTTTGCTGCTACAAATTGATTCATTTTCTGTATCTGTTCCTCAGAAAACACTATATGGAGCTAGTGTGATCATTTTTGAAGGCATTATGGCTTTTGCTGATAAAGAATTATTGAAGGTAAGTGTCAATATTTGGGAAGACAGCAAAATACAACTCATTCTGATTTCCTGTGCAAAATGTACAGCATGATCCCAGTAAGTGCTCAAAGACATCAGCCTGTAGGCCTTATAAAGTTCAAACCTTGTGCTTCGTTATCATGAAGCTGAGGAGCTGTTTATGCAAATCCAGTTATCCCAAAACAGCTCACAATCAGGGCAGGATTCTGACCCGATCCTGATGTAAAGCATGGCCAGCAGGTGGGGCAGGGAGGAGAAGTGAGGTCAAGTAGAGTGCATTTGTGTGTGCGCTAAAAGTGACACCCAGTATTGTTGTGGAATCAGCAAGAGCACTTCACAGAAATGTAACTTTAAAATTCTTGTCTGTGTCCAAACCCCTTCATAGCCTCAGTCCCTTCTAGCCTCTCTGAGGGTGCTCAAGTCCTGGTGTCCTCTAAAATCTCTGTACTCTAATTTTGGCTGGATTTTCAAAACTTGAGTCAGCTTTGAATGTGCAGCAAGTTATAGCCCATCACCTGCCCTGTCATCCCAGTCAACTCTGTTTCATATCTTGAATTGGTTGCGGGAAGTAACTGTGCCATGGGGCCCACAAGTGCCATATTCTGAGTGAATATTGGTGTTGGTTTATTATTGTCACTTGTAATGAGGTACAGTGGAAAAACTTGTGTATTGTTCGTACAGATCAATTCATTACACAGTGCACTGAGGTAAATTTAAAAGTGTAGAACGATTATAGTAAAAGTAATGAGTAGATCTGCAGAGAGCAGCCTGCAATGAGTCACCATGCTCTGGCGCCGTCTTGAATCCTACACATTCTGATTAATAAAACCAATTGGTATTCTACAGCAGACACTAATTTAGAATTCAATGGTTTATTGGTGTTTTATTTAACTTTGTAAAGGCTGAACACAGCACCATCTACTGTCAAAGTCATTGGAGGTGGCATGCAGAACTTCTAAGTTGGGAAATGTAATAATCTTCAGTTAATATAAGGATTTTGGAATATGTTAGATGTGTTACTGTAGAAAAACAAAAGTTATGCACAGCCATGATATTTAAGAGTTTCTATCTATTGTACCAAGGTTGTCATCAGCCATTCCTCAAACTGAGAATAGATTAATAGAAATTACAAGAGGGAAACAAACTATTTGTTCAGTCACATTACTAGTATTTTAAGCAATTCAACAATTGTGAGCCCCACCTGCTATCCCCTTTAAAAACATGTAAATTTAGCTTTCTCATTCAAAAAAAAATACTATGTCTCTGGTAGCTGAAAACTACATTGCCTGCATCCTGAGTCCCAAATACTAGTGAAACCCGAGTTCAACTTTTAGCCTGTGCCAAAAAGCCTGATTATTGTTGGGTACTACACTTGACCTCAGTATCCCGGTTCAGTGTTATATGCTATAAATCTTAATAATTTGATGTTCCCCATAAAACTAAAATGACAATCTGCTAAAATTTTATTAAAGGGTAGCATGATAGAAAAAATGGCACCTGTACCATTCTGCTTTGGGAAGGATTCAAATTAGTTTCATTTAACTCTTTACTGTTGTGTAATAGCTAAAACTGGAGCTCAAACTTGGATGAAGTATCAGCCCACAACTAGTCTACAGAAGTTTGGTTTGCCTGTTTTATTGAATAAATGACCAGATTTTGCAGTGTAATGTCCCAGGTATGTGTTGGTGAATCCCCATGGGGATTGGAGGTTAGTATTAGCATTAAAGACTAGTGCTGGAGGTCACAATTTGTATTTGGTCAAATATAGCAAAGCTCACTTTATATGTTGCTGACTTTCTGAGGAAAAACCATGGTGGCATATTCTCTATTTTCAAAATCTTTTATCTTTTAAGCCTACAATGGCAAATATACCCACAACCTGAGGGCAGTGTAATGCTTTAAGCCCTGAGTTTAAGCATAATTTCATTTAAGATCAGATCATTACACCTAACAGGAAGAGGATATTTTCATTCCCGCTAATGGAAATTGGATTGCAGCCTGTGATTCAGGGATGAATTCACCATGGCTCAAGTCCTCCTAAAGCAGCAAGAAAAAAAATCATGTCTTTATTTAAGAAAATTATTGTAAAATTACATAATTGAAATCAACAGTTTATGCAAGTGTACTTCTTTGTGACTTCAAGAAAGGTTTTTTTGTTTTAAAGAAGATAAAGGTAAGGGGTACTCTCTACAAAAAACTGAAATGCATCTTCGTTACAGTAGAGAACTTTATTGGACCCAAAAACTGTAACTGATTCAGTGTTCAAATACCCTGTGGAAAGAGGCTTTAAAATCTGGTTTAATTCATTTACAAAACTGTTGTTCACTGTGCATGGAACCATAATCTAATTAATATAAAATTTATTAAGTTGAGTGTTCATGTTTAATATTGTGAAAGAGCCTGACCATAAACGACTGTCATCATATTTGACCCATCAAGTTTTTGTGTTGAAAGCATGTAAAGTGTTTGGAAAATGTTGCAATCTCACTGAAACTTAGAACCAGCCCAAAAAATTGTGGTTAGCTCACTATTAATAAACAAGAAAAAGATGATTTCATTTGTGGTGATAAAAGAATAATCACACAAGCATAATTTTTTTGCTATCTCAGCACCCAAGAATTAATACCAATATTTGTATTATCCACAATTCTCAGACTTCTTGAAAGGTCACATTTTTATTTTCCATGCAAGAAGTTTTTTTTCTAAAAAGGTGATTTTTGTGTGCACAACTTGAGATTGGCTATTCGCTCAAAATGTTTTGTGGTTGCAGCTGTTGGACATGAAGATCTTTGTAGACACGGATTCAGATATTCGATTGGTACGACGCCTACGCAGAGATATTGCCGAGCGGGGGCGTGACATTGAAGGAGTTATCAAGCAGTACAACAAATTTGTCAAGCCATCATTTGAGCAGTTCATTGAGCCAACAATGCGCCTGGCAGACATAGTGGTTCCACGAGGTAAAACCTAACAGATGTAATTTTTTTTAATGTATTAACCTCTTTAATGTTGGTTTAAAAACTGCCCATACACTTTTCAAAGCATATAAAATTAAATACTAATTCAGTTAATCACTCAGGAATGCCATTAGCCATATTTGAATGATATTTTAACAATCCTGGTGTGTTGACCTCTTCCATTTACAAGTAAATAGTTGATGTCCACTATCTCATTCAGGCTTCCTTTGTTCTACTCTCTGGTATTATTTTATCTGTGTTAACAGACTTAAAATAAGTGGGTTAATGCTGGTGTTAAACTGACAATGATTTTGATAATACTCTGTTGGAAATCATCTCCTTTACCAACATGAGAACATTGAAAAAGGTTGTTGCTGTACACATAGTGACGTCACAAATCACTTTACCAAATGTTAGATAGTGAGAAGGAAAGGCTGGGATGTTAGGGAGGCCAACGTCATTGTCTAAGTAAAGGGTATTTAGGAAGCTTTGAGGCAGAGCATGGTGGAACAAGTGGTTGATGATTGTGGAGCAGGAAAGATGGAGAATAAGAAGTAGGCTGGTGGAGGACAGGGACTGGAGCAGGATTAAGAATTTTTGATGTGTGGTCATGAGCAATAAAATTAATTATCTAGACTTAAAGCAGTAGCCTTAAGGGAACAATTAAAGTAATAGGAAGATTACCATATTGATCCAGTAATACTGCAGAAGGTAAATATCCAGCAACTGTACATTGCAAGTATCAACTGTTATATTAATTCATCTTGATGTTATTAGTAATTCTCATATTTAAATAACTATCTGATTGGTGAAGGATGAACACATTGAAGGCATAGCTTGGGAAAACCCAGGAAAGGGTTTCTGAAAGTTTTGAAGTGCAATGAGGTAGGAGTATTTTCTCCAGAACTCTTCCTTTAAAATATTTAAAACCTGACTCTAGTCAACAGGAAGAGTGTAGTCCTTTTTAAATTGAACTTCACTTTGCTACCTAATGAAGTCCAGACTAGAACTACCTGAGGAAAGGTGTATATAGAATTCATAGAACAGTACAGCACCATACAGGCCCTTTGGCCCACAATGTTGTGCCGACCTTTAAACCTCGCCTAAGGCTATCTAAGCCCTTCCTCCCACATATCCCTCTATTTTAAATTCCGCCATATGCTTATCTAGCAAACTCTTGAATTTGACCAATGTACCTGCCTCCACCACCACCCCAGGCAACACATTCCATACCTAACCACTCTCTGGGTAAAAAAACCTCCCTCCGATATCTCCCTTGAACTTCCCACCCTCTTGTATTGAGCATTGGCACTGGCTGTCTACTCTATCTATTCCTCTTAATATTTTGTACACCTCTATCATGTCTCCTCTCATCCTCCTCCTCTACAAAGAGTAAAGCCCTAGCTTCCTTAGTCTCTCCTCATAATGCATACTCTCTAAACCAGGCAGCAGCCTGGTAAATCTCCTCTGCACCCTTTCCAATGCTTCCACATCCTTCCTATAATGAGGCAACCAGAACTGGACACAGTACCTTAAGCATAGCCTAACCAGAGTTTTGTAGAGCTGCATCATTACCTCACGGCTCTTAAACTCGATCCCACGACTTATGAATGCTAACGTCCCATAAGCTTTCTTAACTACCCTATCCACCTGTGAGGCAACCCTCTGCTTTCTACAGGCAAGCCAATTCAAATATGAGGAAGAATTTTGTTTGTATGTGTGTTAAAGTAAAACACCAGGCCAAACTAAAATCTCGTTCAATGTCAAATTGTAAAGGTTAACCCCAAATTCAAAATGACTTGTTTGTTTATTTTGTTTTTGAGAGCCACTGCTGTTGGATTATAGGGTAAATTTAGCAGTTTGTGCTTCTGGATGGGAGCTGTGCCATGCAGACCTGAAGATCAGACATGTGGCTAAGTGATCCTCCAATCTGCATTTCTGCTACCTCCTGAAAACCCCAGTGATGATTACAGAATAATTGAATAAACCATGATACGTCCCTTTTTTATTATGGGAACAGCACATTTTATTTATTTTCCTGTATGTTGTATTTGGTTTGCATCCAATTTAATTTTCAGTATTGGGGAAGTTGTCAAGAATCTGGAATAACAATTTTCTAGTCAAGAATATGTTAGAGGGTATTCACCTGTATCATTAAAACCGGAGCAAAAGATCAATTCGAGGTCTGAGATCATTTTACGAAAAGCTTTTAATTGTTGCTCTCTGTGCAGTTATTGAATGTTCCTATTTTAAATGCATGGAGAAATGGCAAAATTCATTCTCAATTTATGTCAGTTCACATCCACTTGCAACAACCTTTTTAAATGGATTGAATTTAGCAAAATCTACGGAAACTTGATAAATGTAAGTAAAGCCACTAATGTATATTTGGCCTTCAGCAATACTTTTTGGTCAATATTGATCTATTTTGTTCAATACATTTTGATCTATACTAAATAGTTAATGGCAAACGTGAGTTGCAGACATTTTCCAATGGTGGGAATGCTTGTTCATTATCGACATATTTCAAGTAAATGTTGCATTTAGAGTATTTTGACAGCTACAATCATGTGATTATAAATCATGATTCTTGTCCAATTTCACCTCTATCCCTGATTTACTTTCCAAAATTAAATCTGCCTGCCTTCAATATTGCTGTTAAGTTTGACTTGTTGAATCACATATCAATGTGAACCTTAAGACTGCTTATTTGTGGCTCTATAATGTTGCCTGATCCCACTTGTACCTCATCCATCCCTTACATCTGGAGGCAATAAAGGGATGAATGAGGCACAAGTGGGGTCCTGCTGTTTGAAGATGCTCCGGGATAGCCATCATCATTCTATTCTGTAAATTGGAGTTATTTAGAAACTCTTCTGCTTGAGTCCTAACTTGCAATGTTCATCTTTAGCTTTGTTAAAATGGAGAGAGTAATTTCATACAAACAAAGTAAACCTGTGAAGTTCTGCCTCCATATAATCTGCTGCTGAAACCCTTACCCACACTTCCGTTATCTAGGCTTGACCCTTTCTCTTTTTTATTATCCATATAAACCTAGGAGCATCAAAACCCAGCCACTAGTGTCTTTATTGCACAGTACCATTTCCCTCCCACTCCCTGGTTTAAATAACATCCCTTTTAAGATTCTCACCTCTTCAAATCTTTCTGTCATTTGCTCCTTGCCTTCCTGCAATCTTTTTTTCTATTACCCTCCAAGATATCAGTCATCTTCCAAATCTGACCTCCAGATCATCTCCAAATTAATCTACTAATGGTACCATAGCTTCAGCTGTCATGGTTCTAACTTCTGGCATTCCATCCAATCTCTTTCCTCCTGAAAGACACCTTAATACCTAGTACTTTTGATTAAGCTTTTGGGCATCAGCTTTGAGGCTTTGTTTGATACCAGTATTGTGAAGTATTGTGGGATGCTTTGCTATGCCAAAGGTGCCATATAAATACAAATTGTTATTATTGCACTAATATAATGGTTTTACCCCATTCCTATGTGAAACTCTTCCCATATAGTGAATCATCTGAGGTAATTGCATCCACATAATATAGGTCTAATTATATAATAAGTTAAAATGCATGTTACTTGTTAACCAGTTAAAAACCAACTTGAGGCTTTGAATACACTGTATTGTGGCTGTGCAGAGCATATAGCTTTCAGTCAAAAGCAGTTTTGGGAAAGTGACAAAGATTGCTTTTGAAAACACAATGCCTTCATTGTCCTTGCACTTAATGCTGTATCTATTGGCTTTATCTTAAGGAGGAGGGAACATGGTGGCCATTGACTTAATAGTCCAACATGTCCATAGTCAGCTGGAGGAGGTAAGCAAAATATATTTAGTGCAATCATTCCATAAGTTCAAAAGGTACTCTGAAATAATTTATTGTGGATAATGAACCTATTTGTAGGTAACACAACTGGCCACAATCTGATCTTGGGTCCCCTTAACTGGAGATCACTACACAGAAATGTTTCGCATAAAAATAAGATTTCTGATTTGCATTTAGCAGGGGGAGTTTTAAGAATGAAATCAAGTAACTATAATGCAGTGCGATTCTGAAGGGCTTTACTTACTGATACATTACCTGTGCATGCACTGGAATCTGTAACCCTATCACTGCCATGTTTTTGAGTACAAAGCAATTTTTTTTATTTTTACTGGTGTCTTGCATGTCCTCTTTTACTGTTGTTCACAGCTTGATGTGTTGATTGTTGTTTCCTGCTGTAAATTTAAGCTGGTAAAGGTGGAATCTGAAGTATATTTTACACTATCTGCAAAATCCATAGATGTACATTTTGAATAGTGTTTGTCCTGGAAAAAGGACCCAGGATTAATGTACAAGATGGCCCCATTTAATGAGTAACAGCATTGACAACTTGTACAGAAGTGACTTCAGACTAATTTGAATAGTTCACTGCAGTGGTTCACTTATAGTCCAACTTTGGGGGTTGATTATTTAATAAATAATCAAATTTTTATTTATTTTTATATTAATATAGAGACAGGTGCTACTTATTTCTAAGATGAGCTTTGTTGCTTATGTAAAATACATGGACCCAGAAATCTAACATCTAACTTGGCTTGGAGGAGGGAGCGATCAGAGTTTGGTTAATTACCTTCAAGTATATGTTTATTGCTCATGAACATTCTTGTGAAAGCAGTTTTTAGACTCTGAACTGGCCAAACAGACCAAATCAATGACTTGAGAAACAAGGGACTGCAGATGCTGGAATCTAGATGAAAAACACGATGATGCTGGAGGAAGTCAGCAGGCCAGGCAGCATCAGTGGAGAAAAGCAGGCGGTCAATGTTTTGGGTCAGGACCCTTCTTCAGGATGAAGATAGGAAAAGGGGAAGCCCAATATATAGGAGGGAAAAGCAGAGCAGTGATAGGTGGACAAAAGAGGGGAGGCAGGGTGGGAATAGTGATAGGCAGGTGCGGGGCAGGAGGGGAGAGCAGATCCACCGGGGGATGGGTCAAAGGTAAAGAGGGAAAAAAGGGGGTGGAAAGAGAATAGGGAAAAGAAGGGGCATGGCAGGATTGGTGTGGGGATTACATAAAGTGGGAGAATTCAATGTTCATGCCATTAGGTTGCAAGGTTCCAAGATGAAAAATGAGGTGCTGTTCCTCCAGTTTGCACTTGGAATTCTCCTGGCACTGGAGGAGGCCGAGGACTGACGTATCTGTGATGAAGTGGGAGGGGGAGGTAAAGCAACTGGCGATGTGGAGATGCAGATCGTGGTTATGGACAGAGGCCTCCTCTACGTTGGCGAGACCAAACGCAGACTAGGTGACCGTTTCGCGGAACACCTGCGTTCCATCCGTAATCTGCATCTCCCCATTGCTAGTCACTTCATCTCCCCCTCCCACTCCATCACAAATATGTCAGTCCTCAGCTGCCTCCTTACAGACAGCGTGGGATTTGAACCGGGGTTGCTGGCACTGTAATAGCGTTATGCTAACTGCTACACAGAAAGAGACCAAAGTTTTTGACAGAGTCCTTCAAACTATTCTCATAAAATACAAGGAAAATCAATGCTGTGGAATAAACTCTTTAAAAACTCAGCCAACAGAAACACAATGGGAAACCCGTGTAGTCCATAATGATTACTTGGGTAGTCAATGTAAATTAGGCTGCTATCAATTCTGGTTAATGTCCCTCATGGGAGCCAAATCATTCAGTTGTTAAAGAGCATTTGATTTCCACAGACTGGACAGTATGCTTCCCCTAATGGAGAATCATTTGTGTTTGCGTCTTCTGATTCAATTCAGATGATGGCTCGTTTATTGTTAAACTACCTAAAAGTTCTGCACTTCCAGTGACTGTGAGAAAAGCTCCCTCCCATGTCATAAATTTCCATGCTGACAGTGTAGAGGGATAGGGAGGGATTTCATACAACCCAAACTACGTCACAAGCTGTCTTCCCAAATGCAATTTCTTTTGTGTCAATTTATGATGCACACAGCATACAAAAGACACCTAACTGATTCCATGGTGGGGAAATACTTGCTAATTTCTCACACATGAATAAATTGTCACATTATATCCATCATAGATTTTTATTTGCTGAAACTGTGCAAGAAAACATGTTGCAAACAATGAAAGTGGCCTTTGAATGAGTGACTTAGGTTTTCCATTAGATGTTGAATTTTGGCTTCTTGCATTCACTAAAATAAATAGATCATTTGGAAGGTATTGCTGACACCCTTGTATTTGTATTAATATTATAATTGTGTTATAATTTGACATGTATGAGCCACGTACTGGATTTCTGGTTTCGTGCTTGGATTATTCTGCATACTATTGTCTTAACTCGCCCAACTGTCTTTTTTTTAAAAGATATGCATGTCAATACAAACATGTGGAGTATTTTCTTTAATATGATCTAATAACCAGTTGGAATAAGTGGAGGATACTAAAGCTTGGTTAATGCTAGAATTCCTATTTTGTTAATTTGTTTCAAACTCAAACTAATATAAAACTACACAAATTTCCAAAACTATACAAACTTCTATACATTGGTCTTAAAATTGGCATCCTGGTCTATTTCATGCTCTTAGGATTCAATATCATTGTCAAGTATTGACAAAACTAGAAAGTGTGTCACTCTGATAGTCTAGTGCCTGCATGCTGCCTAGATTAACAGTTGATGGGTTCGGTGGAATAAAATGTGGTTTGTAGTGTTAAATTTTCATTTCAATATGTGCTGACCTTTATGCATTAATGTGTATGTACCTTGAAGCTACAGCTTTGCTACGTGGTAACCTTCATTCACTTCGTGGTTTTTTAAAAATTTTATATTTTCCAAAACACATCAAGGTTTTCAATGTTAATTCTCATCTTTTGAATGAAAATACAGGTAGACGTAAAAGACAAACGGTATCCTTGAGGTGGTTTACTTCGTGCCAATGACGCTAATATAAACTCATTGTATGTTAAACTCATTGCATGTTCAACCCATTTCAGCAATTGTAGATCTTTAAATTTCCATTGCATTGTAGAGGTGCCTTCTTTGACCTTTTGACTACTGAATTTCCATTGCAGTTTATATCAGAGAAGCTTTTCTGTCACGTTTTGGTTCTGTTGAATTGTAAAGTTATTGATGAATTGCAGAATGTATAACACCTTGTGCATCAATAATCGTCACGGTCTGGTTCTTTACGATGCATAGCTGATGGTTAGATATTTCCCCAAATTATACCAATGTAGTTATTGAGAAAGCAAGTCATTATTTTTTAATTAGTTTGCAGATTTATGCAGATCATCTTTTTACATCTAATTATGCAGATTACATGTTTGGAAAATATTCAGCCAATTGGACAATTCCTCTTAAAAGGCAGAGGATGAAAGGGGCTAGGTGAGGAAATATAAAGTTCAGTGCAAAATAGAATTGATAAATCCTGAATACTGTTTACTGAAGAAGGCATTACTACAGGCTTAAAAAACAAGGGGCTTGGGTTTGGACTGCTAAAAGATTAGTTCCGGATTGATTCATACAAAAAATTATGCATATCCAGAATTGTGAAGATTGAAATACTCTGAAGTGGGCAACTGTGGCAATACTGAGAAGAACTGATGTGGAGGTTTCACGGCGAGGATGAGATGGAGGGGAACTATAAGCTCGTTAACGTTGTGGAAGAATTTTAAGAGTCTTGTATATTACTCTTTTCTATCTATCAATATGTATAGTGGAAATGTATGCATCTACGGTATATAAAACAAGAGAGCATAGATTTGAGGTGAGTTTTAAAGGGGATATGAGGGGTAAGTGATTTTACACAGGTTGATATCTGGAACTCGCTGCCAGAGGAGGTGGTGGAATCAGATACAATTACTACATTTAAGAGGCATTTAGACAGCTGGCAAGGCATAGAAGGATATGGTTCTAATGTGGGCAAAAGGGATCAGTGTAGATGGTCAAAAAGGTAGGCATGGATGTGTTGGGATGAAAGGCCACTTCTGTGCTCTACGACCTGACTCAATGACTCTGAAATTGTGACACACATTAAAGTTTCCTGTTGGTCTACATATAGAATATGATAAGCTGATAGGAGTTACTTATAATAGATTTTTAATTCAAAACATTTACTGGTTTTAAAAATAATTAATATACAAGACCATTATAGTGCTTGGAAATCAGTCAATGTTTGTATTTGCAATGCAGTCTTAATAGAAAGGAGCTGCCTGTTACTCAGAGCCCAGAAAAAGCAAGTGCTGGAAATCAGAAATAGAAACAGAACGCTGGATTTACTGAGCAGCTCAGGAAGCATATGGGGGTGAGAGGGGTCAATGTTTCAGGTCAAAACCACCTCGTTTGAACTGGAAAAGTGAGAGGTGAAGTATGTTTTAAGTTGCAGAGAGGCTGAGATGGAGACAACGGATGAACGACTGTGATATGGTGCAGACCAAAGTTGTCATGGCAACGGTAACTTTTAAAAACTAGCAGTTGGAAGAAAATGATACAGAGATAAATTGAAAAGTAATGATTTGAAACAAATGTACAGCTACATCTGCGGGGGAGAAGGGGGTTTTACCTGAAATTGTTAAACTCAATGAGGTGTCCAGGATTGCAAAATCCCTCGGTGGGAGATTTTGCTGGGTAGTGTTGGAGTAATATAGGTTGAAGACAGGTCAGAGTAAGAGTGGGAGAGAAAATTAAAGCGATAGCTAACTCGAGCTCAGGATTGTCATCATACCTGGCTTTGCTATGGTATGCACTTTGAGTTATTTCAATTGTTAGGATTAAGCACTCAACGTGTTGACATGCATGAGTGGTATTGAGCTTGAGAGCCCACTGCTAATATTATTTAATTTAGTGAGACCTGATTGAAATGGGAAAAAAGGTTAAGAAGATTTACTTGCTGTCACTGGAAAACTACAGGTATTCAATGAATGGAAATTGACACAGAACTTTGAAGTTTGTTGAATAGTCCAATTAATGGTTGGTCCAAAGACTAAGGGTAGCTGTTTTAAAATATCAGTAACTTTGGAATTTAGCTCAGTTATTTCACACACCGGACAGTAGAAGCAAGAACAAATCAACATGTACTTCATACACGTAACAACATAGAACAGCCATTCAGTTCATTGGGCCCATGCCAGCTCCCTGAGAAGCAATTCGTTCCTCCTTTCTATTTTCTTGTATACTTGCAACTTATTACTAGCAAAAATATTGAGTCCAATACTTCTATGTATTTTTAAAGAAAGAGAGACATATTATGAAATAGGTGTAGATTGGTTTGGGATGAGCACAAAAAGTGCTTTTTTTTTCTTTTAAAATTTCCCATATTCCATTTTGGGAGAGGGATCTGTCACAACATATACTGAGAAGGCTTTACTTTATTTACTTGGCAGTAAACATTTTTCTGTCACCTTTTCCACATTACCTAGGTCTCCTTTTAAATGTTAGCCTTTTCTATCTAGCAATTTAATTCAACTCCAATTACTGTACATCATTTGAATTTCAACAAAATATGATGATACTTTTCAACTAAACAAGAGCTTTCTAAAAATCCTTGTACAACAATTTCAGCAGACTCCCTTTATAACTACATTTGGAATATATCAGAACAGTGTATCTTGCCCAAACAAAGGTTGGGTCCTGAAAAGTTCCCAATTTATTGGCATTGAATTAAGAGTGGCCGTTTGGGAGTAGTATTGGAGCAAAGAGTTCAAACATTCTCCCTCAACCCCACCTTGTCCACAGCCAGATGTCACAGATATGTGGGAGATGTGGATATCCCAAATATAACTCATGTGATTTACAATGATATGAAAATGAAGGCAATTTAGTGTTCTTTGACCATTGGCAATTAGGCTATGTGGAATTTTGTGATGCACAGAGAATGCTGGCACAGTCCATCACAATGATCAGTTAAGGAGGAATAGATAAATGATTATTTCTGATTCCACTGCCATGCTTTGAGAAGTGAAAGATCCCAGCATTACTCTTTAAAATGGGTTAATAAAAAAAGTGACATCTTCTTGAGCAGATATATTAACTGAGACATTTTTCCTATCTTTCATGAGATTAATAAATTTATTTTCCTATTCAGTCAGTTTAGTAATATTTAATTATTGCCTAATAATTGAAATGCTGCTTTAAAAAAAGCTCCAGTGTCATGTCTTAGCCTAATCTTTACATCCTATATCCCCAATTGAATAATACAATAGATTTTTGGCCCACCCTGATCCTTCTGTTAGGCCTGAGGGAAACTAATTGAACTTTAAATTGTGCATTATTGTCATAAAAATGACATGGATTTTTGCTTTAATGCATTCATGGGATATGGGCTTTACCAATAAGGCCCATCTTTATTACCTATTTGCCCTTGAACTGGTGTGAGTAGCCACTTTTGGACTGCTGCTGCCTATGCAGTTTATTTATTGATTAGTTTGTTCACTAATTTAAAACCTTTACAGCAAGGAAGGTTGCATTTTTGGTTTGAAGAACCATGTATAGGTTTAGATGCTGAATGGTTTTTAACAGTGCAGCACCATCTAGTGTCAGATACAAATATTAGGAGTTTCCTTGCATTACCTCTTGTTTATTTGCTATGCATATTTGCTAATTTTGTTATCTTATTTCTTTGCACCCAATGTTACGAATAACAGAGCAGTTAGGAGGAAGTGAAACATTATGCGTTACAAGTGTGCAGTGGTGTTGCCTGAACAGGTGGGAAGGTGCAATGCGTGGCTGAGGGTTCAGCTCTTGTTCCAGTCTCATCTACTTTGTAGTCAATATCTATTGATAAGTGTGTGCTAGCCAATGGGTTGGAGATGTGGTATGATAAGACCAGCAGTGCATTTTTCAGCAAAGACCAAAGCAAACAGGGCTTATTTATAGTCAATTTTAAAGTGACTGTAAACTGCAAGAACTCTGATGTAAAATCAGTCGCACTTACAACGGTGGTTACCCTGGAGTGATTGATAAGGGTATTGCTTAATCATTTCTAATATGACTGGAAATGGTAGTGTCACTGAATGCCACCATCTTTTTGCTGGAGATAATTCCCTTGGTGTGTAACTAGATGTTGCTGCTTTCTGGCCTTGATGTCCTTTATGGTTTTGGCGGCGAGAGATCATGGGGTTAGGGTTCAGCCTGGATAACAGGGGTGGGGTCTAAAGCATTGTGGGAGGAGGGAAAGATTTGGCTAAGCAGTTCATCTACCTTGCAGGGCTGACAGTCAGGCACCTGTAAACCAAAAGCTAAAATCCCATAAATATTGGAAATCTGAAATAAGAGGGAATACAGGAAACACAGCAGGTCAGTCAGCGTCTGTGAAGAGAAGGAAAGAGTTAAAACTTTAAAGTTGATGACTTTTCCTCAGCTGTGATGGTAAAATTATGTTGTCCTGGATGTTGCCAACAACTCCTGGAACAATATGGTCAAGAGTTCCTCTGCAGCGTTCCAAAAGAAACATTGCACGTGGAACTTTTGCAGCCCTGATATGAGACTTCATGGGTGATTCATTGCAGGAAGTACCTAGAAGAATGTTCTAAGTGATATAAGTCAGCCCGGAAGTAGTTGTTATCATTACTTGGTTTATGGAAAATTTGATCATACATTACATAATGCTGAAAGAAAGTGTAATACGTAATAAGTTTCCAGCCAGGTGTTCTTGAATAATTCATCTGAGTATTCTCCCAGTAACTCTGGCCCTAATTGTTCATGCATGGATATGATCCCACACCTTAACTTTCCTCATCACCATCTCCAGTACTCCTCCTATGCTGCACTGAATTGTCAGCTTGAATTTTGTGCTGAAATTTCAGAATGGTAATTGAATACACAGTCAACTTGCAGAGAGGCATGTGTTACCAACTAAACTGAGGTCATACAGGATCCACCTCAAGGTTGATGAATTTTATTCAAACCTTTGACAGATTAACTGCAAAAATTGGGTAGTTGGGATCTACAATTTATATTCTTGGGTACCTATCGTTGTCCCATTAAAGAGAGTGTTTAGGAAAGAGAAATAAGAATGATTCTAGGATCGGGGATTCCATATTATACAGAATTTATATAGTTAACCTTGTTTTCATTAGGAACAAAATAGGTTTTGAAGGGACATGTAAGTGATGTGTAAAATAGGGATTATAAATTGTGCAGATGTAATTAAACAGATTGAGGATTGGCATCATAATCTGCCTATAGTTGACATGTGTAACCATGAGTGACTCCTGTAAATATGTCAATGCATTGGTCACTACATTAAAACCAAATCACTAGTTCAATAGAGCTGAATTTTGCAGCTAATATTTAATCAACTCCATTTATGGTCTTTCTAAATATTTGAATGGTTTTAAAATTAACAAGATTAAATATCTTCCTCATCTAAGATTGGATGTGTAGCCTTAAGAATGATACCAGCTCAGAAGTTATATCAACAAAATAATAACTTTAGTTGCTTATTTAATCAGTCTTAAAATAAATAACAAATTTTAAGAGGTTAGCCCAATTAAAAGTAGTAGAAAGAATGGTTATCACAAGATTCCATCCACAGTCAAATGTGGTTGGTATCTGGAGAAGTTAATATTGAAAGCATAGCATACCAAAGAACTTGTCAAGCAGGTGCTGAATTCTTTGCAAATTACATTTCTCAGAAATGTACAGTTTTCTGATGAACAATTTCAACAGGGTATTGAGACTAAGAATGAGAGTAGCATCTTGAGCAGTAGGGAATTAACGCTGCTAATAGTACTTCCAGAGAAATTGCTCGATCGAGTTGCAATTTAAAGAAGGAAGGATCAGCTGATTTAAACAGAACAGGAATTCTTGCGTATAGAAACAATTTAAAGGAGGTGTTGAGCATCTAATTCAGTGAACACCATAGGAAGAAAAGTAAGATCGTCATTATATGTGGAAGAGCAGAAGGGTTAAGAATGAGGTAACTGTTAAACCAACCTCATACCCACATCACATTAAATATTATGTTGATTAAATATGAGCTGCAAAATTCAGCTCTATTGCACCTGTAGTTTGGTTTTAATGTTGTGACCAATGCATATTTACAGTGAGTCACCCATTTACCATTTTGGTGCAATGGTTACACATGACAATAGATTATGATGCCAATCCTCTAACACCCATTGATCCCAATTTAACTACATAGGACCTTGTATAGTTAACAGCACATGTTAAGCAAGCAGGAAAAATTCAGCATCTAAGCTAATGCCTATAATAGTGCAATTTAATTATTGCTTTTAAAATTTGTTTATTAATTTAAAACCATTACACTAAGGAAGATTGTAGTGTTGGTAGAAGAACCATGTATTGGATTGCATAATCAGGGAAACAATATGTTTCTTTCATTTACAGGCAGATTTTCAAGTCATTCCCTGTTCTGTCACATGGTTGAGGTTGTTACCTTACAACTTGTGGAGAACTTGTGGTGGGAGAATCCAGTTTTCATTGACCATATCAGCACTATAGATAGAACTGAGAGTATTAGAGAAGGTAAGGGTAAAAATTAAAACAAAGAACCTCCCAAGTAAAAACTCTGAAAGAATACCCAAGTCATGTGTAAAATAGAATAGGGATAAATCAGGTTAAAGCTGTGAGCAAAACAGTGATGTGGGTGGCATGGTTTTCAATTAATTGGACAGAGGTTTAAGAACATGGGAAAGGGAGAGATGTACCATTGGTACTTGCTCTACTTAAACCATGTTGGGATGGGGGTCCTAGCAAATCAAGTAACCAAAGTGGCAGATAGGACTTTAAACAAAAAAGGAGAAAGTGAGAGCATTTAGTTTACATTCCAGAGCATTGTAAAATGTCAAAGATGTCGAACAAAGCAGCGATCGGATAGAAGGTGGGCAGAGTGAGGCAGGAAGCTTTCAACAGTTCAGTGAAGATGACTCAAAAAGAAGGTGGCCTAGAAACTAAACATTGCTATAAAAGTCGTGCTACTGGTCTTCATCCTGTGCACTGATGACAATTTCAGATTGTGTGTCTGCCACAGTAAACTTCAGTAGTGATGGAAACTTTAGGTCCCAGACACTACTGAATCACTATTACCCATTTTCCTTTGCATTTTCTACCAACACAGCGAGTCTAGGACCACGAGAGGTTGCACAGTAATCGGACCAACAGCCAGTGGTCTGATCAGTGGCGTGGTGGGTCATGGGGATGTTGAAGATCCAATCAAGGCCTGTGCAGGTTGGTGATTGGTTGGCCACTGATCAGTACCTTGCTTGGTGGGGGTGGAGGTAGAGGTAGAGCTGGGTTTGATGTGGAGATTGCCCTTGGTGCAGAGATTGCCCCAATTGGGGATAGGGATGGGGCAGAAAATGCAGAGAGTTAGGCCATTGGCCAATTGGGGATGTGATTGATTGGAAGGGGTGGGTACCCAAGCAATGATGATTCCCAGTAAATCATGAACTAATCCTCTCACTCATGACAGGAGCACCGCATTGTGAATGATGCTTACAAGGGAATGGCTGACACACTTGAGTATATCCTAAGATAAACTTTTGGGAATGATATTATTGATTTGTACCTGATGTGCAGCCATGATTCAGGCAGATGGGACCTGGTTATATTTCCAGAGTGAAGTGAAACAGCCTGGAAATGGTCATTATTATTCCTCGCTCTAAGAAAAGTCAATTTTTTAATTGCTTATCAGTGAAATGAACAGTGATATTTGGTCAAAGCCATCTGGTAAATGCACTAACAGTGAATACTTGTTCCATTCAAACTGTTACTTAGCATATACACAGGTACATCTGCCACTTCCTTGCAAGCAGTTTTTCAGAAGCCCTCTATAATATTTAAGTGGCTCAAAAACAATGTCCAGTAATGGTGCTTTGACCTTGTGCCAAGTGTAAAATGCATGTTACAAATCTTCAGATGAAAATCAGACTGAAAATTTGTGGCTTGAGACCAACAAAGAATGTCTAAAATACTTCTGAATGTTAAAGGCTGGAATAAAAAAAGCAAACAGAACATCATTATACATAGAAATAAGGAAATGACGGGCATGTTGAATAGGTACTTTGCATCAGTATTTGCAATAGCAGAAAATAATTGCATTCCAAATGTTCCCAAAATAATATTGTGTCATATAAGAATTCACTAAAGTTATTGTAATAGCAATGAAGAGTAAGAGGTTCTCAATGCCAGATGATTTAAAAGGAAGGAGATGAGGATGGCAGGAGATCATGGTTGGGTACATCTGCAAAGTTCTATGAATTGGAGAAGCTTTCCTTTTAGATGGAAAACTCTGCATGTCACACTGCTTATTCAAGAGAGGTGAGGGGTGGCATCTAGGGAATTGTGGACTGTTTATTCTAACATCTGTTGTTGATGATTTACTAGTGTTTATAATTAACAAGTGTGACTGAAGACATTGAATATCTTCAGTTTATCAGAAAGATTCTGCGTGTATTTCTAAAAGGCCTGATAAGCTTAATATTTTTTTTGAAGAGATGACAGGTAGTGGACAGTAGTATATCCATGGATGTTATTTACACTGAGTTCCAGATGAAGTCTGTCATAAGAAGCTATTAGTTAAAGGTTAAACAAAATAATTGACCTCACTAAGAAATTAGCTCTGCATCTAGTGATCTAGTGACAAAGTGAAGAGGCACTCAAATCAGCAGGATGTCATTTGTGATTTACCACAAGAATCTGAGAATGATTTCCAGCACACTGTTTTTATGCCATGGGATCTGTGTTAGGATCACAACTAAACATAATATTTGCAGATGATAGGACAGAAAGCTGCATATGTGAGTAATAGATAGTCAGCAATATAAGGAAATTATAAAGAGGTATTAATGGATTAAGCTGGTAAGCAAACTGTGGCATCTGGATTTGAATACAGACAAGAACCTATCCATTTTGGACCTTTAAAGTAAAGAGAGAGGGGGGGGGGAAAGAAAGGAGGCTAGGAAAGAGAAGAGGAGAAGCAGCATGGTGGAATGGGTTTCCTCTCCTTTCTTGTGACCCATCCCCCGGTGGATCTGCTCTCCCCTCCTCCCCCGCACCTGCCTGTCACTATCTCTTACCTACATCTACCTATCATCACCCTGTGCCCACCTTGCCTCCCCTCTTTTGTCCACCTATCACTGCTCTGCTTTTCCCTCCTATATACTGGGCTTCCTCTTTTCCTATCTTCAGTCCTGACCCGAAACGTTGACCACCTGCTTTTCTCCACGGATGCTGCCTGGCCTGCTGAGTTCCTCCAGCATCATCGTGTTTTTCATCTAGATTCCAGCATCTGCAGTCCTTTGTTTCTCGGTGAAACAATTTAATTTGCAGAGGGATGGAAGACTTAGGAACTCTTTCAAGAATGACAGTTGATTTCATTCTAGATGGAGATTTTTGAATACCAAATGAAGATCTTGGAGATAAATCTTTGGAATTGGTGTTGATGTAGGTACGGCCATGATCTTATTGAAGACTCACATGGCCTACTCCTGATACTTGTGTATAAGGCCAAAATATTCTAGAAGACTGGTATCTGTTTGAAAGCTGCATCAAATAAAGGTTGCAAATGTTAATACAATTATTCAGATCTTTTAGTCTTTCCTGTGCTGCAAAGGAATTAACTACCCAATATAATCAAGTTACTGATATGCATGGCTTAAATGACTTATTTACTGCCAACTCAGAACAGTTTTACTTGTAAAATTACAACTAAAGTTAACCTCATCTTTTCAGATCAGTACTTTTATTCTGCCACATAATTCTTGTTAATTTTCATTCACTTGCAGACATAATTTGATTTGGATGTTACAATTCAAAGTTACCTGTTATCTTCAGAATATGCCAGCATTTCCATAAGTAGTGAAGTTTGGAGTGTTAGGGGAGAGGAAAGAAGTGGCTGAGAGGGTTTTTAGGGTATGGGGGGGGGTGTGTGTGTGTGTGGCAGAGAATGGGAGAAAGGCATGGAAAATGGAATCTATCCAGTACTACCAATAGTTGGAAGGGTTAAATACCCTGTATTTTGTGCTGTTCTTTAATTTCCACATTTGAAATTTAGAATATAATCTAAATTATCCATTAAAAGCTTTTCAGCATTCAAATGGTTAAGGCACTCTATAATATTTTGAAGCTTGCTTGTTTACAATATAACAAGCAGAAGATTGCCTTTTAACCCACTAAATGTATTCTTGCACTCCATTTTATCTTGATTCTGAAGATTTTCTTAAACTTTTGAGATTTTTCTCATCAACCAAAACTCTCATCCATGGCCCAAGTAATGAATGGTGTAGTTTCCACAGAGCAAAGTTTTCAGAAAAGGTACTGGAATCTGAATGTTGTTAAATGCTGCAAAATGTGAATAAATTATTGTTTTAAAACCTTCTTTTCCCTCTTGTATGTGCTATTAAAAATGCTTGAACGAATTGTTACTGTTTTCAACTCAGCGTGAACTCAATGTAAGGTATGAACAAACAACGGTAGGAGTGCACCATATACAATGAAACGTGAGAGGCACTGTGAATACTGACCCATGCTTCGATATATGGAGTCCCATATAAAACTATTGTTTTCTGGCATCCTGTCCCCATGTTTCTAAATTAAGTAATTTCATGAAGATATGCCTGTTAATTGGGGGCATTTTAATTGCTTTTTTCAACTAGCACTTAACCAATTTTTTAAAAAAAATGTTTATGTTACGGAGCAAGGTGAGTACTCAAAATGTCTCCATGCTGACTGGCAGTTTGTTAACTGGTTATGAACCAACTCTCTAACCTTCCTGGTGTATTTAAGTTAGTAAAATTAGAAATCTGAGATAAAGAAAGGCTGACCCTCTTGATCAGATAAAGTAGTTTCCAAGATTTAAGATTGAACTTATTCAAGTCAAGTTTCCATCAATGGTCACCCACAATGGAAATGCAACAGGAAGTTAACTTTCTGTTTTAGATACAGGAAGGTTAGAGGGTTCAGAACTTAATGTCATATTTGACAGCGACATTGTGTGACATCTACCATGTTTGTAGTGCAGTTCTTTGGAAAATCATTTACACTAGAATTTCTGCTTGTTAAAAATTGAATAAAATGTGAAAAATTGGCTATTTTGTGTCAAGTAAAAACTCATATTTGTGTTTAACATTTAAATGTGTTGATAAAATTAATTTGCAGCCTAAAAATTTCAGAAGGAATAATCATGCACTACATAGCACACTGATGTCCTGCTGTCACACACTGGGGACAGTTGTGATTTGTTTTTGTTGTTAGGCATTAATGAGTTGAAATCTCTTCTTTCCTCTCCATCTGCTTTTCCTTCATTGTCCTGCTTCGAATATAATTCCCATCTGAACAGAGGAAACTGCGCTGGGATATGTGAGCAGAATTTGCATACTTCATTTGTTTTCTTAGCTGTTTTTGCATTTCAAGCCTGTGTATGACTATTTTAGAAAGCATAAAACAAATAATTGCATACAACTGCTTACAATGGTTTTCTATAATTTGCTGTTAGTGCAGTCAGCCAACAGTTAGAATGTTTTGAAGTGGCTTAATTTAACTAATTCCTTGCATCTTGATACAATTTCCCTTTTTGTTACAGCAGTAGACTTAGTGGCTGATTTATAGAGAGAGGGTCTATAAGTTTAATAATTCTCTACTGCTTGGTGTGTTCTTTGCTTGCAACAAATTGATTACAACAGCTGAACTAATAGTTATCTTCGTCTTGGTTTGAGATTTGACCGTAGTTAATACCTGCGCTTTAGCAATCCCCATCATAACAAATGCATAACTAAATCTGAGCTTTAATGTGGCTCTGTTCCTGATGTGATTTTAGTGTAAGTTTTAGATTGCAACTTCTACTGCTTGGTCCTCAACCCATAAGCACAGGCAATATTTAGTTATGAATGGACGGCAACCGCTTGTCTTGCATGAACCCAGCACACAGTTGGGCTCGGGTCGGGTAGCCAGGCTGAACCCTGCATTTCTGGGTATCATTGCAAAGGTGCCTGGAGCAGTTTCATTTTAAATGATGCGATGGACTGTCTCACTATCACAAGTGACAATTATTTCATGTGTTAATAACAAAATCAAAAATATTCCTTCTAACCTTCCCCCCCACCTTCTTTCACTGATAATCTTAAAATTGTTACCAAAGCCATCAAGCAGAAAAAACAATATTCATTGTTTGTCTTCTCTAACTTCCACCCTTTCTGTCCAATATTTATTGTCTGAATATTAACCAGATTTCTTAGAATTTAGTGCAGACAGATCACTGAATTTAAATCATTATGCATTGTCAGTGTTTCACTCTATGACAGACAAGTGTTAATTGGGTGCAGATGAGAAACTAGAATTTTGAAGTTGCTTGTCATTCCTGTTTCTCACTGAAGCACTCGACCATCATTGGCTTCTCAACAGGTGCACTTGAATCACCCATGTATGTATTCAATTATAAATTAAGTTATTACAGAATAGTTAATTAGTGTTACACAAGAAAAATCTAGTGAATACTTCCCCATGAAGTGATGCATCTCACCCTGGCCTGTGAGTATTGTCTGCTGTTTAAATGTTAAAGCAACTATTTCACTTTGCACCTCCCTGGTATAGCTATCTGGGCATGGCCTATATGTGGATGATGGATTTAATGTAGATATTTTAATTGGAAGTGTCAGTCATGGTGAGTCTCTTCCCCTCCATTTTAATGTTTTTAAAATTATTACCTCTTGAAAATGGGTGGATTCCACAACTCGAACGAGCTGCTCTGATGTGGTAATCTTGCTCCCAAGATGAATGCTCGTATTGCTGATGGAGATTGTAACTTCATATTTTCATTGAAGAGCAAAAAAACTGCAGATGCTGAAAGTCTGAAATGGAAACACAAAATGCTGGAAACACTCAGCACATTAGGCAGCAGCTATGGAAAGAGAAACAGTTTCAGATTGAAGTCTGTCAAAACTAGGGGAAAATGAGAAAACTAATTAGTTTTGTTGCAGAGAGGGTGAGAGAGGGATGGATAAGACAAAAAGAATCTCTGATATTGAGAGGTCAGGGTTATCAATAGGCATGAACTATTGATTCAGTAACCTGGTTAATTGATTGAGGGCAGTCAGAGAGAGAATACAAACAAAGGAATGTAAAAGCTGTAGATTGCAGAACTTTAGAGACTAGTTAAGCGGACCATGCCAGTGGAGAGAGAGAAACCTGACAAAAACTACTGTGCGCACAGGCACAGTAGTGTAGAGCAGGCACAGTAGCATAGCGGTTAGTGTAATGCTATTACAGCACCAATGACCCAGGTTCAATTCCAACCGCTGTCTGTAAGGAGTTTGTACGTTCTCCCTGTGTCCGCATGGGTTTCCTCCGGGTACTCCAGTTTCCTCCCACATTCCAAAGACGAGTGGGTTAGGAAGTTGTGGGCATGCTAAGTTGGCACCAGAAGTGTGGCGACACTTGAAGGCTGCCCCCAGAACACTCTACGCAAAAGATGCATTTCACTGTGTTTGTGTACGCGTGACTGATAAATCTTATCCTATCTGATAGATGACTAATGGCAGAGCTTGCCAGTCCTGATGGGAGAGAGTTACTTGAAGCTGTTGTAATCAATATTAAGTCCAGAAGGCGAGGTGCTTTCAAACTTAAGTTGGGTTTTGTTTATAATCGTGCAGCTGCAGACAGATTGGGGTATAGAATTAAAGTGACAAGCACTGGGTAGTTCAGGGTCAGCTTAAGAAAAAGGAAGCAATCTCTGAAGTAACAGTGTGAAATGTATCTCACCTGTGTGGTGCCTCTGAGATATCTTCTTTCTTCCAAGCCATGGATTCCACTCACCAGAGTTGCCAGAGCCCTTGACTGCATCTCATCTATTTTGCACATCTCTTTCTGGACAGACTGAGGATGGAGATCCACTGGTGGTCCTCCTCCAGCCTACCAACCCACATATTCAAATGTCCTTCACATTTTCCACTGCTTTGAACAATATTCTGTCAGCAGACACTTCTTCCCATCCCTTTCCCTTCCAGTATTCCTAAGAGACTGTTCCCTTCAAGGCTCCCTTGTCTCCACCAATCACTCTCCTCTCCTAACATAGAACAGTACGGCACAGGAACAGGCCCATGATGTCTGTGCTGACCATGATATCAAATTAAACTAAACCTATCTGCCTGCACATGATCCATATCTCCCCGCCCCCCCCCCCAATTCTCTGCATGTTCATGTACCTGTCTACATGCCTCTCAAATGCCACTATCATGTCTGTTTCCACCACCATCCCTGACAGTGCATTCCAGGCACCTATCCCTCTCTATGTAAAGCAGAACTTGCCCCACATATCTCCTTTAAACTTTCCCTTCTCACCTTAAATCTATGGCCTCCTGTATTTGACATCTCTACCCTTGGAAAAAAGACTCGATCTACCCTATCTATGCTTCTCATGAATTTTATAAACCTCTATCAGGTCTGCCCTTAGTCCCCGACACTCCAGAGAAAACAATCCAAATTTGTCCAACCTCTCCTTATAGGTAGTACCCTCTAATCTAGGCAGCATCCTGGTGAACAACTTCTTGCTGCACTTTGTCCTGCAATCGTAGGAGCTGCAGGACTTGTCCATTTACCTCTTCCCACCATCCAGGGACCCAACCAATCTTTCCAGGTGAAACAGTGATGCACTTGCACTTCTTCCAATCTAGTGTACTACATTCAGTGCTCACAATGTGGTCTCCTTTACAATGGTCAAAATAAATACAGATTGGGTGATCACTTTGTAATGCACCTCTGTTCAGGCCATCCACGAGTTTCCTGTCCCCTGCCTCTTTAGTTCTCACTCCCACTCTAACCTTACCTCCTGCACTGTTATAACAAGGCCCAATGTAAGCTTGAGGAACTGCACCTCACCTCTGCCTGGGCATGTTGGACACTGTATTGAATTCAACATCTTCTAGTAACGTACTTTCTCTATTTGTGTCAGAGCTGCCCAATGCTGCCTTATCTATATAACTGGCTCAATTTTCTTCACTTCATTAACACGGCCTAACTGGCTTAACAGTCCCTTCAGCTTTGCATTTTTAAATTTTTGTGTTCCTTTGCTTGTATTTTCCAACTACCTTCATTAATCCAACCACCAGGTTAATTCTTAAGTTGTATCCCCACAGCAACCGTGACCTCACCCTATCAGAGAGATTCTTCTTCCCCCAGTCTCTCTACTACTTAAAGCTAACTTGCTTTCTCTTTTTCCTAGTTATGAAGGTTCTTCAATAAAATTGATGAAATATTGCCTGTTTCTCTTCCCACAAATGCAACCCAACCTGCTGAGTGTTTCCAGCATGTTTTTAATTAATATTTTCATTGACATTTTTGTCCAAAGTTTGTGACAGTTAAAGGATGACAAAAAGATGCCCAATTACTAAAACTAATTAAAATGTATAAAGCTATCACTATTAAGCAACTTGTGCTTTTGTTAAAAAAAAGTTCTGTTCTCCTCCCTTCCCCCAACTTTATCACTTGTAAAAAAAAATAAAGCGTCTGCATTTTAAACTGCATTAATTGTGCGTGGGCGGTCTAGAATGTAACCACAAGGGCAGAACATACCAGCTTAAAAATAAAGCCTTCTCTTAATTTGCCCTTACACTGAACAAACTGAAGTGCTTCATTATGACGTGAAGATTCAGTTAACATGATTCACAAACTAAGCACCAGTTTCGTTAAAGTTCCGCAAAAGACCTAATCTCTCAATGCAAATGAAGCTATTAAGTAACTATGCAATCAGGGCCATGAATTGATAAGAAATTCCAGTCTTGGAAACAAAATTCCCCTAGGTAGCCCTGACATTTTATAACACCTGACCTATCTTTGTACCTAAACGAGTGACTTTTAGATATCAGCCTCCTTTGCTTTGGCTCAGTTGGAAAGCCTCTTGCTCAGTGAAAAAGTTGTTGGCTCTAGGCTTGACAACACAATCTGTGCTGATAGTCTAGCATAGTACTGTGTCTTTCAGGTTTGAATATCAAACAAAAGCTCTATGGCCTCATCCCATACTCCCATTTTGAAGAATAGCAGGGAGGCTATCCCTAGTGACTTCTCCAAACAATAATAATAAATAAGATCTGGTCATTTTCACATTATAGTTTGTGGGAGCTTGCTGATCACAAATTGATGGCTGCATTTCCTACATTTAAATTGTAGCCTCTTTTCTAAAGTAATCCATTGAGTTTGAAATCTCTCAAATGTATGAAAGCAGCCAATCAACACAAATCCATAATTCTTCCACAATACCAAAAATCCTTTTTAAAATTAGACATTAATGAGATGGCACACAAATTCTGCTAAATGATTTCAGTCTCAACAATGTTGGTCTGTGAGGACCATCAGACGACACTAAGGAGCTGACTTTGTGGTTAAGGCCAGCTTCTCTGGTGCTGTGGATATAGTGACATCAACCCTCCATCATCACCCACATGCCATTGAGTTTTAGCTCTAAAGTTATTTCCTATTCCAGCTTTCTGCAAGGTATTCACTTGCATTGGAATTTGCTGATGTTCTGACATCATTGTGGTATCTGCTAGAGTTGGCCATTGTCCAAACATAGTCCAACTAAATGATTACTCAACCATATCTGATTTCAGAGCTGACCCCAACTTGTTTTCAACCATATAGGTACACTTCTTGATGCTGATGGTGGGAGAAAGAGATAACTAATAAGAGTGAGAATGCATTATAATTATTTTCCCTGTCTTCTCAACATGAGTGTGCTGAAGACATGTACAATGATATTTTGCTATCCCAGTGAACTTGGCACTAGCCAGTGTTCACTTGGACAGTGATACAACACACAAAGCGCTGGAGGAACTCAGTGGGTCAGGGAGCATTTATGGAGGGAAATGGACAGTTGATGTTTCTGCCAGTCTAGATGAAGGGTCTTGACCCGAAACATCATTTGTCCATTTCCCTCCATAGACGCTGCCTGACCCACTGAGTTCCTCCAGTGCTTTGTGCGTTGCTCCAGATTTCAACATCTACAGTCTCTTGCATCTGTTGGTCTAGTTTATCCCTAATTACACACAACCTTGGCCCATTTCACTGGCTCCTCAGTTACTGTTCTGTTTTAAACAGAATGGAAAAAATATTGAAATGGAGATGATGACAACAGTGGCACTGAGTTTACAAGGGAGCTACATTCAATATTACAACAAAGTAGAACATATTCTATAGCTAGATGAGATACAAGTCAAGATGTTAAATTATTTTAGAGAGGCACCAAAGCATTTGTGATCTCTTATTTTGTGAATCTATTGTTCTGCAGCAGTTTAATGGAAATCCATTAACTAAGTAACAACAACATGCATGCTAACTGAGCAGATGACTGCTGCTTCACCTGGTTTCACCTACTGAAAATATAAACGTCAATGCTGAACTCTGAGACAGTTGCCCAGCAACTGCCAACATCTAACTTAATTAAGGGTGACATTCCTGTCAGGGATTCCACAGTTCATTTAAGAGATGGTTAGGGATTAATTTAATCTGCAGTTAGGTTCTGTTGACCATGTTTTATCATTTACGGTGTTATAGAAGAGTTTATAAAATGTCTCTAGGGTTTTAATTGTGCCCACATTTATAAATTGACAGTAAGAAAGTTAAGTGTTGTTTGTCTTTAATCCATTGTGGTGTATTAGATTTCCTGATGAATAAATAGCATGAAAATATTTGAGAGTTGTATTAAAAAAATCCAATATGCTTGGACTGATTTCTACTCCATCTCAGCAAAGGTGGCAATCAATTTAAAATGAAGTAAGGTGAATACAAATTTGATGCTTTAGCATAACTTATAATTATTTCTAGGTTACAAGATTCTGAGATAAGATTCTAATGATAAAATGACAAGCTTATCAGGCACCCACTATTCCTTTAGACCAAGGTTTTCTACCAAGGTTTGCTCTACCTGACTACGGAGAATTGTTACAATGGATACAAATAGAAAAGCAAAATTTTTGGTGGGCGGGGGGGGGGGGGGGGGGGTGGAAGGACTAAGTAGAAAAAATATTTTTATGTCCTTGTAAATGAATTACAGGAAGTGAACACACGGGCAACGCAAGCCATTAGGAAGGCAGATCATACATTAGGCTTTATTGCAAGGGGGTTGAAATGTAATACTATGAAAGTCTTGGCACAATTATATCAGGCTTTTGCTGTGAGCATCTGCTGGAATAGAGTGCAAACCTGCAGTCATCTTACCCAAGCAATATTTTGTCTTGAGACTATGCCACAGGGAGTTCACTGAATGAAAAGGTTTCCACTGAAAGGAGATGGAGTAGACTGGTCCATCCTCTGGGACTTTAGAAGAATGAAAAAATCTCAAAGAAACGTATAAAATTCTTAGGGGACTCTACAGAGTAGGTGATGAGAGACTGCTTCTCCTGGAATGGAATCTAGGCTGTCATCTGAAGATAAGGTATTTACCACTTAGCTCTGATGTGAGCTGAGATTTCTGCACTTGGCAGCTTAGGAATCTGTAGCATCCTCTCTCCCAGAGGTCATGGATGTTCAGAGTATATTCAAAATGGATTTTTAAGTACTGAACAGGGGGAGAAATTGTCCTGCAAGTAGTAATACTAAAATTGCAATCGGGTAGTGTCTGCACAACATGCTATGTGTAGAATTGAAGTTTCGAAACTGTGTAAACTGAGGAAGTGTTGCTACATTTCAAGTTTAGCACTCTGTACCCACAGATTAATTTCCAGGTGCAAGAAAAGCAAGGGAATGGGGTGGACTGGCTGGATAAGGTGGAGACGTGAAATCTATAAAGAACTTCAGCTCTTAGCTTTGCCATTCCATAAAATTTTGTCATAAAGTCATCAACAGTTAGCTTGAGAGGTGAGTGTAGCTGCAGCTGTACTAATCAACAATTGCTTCAGCATCAATTGCTGCATGTGGAACTGTCAGAAAGCATGAGCAACATGAAAGTCTTCCCAGTTTAGTTTTTCTCTCCCCTGATTACCATTACTTTGTTTCCACACTATGCAGAAAATAAGATTTTTTTTAAATTACCAGAAGAAAGGAAGAGGCTTGAGTCTTAGCCACAGCGGTGAGAGAGAAATAGATCACTTTGGCTCATTGTCATGCATCTCTTAGGCTGGTAGAGGAGTAAGTCAAGGCTTTTAGAATCAATAGAGAGATGCAGCAAGGAAACAGGCCCATCAGCTCAGCGTCTGCCCCAACCATCAACCACCCATTTTTTTTTCTTCTCAACTCCTTCCGGATCCTATCGCTCACCTATATACTCGGGGCAAATTACAGTAGCCCACCAACCTGCACATCTCCTGGTTGTGGGAGGTAACCCACAGGGAAAACATGCAAACTCTACACAGACAGCACCCACATTCGTGATTGAACCTGGGTGGCGGACACTGAGAGGCAGCAACTTTACTGGCTGCACCACCGTGCTGCCCTGGGTTTGTATCTGCTGGTAAAAGATGTGAAAGAAAGGAAGTCTAATGTATACTACCTCCTCCCAGCCAAACCTACTACAAAGGTAGAAGTAAAGGAAGCTGTTATCTCACCCTGTGATGTTTGGCTTAGAAACCTGCTGCATCTGTTGCACCTTCATGAGAAACAGAGGTGGGAAGGTGTTGGGAAATACTTGAAGGCCTATTTCTCAGAATTCTTAAACCAACCTGCTTCTCAAAGGCCACTTTGGGCCAGGATGTTTGACTGTTGACCAGAAGTCACCACTGTAACTGCCAGCCGTGACTACTGTAGATGGAAAGGTAATTGGACTGGTGGAGGTGCTCAGTCACCAAGCCAGCAATCCTGTGCTTGCTAGTCCCTTACTGTGCAGCCAGCAGCATGGAATCTCCTGGTCCTTGTGCCAGTACGAGACTAAACCATGCAGTGATCCAGGCTCCAGTGAGATCTTTCTGTGCACCTGGGGACTACTGAATGCTGAGATGCCTATGTCTCAGAAAAGAATGGGGCGCTTGAAAATCAGACAGGCAGCATTCTGTGCTATTAAGAAATGAAACATGCTTCATAGTCTCTATGTAGTATGTGGCTTATCCCAGTATCTGAAATTCTTAGGAGCTAAACATTTTATTTATTGTGGGCTGGAGACAAAGAGGGGGAAGGGGATCATTGAAAGGATTCGAGGACTTGGAGATTCAGAATGGGGATCGGGTAAGCAGGGGATCAGGGAGGAAAGTGGGTGTCAGCTAGATCATTTGGGATAGCAGTTCAACAGATGAAGGAGAGTCGGAGTCGGATTCTATAGGATTTGGCTGACTCAGGTCCTGGAGATTGTTGTTGGCTCAGTTTAGGACTCATTGGGGGTAGAGAATTTGGGTTTGGGGACGGTCGGGGTCACAGAGCAACTGTAGCCTGAGTGTTTACAAAATAATTATGTGAACAAGCTTCTTCAAGCCAACAAGTTTGATTACTTAGTTTATTGACAGTAAGACATTTTCGGTCCAATTACTGACTCGGGATACGTGCAGCTACAAGTTGAATGGAAGGCTGGCAGGAAGGGACCCTTGAGCTTGGGTGTCTCCATCCCTATTGCCCTTAGCATACTCACTCTCATTCAGAGAGTGGAAACAACACCAAAGGCTGCCTCACTGCCTGGCGCAGAGGGTGAAAATTTCAAATGTGGTTTTACTGATTGAAACCATCTGCTCGCTGTCTACCTTGCACCATCAAGAGTTGGCCTTATTTGATTTACAGGATAAGTTCTGCAGTAATGTCTGACAGGGACTTCAATTCTGCAGACCTAGTAGTAGTATACAGAGAAATATATAGTTATTCTATAATTCAATACAGTTTGATGTTGTTTAGTTCCCAAGTCTCCAAGTTGAAATATAGTGTTGTCTTGCTTAACCGTGGTATATTTCTGTTGCCATGTTTCTTAATAATCAGGGGATTTTGAGTGCTGAGGTTGCCTGAGAGATTGATTAAACAGTTTTGTTCTGTTCTTTGAATGGAGGATTCCTTTCACAGTAGTATCATTAGCATGGGTGAGGACCAAGTAACCTCTCTCACACATTGTTGAGAATAATGCAGTACTGGATTTGCCAGAAGATGAGATTGCCAGACTCCAGGAGTTTAGCAGGGCCTCTGAGGTGTCAACTGGCAGCGCATTTTGGAATCATCACTCTCTGGTAGGAGTCTTGCAAAAAGCAAGTTGGACATTCTCGCTCTATGTTTACACTTAAATAACTAGGCCAACAGTCTAGGATTACTGCTGAGCGTTTCAGTTTACCTGATGATCAGTGAGGTCATTGTTTGGATCATTTATTGTTAGTTTCACTGGAAAGAAAGAGGCACATCTTTCAGAAGAGGACAAGGCCAAGATACTTTAAATCTCTTCCTCTCACACATCAACCCTTTTTCACCCCCATCCAACTTCTAATGCATTAAGATCTGTCTGAGTGGTGATTTGTCCAAATGACAACAAAAGCTGTTATTGACATGGGGGCTCATTTAATTTTGGGCGGTGGTGTACAATTGGTTTTATGAGATTGTCCATCTATTACATACACATACAATGTTTGTTTCCACAACAGAATTGGATGATATACAGAGAACCAATCTGATATTGCCAGTTATCACTTAAGCCCAGAAATTTAAACTACTGCCCAATATGTTGCTATGCTTTTAGTGATTAAGCTGAAGTATACAGTAAATGATTGTTTGAGAAATTCTGTTTGCTTTTTAGTTATTGTGCAAATAATTTGAATGTTCTTTATTTCAAACAAATACAAATTTCAATAAAAATGTAATACTTCTTTTACAAAAAAGTCAAATAAAAAATACTCAAGTATAAAATTAAAATTTCTGCAGCTTTCCAGGTAATTGCATATTCTAAAAAGCAAATATGTCTTTAATATCTGAAAGTTCTGATTTTTGTCTACAGTTGAGATTCATCACGTTTCCTCATTGTATTACTTCAGGGCAACCTTGGCATCTGCCCACCAAGCACAACCATTGCCAGAGACACTGAGTGTGTTGAAGAGCACACCACAGGTTCAGGGAATGCACACATTTATTAGGTACTGTATCCATTTATCCATCTTGGTGCAATGTCTAGAAACACCTCATATTGCCAATAAAGGCACCTGCACATCCATCTCTTCATCCAAGCCTATGATCACCTTAATTCTATAACATAGTATGATTACCTGTTGGACATCAAGGCCACTGAGTCCATAAGAGCTGGCCCTCTGAAAATGCCGGTGAATTAGTTCCATTCCTTTGCTATGTCACTTTTTTTTAATCCCTAGTCCCAATCCCCTTTTCATTGATATGATGAAACATTACAAAGTCTTTTACTCTATGAAGTATTTTCAGTAAAGTGAAAGGAATAAAACTAAAGCCTTCTATTTTCCAGCAGGACATAATTACATTGAGTTGGTTAATGTACATGTTGGTTTGTTTTGTTAGTACATCTACTAATTGACATTTTCTTTCAAATTGCCAAAACCTTGCACTTTAACTATAAACTTAACTTAATCTTTATCAAGAATAAGTTTGAGTAAAATGTTGCTCATTGAATTTTAAATATGAATAAAGGAAATAGAATTATAGAATAATGCAGCACAGAAACAGGCCCTTCAGCCCAACTCATCCACAAGGGAGCAGAAGCAGGCCATTCGGCCCATCGAGTCTGCTCCAAGGAAAGGGAAATAGAAATGAGAAATGGGGAATGGGGGAAGAAAACAAAACTATTCTAATCCCAATTTCTGGCCTTATCCCCATATCCCTTGATATCCTGACTATTTAGATATCTATCTCCTCCTTGAACGCCCCCACTGATCTGGCCTCCACTGCTGTACGTGGCAAGGAGTTCCACAAATTCACCGCCATCCATGCCCGTCTAAGCTAGTCCCATTTGCTCATGTTTGGCCCGTATCCCTCCAAATCTTTCCTATCCATGTACTTCTCCAAATGTTTTTTTAAATGTTGTTATTGTGCTTGCCTCAACTACTTTCTCTGGCAGATCATTCCATACATGCACCACCCTCTGTGTGAAGAAGTTGCCCCTCGGATCCCTTTTAAATCTTTCCCCTCACCTTTAACCTACGCCATTTAGTTTTTGGTTCCTTTTCCCTGGGAGAAAGGCTGTGTGCATTCACCCTATCTACGCCCCTCATGATTTTATACACCTCTGTAAGGTTACCCCTCAGTCTCCTAGATTCCAAGGAAATAACGTCCTAGCCTGCCCGACCTCTCCCTATAACTCAGGCCCTTGCGTATTGGCAACATTCTTGTAAATGCTCTTTACATTCTTTCCAGCTTAATGATGTCTTTACTATAACGGGGTGACCAAGGCTGTACACAATACTCCAAATGTGGCCTCAAGTGCAACTATAACGTAACTTCCCAAATCCTGACTGATGAATGTCAGCGTGCCAAACACCTTCTTCACTACCCCGTCTACCTGACAATGGTTTAAAGGATGTATATTTATACCACTGAGAAAAAAAATTGTATATTATGCTTGTCATCCAATAGATGATGCTTCAAATCAGATAAGACATTAAATCTACTCTTTTAAATTGTTTCTTAAATAATTTTAAGAATTTTATTGTTAACACAAGCCAATCAAACTAAATTTTCTGATATAGGCCCACCTTTTACTAATTTGAAACCAGCTTGTTTGATACCATGTGTGTTCCCCTATAAAATTGCCTTTCGGAAGAAATGTTTGGAGACTGGTCAGAAAATGTTTTGAATAACTAGAGTTGAACAGAGTTTGTGATATCTCCTGAACTGCATTCTGCCCTTTATAGCTATGTACTTTTACATTCTGTTGACTTTGTTGCTTTTTTTGCACTTCATTGGATGGATGATTTGATTATTCCCTGTATCTGTCAAATTTAGCTATTTCAACACGGTTCACAGGGCTACTTTGCCTTTCTATTTATAGTGTAATACATTTGTTTTCAGTATTTTATTTCTCTACTGTTGTTTGACTTGATTATTTTACTTGCCTAATTCCTCAGCTTCTGAGCCATCTGCTCTGAGTCTAGCAGCTTTTCATGTGGAACTTTGGCTGACGGCTTTTCAAGCAGAATTTTATTGAACACCTTTTGGAAGTATGTAATGGTGTTTATTGCAGTCCTGTCCAAGGGAAATTTGGCAGACAGAATCTTCTTTTAGAAGCTGTGTTGATTATTGTTTGTTGTTGTTAGAGGTAATCCTTTAAATGTGTTACTGATAATTGATTTCATTATTTCACACATTACTGAGGTTAGGTTATTAGGTTTGTAGTGTTCTGTGACTAGACACAACACTCTTTGAAAATCCCATTAGCCTTTTTTTAATAAACCTCTGTCTTCAATGAGTCTTCATTGGTTTTATTGTATTAATTAATGGTGCCTTTTAGATTTCCTCCATCTCTTAGTAATGTGGGATTTGTATTAATAATAGTGAATTTGTAATGAAAAATATATGATCGAGTAGCTGAGTCACTATTTGATTAGCTTTTCCATCTCTTGTGTGAATGCAATGTCATTGGCCAGAGAATCCTTCGGGATGACCAGAGGCTATGAAAAGTACTATTTCAAGTCTACATTTTGTACTTGTCCTAAGTGTGGCAAGTAATACATTTAACTGAATGCAAACTTGGTGATTCTGAAAGCTACAGCACCAATGCAGTTACAAAAGCAGATCCTCGTGTAAATGTCATGCTTGTAGAATGATCCACTAATCGCCAAACCTGAATTGTGTTGGCAACAATCCAGTTGTTGACACACTTCAGTAATCTCTTCAACAACAAGAAACAACAATCAACCCAGCTTTTTAAAGAGGAATACTCTGCCTGCCAAGCTTCCCTTGGACAGGACTGCAGTAAAAACCATTGTGCACTTGACTTCCAAAAGGTGTTTGATAAAGTTCTGTTTGAAAAGCCATCAGCTAGAACTCCACATGAAAAGCTGCTAGACTCATAGTAGATAGTTCAGAAGCTGCAGAATTAGGTAAGCAAAATAATTTAGCTGGGAATCTGAATCAAAAACTAAAAGCTGCCAATGCTGAGGAGGCCTGTCACTGTTCAAAGATAGATTAACAATTTACATATACTGTCTACCATCCAGGGGAATGGGAGGTGCTGGTTGCATGAGAATTGCTCAAAAAATATTACTGTCAATCACAAGCTTCTATTCTGTGCGTAAACCTTTAAATAAATTGCCAAACTATATATCATCTCCTTAACCTTTTAAATAACTGTTTTACAATGCAAATTCAATATGAAATAGTTTAATATTCTTAGACATTTTTACTGTTTGCATGAAAATTCCAGATGCATGAATACTGAATAAACGAGTTTGCTGTAAAAGATTTTGCTCTTCCTGTACTTGTGGCACCACTATCTCCAGCATTAACTGTTTTCAACTCAAACCAGGTATTCCCTCTTCCCTAGTTTCCCCTCATTTTCTTGCATTCCAGCTAATATAGACCATTCAATTTCTAATATTGACCTGTGCATTTATCACTTTGACCAGTGTCCTTGCTTATTCCACTTCCGCCGCGCTCCTCCAAAAGATATTTTGGAATGCTTTAGTGAAATTGTCTTTTAATATCATCTAATCAGCTCTGCCATCCAATGAAGCAATTTGCTTGCCCATCAACTTAGTTATGATTGATGTATCTAGTATTTTTTCTCCCTTTTATTTTCAACCACTGTGAAATAATTGCTTATTTCAACCTTTGATGTATTACAGTTAAAATATGAGCCTTTTAATAATTCATGGAGACCATCAGAACTCTGAATCTAAACTACACTCTTGAAAGTTATAACCAAGAAGTTGTTAACTTCACAATTTAGTAAATTGTTCCCTTGCAAATAAAGCATGGAGGTGAAAGAATAATGAAGTACAAGGGATACAGAACCAGAATTGAAGGAAGATATCACAAACAAGTTGTCAGGAAATTTTTACTTGTGTTTAAACCATAAATTACTGGGAAATTTTGAGGTATATTAGAGCCATGAAAACCTTTTATTGTACTTGACTTTGTTAATGAGGTGCAATTTATTTTTCGTAATAGCTGTGTGTATTTTCCAAATGAAGTATTGAAAGCTGATAGCACAATTTCCTTTTTAGAAATAAAGACACGTGTCGAGATGAGTTTATATTCTATTCAAAGAGGCTGATGAGACTATTGATAGAGCACGCACTTTCGTTATTGCCTTTCAAGGTATGTATGGAAATAATGTTATCCATTATTCAGTGTTGCTGCACAGAAACAGACCGTTTGTTCCAGTGTCTTTTATTTCCCTCCACTCGAGTCCAATCCCTTTCTGCTACCTGCTGCCTCAAGTCCTTCCTTTCCCCTTAGAATCATCTCTTCTATACATCTCTGATTACCATCCTAATGAATAATTACATAATCTTCTTCAAATGACATATCAAAGGACCAACAAAATGATAACTGTCGAAGGAAATGGGTAAATATACAGGAGCTTTGAAAATACAGAAAGAGGAAACTGCAGAAAATGTCAGTGTGCTGGATTGTTGTGGCTATCTATGCACAGAGGGAATGGGAATCATTGGGGAAAGCTGGTGTTAGAGGAGTAGTAACGTAAAATAGATGATCATTAAGGTTGGGTTGTCACCCATTTAGCATACTGGGAATTGAGAGAGAGGTTCAAAGACCATCTTGTCCTCTGCTTGACAGACCCCTGCAAGCCCTGACAATGTTTGTACCTCTGTCTGCTCCTTTCATGTTTCGCATTTTATGCAACTGATGCCTATGAGCCCAATGAGAATTATTATCAATTATGAAGTGATGGTTGATTATAAGAAAAACGTACTGCAATATTTTCCTATTCTTGATTATATTTTCACTTGTCAATTTATGAAATCTGGAACCTCTGCAGGAGAAATTTGGTGGAATTAATTGATAAGATGATCATTTATTTCTGCATGTTGCAGGCTAGAAATATTTCTGATCATAAACAGCTGGTGAATAAGAATCTGCTCCTGTTCAATACAATACTATTGGGCTTCAGTATTCTGTGCCTTCAAGTTTTTTTTTGGTTAACAAAACATTACTTAGCTTGATAGTGTACTTATTAGTAGTCCAATACACACACTTACTGGCCCTATCCTGAAGTAGTTGAAGCTGGAGCTTCTGGACCCAATATTTAGTTGGGCAGGGAGGGGTTATCCTAATGACACAGATGGAAAGAGGGAAATTTATTCTATGTATCAAGCTGCAAAGAAGGCATTTCAACACCAGTGTGAGGCAGCATTGACAGGAAGATGGCCAGGGTAATTAGTGCCAGGAGTGAGCACACTGGGAGCAGTGCAGAAAATAATTTCCTAACTGTTTTCATTATTATTCTAACCCTTCTAACTCCAGCAAGCAAACGCAGCCTTGCACCATTACACCCTTTCTACTGCTGCACATGCACGGCACAGCTTACAATGTGCAAGTACTAGTTTCCCAAGTTGCCAGTAAAGTCACAATAGCAAATGAGGGTAAATATTCAAAGTGGGAAGAAAAGGTATTCAGATTAGTGGAGGGATATTACTCACTCAAACACACACATTCAGTTGCCTTCGTATATCTCATGGTTGTAGGCATATTTAGTGAGTGACAGACCATTAGAATTCCTGAATCACTAGGAAGCTCAATGTGCCACAAGAATGCAGCTCATCATTCCTGGAACTCTAGGAACCCCACTGTCCTTGCAATATCTGCATAGCTGTTGCTCCATTTCCTTCAGTAGAGAGGATCAATGATGTCCCTAATACTGCAATGAACAGCAAACTCTGATACATGGCATAGATCGGCTACTACAGCCTGGATTGACCAGAGGCTACTGAGTTCACCCTCCGAGCTGGTCCAGGCACAGGTGTTTGCTTTCCACTCTGCATGCAGATACTTAAAGTCATTGACAAATTCTTAAGTCTTAGCCTCCAGATGTTATTCCCTGAAAATTTGTTGGCATTTTTTAATGACTCACTAACCAATCACTGTGTAACAGGCTATCACTGGCAAAATGGCCATATCAAGGAACGAACTCACAGGAAAATGGGTAAGAACTGGGACGGGCTAGGACAGGAGCCGGGTTTAGATCGAGGGAGGGTCCCAGAACAGAAATCGGCTCAGGAGTCGTGGATTCTGGTGATTATTGAGATGGGTCTTGCAATTGGAGCTGAAAGTCAGACTTTTGAGAAGAAAATGTTTAGTTTTATCACTCCAGTTTTGCAAGATTATGAACCATGGTTTTATGCAGTAGCTTGATAATTTTTGATATTATTAACTCATTTGGGCAAACATTAGGCTGATTTTGTGTAGACAGGCATCCAACAGTATCTGGCAGAAGTTAGTTTGCCCTACCATCCTTCAGCTCAGAAGAGTCTGACCCACAAAGTTGCAGAAGTATGAGCTGGATAATGGCAGAGCAAAGGGAACAGAGTGAACGGACCTTGAACAACGTAGCTGGTAGCCTGTCGGCTCTTGGACTGTACTCACTGGAGTACAGAAGAATGAGAGGGGACTTCATTAGAAACATTTTGAATGTTGAAAGGACTGGACAGAGTAGATGTGGTTAAGCTGTTTCCCTTGATTGGTGAGACCAGGACTAGAGGGCACAATCTTAGAATTAGAGGGTACAGGTTTAAAACAGAAGTGAGGAGAAATTTCTTTAGCCAGAGGGTGGTGAGATTGTGGAATTCTTTGCCACGTACGGCTGTGGAGGCCCAGTCATTGGGGGCGTTTAAGGAGGAGATAGATAGGTATCTAATTAGTCAAGGTATCAAGGGATACGGGGATGAGGCCGGAAATTGGGGCTAGATAGGAATAGTTTTAGTGTAGCTCATGGAGCAGACTCGATGGGCTGAATGGCCTACTTCTGCTCCTTTGTCTTGTGGTCTTACCCAATGAGACTTAAGATTTAGGAAGTAAACAAACAGTGGGGGGGGGGGGGGGGGGGGGGGGAGGAGAACAAAATGCAACATCAACTGGCTTTGGAAAGGCAATAAAAAGGGGATAAAACTGGATTAAAATTAAAAAGTAACAGAAAGAAAGTGATACAAAATTTGAATCCCTTTTTAAATTCTGAAACTATTCACAACTTGAAGAAATAAGACTTCATGCTTACAACAGCAAATTATTAGTGCAAGAACTTAATTGACAGTTATTTAAACCTCTTCTTCCAAACCCTATATATCTGCAACAGTTTAGTTTATATCTGCCTTCTAAATACAATAACTATTTGATTTTCAGTGGTAAGGGTGGATAGGAAAATGCCTTTTTCTTTTGCCAGGCTCACAGTAGATCAGTCTGACTTTGAGAGTCTCTCTTGGACGTGAGAGCTTAATTGCATTCCAGTCATTATCTGAAATTATTGTACCATTCATGCATAAACATGCAAAACCACATTTGCCTCACTGCTGTTTTGACAGTAAAATCTGGTCCAGCAACATTGAGGTTGAGTTTGGTTTTGTAGGGATGGAATACCTTACTCAGCAACACGTAAACATTCTACTTACAAATGGAGATATCCATGAAGCATTATATGCAGATTGCTAAATAGATTTTAAAATACCTTCTGCAGAGGTGAAGGCAGCTGAACCTGCAGTATAAATGGGACAGTAAGTGATCCAACTTAACATCACTGCCACCACATTGTATCTAGTGTCTGACATGTTGATCACTGCCATCTAGTTTCTGTGCTGAATTTTTAAAACTGACAACAGTCAATAGAGAAAATTGAGATCAAAGCAGTAGAATGGATAATTATTTTGAATCTGTGCAATACCACCACCTGACCTTATTTGAATCACCTTGTCAGTCAGAGCCAACCTCTCCTCGGATGACTTCAGATATAAACTCCTGTCCAAAGTCCATTAGACAACTACATGGGTCCTATATATATATATATAGAAAAAAACTGGTTGCCAAATTAAACACCAGATCATTTCTGTTGTCCCTATTCAACTATCTGAGTGGACCCCTCAACATAAATACGACTTGGTACCAAAAGTAATCAAGTAAAATTCTGCTTACATATACAATGTTCAACTGTGACCTACTATTCCTATTCCCATTTCTGAGACCCATGGACTTCTTGGGCAGAGCATGTTAAGTTTTCAGGAAACAAATCTAGATTTCATGCTGTTGGAAGCAGGTTGATGTAATCAGTGAATGCGTCCTAGCTAACTAACTGTGTTATCCGGTGTTTTGCGACAGACATGCACAGTTCAGACACTACAAGGAGAGGACTATGAAGGGAGAAGATTTGCCGGCACAAGAGTAAGTATGTTACAAAGTTTGTGTTGTGAAGTAACATTTGGCACCAAATATTAATTTACCATCCAGTTAGAAATATTGCCAATCTTAAACCATTAGCTCCTGTGCCTTAATAATTATATGGGCACAAAGTAAATAAAGCATAAATTAGCTTAGTCATATTGCTTGACAATAAAGTGTGAAGTACCGTTAAATGTGATTGTGGGATTAGTTGATTCTTGATGGTTTTGAGTGCTTCTAAACAATAAATGACACTGGCGCAGCACTTCAGTATAGTTGCTGCACTCTGTAACTTACCCGTTCATGAGTGTGAGAGTGACTGGAAAAAGGAAATGTAACTTCCAAATTAAGTAGGTAATTAATAGTTCTAAGTTAAATTGGATAAATAGAAGAGAAACGAGTTATTAGAGTAGCAGATAATTCTGCAGACTGGAAATCAGAATATGCCAGAACTACTCAGCAGGTCAGGGCAGATCTGTAGAGAAGCCAAGCTAACATTAAGTTGATAAATTTTCATCAGAACTCACTCAAAATGTTATCAATCGGAAACATTAACTCTGTTAGCCTCCCTCCAGTTTTTGACTTACTGAGGATTTCCAGCATGTTTTTATTTCAGGTTTCCGGAATCTGCGGTATTTTATTCTGCTCATGCCAGATCAGCTGAATTTTGCAGCACACTGTTTTTGCGAAACAAAGTTCTTTAGTTCACATCGATGTGCAATAGCATGCGATTCCATTTATAAATGGGATTTGGAAAGATTACTTCATGGTTTTTATTTTTGCACTTTGGGAGAGAAGAGTGTGATGGTCAGTCAGAGGAAAGTTGAGGTGAGGCAGAGTCTGTTGACAGTGAACTGGAGTTGCAGTTCTGAGTAGTACATATGGATATGCTTTTTCATAGACAGTCCAGGCAGAAAAACGCTCTCTAAGTTATCTCCTTCTTTCTATCGTCTCCCCCTCCTAATGCCTTTGCTTACCACACAGGTGGTATGAGCAGTATAGAGGGGGGATTGGGAATGTTGATACCGCTTTGTTTGAGGCTTGTTGCATCAGGTTTTGACAGCACAGCTTTCATTGTCATGCACACTGTCCAAGCAAGTGGTTTGCATAGATATATCAGCCAAGTTGTCAACAGATGGGTCTAGTTGTCCAGTAGCCACCCTTTGATTACCATGCGACTTTGGTTGTAACTGCCACAACATCCATCTGCAGAATGAAGGCAGCATAATGGCTGGTGGCATATAAACAATGACCTTCCTATGCACACACACTAGCTGAAGGAAATCCTTAAACAAGCTGACAAGACTCTTCCAATGCACTTTAAAAGACTCAAGTTTCATGTTAATAGGAGAGCATAATTAATTTAAGTTCATGTTATTGACAGTCATTCGCACTTGGATTCCATTGGCAAAGACCGCAACCACACAGTCTTGAAAGGAGCAAGATATTACCAATAGCGGCTTTCAAATTTCCCAGTTTAACTTCTTGTGCGAGAATACCAGAAGTTGTCCATTTTACCAATAAATAACAGTGAGCAGTGGCACACTCCCCAGTATTTACAAAGCAAAATCAGTGGCAATGTCCTTGGATCATAAGCAAATTCTGCAAATACACTGTATGGATACATCAGTAAATAACATCTAGAATGTAGACAAATGGAAATAAAAGATTTTCATCAGAGATGATTTAAATCCAAACACATTAAGTAGATACTCAAGTAAATAGTATTGGAAACAAGATCACCATAGCTTTCAGTAAGGTTTGTTGTATTTTTAATCTGATGTTGGTTAAATGACTATTTACTAAATTTACTGTATTCCACCAATATGTGAATGACTATTAATAAACAATGCCCCAGTAATGCCGTTGAAGAAATTGCTAATATAACACACAGCCTACAGGATTGCTTGCTATTTATTTATTGATAAAGACAAGTGTTATGAAGCTGCTTCTATCTGCTGTAATTCCATTTTTTTCATGCTTGAAGATAACAGGAGTATCCATTCTAAGAGCGGGGGAGACTATGGAACCTGCCTTACGAGCAGTGTGCAAAGATGTGAGGGTCGGTAAAATCCTAATCCAAACTAACCACACTACAGGAGAACCAGAGGTAAAAACAACAAAAATTCCTCCTCTTAATTGTATGGAAACTGGATTGCCACAGCAATTAGAATGGAGTCAACCTATGCCAATAAGAACCTGTGTTTTGATTTACTGTGCTCTATAATTGTAGGCCCTTACGAAATTGTTCGCTCTCAATTTCCAGCTTCACTACTTGAGACTGCCAAAGGACATCAGTGAGGATCATGTCATTTTAATGGACTGTACAGTGTCAACAGGGGCTGCAGCTTTGATGGCAATCAGAGTCTTACTGGTAAGACAGTGTTTTGGTGTATGTAACATTAAGACACATTCAAAATTAAAGACAAATTATAGTAACAACTGGGTATTCTGCTGATATGTTATAGTTAATAACATAATTCAGTACCAAGTCTGTACAGCCAGTTCTACCAGTATCTGAGAAATCTATTGCCAGTCTACAGAAACTGCAATAGTATCAAAATGCTAAGATTTTTGTCACGGAATCAGATTCTATATAGTTATCGAAACAACATGAAGAGGAGGACAATTTTCCAGATAAACATTAGTAGATGGGGAACATTGCCTAATGTCAAGTCAGAGAAAATTTTTCTCTCAAATGGCTGAAATGACCTGATTTGTAATTGTTTTGGACAGATGTATGGTAAATGTTTAACCTCAAGTATAATCAAAAACATGTAAATTATGGATGGGAAATGGTGAGGAGAAGTTATGTGTACATACTTCATTGTTTTATTTTGCAGATAGTTTTTTTTTAAAGACTTAAAAACAATTTGTTTTTGATATCACTGATTCAACAGTGACTGGCATTAACACTCGCCCACAGACATCAGTAATTTTCTTTGCAATGTATAGTAGGTTGGTGGTGCTGGTCACTGAAACGTAACAGTCAGTAGTTGTGTGGAATACTAATGATGAACATTACGAAAGGGTTGACACTTTTAATTATGTTACTTGAAGTTTTTGGATCAGAATTGTTCTGTGTTTTGGCAACCTAACTTTCAAACAGTGTGATTTACTAATATGACAATTACTTTAATCAGAGACTTGGTCCACCATAATACAGTGGATTAAATTAATTGACCTCAAGTAAAAACAAAACTGACTGAATCAAGCATAGCTAATTGTCTGAAATTAACATACATATCATTAATGTTTTGGACCAGGACTTCATCATGACAAAGGATCTCCATCTGAAAATGTTAACTTTTCTCTCTCTTTATAGATGCTACAATTCCACTATCTCCAGCACAATGCTTATTTGATTTTTTCAGCATTGTATAATAACCATCCCCTCATATTCTAATGGTATAAGCAGACCAATTGCTCCTTTTTTTGTGTGTTGGAAAGGGCTCTACTTATTAAAATCGTTCCTCCTTCGTATCATCAATTGAAAATATGCATGGCTTGAATTTTCTAAGATGTTAGTAATAACCTTAACTGCAAAAGCACTTTCTAATAAATTGGACCAGGAAGAAATATCTTAATGATGTAATTATTCTGTAGTGTAGCGGTTAGTATAACGCTATTACAGCACCAGCAGTTCGGCCACTGTCTGTAAGGAGTTTGTATGTTCTCCCTGTGTCTGCATGGGTTTCCTCCGGGTGCTCCAGTTTCCTCCCACATTCCAAAGACATACAGGTTAGGAAGTTGTGGGCATGTTATGTTGGTGCCAGAAGCGTGGTGACACTTGTGTGCTGCCCCTAGAACATTCTACATAAAGATGCATTTCACTGTGTCTTGATGTACATGTGACTAATAAAGTTATCATTTAAAAAAAGACATTTCTTGGCAGTTTTTCTGAATGCAGTTTTATAAGGAAAAAGAGTAATCCTATGGATACAGGCTGTCTAATTGGTGTGTACCTAATTCTTGTCTGCCACAGGATCATGATGTACAAGAGGATAAGATCTTCCTGATCTCCCTGCTGATGGCAGAGATGGGAGTACACTCAGTGGCATACGCGTTCCCACAGGTGAAAATTATCACCACGGCAGTAGACAAAAAAGTCAATGACTTGTTCCACATCATCCCCGGCATAGGCAAGTGTTCAAAATAAACTGTTTTTATGATTGTATAAATTTTGAGGGAAATTAACATCAGCTCTTCCATGAGACGCAGCAGACTACATGCAGGTGGTGGCAACCAAGACCCTGCCCTTGGATTGCCTGATGGTTTTCTGACAGTTCCTGATGGCAGAAAGCTTTGTTTTCACTGTTTCCAAATATCTCTGATCAGAGTCATTTGGAAATGAAAAAAAATTAAATAAGTTTAAAAATTCAACAATTTAATGCATTTAAAATGGTATAAAGGGGGAAAAAAACAAAAATATTGAACCCTTTTAAATGAGTGGACTGTACCAGAGGTACTAGCTATGACTAGGATAAAACTAAGAGGACATGCACACAGAATATCAGGCTCCTCAATTCAGCGACCCATGGAAGATCTTTCAATTCAATGGTAAGTCCAGGGGCGGAATGAGAGGTCGAGTACGCCTGCACTGAACATCCAGCATGTCGCGGATTTCTATGCTGAAATATGTAGATGTGGCCATCTGGAATGCACAGCTGTGTGCTCTGTAGTTAGCCTGTAGTTCTCTACAGACCTACCAGCTAGTCATCAATCTATTTTAGACCATTGTGTGAGCTTAACCAGCATTCACAGCTAAATGGTCAAGTGGATAATCTCCTGCTAGTAAAACAGCCTCTTTTAGCTGAAAGTTCTACGAAATGTGTTCAACACAAAGATAGGCAGACAGGAAAGGTATAGAATAAATGATAAAGGAATTTTCATCCTTCCCCTCTTTAAAATTCACTTTGCTCTCAACCTCAACCCCACTGCTGCCAGTATACACGTCTGTAATGCCATTTTGGGACATTTTTACAAGTGTACATAACACTTAGTTATCAGGTTACTCGCCTTGGATGGATTCTTTTTATAGATGTTTTCCTTCATGCAGTCTGTTAATCACCTTCACATGTTAATGTAACTCAACTCATACTTCAGTCTGATATTAAAATAGTAATAATTTAGCTGGAAACAATATTTACCAGCTTCCCTTTTATCTGCTGCTGGAGTTCCACACAAGGGCTGGTTAAAAATTCTACAATGGCAACTTATTGTACAAACACAATGGCAAGCATGAACATTGCTTACCAAGACTGTTCTGCAGCTAGTTTTGGGAAACGAGTATGTTGAACAAAACAGTTTCAAAAAACAAGCATCCCATTTTGATTCCTACTTGTGACAAAACAATTTTCTATCATAGAGTCAGATGGCACGGAAACAGGCCCTTCAGCCCAACTGGTCTATGCTGACCAAGATTCCCATCTAAGCTGGTCCCATTTGCCCACATTTGGCCCATGTACCTGTGCAAGTACCAGTTAAATGTTGTTAACGTACCTGCCTAAACCACTTCCTCTGACAGCTCATTCCATTTATTGATCACTTTCTGGGTGAAAATGTTGCCCCTCGGGTTTCTATTAAATCTCTCCCCTCTCACCCTAAACCTACTGTATATCCTCTAGTTCTTGACTCCCCAACCCTGGGAAATCACCCTTCATTCTCCTATGCACCAGTGAAAAAAGTCCCAACTTGCTCAACCTCTCCCCATAACTCAGTCCCCCAAGTCCTGGAAAAGTCATAAATCTCCTTTGCACTCTTTCCAGCTTAATGGCATCTATCCTATAGCAGGGTGAATAAAACTGAACACAGTATTCCAAATGCAGCCTCACCAACGTCTTGTACAACTGCAACATAACATCCCAACTTCTATACTCAATGCCCTGAATGATGAAGGCCAGTATGTCAAAAGCCACCTTCTCCATGCTGTCTACCTGCAATGCCACTTTCAGGGAACCATGTACTTGTACTCCTAGGTCCCTCTGTTCTGCAACACTCCCTAGGGCCCTGCCATTCACTGTGAAAATCTTACCCTGGTTTGTCTTCCCTCTTCATTGCCTTAAAATATGAATCATCTCATCAGCACAGCAACTGGTACGTGAACAAAAAATTCTTTATGGCCCAGATTTTGCTGAAATAAATCAGTTATTTTATGTATTACCTGGTGGAAATAACAGCATTTCTAGGATTTGCACCCAAGTGTTCTTCAACTTAGAAAACCAAAGTGCAAACCTGACATGTTGCTGAATTCCTTTGACATTCAGAAATATTCAAAATGTATTTTTAAAACAAATTCAAATTCACTATTAATTTAAAATATTTGGAAAAATACAAACTCAATAAATAATATCCCATTAAATTTGGGTAACTTGCTGAGCAGGATTGATGATGTTACAGCTCCAGCAATTCCTTTGAATTGACATCCTAAAGTAAGTGACAAAAATATTGTTTCTACGAATAACTTCATGATTAAGCTTCAATGCCAACTGTAAATTCTGGCCGTCACCTTACTTTAGCCTAATTTTACATTATCTTGAAGAATGGTGTTAGGATGCCATAAAAAATGCCCTGATTTCACAAGACTTTCCTCATCTCTAGTAAAACCTAACAACAACATATGCAGCATGTTTTCTTTGGCCTTTAATATTATCCCTTTTGTGCAATGTTTAATCCTTAACCCAATCAAATCAGTTCAAGTGAAAATGCTCAAAAGTGTAGCAACTACTATTGCCATTTTAGCACATAGAACTTGATGGTTATCATGGCAGTGATTTCTCTGATATGTTATCCAGATCAGCTTCCAGTTGATATTTGGTGTAGCATGAGGAATCTAAATTCTAGATGATTAATCTTCTTTCATATTTCAGGCAACTTTGGAGATCGTTACTTTGGAACTGACGCTCCTGCTGATTGGTGTGAAGATGATGACTGCGCAGCATTGTGATGCACCTTTTATATTTTTAGCACCATTGTAGTCAAGTCCCTTATGGACTATTAGATCGATTGTTTAAGCCTTGCACAATGGAATTTGGTGGCAGTGGTCAGCTTCTCCTCGTTGCAGTCTGCATCCTTTAGTTTCATTGGACAGAATATCCTATCACCTTGGAATGGAAGGACTAACCTTTGTTTGGCACAGGAAATGCCAATTCAAATTCAGCCCATCACCTCTCTTTAGCACAACCTATTAGTTTATTTTACTTCAAAAGTACAACGGTTTAATAAGTGCAGTACCTACTATGCAGCTGGTACTATCCTGCATCAGATAAATAGTTTATATACAAAATAACTGAGGTTTTTCTAAGGGAAGCAGTGACATTTTCTTGCAACATTAGAAATAATGAAAACATTTTTTTCAAAAATGTGGAAAATTCTTATTTTTATTGTTACTTTTTAGATAATATAATATTTTTAATTTAAAATAAATGAATGTAAGATTTCTCAAAAATACTTAAGCACTCTTATTGTTTGAAAAAACTTTACCTGGACTCAGAATACCCTTCAAATGGGGTATCTGTGTTGCAGCTAGTTTTACGTTGGTAGATCACTACTGAGTGCTTTTGTTGTACTCTTTTATTAACATTTATCACATGATGATTGCATTACTCTTGGAAATTGTTCATGAGCACTTTAGAAATTAAAATGGTGTAATTTATCATTCCTATCCAGGAGATCGGTGTGAATTTAAATGCATAGTAATTCTGAGAAAATATTCACTATAAAAGGAATATCACCACCCCAACCCTAGCCATTTTTGTGTGGGTATTAGGGGCACTGTGAAGCTTATTATACAGTGAGATCAATGAACACTTTCTCATTGCTAGACATTAGCTGTAATACTTGTAAATCTGTTAATGAATGAAAATCTCATGTATTTTAAAATAAAAAGCTTTATATTTTGATCTTTTTTCAATCAGATTATTTTAGATAAAATGAATAATTCTGAATCACTGATCAGAGTGTGGTTATTGGGGAAAGTATGACATAAATACTCCACTTCTGTTTAAGTGCACACAAGTAGCAAAATTGCAGACTGAATTTTTAAACCATTAAAGTACTAGCAGGAAAATCACAGCAACTCCCAATATCTTTCTTGCCATGAACCAGTGAGACTGCTGTGGGTAAAAAAAATTCAGGAGATGCAAATCATCTCTCCACCATGGGAATTAAAGAGCCAACCACTCACAAATACCACAGATCGCCAGGTTGAAGTTTCTAATCTACGCATTTAGAGAATTAGGTCCATCCTATTCACGTTTTCTGGATCCCCCAGAATAGAACAAAGATGAGGCTCAACCAGTGTGTTAGACTGACCTTCTTCACTCAGAGTGTGGAACGAGCTGCCAGCGGAAGTGGTGGATTCAGGTTCAATTGTAACATCTAAGAGAAGTTTGGATAGGTGCGTGGATGAGTGGTCCAGGTGCAGGTAGATGGGACTGGGCAGAAAAATCAGGCTGGCATGGACTAGATGGGCCGAAGGGCCTGTTTCTGTGCTGCAGTGCTCTATGACTCTAAATGTACTAATTGTTGGTGAGACCACACTTGGAATATTGTGTGTAGTTCTGGTCACTCAGCTATTGGAAGGATGTAATTAAGCCAGAAAGGGTGCAGAAAAGATTCACAAGGATGTTATGGGAACTGAGTTATAAGGAAAGGCTGGATAGACTTTTCTTGTGGGGGGGGGGGGTGGGAGGGAGGTCTTAAACTAGAGGGAATAGTGTTCAGGTGAGGAAGAAAGATCTTGGTAAGCGTGGACAGGTTGGGCCGAAGGGCCTGTCTCCGTGTTGTCTAACTCTGACTCTATTAACCAAGTAAGTGAATGGCAAAACCTTAGCAAACAGATTGCAGTGTACTCAGATGTGAAGTACTCCTCTTTGCATCTTTTGGAAAATAATCAAAGTCATAGTGTCATACAGCACAAAAGGTTGCCATTTGGCCCATCATGCCCACCCCAACCAGTGGGCACCCATCTGTATGAATCCCATCTTCCAGCCCATGACCTATGTCTAGATGATTCGTCTGGACACTTAAATGCTGTCCATGAGTTTGCTTCTATCATTCTCTCCGGAAGTGCTTTTCAAGTTCTCATCACTCTCTGGGTGAAAAAGGTCCCCATCAGATTCTTCCCCCCCCCCCCCCCCCCCCCCCCCCCCACCACCACTAAATCTCTTGTCCCTTACACTTAATCCGTGTCTTCTAGTTTTATCTACCTCTGACAGAGGGTAGACTGCAGGAAACTTTCCCATCTGTACCTGTCAGTTTTATATACCTCAATCATGACCACTCCAGGGAAAACTGACCCAGTCAGTCCTCATAATTAAAACATTCCATCTCAGGCAACATCTTGGTGAATTTCCTCTGCACTCTCTCTCCAGCACTATCACATCATACATATAGTGCGGTGACCACAATTGCTCACAATATTCCAGCTGAAGTCTGAGCAATGTTTTATAAAGTTGGAGCACAACCTCCCTGCTTTTTTACTCAATGCCCTGACTAATGAAGGCCACTATCCCATATGTTGCCTTAACCATGTCATCTACCTGTGCTGCCACCTTCAAGCATCTTTGAACCTGCACACTAGGGGTCCTCTGTTTGTCAATACTCCCTAGGACCCTACCATTCATGGTGTATGTTCTAGCCTCATTAGTACTCCCAAAATGTATCACTTAACATTTATCAGGATTAAACTCTGTCTGTCACTTCTCAGCCAAATTCACCAACACATCAGTATCACACTGCAGTAGCCTAAGACTACTCTCCCTACTATCAACAACTCAACCAATCTTTGTGTGATCTGCAAACTTAGTGACCGTGCCCTGTACATCAACATCCAAGTATATTATAAACAGCAAGGGTCCCAGTACTGATTCCTGTGGAATTCCACTGGTCACAGGCATCCAATCACAAAAATAACCCTCTACTATCACCCTTCTGTCTCCTATTGCCAAGCCAATTTTGGATCCAATTTGCCAACTTGCCCTAGATCCCATGGGCCCTAGAATTTTGGATCAGTCTCCCATGTATGGGATCTCATTGAAGACCTTACTGAAGGCCATGCAAACCACATTTACTGCACTACCCTCATCAATACCCTTTTTCACCTCCTTAAAAAAAAATTCAGATTGGTCACACAAGATCTGCCCTTACTGGCCATCTCTGATTAGTCCCTGCCTTTCCAGTGGTCATTAGTCTCTGTCTTCCCAAGAATGTGGTAAAAACCTAGAAGCAATGAAAGTCCAAAAAGACTGGGGTTCCTTCCACATTAACAAGTCATTAACAGAATCCGAAAGGCTAAAGAAATGTATTTCAAAGTTACTAGGATATATCATGCAAACTAGGGCATAAAACTTAAAAAGTTCAGGGATGATTTGATCAAAGTTTAAAATTTTTAAGGGGAAGCAACAAGATGGGGAAAAGCTACTTCCACTGATTTTGCTGAAAAAATACAGCCAGTCTTTTCAGGGGTAAACTTCAGAATCACTTTTAATGCAGGGGGATATAAAAGTTTGGAACTCTCTTTGTTAACAGTGCTTGATGCTGGATCAGATGCTAATTTTAATCTGAACATACATGTTGGCGTTAAGAGTTATGATGCAAAAGCCAACATATAAAATCATTTACAGAGCATCCATAATCTCAGGGAGAGGTGGCACAAGCTTGAGAGGCGATGACATATTCCTGTTTTTATGTTCTTAGGCCTGGATACTTGCTGCTCATGCCTGGTGTTTAGTTACATATGGTTTCTCCCTCCATGTGACTTTCCACATTGTGCTGGATCTGTATTTGAGCTGATGGCTGTGGTTATGAAATCAAATGATGGCATTTCTTCTCCACTTAACGTCACGTTGTGCTTGCATGGCTAGGGTGCAGAGATTTGGAATCCAGTAGGACAATGGCAAAAAGGTGGGCTTGTGGTGAAGGGACAGGTTGGGAGATGCACAAGGCTTTGTTTCCACCACTTACAATTTCCAATACACAATGAGGCTAGGAATAAAGGGGAAGTGGGATTGGAAAATGAGGACTGGACATGAAGATGCCATCATTTCAACCCTGCCTCTGACTGCACCCCATTTTTGCTGGCCTAACAATAGTGGCCACCTGTTCCTGCAAGTTGGCTACCAGTATTGCTTTGGGATGTATGGCACCCTGTCCTGTAGAGGGAAGTGTAACAGCAAGTGTCACACACTGTGTTTGGGTGGTGTGGTTGCTCTGATGGATAGTATGCCACCTGTGAGCCGTTCATTTCAAACCTTGAAGCAGTCAATATTTGTAAGGGCAAGGTTAACAAATTAATGTCAATTCTGAGTTCTGATTGCTTAAAGGCTGTCGATAAGGCAAGTGGTTGGGTTGTGGCAATATTAAGTAATGTCTGAGGCTCCTGGTGTAGTTAGTAGGAAATGGGACTTAAAAACAAGTTCACGACCTTGATCATGTGTGTGAAATCACTTCAGTATTCTGTGGCACAGCATTCATGGCATTGGGATTTCACTTCTGGCATCCATCTCCATGGCTACTGGGTCTTTCTAGTTTCTGTGTGTTTGGAGAACACCTTGGCACACTCCCCCTCCAAGCTACCAATGCATCATCAAAAAAATTCTGAAGTGCCACCCATTCTGAAATGGCACCCATTGTGCCATTATTATGTCTTTTTCCACAGTAGAATGTGTTCTGCAAGACTTCCATCATCTGGTCCAGTCACAATACACCCCCTTTTAGTAGTACAGCCCGGTTTTAAACAATATTAACCCCCAAGCAAGGTGGGCACAGTAAACTCTGGCTCCTGATAATTTGCAGGCAGCACAGTTATCATGAAGTCTATGTTAGATGCAACAGAAATGGATTAATTCTGCATTGCAGTCCCTGCTGCCATTCTCCAAACTTTCAAATATTGCCCCTGGTTTAAGACAATTGAGCAAAAATTGTTTTAAGAACATGAAGTAAACTATAATGTGACTCTGTAGTGTTCTATAAATACATGAAGGGTAGAGAGATAACAAAGGAAACAGTATGACTAAAGAGGTAGTCAGAGTGTGGGGGAAGAAGACGTGCATGAATTCCAAATTAATACTTTGTATCCATCTTAACATTCTTCCTTAATGTCAATGCCCATATCAAGGGATGACTTGTAAACAGATCCAGACAAAACATATTCAAAGCTTTTAAAAGTAAGAAAGGTTACAGAAAAGCAAAAACTTCATATGCTAGAAATCCTGAAATAAAAACAGAAAATGCTGGAAATGCACAGATCGGCCAGCATTTGCGGACAGAGAAACAGAGATAACATTTCAAGTCACTAACCTGTCTTCAAAAGGAAATAACTCAGGTTCTGAAAATCAGGGAAATAATCAAGGGAAGACAAGATAATATTCGATTAATGGCAAGTGTAGAGGAACAGAGGGATTTTGGAGTGCATGCTTACGCACTCTGAAGTAATAAGCACCCTATCCTCATCAAACCTCTTCATAAAAATCAATCAAATTTGTGAGACATGATTTCCTACACATAAAGCAATGCTGACTATCCCTCATCAGCCCTTGCCTTTCCAAATGCTGGTAGACCCTACTCCCCTCAGAATCCCTTCCCAGTAACTTTCCCACCACCAGCCTGTAGTTCCCTGGCTTATCCTGTCAGCCCTTCTTAATAAATGCACACTGTTAGTCATCCTCCGGTCTTCCAATACCTTACTCATGGCAAAAGATGATGCAACTATCTCTGCCAGAGCCCCAGCAATTTCTTTCCTAGCTTCATGTCCAAGAATACACTTGATCAAACCCCGGGGATATGTCCACCTTAATATGCCTTAAAACCACCAGCACCTTCTCTGCTGTAATATGAATATGTTCCAATACATCACCATTCATTTCCCTTAGCTCTTATGAGCTTCTCCATGGTAAATATCAATGAGAAATAACACCTCGCCCATCTCCTTTTAATTTTAGACTTCCTGCTACATTGCAAGTAAATATCACCTTTATTTGCACCATTGTAAACATTGAATTTGTGAATTTCTATCATCTTATCATTAATAAATACAGTAAATACTTTTGTCTCAGTACAAGCCTTGCATTGCACAATAGTCAAATCCATTATTTCAACTCTGGCTCCTGGCTCTCAGCCAATTTCCTAATTAGGTCAATAATTTGTCTTCATTTCCACAAGTTTTAACCTTTGTAAGAAGTCTCTTATAGGGACTTATCAAATGCCTTCTGGAAATACAAATAAATAACTATGGATGTTCTCCTATTCATTATTTTTAACACTTCAAAAAAAAAAATCCTCAGGTTCATTACGTACAACTGTCTCTTTATGTATCCTTATTGACCATTTCTGATCAACCAAGAATATTCAAGGTGTCCTGCACCTCTATCCTCACTTATGGATTCTAGTAATTTTCCAATAGTTGATGTTAAACTAAATGGTCTCTATTTGTCCAGTTCCCCCAGCCCTTTATTAAATAGCAGAGGGACATGAACAATATTCCAGTCTAAGTGAACAGTTCCCAAATCAAGGGGACTTTGGAAGATTATAGTTGGCCTTATCCACACTGTTTTCACCCACTTCCCTTAAAGTCCTGGGAATTTGTCACTCCTTTTATTTTCATCATCATCTTGCCTACATTTTGCTGCGTCTCTATGACAGATTTAAAATTTATTCCAGGGATGTCCAGCAGATGGTTGACTTCTCTGCTATAAATACTGGTGCAAAGAAACATCTCCTATTTCTTATTACATTTTACAATATTACCTGTATCAACAAGTCTACGTTGCTCCTGACCACACTTCTTCCTAACGCAATTGTAAATATTTTTTATGTCAACTTCAATGTCTCTTGAAATGTTCTTTACATCCTTCTTTGTAACTCTCACTTTCTGTTTTGTCACCTTCAACTGGTCTTTGTATCTTAGTATTTTTGAGTGATTTTCCTCAGAGTTTTATATTGCCTGTTATCTAGTTATCCATGGCATTTTGTTTTTGGCAATCAGCCATTCCTCTGAGGCATGAACTGGTTTGGTTCTCACATTTCTTTCTGAAGATGTCCCAATTTTTGATTTAATATGGTCAAGTGCAATATAATGTTGGTCTGCATCCAGTCTTCTACAGCCATGGGTGCTTTAGGTCATCCTATAAAGCCATCAGCATTCTCTTCACTAAAAATCAGCAACTTTCCACATACCATGCCAAAGACAGTTGAGGCCGCCCTGCATAAGAGCCCTGGGCTCTAGGATTGAAACTAACACCATCAGTAAAAAAGGTCAAGGGACATGTCAAATCCAGCATCACCTCTCCGGACTGTGGTGGCAGGAAAGATTAGTTTCACCCTCGTGAGCGGCACACATTTGTCCTTCTACCCCCTCCCCCACCCGCCTACCTTACCCCTCACCTGGACTTGCCTATCACCTGGACTCACCTATCCTCTGCCTGTGTGTGCTCCTTTCCCTCCCCTCACCTTTTTCTGGCTTCTGCCCTCTTCCTTTCCAGTCCCGATGAAGGGTCTCGGCCCGAAACGTCGACTGTTTATTTCCCTCCCATGCATGCTGCCTGACCTGCTGAGTTCCTCCAGCACTTTTTGTGTATTGCATCCTTTAAGGGTGTTTGTTTGTGCCAGACATTGTCCATTTCTTTGTGGTTCAGATGCTGGAGAAGAGTAAATGTTTGAGTTGTTCTGGTGTAAATTGTAATTGAATGTTTTACATGTCAAGAACTCCGTAAGCACAATCTATCTTATTTCAATCTATTTCTATCCCCGTTTCACACAAATGTTCAAAGATTAAAAACAACTTCAGCATCTTTCAAAGTTAATCAGTTAATCAAATACCTGGCAGTGACTTCATTCAAGATCAATCTTTCAGTTACTCAGCAAAACTTTAAAACTACTTCAAATAGTTGCCAAATCAATGTTTTTATCATGGCCACATGGTTACAAGCTTCTATTCTAATACAATGAATAATGAGACAATGATTGTACTTGAAGAAAAATACTGCTCGAGGGAAAAATGTTGAATTATTGCAAAATTAATGAGCACAGAAACTGTATCCAAAGCTAATCAATCATTAAACATGGATGATCACTCAGAACAGAAGAATTCTATGTGTTCCAGGAATCATCCTCTGCAGCATAAAGATATATACTCCATAGTAATTTCCTTGAGACACACCTCAAAAATGAAAAGGTATGTTAAGAATACACAGTGCGCTTTAATCTCAGTCTGGTATGTTATAAAGAAACTAATTCCACAGCGGAAAGTACACCTCTATTTTTATACCTGTATCCCTAACAGCACTGTGTCTGCTGTTTAACTTTTAAATATTTTATGAATATTAAACACTTGCCAGTTAGGATTTTAAACTTGACAGTTGGCATGCATGCTTGCTACAAGGTCAAATTACTAGTTGACTTCTGCAGTTTTAAAACACGGAAGAGTCAGAGCATGCACAATGGCTTTAACCTGTGTATGATGCTCATTTTGAAGTCAGTTGCATGAAACTGTAACACAGATCCAGAGTCTGTGCATGACAGAGGCCTCAAACACCAAGACTGCTGCAACCAGGGGATTGACAACTGATTCAGTGTGAGGTAAACACCTCTGCCCTACCTGAGCCTCTATTGAGGAGGCCAAGATATCATCCTGGCTCTGAGTAGGTTCTTCTACCCTATATCTATAGATAGATATATATATATATATCTATCTATGTATAGACAGATCTATCGATACCCTATTTCTATAGATGTACAGTGGATAGCATTCTGACTGGTTGCATCACTGCCTAGTATGGAGGTTCCAATGTGCAAAATTGAAAGAGGCTGCAGAGGGTTGTGGACTTAGCCAGTCCCATCATGGGCACAACCCTCCCCACCATCAAGGATATCTTCAGGAGGCGGTGCCTCAAGAAGGCAGCATCCATCATTAAGGACCCTCACCATAAGTGCAGCAAGAAGTTCAATGATCTCACAAGTCGCTAAGGTCAGTGAATGCATCTTCAAATATCAGATCCCATCAACTGCACCACAGCCTCAGACACCACTCACCAATATGCACCAAGGATCTAAATTTATCATTCAAATGCTCCATTTCATCCTTACACACTCAATGCTACTGATACTCTCATACATCTCACTCTCTACTCATGATGTCAGCTATCAACCAGGACAGCCATATTATGCAAACAGATAGCACCACACTGATGAACAAACTTGCTTCTAACAGTGGGTTGCACATCTAGAGACAGCAGGAGCTAACCAGTGGAATGCTGGGATGCCTGCCCCAGCTCCCGTGGAGGAGATGGCGCTCAAAATGTGCGCGGCTGCAGGGCTAGAACCAAAAGTATTGGCATCCTCACATCCATTGTTCTTTCCCACATCTCACTTTCTCTTAATCCACACACTCCTTTGATTTACGAGTTGCAGTGGGTGTGTGTCCTCTTGCTTTTACCCCCTTACCCTAGTCTAACTCTTCCTTGTTCCTTTCTCCTTTCTGAGATGCAAGAATTACAACTTGGTCAGACAGTGGAGGAACAAGGACGGTGATTATGAAGACACAGAGCCCCACTGGTTATCAGTATCCAAGCTGATGACAGTCTGTGTAATTTTGAGGACAGCATTGAGGAAGGATCTTCCACTGGTGAGACTTCTGACCTTGGCTTGCAGCCAGGGCTTGGGGCACAGGCAGATGATAAGCCAGCTAGCCGGAGGGCAATGCTCTTCTGCAGAGGATCCAGATGACAAATTTAATGGGATTTCTTTCTGGGAACACAAAAGGTTGGTGCATTGGGGATGCACTCCAAAGCTGGAGCCACACAGTGGCTGAGTGCTGCAGTGGAAGCTCAGAAGGCTGGTCTTCAATATCAAGGGAAATGGAAGAGGGCAGCTCCAACTAAGCACTTTGGAGAGAGCATGGTGCTCATCCTTCCTGTGTAGAAATGATGGTCAATATTGCTCACGTTTGGGGAACCAACCACATTGCAGCACCTGATGGCTGACATCACAATGTCCACCAGTGGCCAAGAGCTGCAGGCAAACCCCAGTCTGATGGCCTTATGGGTGTGGAGTACAGTGCGGCAATGAGGCTTACCAGGTATTGAAACTATGCAACAAATCATCCTTCAAGAAGTTACTTGGATCAGTAAGATCCTGCCTTGGGAGAGTGGCAGTGACTCCATAGTACCAATGCCCTCTCTCAGGCTACTATGCCACCCCACCAGTGCCTTGCTGCTGTGAGTCAGCCTGAGCTGCTGCCATGATGACACAGTCTGACCCCAGAGCTGCTCACTCAAACCACTTGCTGCCTCCTCCACTGAAAGCCTGTTGTCAAGCATCAACCACCAGTTTGCAGCATGGAAAATCACTGGCACAGTCAAAGGTGTGTGCCAGTCAGGACTAGCTACTTACAAAGGTGATTTTATGGCTTTTGAAAGAAGTGTACAATGATTTAGCATATCTGGAATATTTTCTTGTAATGGATTTTATTCTTGTGTTGTTACTAAGCAGACAATTAGATAGTCAAAAGGATTGATGGTGAATTAGGAATGGGGATTACTTCTGGAGTTGTATTTGGATGATTTCTTCCTGAATAGACCAGACTCTTCCCTTTCCTGTTTTCCCAGTGTCTGGGAGGAACAAGTTTGTGGAAAAATTTAGAAAACAGCAAGGTTTCCTTCACCACGTCACACCAATCCTTTTTTCCCCATCAAGAAGCAACTACAGAAAACAGGAAACACTGTACAACAGCTGAGAGAAATCAGCCAAGCTGGCTTACCCAAGGTCACTTTTCTTATCCGAAAGTTGCACTGGTGGGAAGTCCTGCTACTGAACATGTGAGGTTGAGAAACAGTCTTAGATGAAGCACCAGTTGAAAATGGCAGTGCTGATATGAAGGCAGCAAATTATGTTGTTTGATCTTATGCTCTATCTTCTCTGCACACTGTCCATGTCTTAACAATCTCATCAGTATAGCTTTTGATGCAATTATGTGTCAAATGTGTGTAACTGCCATGGATGCGGTTTTGTGGCTTTAAGAATCACCCAAATTATTGTAATAGCTTTTGATTATCTCCTTAACCTTCAATATTTCCTTTTAAAATTCTCATCCATATCATCTGCAGCAATTCTAATTACATGGTTTGGACACTGTGGTATTGATGGTACATTGGTGCTTGTTCAAGGGGGCAGTCACCCAGGCACTTGCAACATGGAGCCAACTGGATTTTAGAATGACAATTTACCACTTGGTCCGGGAATTGAAGGGTATTGACCAGGTTAGGAAGAGATAATAAGACTATAAAATGCTATTTCACCACTGAACCAATTTTTTTTTGTATTCATTTGTCAGTTGGATACATTATTCTTTTATGTAGCTGTAGTGACTCACCGTCCAAGCAAGTGAACCGGCTTGGTGGTCGGGTCGCGCGTCGTCGGAGCAGCGAGGCCCAAGATGGCATTGGGCCTTCATCTTCCCCGAGTGATGGGGAGAACCCGCGCACGGGAGAAGTTTGATGACATAGCGCATACATCACTTCCGTTTTCGGTGGGTGGGAACCGTTCCTCTTAAAAGGCCCGCGCAAGGCGGGAAAATAAATCAGTTTTTTGTTCTGCAGCCCACCGACTAGTGTCTTGCTTTCACATCGCAGCCGCTACATTGGTGACCCCGACGGTCCAAACGGATTTTGGACCCGTACAATGGATGACAACGCAGCAGCCAATGCAGTGGCACTCAAGCTGCCCACCTTTTGGACGCTTCAGCCCAGCGTCTGGTTCAACCAGGCTGAAGCACAATTCCAACTATGGCAGATCACCTCCGACTCCACAAAGTACTACCATGTGGTCAGCTCTCTGAACCAGGAGACAGCCGCCCAGGTCAGAGACTTCATCCAGTCTCCTCCGGAGGAGGATAAGTACCCAGCTTTCAAAGATCTTCTTATTCAGACCTTCGGCCTCTTCCATCGCGAGCGCACCGCCTGCCTGCTTCATCTCGACGGCCTGGGGGACAGATCCCCATCGGCCCTAATGAACGAGATGTTGGCCTTGGCTGATGGACACAAGACTTGCCTAATGTTCAAAAAAGCCTTCCTCAAACAACTACCTGATGACATTCACCTGCTGTTGGCTGATGCCGATTTCAGCAACCCACATGAGGTAGCTGCCTGGGCAGATGTCCTGTGGAAGGCCAAATGCGAGAGCAGGTCGTCTGTCGGCCAAATCGCCAGGCCGTGAGCCCAAAGCCTACGTAAACCAGTCCCAGCAACCACACCCCAGAAACACAGACAACGACTAGCGACCAGCTGTATCTCTACCATCAGAGGTGGGGCGCAAAGGCCCGTCGATGCCTCCCACCCTGCAAGTTTCAGGGAAACGCCAGGGCCAGCTGCCGCTGATGGCTACGGCGGCTGGCTGCCAACGCAGCCTCCTATTCGTTCGGGACAAGCAGTCCAGGCGTTATTTCCTTGTCGATACTGGAGCAGAGGTCAGTATTTTGCCCCCGACTGGCCGTGACACTCGTAACAGGCAACAAGGTCCTGTACTCAATGCCGCAAACGGCACAATGATACGGACTTTCGGTACCCGTACAGTTCAATTACAATTCAGCAACAGCCGTTTTATCTGGAACTTTACCCTTGCCACCGTTGCTCCGCCACTCCTGGGAGCCAATTTCCTTTGGGCCCACAGCCTGTTAGTCGACCTGTGAGGGAAGCGGCTAGTGCACTCCAGAACTTTACAAACCTACCCTCTAGGAGAAGCCAGACTACCAGCTTCGCGCCTGGACTCCGTTTCCCTGTCTGGCAACGAGTTCACCAAGCTCCTAGCTGACTTCCCATTGGTCTTGGACCTCAGTTTACAAATTCGATGCCCAAACACAGGGTGCAGCACCACATCATTACCACAGGGCCACCCCTTCATGCCCGAGCATGACGACGACCTCCAGACAAGCTCTACCTGGCAAAGGAAGAGTTCCACCGCATGGAGGAGCTGGGGATCATTCGCAGGTCAGACAGCCCCTGGGCCTCCCCCCTGCACATGGTCCCCAAAGCCACCGGTGGGTGGAGGCCCTGCGGCGACTACCACAGGCTGAATGACGCCACCACCCCAGACCGCTACCCCATCCCTCACATCCAGGACTTCGCGGTGAACCTACACGGGGCCCACATCTTCTCCAAGGTGGACCTCGTCCGGAGATACCACCAAATCCTGGTCCACCCTGACGACGCCCCCAAAACTGCACTTATCACTCCACTCGGCCTCTTCGAATTCTTTTGAATGCTGTTTGGCCTTAAGAACGCCGCACAGACTTTCCAGCAGCTGATGGATGCGGTAGGCCGAGACCTGGACTTCGTGTTCATTTACTTAGATGACATTCTAATCGCCAGCCGTGACCGCCAAGAACACCTTTCCCACCTCCGCCAACTGTACTCCTGTCTCCGTGATTTCGGCCTCACGATCAACCCCGCCAAGTGCCAATTCGGGCTTGAGTCTTTCGATTTCCTCGGCCACAGAATCACCAGCGAAGGAGAAAAACCCCTACCCGCCGAGGTAGACGCTATCCGCTATTTTGCCCGTCCCAACACGGTCAAAGGCTTGCAGGAATTCCTGGGGATGGTCAACTTTTACCATCGGTTCATCCCTGTAGCAGCCCGTATCCTGCGCCCTTTGTTCTCGCTGATGTCTGGCAAGGGCATCGCCTGGAATGACGAGGCTGCGGCTGCCTTTGTTAAGGCCAAGGACGCCCTGGCAAACACCGTGATGCTGGTACACCCTAGGACAGACGTCCCAACTGCCCTCACGGTGGACACATCCAACACTGCGTTTGGTGGAGTACTGGAACAATTAATCGAAGGCCATTGGCAACCCTTGGCATTTTTCAGCAGGCACCTTAGACCACCCGAACTGAAATACAGCGCTTTTGATCGGGAACTTCTAGCGCTGTACCTGGCGGTCCGGCATTTCCGGTACTTCTTAAGAAGGCAGGCCTTTCACTGCTTTCACTGACCATAAGCCTTTGTCCTTTGCCTTCTCCAAGGTCTCCGATCCCAGGTCAGCTCGTCAGCAGCGACATTTGTCCTACATTTTCGAATTCACAACGGATATCCAACACGTCTCCGGAAAGGACAATGTCATTGCTGACACGCTTTCTAGACCCACCATCCACAGCCTGTCCCTGGGTGTCGACTACACGGCCCTGGCTGACGCTCAGCAAGCGGACGACGAGCTGCCCAGCTACAGAACCGCAATCTCGGGCCTGCAGCTCCAAGATTTCTTGGTCAGTCCAGGTCAGCAGACCCTCCTTTGCGACATCGCAACAGGTCAACCCCTGGCGGAAACGCATTTTCGACTCGGTACACGGGTTGGCACACCCGTCCATCAGATCAACTGTTCGACTGGTCGCCAGCAAGTTCGTCTAGCATGGCCTGCGCAAACAGGTCAGTAAGTGGGCCAGGACTTGTCCGCACTGCCAGACATCAAAAATCCAATGACACACCAAGGTCCCGCCACAGCAGTTCAAGCCTACCCTTAGAAGGTTCGACCACATCCACGTTGACCTTGTTGGTCCTCTGCCAGTTTCAAGAAGAGCCCGGTACCTCCTTACCATTGTGGACCAGTTCACGAGGTGGCCAGAGGCAACCCCTCTGTCCGACATCACAACTGATTCCTGTGCCCGGGCGCTGCTCACAACTTGGATCTCACGTTTTGGTGTTCTAGCCTGCACCACTTCAGGCAGGGGCACCCAGTTTACCTCCAGTCTCTGGTCTGCATTAGCGAACATGCTAGGGACGCAGCTGCACACCACCACGGCCTACCACCCTCAATCAAACGAGTTGGTGGAACGTTTCCACCGCCATCTAAAATCAGCCCTGATGGCCCACCTGAAGGATCCTAACTGGGTCAGCAAACTGCCTTGGGTCCTGCTCGGCATACGCACTGCCCCCAAGGAAGATCTCCACGTTTCGTCAGCTGAACTTGTGTACGAGGTGCCCCTGGTCATCCCAGGGGATTTCACACCTGCACTTCAGGGCCAAGAGGAACAACCCACGACAGTCCTGGAAAGACTGCGCGAGAGGCTCAGCAGCTTGGCACCAATTCCCACTTTGCGGCATGGTTGAGCCCCATCCTGTGAGCCCAAGGAAGTACGAGATTGTAAGTTCGTTTTCGTATGCAGGGGCACACCCCGGGCACCGTTGCAACAACCATACGAGGGGTCTTTCCGGGTCATCAGGAGTAATAGTTCCACCTTTATTTTGGACATTGGAGGCAAGGAAGAGGTCTTCATGACGGACCGCCTCAAACCGGCCCATTTAGATCTACAACAACCGGTCGAGGTCCCAACACTGCGACGCAGAGGCTGACCTCCTAAGCAACAGCTAGCACAGCCTGTGAACCTTGGGGACCATATCACTGGTTCTGGGGGGGGTGGTTGTGTAGTGACTTACCATCCGAGCAAGCGAACTGGCTCGGCGGTCGGGTCGCGCATCGAAGCGGCGAGGCCCAAGATGGCGTTGGACCTTCATCTTCCCCAAGCGATGGGGAGAACCCACACACGGGAAAAGTTTGATGACGTAGCACATACGTCATTTCCGTTTTCGGTGGGCGGGAACCGTTCCTCTTAAAAGGCCGGCGCAAGGCGGGAAAATAAATCAGTTTTTTGTTCTGCAGCCCACCGACGAGTGTCTTGCTTTCACATCGCGGTAGCAGCCGCTACATAGGTATAAAATTATTGCCAAGTATACAAAAGGCTAACTTGATAGGGACTTTCTAAATTTTTTTTTTTAAAAAATCATAGAACTATATCTTTCAATACAGTTTTTGCATGAAATTTCCCCTGAATCACTATTTGAGATGTAATGGAAATTTTCAAATCTAGGCATGCACCTAAACACAATTTGAGTTATTTCTTCCATTTAACCCATCTTCCATTAATAATTGTCTCACCAGGAGTCTTACCCAACTCTTTTTATGAATAAAGCAACCAATAAACATACATTTCCCTTTCATGACCTCAAAAACTTTACAGATTATGATGTACTTATTTTATATACTTATTTTTTGGGAAGCGGGAACTGCTATTAAGGCGAGAATTTACATTCCATCCCTAACTGCCCTTAGGTGGTGGTGATGGGCCACTTTCTTCACCTGCTGCAGTCCTGCTGGTGATAACATTGGTGAGGAGGGAGTTCAAGGAGTTAGATCCAGCAACGATGAAGGATCAGCAATATATTTCCAAGCCAAGGTGTTGCGCAAACTTGGAGAGAGAACCTGAAGGTGGGCAGGTTGCATTACACCAAAGACTTTGGTGGTAGCGGTCATAGGTTTGGGAGATAGGGTCAAGGAACCGCAGTGCATTTTGCAGGTGATCACACTGTCTCCATTGTGCATTGGTGGTGCAGTATGTTCACTGTGGATCGGGTACCAATAAAGCAGTCTGATTTGTCCTGGCTGGTGTTAAAGTTCCTGCATCGGAGCTACATTCATCCAGGCAAATGGAGAGTATACCATCATACTCCTGACTTTTGCCTTGTAGATGGTGGAAAGGCTTTGGGGTGTTAGGTAGTGACTCATTTGCCACTGCATACCACACCTCCAACTTGCTCTTATAAGCACACCAGGAATGTGGCTGATCCCGTTGACCTTCTGGCCAATGGTGACCCCAGTGATTGCAAAGCCATTGTACGTCAAGGGGAGGTAGTTGGATTATCTCTTGTTGGAGTAGGTGGATTATCTCTTGTTGGAGTAATCTGTTATTATAAAATAAAACAGTCAACTTGTGCAAGCTCAGGGAAATAGCAATGTATATGCTATTGTTTGTTGAGGAATAAGTATTGACCAGGACACTATCGAGAACTCACTGATCCCTCTTCAAAAGAGTGCCCTGGGATCCACCTAAAAGTGGTGTCAGGGCCTTGCTTTATTGTCTTGCCCAGAAGGACATCTGGAACACTATAGAACATGCTCAGTATTGTCAGCCTGGCTGGACTTCTATACTCTGGTGATTTATTGGAGCCCACAACTCTATGACTCAGAGGTCAATATGTTACTACCTGAGGCTTGGCTAACAAACATTAATCTTCAAATCAGATAAACGTGAAAAATCAATGCTTGCCGCTCTACCCACACTTACCAGTTACTTAGTTAAATCTGTTGCAGAGGTTCTGATGTGTTGAGAAACAGATGGCTTGCTGCCAATTATTTTAGTTAATTGCATCCAAAGTAATGGTTGCAGCAAGTCCAATAATTCAATCCTCAGATGACTGGCCTCTCAAGTTTGTTTTTTTTTAAAAAGTAAAGGACTACCCCTGTCTAGATGCTTCACTCATGCCTTGTCTCTCTCATGATGTTTAGGAAGCAGCTGTACTACATTGTACCTAATCCACATTTAACCCTCTTCTCTATCCTCTTGGTACTGTTAATTACTGACTTCTGAACTCATTGACTCATACTTGGGTGAAGTTCCAGAGGCATGACAGTGTTATAGCCCTCAAGTATCCATTATGGATCACACTGCATAGCTGATGATAATTTACTGAGCCCAACAATGTCTGAAACTAGAATCAGTATTAATGATATTCCATCATTAAGGATTATGGTCAGCACAAATAATCTTTTCTTGCCAGGAGGCACTGAATCAATTGGATGTAATTGGATGTGTTGAAATTCAACCAAGTTAGTGATGCCTTGCCATTGCTCTGCAGAATCCTTATCCATTTGCCTCAGATGGATAAGGATTCAATATATATTGCATATTATAATATATATATGAGAGAGAACTCTATTCAATATATATCAAAATGTTTGATACATTATGTAACAAATGCAGAATATATTCCTCAATGAGCCAAGATAGTAGATTTTAGGCTGCTGTGAAGATTGGTACAGGGTGTCTTTATTCCGGCACAAGTGTAGTTTTCTGATTGCACACAAATTCTCCTGGTTCAGCTCATTCCATTCTGGTTTGTGGTGTCTAGGAAATTCATTTAAATTAAGGTGGGGTAGGGAGAGGTGACTGATGTGAATTTGGCAGAAATACCACCAAGAAAAAGAGAAGCAGACAGATCCAAAACATGCAACCGAGGTATAAATAACTGAGTCATGCTTCAGGGCTATGAGTGGAGTGATTAAAGTCGAGGTCAATGTACACAGAGGCAGTATGCGACAGGCAGTGGGTGTTCAGAACTCACGGAAAGTTTGGAGCTAAGATAAAAGCAGCAAAGTTGTGAAAAAAATCACGGTTACGTACGGTGGGAAATGATCCAGGAAACTGCTGAAATAGCCAGGTCTAGAGGTCAAAAAAGTATGGGGGCAGGTTTCAGCAGTAATTCAGCTGAGACAGAGGGTGGAAATAGGTAGATTTTCTGATGCTGCAGCTATATAGTTGGAAGTGTATTTCAGGATAAAATATAACAAACTGTTTGGTTCAGTCATGCACGGTTTCCAGAAATACTGATGGAATTGATGACTAAGGAAAAGAGCTGATCGCCTTTCATTAACTTTACTTATTGCATTGCACCCAAATTATCCCTGGCATTTCTGCATTTCCTTACTTTCCCATTTATATTGAAGTCACATACATGAGAATCTGATAGTCTACTTTGCAGTTATGCAGATTAAATAATTGGGCTCAATATCCCTCAGAAATTTAGCAAAACCCAGGGGAAAAAAAAAAGAGAACAATTACAGCCGTTTCTGGGTGAAATTCAATTGTTCACTCCTGATTGTGAATCGCATTTGATGATATGATTTACATGCCAGCTAATTTCCCACCTAGTGTTCTCTGTAGTCAGGGAAATTAGGTCATAATGTTGCGACATTTAACTGTTGTAGTCCCAGCACATTTCTGAGGACCAGGGTCAGGGTAGTCCATTAATGCTTTCTGAATAAACTTAACAGCACGCCTTAGGCCCTGTCTTCCAGTGTGCCAACCACTACACTATCCAGAGCTTCCTGGCAAGACCCCTAAAGTGAACATACAAAGTAGACACCCACTCCACTCCAACAAGTTCCAGGTACACACCATTCTCCCCAGGGTCCTGATCTCTGGGTAACTGCACTCCTCTCCAACAATGCCGCAAGCTCAGGACCTAGGCCCTGATCCCCAAACCCCTCAGGAGCCCCAGTTTGCAGGCAGCTGCTCAAGCCTCAAACATTGGGCACACCCTACCTCAATCTCTGGACTCCACTTTAATCCAGAGGCCCTGATCTCCATGCACCCTGCTCCCACCATAAACCCCTGATTAGGCCCCCAACCATTAACTCTTTCTCTTCCCCAATACCCAGACATGAATCCTGCCAAAACTCACTGCATTTATATTTGTACACCACAGGGCGCATGGCAAATAGTAGCACCTGACCCCTTAAGCCTCAAGTTTCAGGATTTTGTTTGTTGGGCTTACAACTGAAGTAGCCATGGGCAGACTTGCAATGGCTCTTCATCCTGCCAATAAAGATGTAGATGCATCTCTTGGCTTTTCTTTAAGGAGCGATTTGCAGCAAAACTCCAAATATAAACGGTTCCCAAATATAACTTGAAAAAATTATAAAACAAATGTAAAGCACTTTTGAAAACATCGTTGATGCCGTAATCATTGTAACATTCAAAAAGAAAACTTGTTTCCTTTGAAGGCTCTATCAAATACAATTGTTCGTTAACATTCATTTAAAATGGATATTATGCAGAAGGTGCAATCCCATACAAAAGGCACAGAATAGTATCTGGCATTCACGGAAATCTTTAAATAAATTTGTTAGGTATTCTACTGCCATCCTGGCTGCTACGTATCTCCACCTTCCATAAACTCAAGTGCATTCAAACTTTCCAACTTTATCACCTCAATCCCAGTCATCCATCACTCTTGTGCTTGCCAACCTAAATTGGACAGGAGTCCACTAATAATTTAATTTCAAAAATGTCACCCATATAGGGTTCAAACCAACCCTAAAGCTATCTGCTTCTTTATTTCCATCCCCTTCTTTAATGCTTCTCATCAAATTTCTCATTGCCTAAGGTTTTGTTTATCCATCGTAGTATCTCCTAAAACTTAGTGCAAGATGGTCTGATAATGTATGTTTTCCTATGTGAAATGTTCTGTATAAATATGAGTTGTGGATTGCCCTTGGACTGGGAAAATTAACTATTTCTTGATTTGGTCCTAATTAACGTGGTAAGCAGCAAGAAACATAGCTTCATCATCCCCTTCCTTTCCCTATCTCATGACCGAAAGGACCATCATTGTTCAAAATCTATGCTCACTTACAAAGACAGCCAGCTGAGTGGGCTGCTGCAACCTGTCACATGCTAAGAGGAGCTTGCTTCTTTTCTCCTGAAGCTGATCAGTGGAAACACCAAGGAAAAGGAAATATTATAGGATGGGCATTCTCAGAGCATTTCCTACTCTACTGCCATAGCTTCAGAGGACATTCAGTGGAATCATAGTTTACACATGAAATGGCTGATATCAACGTTGGTATGGTATATGTCTCAGCAGTGAGAACTTGTACCTTTGGTACTAACCAATTCCCCATTAAAGACAACAGTCAGCAGGTATTGGAAAACTTCTTTCATTTGTATACACAGACCTTAATGATTTAGTCTACATCTCACAAGCTTGCCTGAACCCATCGCTTTAATCTGACTCATTAGATCCTGATTTACCTAGTTTTCCAAATGCCACACTGTGGGTCGACATGAATATGGTCATGGACTAATGATCAAACATTTGGAGTCATGAAACTAAAAATCTGCTCTCTCTTGCTCTGCAGCTCACAGATGACAATAGATGACAATGCTCTTTAAGTATGTCTGTCTATGAATAGAATATACATCAGGCTGAAAGAACTTATGGAAAGCACAGCCCTGGTGCTGCGGCCAATATAACCGACTCACACTGTGGCGTTGGTGAGCATGTGGCTAGTATCACAAGTGGTTCAATTTTCCAAAAACCATATCCGGCATGTCTTATGACTCAAATTCACAATAAACCCTCATGATCTAATGAATGCAGCTAAATAATTTAGTATTGCCTTGTGAAATACACATGTCCCTCATTATTTGTGCATCACCAGTAAACCCAGTTTTAAATTGCAGATGATCAAACTCAAGTAGCTCAGTGCTTACATTAAGAGTACAATCATCTTCCAGACCATCCATTCTAACATCAGGCAACAGTGTGCAGTGTATTTAACACTTTAAACTTTATACTTGAAAAAAAATCAATGTGGGTTGAATGACCAAGAAGTTTAATTATTCCAGATGCGCTAATCTTTGAATATTCTTAGTTAATATATTTGGCTTCAAAACGTTGAAGATTTTATTCAGAGTAACGACAGGAAGGATACTGTGGTTCAGCTCACAACATGGAAACTAACAATATCTGTGATCAGTTTCCATTATTGCAACATGTGTACTTTAATTCCTAGCTAAGATAAATTATTGACTTGGCATAGCTAACATCTCTAATTTAAATTAAAACTGTTAGATTTTGCGTCAGAAGCGACCATGGTACAGAATGCCTTTAATTCGATTTGAACTTCACTGCAGTTCAAGATATTGTGAGGCTGTGTGCCTGGTAAGTAAACTGGACTTTTCTCATCAAGAAATGTGCAAAATACGTGCCATTAACAGATATTAGCTATGAAAAGATAGCTCCACGAGAGAGCCATACTAAGCATTTTTACCTTATTTTATGCTTTTAAAATACAAGTACTGCTTACAAATGTTTTAGCTCTGGAGGGCTTTTCTGTTTCTTTAATTTATCAGTGCAGTGCATTAATCTTTCACTATGAAAATATGTAGTTTGTTAATTACATTAAATAGTCAAAAATGAACTGTCGTCTCCTTAGGTGTAATGGAAAATTCACCACAAACCAGAGTACAATTGATAAACAGGAAATGAGTTTACAGTGTGATGGTATATAGTAGCCAGTTCAAAGCAACTAGGCCTTTTGGAGACATGAAGCGAAGGACATTCTGGTGTGCACATTTTACTATAGTACTTTACACTTTTGGGAAGGTTGTTATGCAGATATTGCTAGGCCCTTTAAGTATCCTTCCATTATAGACTAGGCACCTGAGCTTCCAACAGTCACAGGTACACAGGTAAGGTGAATTTGTATATATTGTCTAGATTCGCTAATGCTTATTCTAATCATAGATTCTAAATTCTAGAAAATCAAAGTTCTGAGCAATTGAAGTGGATGTAATACAAATATAGAATGGCACTTGATTAATTTTCATTTTTTGAAATTTAGTTTATGGATTACTATATCATATACTTTCATTGATTAAAATTTCCTATGTTCATTAGAAAACCAACAAAGATCCTTCGTTTTACAAAATTATTCTAGGAAGTTTTAAAAATATCTTTGGCAACTGGGTTATGAAAACATCTTGGAGCAGAGCATATTAAATACAGATATCTACTTAACTTAGAATGCAAGCCAAAAAGAACTTAATGTGGATCAGAGTTGTCAGGCACTGTTGAACTGATGTCAAGGCCGTCTTCGACAGCTGACATATGAGAATAAACACTTGTTCTCAAGATTGAGCCATCTCGTACAAACTGCTCTATTTATACATCAAAAATATCTCGTAAGATTTCCTAACACACTCAGTTTGAACTTGATTGTTAATTATAACGTTAATAAAACTCAGATTTATACTATTTTCAATAAGTACGTTGGACATTTTTGACATTATGAAAGATGAATTAAAGTAATTAGCACATTTTCTTTTAGCCAGAATGATGATTTTAATGAAACTTAGGCTCCAAATATAATATGCCTTGTCAAATTGTCAAACTTTGGAACATCTGATAATTGTGCTGTGGATATTTCAGAATCAGAAGAACCCTGGAGATCATTACAGAGGTGTTTTATTTTAAACATCGTTAACTACTCAGTTTTTCTTTCTATATGCTGGGAACGTTGTCATTTATCGTCTGTCCTTGTTTGCCCTTAGACCAATTCCATAACAACCATAAAATACTTTGTTTTCAGGAACTTTCTTATTCATTCTAAATACCCAATATCCACTTACCAGACCCCTGTCTATTACATTATGGTTAGTGCATAATGAGTTAGTGCATAACAAGTTTAAGAATGGTCAGATTTTTTTCAGACCGACTGGGAATGATATTAGTTATGAACTGGGAGCTGCAATAAACATTGCTGCTTTCATTACCTCAGTACTGTGAGGAACATTATATTTTTGTGATTTAAAGTAAACCCACATACATTAATTAAAATATCAAGGTAAAATGTCAGTAAGTTCTTTATCTCTATACAACAATGAGGGTATTAGCAGTAATTAAGAACAGACTGAAAAAATCCATTTGGTTTAATTTGCTTTAATTATTCACAGCTCAGGTCAAAGCAAGTACCAGCATCGACAGGGTAGCAGCTGTAATGCAAAATGTGTTAAATATATTGTAAAAGGAACTTTCTTCTAACGATGTGGGTACTGGGCAGTCTATGATTTTTTTTTCAGTTTTGAATGATTGCCACTGCTGAGATATATTAACAAAATGATTTCATGTCTGCTAAATAATGTTAAATTTAGTGGGAGTTAAAAATACATTGAATGACTCAGTAGATACAAATATTCAAAATGTGGTGAGACCAATGTTCAAGCCATGTTAACTGACCTGATGCACGGTTTCAACCCAAAACGTCAACAATTCCCACCCCCTCCCCTATCTGCTTGACCCTCTGAGTTCCTCCAGCAAACAGTTTTAGATATACTGCACTGGGGGAATGTGCAACCAAAGAATCACCAGACAGACAGATTCTCAGGATGGTGTAACTATCGTACAAGGGGGGAGCTAAGGTTTGTATTCACTTGAGTTCAGAAGAATAAGAGATCTCATTGAAATGCACAAAATTCTGAGAGCCTCTAAACAGGGATCACCATCTCAGGCTGCAGGGCAAGGCATTTAAGACAGAGATAAGGAAAAATGTCTTCACTCAGAGGCATGATGAATCTGTGGAATTCTCTGGCACAGAAGACGGTGGTGGCTAAGTCACTGAGTATATTTAAGAAGGAGATTGATATTTATCTAGATACAAAGGTGAAGGGGGGGGGGGGTGAAGAAAGGGTAGGGGTATGATATTGAGATAAAGGATCATCCCTGATTGTGTTGAATGACAGCACAGGCTCAAAAGGCCATCTGGCCTGCAACTGCTCCTACTTTACGCTTCTGTGTCCCTGGGTTCGCTGTTTGCCAGGAATCAGTTTGGTAAACCTTCTTTGCACTCTTTCTAATGCAAATATATCCATTCTTAGGTAAGGAGACCAAAAACCACACAATACTCCAGGTCTGGTCTTACCAAGGCTCTACAGAATTGTAGTTAGCACAGCTTGAAAACTGCCACCTCCAAGTCAGAATATTCAATGCAGTGACAGAGTTTGTAGCCCCACTTGATATCTCCAATTTTACTGCACAACAGTCTATAAAAGCTGAGTTTAAGGTGCCTTTTTTTGAATATGACATTAATCAGAGGTCCAGTCTGCACATCCAGATGGATGTTAAAGATTCCAAGCTCTACTTCTGATGTCCTGACAAAAAATTAGCCCTCAACAAGCATCACTAAGGAAGTTCAGCTCGGTACTTAGATCAGTGCCAGTTGAAGAACCTTGTCGAGCATAAAGTGACTGCTAAAATTCCTAATGTTGCAACAACAACAACTTGTATTTCCTTAGTTCCTTTAACGCTAAGTATTCCAAGGCACTCCCCATGGTTTTGATTATGTTCTAGAGTGACTACTTTTTAAAAATATCTTATTGTCAAGTGATTTGGGACACTGAGGTGGTGAAAAATGCTTCCATGTTTTGTGGGAAAAGGTTTTTAAGCAGGCTTGGAGTTTTGCTTACACATTGTAAATGCTTTGGTTCTCCTGTTCCATCAATAAACAAATTAGATCGTCTTAATGTGTTTCCAAGAACATAATAAATCGAACAGGAATTGAATATTCAGCCACCAATGCCTGCTGTTGTTTGAGGGCAGCAGAATAGTGCAGCGGTTAGTGCTGCTGTCTCCAGGGACACAGGTGTGATCCTGACCTGGGGTGCTGTCTATGTGGAGTTTGCACATTCTCCCCATGATCACGTGGGTTTTTGCCGGGTGTTCCAGTTTTCTCCCACGTCCATAATTGACTGTAAAACTACTTCTAGTGTAATTAAGAAAGAAAAGAATCAACAGGGGAGTTGATGTGTATGTGGGAGAGAAGTTGTTGCATGACTACAGGGATACAAGAGAAAAGGGAATGGGACTGATAGCATTTGCTTTGCGAGATGCCATGTGGACTTGATGGGCAGAAGAGGCTCCTTGTGTTATAAGTAGTAATTATTTGCCATGCCATTCAATAAGATCATGGTGAATCGGTTACCGCAGCACTACTTCCTTCCATTAACTTCATAACCCTTGATTCACTCAATCCTTAAAAATCTTTCTTGAACCTCTCAGGCTTCTCGGATGGAGAATTCCAAAGATTCACTGCCCCCCAGACTTAAATTTCTTCTCAGTTCAATTCTGAAAAGCAGATCCGTTACTTTAAGGCCATGACCCTTGACTCTAGACATCCGAGCCAGGGAAACATCACCCCTGCATCAACTCTGTCAAGCCCAATAAGAATTTTGTTTGTTTCAATGAGATCCCCTCTCCTTCTTCTAAACTCTAGACAATATAAGCACAGTCTGATTAATCTTTTGTCAAAGGACAAACCACCCCATCCCAGGAATCAATCCAATGAATCTTCATCACATTTCCTCTATTGCAAGTATATCTTTCCTTTGGTAGACAGCCAAGATCTTTACACATTATTCCAGATGTGCTCTCACCAAGGTTTGTAAGAAATTTAAGTACAATATCTTTACTCTTGTCATCTGTACATCCTCTTGCATTAAACGCCTTTATACGTGTCCCCTAAATGTTTGCAATACTTGCATGTTAACTTTCAGTGATTTCTGTACCAGAACACAATAGTTCTTCTTTCTTTCTCTCACCATTCAACAAAAATACTGAATGACTTCATGTTTTTCCACATTATATTCCATCTACAATGCTCTTTTCCTTCATTTAACCTGTCTTTATCCCCTTCAGTCTGTTCTCATCCTTGTCACAACCTACTCTACCACCCAGCTTTGTTTCATCAGCAAACTTGGAAATATTACACTTGATTCTCTCATCCATTTTGTAGCAGTTGGGAACTTAGCACCGATAATTGCAGCACCCCACTGCTCAAGGTTTCCAACCCAAAAGGGATCCAATTTTCCTACTCCATTTCCTGTTTATTAACTATTTCTCAATCCTAGCCAGTGTATTACATGTAATCTCATATGCTCTAATTTTACTTAATAACCTTGTGTGGCACTTTATAGAGGGCTTTCTGCAAGTTCAAATGCTTCACATCCTCTGATTCTTCCTTATCAATTTTGCCAGTTAGCAACTCAAAAAAGCTCTGAAATTTCCACGTAAAATATTTGTAAAGTATTGTAGAGTTTGGTGGTATTGTTTGAGATAATGCACAGGTAAGTCTTATTGTCTGGGTAATTTGCAGTGTTCTCATTTTCAAGTTGTGGAGGAGTTAACCTATTCTAATGAACCCCTTCTGGTCTTGAGGTCGATATCCATCTATGGTAATATCTGTGTGCACATTACAAGCGCACCATTCAAACGTGGTTCCTCTTTCATAAAACCTTGTTGACTCCGCCCAATCCTATTATTATTATTTTCCCAGGTCCGCTTTATCACTTTCTTAATAATTGATTCTAGCATTTTCCTTTTGACTGATGTCAGCCTAATTGGACTGTAGTTCACAATTTTCCCTCTGTCCTTTCTTAAGTAAAGGAGTTTCATTTGATACCTTCCAATCTGTGGGAGCGATTCTAGAAATCATGGAATTATCCTAGAATTCATTATACTTAAATATCTGGTACAGATAATACAAAGCTGAAGCCACTCCTATGTGAAGCTTTCTTATAATGTTCCCTGATGATTGTTATATGACCGGGAAGTGAGCTTTAACAATGTTTTAACATCATCTTCAAAGCAGCCAACTACAGCCAGTGAGTTACCATCAAATTAATTGACAGACTGAGTCCAAAGCATGGGTGAGTTGACATATCTAGTGAAATTGAGTCAAACATAGGGATGCAGAATCTCTACTGAAATGATCTTTATTAGTCTGGTACCACAATTTGCCTCAGTTTCAATGTCTTTTTCAATATCTTCCAATGCATATTAACTTATTTTAGATGTGTTTAATTGATTATTATAATAAAATAAATTCTGGTAAAATAGCCCTTCATGTTTGCCACTAATTTAACTAAAATGGTTTTAATTTAAGAACATTAGTACACACACAAAATCTCATTATAAAATGCTGAATAGATGAAGTTTGATGAGTGCAAGATTGGTTAATAATCACAATAGTTCAGATGCAAATGCCATTTTAGGCCTGAACATTCCAACTCGATTGATTGCCATTAGTTGAAAAGATGTTTGATTTCAATATCAATCATCCATATTTATAATATCAAGACATTTCAAGGTGCTTCTTGGAGCACTATGAAACAAAACTTAATACTGAGCCACATAACAAAATCTATGTCAAAGAGGCAAAATTTAAAGGATCAAAAGTAATCCATAGAGGTTGAATGATTTAGGGCAAGATCTCCATAAATTAAGACCTTTGCTCGAGGGGGACAACTAAACTCTGATGTTCAACAGGCTGAATTAGAGGAATAGAGTTATCTTGGGGAGGTGTTGATTTGAAGGAAAGAAAGGACATTTGAGGGATTTGCACACAAGAATGAGGGTTTTAAAATAGAAAGATTGCTGAACTAAAACCCACTATACATTAGCAAACATGTGACAAGGCTACATGGAACCCCTGTGTTGAGTACCAACATAGGGTTTTTCCAAAAACCTTCTGCCCAAGTTTATTGAAGATAGAACAAGGAAGATCAGCTAGGAGTACGATGTAGTGGATAGGTTACCAGAAGTATGAATAAGGGTTTCAGCATCAGACGAAATGAACCAAGAAAGATTAGGGCTTAGTTTTGGAAGCGGAAATGATTAGACTTTTTGAATACATGGTGTAAGGCTCATTTTGGGATCAAACAGGACACAAGACTTTGAAAAGTCTGGTTCCAGCAAAGGTGGAAGATGAAGTAGGGACTGGGGATATAAATTTGAAGTGGGGAGCAATGACAGTGACATTGGTGTTCCCAGTATTTTATTGGGAGAGACTTCTTATCTGGTAATCAAAATATAAAAAACTGCAGAAGCTGGAAATCTGAAATAAAAACAAGTGCTGGAAACACTCCACAGGTCAGGCAGCATCTGTGGAAAGAGAAACAGTTAACATTTCAGGTCCAGAACCCTTCATCAGAACTGGGGAAGAGAAAAACAAATGGCAAGGAACACGAAGCAAGAGTTTTTCTCTTTCCCAGTTCCAATGAAGGGTTCTGGACCTGAAATGTTAACCGTTTCTGTCTCCACAGATGCTGCCTGACCTTCTGAGTGTTACCAGTATTTTCTGCTTTTACTTCTTATCTACTACTGAATGTTGGATAGGATGTCTGAAACCAGAGATGGCAGATGGATTGAGAGAGCTGTGATGGCATATCATTAGCGTAGATTCGGAAACTGATGTTTATGGATGATATTACTAACACGGTAACCTGGAAAGGGATCAAGGATATATCCTTGAAGAAAAGAAGTCATAACAGCCATAAAAGTTATTCCATGTCACTGCAGACCCATAATGAGCATTTAGTGAAAGAATGTTCTTGTTTTTTCCCCTTTGGTTATTTTGCTCAAAGAACTAATTGATTACCAGATTTGTATCAAATACTGTTACCTCAGTTCATGCTTGCAGTTTTACATTCAGTTAAACAATATTAAGAATTCAATGTTGAGTGTGCAAACTGTGCACATTTGTGGATTATTTTGCATAGATATTGATTGCTTTAAGTAATGAAGATTCACCAGAATTTCTTCATTCGATTGACTCTATGCTTTTTATCAAACTCCTTGAATGTCATGCACAATTCTAGTTTATTTGCAGGTGTTGGCAGATTGCAGTCGAAATTCTGTTAATAATGTTATCACAAGACTTCTGCTGACCTGCCTTTATGAACCACCTGGGCCTTTAGTGCACGCTCTCTTTGCTGAGGTTACACAAGCTCCCTCTCTAGTTTGATTAGCCTTCTTTGTCCATCTGCACATTCTCTTGTTCTGTGTGCATCTTTTTTCTAGTTCACACTCATATTTCTGTGCAGCTCAGATAATTAAAATGTTAGAAATTTATCCACAACCTACATTTCATTAATTCATTTAATAATTTGATTTTTTTTGAGAGTGTATTATTTTTCCTAACGCTTTCCTTAACCTTGTTCCTTCTTATCAGTTGTTAAGTTATCATTTTGTCCTGGTTCTGATAAAGGGCATTGCCTGAACTGTTGACTCTTCACGTCTCTCCACAGGTGCTGTGCCTGAATTGCCAAATGTTCCCGATATTTTATGTTTTTGTACAAGCCTTTGACAATGTAGTATCCTATGGTGATTTCAACATTAGGAATGATCTGCTCATAGACAATTCATATTTTGTGGCAGTTCCTCATGGAACTTCATTGACAATGGAATTGAGATAAAGGAGACGTTACGTATTTCTCATTAGTTACCAAAGATAGCTCAACTTGCTTTCAATCCATTCCATGTTTATGCTATTAACATGCAAAGCTCCATAAGTGTATCAAATTTAATTTGGGTACTGTATCTACTGCCAGTGAATTAAATTGCATTACATGAAACAGTTCCTGCACATTCTAGAACATAGAACAGCTACAGCACAATTCAGGCCCTTTGGCCCACAAAGCTGTGCCGAACATATCCTTACCTTAGAAATTATTAGGATCACCCATAACCCTCTATTTTTCTCAGCTCCATGTACCTATCCAAAAGTCTCTTAAAAGACCCTATCATATCCGCTTCCACCACCGTTGCCGGCAACCCATTCCACACACTCACCACTCTCTGAGTATAAAACAACTTACCCCTGACATCTCTTCTATACCTACTCCCCAGCACCTTAAGCCTACGTCCTCTTGTGGCTACCATTTCAGCCCTAGGGAAAAGCCTCTGACTATCTACCCAATCTAATGCTAACTATTTTCTCATCTTAACCATAGTTCGGGCCCCATTGTTACATCACAGCTAATCTTATGGCACAAATATTGTACTTTGTGATTCAAGAAAAAGTAGCTCAAATATCAATGTTGAGCTTTGCTAAAACAAATAATTCAGCAATTGATATATACAATATACGTTTTTCCAACTGATTCTGTGCTGCTAACATTGAAATCCCAACATCCATTTCAATACCCTCTCAATATATATTCCAACACTCACAACATATACATTTAATTTCTAAACTTGATTATTTGATATCACTTGGTAAAATCATGCCTAACAATTGCAAAACCAAAAACAAATACTTTTGTCAGCCGAGAGCACAGATGTGGCAGACACTGGGCCCATGTGGTTTTTTGACCATAGGCTTTAAAGGATAGAATATAGTGCTGTTTGGACCAATTCCAAATAACCCAACTTAACCTACCAAGCAGTACATGTTTGGGACGAGAGAGAAAAACTGGAGCACCTGGCAGAAACCTATGCAGTCACAGGTAAATGTGCAAGTTCCACACAGACAGCACCCAGGTTGGATTCAAACCTGGTCACTGGAACTCTGTGGCATCTGCATTATCCACTGTGTTGCTGTGCCGTCCTGCTGCATTACGTTGCCCAAAACTGGATGTTGGACTCCAAGTGGGTTCTGTGCAAGGTTCTGTGTAACTAAAACATTACTCTTTTATAAATTCCAGCTTTCTTTAGGTAAAAGTCAACTTGTCTTGTTGTATACTTTTTCCACCTATGCACTAGCTTTGAGTTATCCAGATCCATTTTCTCCACAGCTCCAACTCTCATTAGCAAAAACAAAATCTAATGTCAGCTTTCACAGATCTAAAAGTGGATGATCCCACATTGCCTCGTACTTGACTCCATCATAGTTTCATTGGTTCCATAGTTGTAACTTCCTCTCCCTAGCTGCACAATTTACTGTACTTCCCAACACAGCATCATCTACAGATGGGAATAAATGACTCTCTATTCTTACATCTAAGTTATTGATATCCCTGGTGAAAAACTGTGGCACCAATAGTTCTCCAGAGAAAACCACCTGTCATATTCTGCCAGTGTGGAAAAAAAACTTTATCCTTACTCGTACTTTAAAACAATCAGGTCCACAAGGTTACTATGAATTTCAAACAAAGCACAAAACGTTCTGCTGATAACGTCTCTGTAGGATTGGTGACTCGCCCAATCCACCTACATTTACAGCAGACTGGTAAATTAATTACTGGTGGCTGGGCAGAATTTTTGACAAGGGAATTGCAAATGACAAAAAAAACTCTTTATTCTGTGGTGAGATACTTGACTTGAGGTTGAAGGATTATTCCTCCATGCTACAGGCTGAACCCAGTGTAAACACATCACCATTCAAAGGGTCAATCTGCTTCCAATCCCTTCTGACACAACTTCTGACAACTGACCACGCCGCCCTTCCCCAACTGCAGCCCTCATCTCAATCATCCACCTGGCTGATTGCAGTGCTTTCCTGGCTAAGAGTTCTTATTTTTAACAAAAATTCCACCAGTCATTAACAATTGTGACTGCATCTTCCCCATTGATCTAAGACTAAGTTTTGCATTGCCCCTCCACATCTAGCCTGAGCAGCAGAACTTCAGCTTCCTTCCCCTATCCCATATTGACATTGTATCACCCATTTGATGTAATTTTTATTGTTATAGAGTCATAATTTTGAATTATATTCCAGGTGATTTAACAATTTCCACAGTTAAAATAGAATACACTTCAATAGGGTTTCAGGTGACAAGGCAGTTTTAAAAGAATTACATATACATGTTAGGGTACATTCCAAGGGGGCAAAAACTAAAATCTTTCCAGGATCTGGTCTCTGTTCACATGAGGCTTCAACATAATAGCTTCTGACTTAATAGGCTTGACTATTTGGAGCCTATTTTCAGATCGTACTGTGAATATTATAGCTCTGAGGATAGTCACAAACCACAAGGGGTGGAATGGATGGGGTTAGCTATACATCTACCTCTCTCACTCTCTGTCATACAGATTCATAGGTACATTTCACAAAGCCTTGGTGTTCTCACAGGCAACAGGAGTATCATGCTTTTGGTCAATTCTGGAGTATTGTGGAGAACAAACTATTTCTTACTGGACAGCCACCCAGTACCCTTAATCTAGGTATGGTGAGCTACCCTTCCCTCAGACGTTGCTATGCCTCTTCAGAATCAAATGCTTTCCTAGTTCTGCGCTGGTGATTTCTGCATACTTTCAATTAGATTAATTAGACTTAAGGGCTGCTTCACCGATCCAGGCTGATTCACTTCAACAGCTTAATATTTGAGCAAATAGATTGTCTCCACAACTGATGTTGTTAGGTCTGTACATTTGATATTTCAGCAAAAGGTGTCAAGTTTAAAATAAATTAATGGCTTAATTAAGTAGTAAAGTTTTGCGTACTTGTCTGCTACCACTAGCAGTAACTTTTTGATGAAACAAACGTTTCCTAATAGAGGCCTCAAACTAAGTGAATTAAACTGCCACATTTTTATGTAATGCTAGCAAAATTTGGCAGCAGGATTCTAACAGTAGTGTGATTCAATTTTGACAGTTTGAAATAACATGTCAGAAAATTTTACTGTGTCTTTTTTAAAAACCAAAATGCTCAGATATTGTAAAGCATTACCCAATATCTTACAAAACCAATTATGAAGTTGGTGGGGAGTTGCAGAGGTGACATTTATGTGAACAAGTCTTCTGGGTGAACCTTTTCATTAATTACATAATCTTATTCTCCATTGAAAGAGTATCTCCAATATTTGACAATTTTGAAGGTTTAAACTTCTGAACAAAAGCTTTCTCATTCCAACTGTATAGCATGTAATGAATTCCATGCAGGATCAAAGGAACCTTGAACAGCAAGATGTGAACGATAGTGTGGAGACGTGCCTCAAGGACTGTCTAACCTGAGAATGGTGAAGAAGAATGTCAATCTCAGGTTCGTCAGCCCATGAAACACTTCTTATTTGCTCGCTGCATGCATCAGCATCCAAATGTCTATGTTTATATATTTTAAATTTATTGTTCTGCGGAATTAAATGTTTACTGGACTCCATTTTCATGCATTTTATCTAATTTGTCTTATTTTTGGACATTGTTTTGAAAATGTACATGATTACTAAGTTTTGAAAATTAGTTCTAATCTTAAACCTGTACATTCATCATTCTTATTTGCAAAGCTTGTTAAATATACCATCTGAAAACCTTATTAAAACATCAATTTGAGAAATAAGCTGTCTTGTTAGTATACTGTCATCTCTCTCCATGATAATGAAATATTAGAATTGTTATTCGTTACTTATTCCATGTCCAACATATCATTGTTAGTCTCAATAAAACAGTGATCTCGATGGTTGTGATAGCTGATGCCTTGCAAGTTTTGTTTCTTATCAAGTGCACACATACATTGGCAATATTACTACTTATAGTTGTGCTGCTCATGTGGATGGATAGGGGTGAGAGCACAGGATAGAGGGAAGTAAGGATATGACCCTCTCCACAACTAACAATCATTCAACACTTTCCCCTATATACAAAAGGTTTAACATGTCCCAAACAAAATAGTCAGATTTAAATTCCTGCACACTCTTGAATGTGGACATCTTTTACAAAAACTGCCAAGGTTTTTTTTATTTAAAATGTATACCCAGGTGAAATAATGGTCCTCTGTTAAATAGCTCCTTCAAGAATAGGATGGTTTGATGGTGCAGCACGTCCTCAGTACGTGTAGGATTATGTATTGAAGAACTGGATTGCAATTTGAACTCATTTAAAATTTTTCATAGTAGCTACAACAAAATTCCTTGAACTGCCATAACGTTGAAGTATAAAAAGCCACATTGGGGTATAATCCACAATACTAAATTAATGGCCCAGAAGTTTTGGACTGTGGTGTGATTAATGTGTTAGATTTTGCTTAGGGTTAACTTTATCTTTTGTACTTGCTGGAATTTTGACTAAGCACATTAACTAAGAAGAAAAATTAAATATTCTAAACTAGAGAACAAAAATAAGGGTCACATGTACCAAGGTACAGTGAGAAGCTGCGTTTTGCATGCCATCCGTACAGATCATTTCATCCCATCAGTACATCAATGTAGTACAAGGGAAAAGCAATAACAGAATGCAGAATATAGTGTTACAGTTAAAGAGAAAGCACAGTGCAGGCAGACAATAAGGTACAAAGCCATAATGAGGTAGATTGCGAGGTCAAAGGTCCACCTCAATGTATAAGAAGTCTGTTCAATAGTCTAATAACTGCGAGATAGAAGCTGCCCTTGAGCCTGGTGATACATGCCTTCAGGTTTTTTTTATCTTCTGCCCTATGGGAGGGGGGAAAAGGGAGAATGTCCAGGGTGGGTGGGGTCTTTGATTACGTTGGCTGCTTTACAGAGGCAGTGAGAAGTCCATGGAGGGAAGGCTGGTTTTCATAATGTGCTGAGCTGAGTCCACAATTCTCTTCAGTATAATGGTATGGAAGGAGACCATTGAGATCCCTGTAAGTGTAATCCATATGGTCCCCTGCCTCAATTCTTTTCTGTGTTTGTTTTCTCCTTCCAAATGTCCATCTGATTTATTTTTAAAAGGACTAGATTGCCTTTCGTGAGGGATGAATAGCTTTCTTAAAAGCAAGGCACTGATGAAATTGGACTATTTAAAAAGGAATAAAACTCTTTACCTAATTACTCAAGCTAACGATGTTCTTAAAGTAATTTACCTATATTATCTGATGTGCCATCTGGACCCAGTTATCAGACTGCTTGCTTCTCCAGTTGTTGAAACTCTTGTCAAAGCAATCACAAGCTGGAAAAGCATCCAATTCAACCTTATCTGTCATATTTCCCACAAAATAAGATTCTCATATCTCATAATTACATCGTCACTTCTGCAATCCTAAAAAGGGGGATCAGGCCATCACTGTCCGGTAAAAGTCCCTTCAACTTCCTTATTATTGCCAAGGAGATCTGGACCTCAGCTTGAGCATTCCCAGACTACCATTCCATATTTCCTCTCCCCTTCCAGGGAGTGAATTTCAGATCACGACTCCTCACTATGCTACCCTTGACCTTTTTGCCAATCACCTTATACTTGTGTTTTTTTGGTTCTTGAACTTGCAGTAACTAGAAATAATTTCTCATTATTCACCATGTTGAATAACCGTTGGTTCTGAATTCTTCTATTAACTTACAACTTTCTGTGCTCTGAAAGAACAATCCAGCTTCTGCCCTCTATGCCCAGAAATAGTGAAAGAACCCAAAACCAGGGGGTCATAAATATAGAAAATTACTAATAATTTTAATTGCAAATTCAGGAGAAATTAATTTTGCAAGAAGAGGCTGAAACTAGCTACCATAAAGGAGAAGATGAGACAAATAGAATAGATACACAATAGGGAAAGCTAGAGAAGTACATTAAGGGTGAAGGAATAGAAAGATATGTTGTTGTGGTCAGTTAATTTGTGAGGAATGATGTTTAGGTGGAAAATTAATACAGTATAGATCACTGGGGCCAAATACTGTTTTTTGTGTTAGAAACTGAATGTAACTCAATGCTGACTGGATCAGATCAGAGCAATCAATCAGTTTAGGCATCTATGCTCAGGTAACTGCAAGTTGTGATCATCCTTTCTTTCTTTTTCAATCTTTTTATTAGTTTTCAAATTAATACAGATCAATATATCAATATTTATACATGTAATACAAAGAGATCAGGAGAACAATCATGACATGGATAATCATAGAAGAACAATAAAGTATAAAAATCTGTAGATCCAACGATCTGTTAGTGAATGAATATAATATAAAGGAAAAAGATTATAAAATATAAAAGAAAGAAAAAAATCCCCAAAACAATAAGAAAAATTATAAACAATATATCAAACCAAACTAAGCTAAGGAAAAAAAATTCAAAAAAAACCCAAAAATAAACTGAACTAAAATTTCTTAATAGAAACAGAGCAATATTATGGCGTCAACTCCGTTCCTCTAAATTGAAAGGTTATTATAAGTGGATCTATATCATGTGAAAATATTGAATAAATGGACTCCAAACTTCCTCAAATTTAAGCGAAGGATCAACAGTACCACTCCTAATTTCTTCCAAGTTTAAACATGATATAGTTTGAGAGAACCATTGAAAAGTAGTAGGGGGTATTGGATCCTTCCATTTAAGCAAAATGGATCATTTGGCCATTAATGTGTAAAAGGCAATCATAGGGTTAGCGGAGGCAGATAGATGGCCAGATTCTATCCTTGGTAAACCAAAAATTGCAGTGATAGGATGAGGTTATAAATCAATCTTCAATATATTTGAAATAATGTTAAAAATATCTTTCCAATATTTTTCCAAAAAAGGACAGGACCAAAACATGTGTTAAAGAAGCCACATTCGATTTACATTTGTCACATATAGGATTTATATGCTGATAAAAACGAGCTAGCTTATATTTTGACATATGGGTCCTGTGAACTACCTTAAACTGTATCAAAGAATGTCTGGCACACATTGAAGATGTATTAACTAAATGAAGAATTTTCTTCCAAGTCTCTGTAGGTATAGACGTCTGGAGTTCACTTTCCCATTCATTCTTAATTTTGTCCAGTGGTTCTGAATGAATTTTCGTAATTAAATCATAAATTATTGCTATCAAGCCCTTCTGACAGGGATTAAAACCAAAATTTTTCTCCGTAATTTCAGTTTTGTAAGGTGTGGGAAAAGAGGGTATAGTAGCTTATAAAAATTTCTAATTTGCAAATATCGAAAAAAGTGTGATCTAGGCAAATTGTATTTGTTAGACAATTATTCAAAAGATGAAAAACAGTTATCAATGAATAAATCATGAAAACATACTATTCCCTTCCTTTTCCATATGGAAAAAGCTGTGTCAATTCTGGAAGGATGAAAGAAAAAATTAGATTGAATGGGACTTGATAGATTAAATTTATTCAATCCAAAAAATTTATGAAATTGAAACCATATTCATATTGTATGTTTAACAACTGGGTTAATCATATGTTTACTTAATTTGGTAAGTGAAAAAGGGAGTGGAGCTCCTAAAATAGAAACTAATGAAAATTCAAGTACTGATTGGGGCTCAAGGTGTACCCATTTGCGGCGTTGAATTACATCTGAATCTTGTATCCAAAAAATTAAATATCTAATATTGATTGCCCAATAATATAATCTAAAGTTAGGCAAGACCATACCACCATCCTTTTTTAGTTTTTGTAAATATTTCTTACTTAGCCTTGGGTTTTTATTCTGCCAGATATATGAAAGAATTTTAGAATCGAGTGTCAAAAAAAAAATTTCGGAACAAAAGTTGGAATCACTTGAAATAAATATAAAAAGTGATCATCCTTTCTGGAAAGATAAAGAACCTTTTGAGTTCCATCTGTGTTCATGGGACTGGCTTAGTATCATGATGATTCTAGCTTTCTGGACAATGTTTGTCCTGGCTATTGAACAAAATGGTTCAGTCACAATTGCAAATTGATTCAAAGTTCAGAGGGAACTTTAACTGAGTTACCAACAGGGCTTGGAATATTTGGTGAGGTGAGGTACAACAATGTAAGATCACCAAGTGATCATGAAACGTTATGAAAATTATCGAATCCTGGATGGTAGATTTGTTGTTTGAGGAGTGCTTAAGCAGACTTGGCTCGTATTTGAGTTTAAAAGGACGAGAGGCAATTTTATTGAAATGTTTACAGTTTTTCTAAAAAAGGAGCTTGACAGGGTAGATGTAGGGCTGATATTTTCTCTGGCTGAGGTGGCTAGAACCAGGGACCAATCTCAAAATAAGTGGTCAGCCACAGAGGGCAGAGCTGAGAGAAATTTCCACCAGACAATAATGAAGCTTTGGATTATTTTTAAACCCAGGAGGGCTGGGACAGTCCAGTAACTGACTACATTCAAGATGCAGATCAATAGGTTTTTAGATACCAAGTGGCTCAAGAGATATGTAGTTAGTTTGAGAAAGTGGTGCTGAAGGCAAAGATCAGCCATGATTTTATTGACCAGCAGAGCAGGTACAAGAAGCCAAATGGCCTATTATTGTCTCTATTTACATTCTTATGTTCTTAGCACCAAAGCACTGCTTTTAATTTTTCTGCCTCTCTGCTGCCCAGCTAGTTAATTCAGTGAAATGAATCTTAGATTTCATGTTAAAATATTCCGTTTAATTACGAATTATTCATTTGTTATAATATCATAATTATTCAGAGTTATGTAATAAACCTCACACCAAGTTCAGTGTACTAATTTTACACATTTTTCATGGAGATTAAGGAATGAGAAATTAAAACAGGGGTAAAATGAGAGCAAATGGGGGAGTAGAGGAAACCATGGATCAACATCATGTGCAGTAATTTCAACACTGCTTAAAGAACGATAGTTTCATTCTCTTGGCTGGAATAGCCTTCCACAAACTTGAACCTTAATTAATTATTAGCAAATCTAGGCAAGGTAGCACATTGTTTAAGTCACTGAAATAGTAGCCAGAGTTCTGTACTGTTGATCGAGAGACATGAGTTCAAATCCCATTTTGGAGCTCAGGAAATTAAAATCAAATAAATCTGGTATTTTAAAAAAAAGCTAGTCTTAGTAACAACTGGATAGTTATAAAAACCCAAATAGTTCACTAATGTTCTTCAGGGAATGAAATCTGCCAATCCTTACCCACTCTGACCTAAATGTGATTGCAGACCCACCAGATGTGAGAGACTTTTAACAGCCTCCTCAATTCAGGGGGCAATAAGGGACAGACAATAAATGCTGGCTTTGCCTGTGATATCCACTTCATGTAGACAAATAAAGAAATGGATAACCTAATTTCCAGAAATATAAAGAACAGAAAATGCTAGAAATACACAATAGAGCTATCAACATTTGAAAGGAGAAAGTTGACATATTTCATACGGAAGTCTCTTGCCATAATGTGAACATTTAGGCCAGACACTTTGGTAAAAGGAATCAAAATGCAAATTATCTTAATGGAGAGAGTGCAAATGAGTGGAGTTCGGAGAGATTTGTGTGTTCAAGAGCATGAATCACGAAAAGTTAGCACACAGGCCCAACAAGTAGTTAAGATGGCAAATGACACGTTGGCCTTTATTGCAAAGCTTTTGGAATTTAAGAATAGGGCGATTTTGTTACAGTTGTACAGGAGCATTGGAGGTAGTTCAAAGATTCACTAGGCTAATTCCTGGGATGGGACTATAGTCCTGTCAAGAGGGGGTAGACAGCTTGGGTCTGTACTTCTTGGAGCTTAGGGTGGGAGTGACTTTATTCAAACATACAAGGGGCTTGACAGGGTAGATGTTGAAATGTTTTCACTGGTGGGAGAGTCATAAACAAGGGGACATAGCTACAAAATAGGGAGTTGATTATTTAAAACTGAAGTGGTAGAAAGTTATTCCCTCAGCATGTAGTGCACCTCTGGAATTCTCTGCCCCCAGGGGTGGTGGAGGCTCATTTAGCTGTTTTATTTGAAGTTGGATGATGTTAAGAAACAAAAAGCATATTGGAATCGGTTCTCTTCCATAAAGTTTGCAGAGTAGATCAAAACTGGGAAACTTTGTCAGAAACAAGCTCTTCAGATAAAACCATGGCATGCACATACTGATCTATTGTAAATGTCAACAACAGTGTGTGAACACACAAGTTTCACTTCAATCCATTTTGAGTGGCTGTTATTTGGTACCAAGAAACTACCATACCATTGCTCATCAACATTTCTCTATGTATTGTGCAAAATATCACGTGACCGTGACCACAAAGGAGCTTTTGATGGCTTTTCCCTTGCTGACAAATGATTTAAGCCCAGCTTGTGCAACTGCTTTCATACTGACTATTCCTATGGGTTCAGTATGAGGTCCGGTCAATTTTTTTGCAATAGGTATCACCACTCGATTCTACCTAGAACACCTTTGCTCATGTGAAAGTTCAGTGGGAAGATTGTTGAACAGATTCAGTTCCAAGTCTGTACCCTTGTCAGAACCTAGCCACCCTTTCAACATTTATTCATAGACCCTTTCCAACACCAACGCTTTCTGAGTCTTGTATGCACTTTCAGACTCAGTCATTGGAAAGTCTTCAACTAATGTAATCACATTTTCATTTCCAGCTTCAGAGTTCCTGCACTGTAGTCATATCAGAGCATCCACAAGAACATTCTGGTTGGAACACCTGCTGCACTGCAAGGATTTATTGCCCATCCTAACTTCTGTTAAGGTAGTTATGAGCCACCTTCTTGAACAGCAGAAGTCTTTTTGGTCACGGTTCTCCCACAATGTTCTTGGGTAGGGGTTTCAGGATTTAGCAATGATAAAGGAACGTCAATGTATTTCCAATCAGAATGGTACGCAGCTCTGAATGGAAGCTGGAAGTGGTGGCATTCGCATATACTCTCTCCCCTTGACCACCCCAGTGATGACAGTCATGGGTTTGGGAGGTTTAATCAGAGTAGTCTCGGCGAGTAACTGCAGTGCATTATATCAATGGTGTAGAGGGAATGAATGTTTAGGAAGGTGGAGGGAGTATCAGGCAAGCAAGCTGTTTTGACCCGGATGATGTAAAGCTTCTCAAAAATTGCTGGAGCTGCATTTATCCAGGCAAGTGGAGAAGTGCATCACACTCATGATCAGTGTCTTTTGGAGAGCAAAATGGTTTTGAGGTGTCAGAAGGCAAGTCACTCATCACAGGATACCCAGCCTCTGACCTACTCCTGTGGCCAATGGTAGTTATATGGTTGGTCCCAATTGAGTTTCTAGTCAAAGTTGGACAAGGAGGTTGATGGCGAGTAACTTAGTAATAGTGCTGTCTTGGAATGTGAAGCAGAGGAACATTTGTTGGAAAGGTTCATTATCTGACATTTTTGTGGCATGAATGCCAGAAAATCATCTGGGACTTGCAGCCACAGACTACTTCATTTACTGAGGAGTTGCAAATGGAATTGTACATTGCACAAATCATTAGTAAATGACCTTATGATGGAAGGCAGGCCTAGGGCAATTCTTTAAGAAACCAGGGCTCATTAAAATGGCACACAGTCAAACGCAGTCTTGGAGTCAAGGGCATCACTCCCACCTCACCTCAGGAATTCAGTTCTTTGTCCATGCTTGGATCAGGGATGTGATGATATCAGTTGCTGAATTGTCTTGGCAAAACTCAAACTCGCATCAGTAAATGGATTTTTGGTGAGTAAATGCTGATTGATAGTACGTTAACAATACCTTCCCTTGCTTAGCGAATGAGAGCAGACCAATAGGGGAGTAATTAACCAGACTGGGCATGTCCTGGTTTTAGTGAACACAATATACAGAGCCAATTTTCCACTTGGTTGATAACTCCATTTTTTCCCTTCACAGATGCCGCCTGACATGCTGGGTATTGCCAGTATTCTCCTTTATTTCAGATTTCCAGCAACTGCACTGCTCTGCATCTCACAGTTCATTTCTAGCTCCTCTGTTCTTATTCATGCCCATTCCACATCTCCTCCAGACCGATGCAGTTAACAAGCCTTCACCACCATCTCTTAGCCGACACCACTGCCTATTGTCATTCAGTCTCTCACAGATCTCTCCTTTGTTCTCCCCCTTTTCTCCATTCTTGGAAACATTCAATTTCTGTTTTCTTAGTTCTAATAAAAGGTTATTGACCTGAAATGTTAATTTTGCTTCTCTCTCCACAGATACAGCCTGACCTATGTTTCCCAAAATTTGTGTTTTAACTTCAATGTTCCACATTGTTGAATGAAAGCTGTGTTGTAATGTAATGGAACAGCTTGACTGGAGTCATGGGTAGCTGTGGAGCAAAAAGCCTTCAGCACCACAATCCAAAAGTTAGACTGTCCCATAGCCTTTCTTATATCCAATGGTCCCAGTGGTTTCTCGATACCACATGGAGTGATACCCAGGATGGTGATGATCTCAGGAGGAAGCCAAGGTGGATTTTCCATTCAGCAATGCTGTCTGAGCACGTTGTAAATGATTGAGTGTCATTTCTGCCACTTCTGCTGAGCCCTGCTGTCAATGAGAATGCGGATGTTCTTAGAGACTCAACCTCCCATTAGCTGTTTAATTCCCCACCAGCAAATCACCAGGACTACAGAACCATGAGAAGTCGGAGCAGAATCAGAATAAAGTGATCCCATCTGTTGTTTGTAGGATGTCTTTATTCTGTCTACTGCATGCAGTTCTCACTGTTCAGCAAGCAGCTTCTCCAGGTTGGCACCTCATTTTTAGCTCTCCCTGGTGCTGCGCCAGTCAGACCCTCTGCACTTCTCATTGAGCAAGGGTTGATTCCCTTTCTTGACTGTAATGGTAGACTGAAGGACATGCCTGACCAAACTGCGGTGGCGTACATTTGTGCCCCTGCTTCTTATGGTCCTTGGTATCTCATGGATGCCAAGTTCTGAGCTGACAGATCTGTTCTGAGTCGATCCCATCAAGCACAATTGAGGTGTCACATAGCATGATGGATTGTGTTCTTGGTGTGAAGACATGATTTCATCTCTAAAAGGAATGTTATGAGGAGAATGGATTTTTTTTCCCTTGGAGCAGAGATAATTGGGAATGTTTTTCCATGGAATTGAGACTACACATCTCTATAACTCTATGACTGTATGGTGGTCAGATGCATTTGCCACCAGGAGACTGGTGAAGAAGTGGGCAAATGGTTTAATCCCTAGTGTTGGTTCACTTACCTACCTGCCACAGACACAACTGAAAGCTATGTTCTTCAGGACTCAGCCAGCTGTCATTGGTGTTTCTACTAAACCACAATTGGTGATGGACCTGTTCTTTTGCTACTTTCACTTCTTCTTCCAAGTGTTGTTCAACATGGAGGAGCAAGATTCACCTGCTGAAGGATGAGCAGGAGGTAATCAGGGGAAGTGTCCTTGTGCATGAGACTTCATGGGATCTGAAGTCAGTATTGAAGATTCCCAGGGCTATTCCTTGACACATATATACCACTGTACTCCTCTCTCCGCTCCACCACCTACCACCCCCCCCTCCAAAAACAGGTCTGTTCTCTACATACCCAAGGTTGCGATGGAGGAGGGTTCTAGCAGATTGTGAGGAATTTTGTGAGTATACTGTTGTTTGACTAGTCTGTGGGACAACTCTCCCAACTTATGCATCACTTCCCAGATATTTCTAAGGAGGACTTTATTTGGTCAACTGGGCAACTTTCTGGTGTCCAAATTCAGTGCTTATGTTGATGCCAGTGGTCTGTTCAGTTTTATTCTTTCTAACACAATTGGTTACAGTACAGCTGAATGACTTCCTGGGTCAGTTAACCAACCCCACACTGCTGAAGGTCTGGGGTCATGTACAGACCATACCAGGTTAAGAATGGAGGATTTCCTCCCTTCACATACAATAGGTGAACCAGGTGGGTTTTTACAACAATCCCAGTGACTTTGTGGTTACCATTATTGTTACAGACTCAGTGAATCATGCTCAGTGTGTTTACTTTTGTTTGCCGTTAGAGAATCAATCCAGGAGTCAATAGGATTTAGTCTGTTTGAGCTTGTATTTGGACATAGGGTGAGAGGACCTTTGGAGTTGTTGAGAGAGCAATGGGTTAATGAAGAAAGTGACACTGGTGAGGTAGATCTAGTACGAGGCGTTACAGATGACACCATGTCTGTCCCTTTACACAGGGTGATTTTAAAGTCAAAGTTCGTAGAAGGACCAGTCGAGATAGGGATAAGACCTAGGTTGCCAGTGGAAGGAGTTTAATTTTGCATGAGTTTGATCTCATGATAACTCACATTAAAGGCAAAGATAATGTGATTGCTGATTGTCTTTCCCGATGTTAAATGGGAAACATGTATCTGTGCTAATCTGATAGTCTGTAGTTGTGTAGCATGATAATTATTAACATTACTAACTGTATGCACGGTTAAAATTTTCTTGGGACAATTTTTGTTTTTAGGTGGGAGGTGTTACGGACTCAGTGAAAGTCCCTTTAAGATAGAGAGTGTGTGTGTATGTGTGTGTGGGGCGTGCTTACGTCAATGGAAGATAAAGGACATAATGACGTTGTTGAAGAAGTCAGAAGGAGAAGGAGAGAGAGAGAGAAGGGAGAGAGACACCAACCTGCTTGTTTTCTCTATCGATGGATGAGAAACTATAACTGTGTCTGCCACTGAAATCCATGTATGGAAGTTGGAAGTAATCTGGTGGAGTTCACTTTGTTGCTGACCTGTAGAGGGAAACGGGTATTTGTGTGTGGACGACCACGATTTGGATGCTTTTCGGAGTGAGGAAGTCACTACCGAGTAAATGCTGGAGTGTCGTTTGGGTTCCATCATGGAACATTTGGATTTCGTATTTACTCTCCCTATGTTTCTCTACATCTACGTCTTATCTTCAGACAACGGTGGTTGTTGAAGAAGCCCTTGCTCATGTTTCACCTTATGGCTTGCGGAACTGAGCTTTAAGAACCATTCCGGAACTGGGAGTTTTGGACTTTGTCACACACACACACACACGAAGAGTTTAGTTTTGGGGTTAACGTTCGAGGTTTAACATTTTTGAATTCAACATACTAACATTTTTACTTTTATTTTACGTATTATCATAAGTAGTAATTAATAAAATAGTTTTTTTAACACTGAATCATGCTCAGTGTGTTTCTTTTGTTGCTGGTTCGTGACAAAATGTAAACTATGTTTTTTTAAAAAAAAGTTCCAGGTTACTAATCAGAATTTAAATTCCAGAACTGCCATGGTGGAATGTGAACTAGGGTTACTAGGCCAGTACTAGTACTTGCTGTCTAACCACCATACTCCATAGGTGCAAGCAGCAAAAGTATTCAATTTCTCTTATTTATCATCCATCACAATTGGTTATTACCACAGCACAATATGACACTTCATATGCCAACTGCAAGTTGAAAAAAATTATAATGAGGAAGGAGAGCTTTACTTGCAAGCCTTTTCTTGCATTCATCACATGCAAGTTGTTGCCCCTTGTTTCACTTCACATTCAACAAGTGTTACAATGATGTGAACACCAGTGCAAGGTCCAGATAGAACTGTGTATAATAGAGCACCATCTCTAGGAATGACCTTAGCTGTGCTATGTTTGGGCTTTGCTGAGAATGACCACTGTAGGCCATTGCTATCAACTTTCATACCAAGGCAAACTGCTTCTTGTGGCTAAGGATTTGTACTTATACAATCTACTGAACAATGAAGTGAGATGATTTTCCTCTTCCTTTGATAATGGCAAACAACAAATCTTCATTGATGTTTTGACTCCATGAGCTAATCTTGTGTATTAGTAGAGCCCTTTGTGCATTCTGATGGTCAGGATTTGCTGCTTATCTTTGTTGGCATTCAGCTATGGTTGGGATTGGAGCAGTTCAATTTTGTAAATATCTGGGATTCTGCTAACTCTGTAAAATGTCTTGCAAAGTTCCAATGGATATTGTTCATCATCTGCAGTTTGATTTCGTGTCACTTTTTAATCTCCATGCAGCCACACTGTCTGCCTTAGACACAACTAATTTAGCACAGCCCACTCTGGTTGTTTTACCACACTCATATCATTTTGTTCTTATCCATTCAATTTCTTCTCAATGTGAATTTATAGAGCATATGGTGCTGGTATGGGCTTGGAATAAATTGGTTTTGAATGTGATCTAATGCAAATCTGCACATTGTAATTTATTTTACCAGTGTGGCAGTCTTCACACATACCTTTCTAAACAATGTGTTAAAGTGCTACTTTGAAGCATCACTGCTGGAAACATTTTTTTTCCACTCCAGCTCGAATTGCCTCAGCCTGTCCTACCACACGGAGGTTTGCTGTGATGATGGGTAGCACAGCGTGAACTGTGCATTTCATTTTCCCCAATGTCTGTAAAACTTCACCAGATTAGTTTTCAGTTTGACAGTGCTTTCCATCAAACAAATCTGGCTGAGATTGCTCAAGTGTCCTGAGTCATTTTCAAAAGAGTATTAATTTGCATGTTAATCAACACCTTTACTTGAAAGTCTGTTGCTGCTTTTACTGTGCAAGGCATAGATACTGTACAATCCCAATGTTTATTGTCTGCACTTCTAAACAATCAAGTCCTTCCTGTTATTACTTTTGACAGCCTGAAGAACAATTCTGTTGATAAAACACTCCATTGCTCTAAACTGACAAGACTGCAGTGAATGAGGGCCACTGAAACAACAACTGACTAAGCTAGTCTCACCAGTCCATCTCAGACTCCTTGCCGTTTCCTTAGAATTTGTACGAGTTCTCTAACTGTAGCCTGCAGCTGTACACATCCCTGTTGTTGATAAACTCTTAAGCATTCTTTGATACCGTTTCTAACAAAGCAGCAACTGCACAATCAAAGATCAGGTTTTGTGCATTCAACATCTTTGAACTAGTTCATCTACCGGTCCACAAACAAACCTCTTGTGCAAGCCATGTTTTTTTTTAAGAAAAGGACCAAAATTGCAATGCATGGAGCAGCTCTTCAATGATACAATATACTCTGCTAAGTGATTCACCTTGCATTTGGCTCCAGTCCCAAAGATATTGATTCAACTGTTTCCAACAGTTTTGGATTATTGCAATCTTTCAGTTTTGGCACATCATCTTTCATGGAGCAGGGCACAAAAAGATTTGTCAGTGTGCCGCATGCCTCTGGTCCAATGTCAGTTGGGATTCTTTTTAAAAAACAAAACTCACAAATTACATTGTTTGTGTTCTCAGGGTATCACCTTCTCCTTCAACTCTCATGATTCTGCTCAATTTAAAAGTGCATCTTCATTCAATCTGCATACAAACTGAATGTTTTCTGAACTCAGTCATACAAGCAGAGGTTCCTGTTGTAGCAGGTGTTGAAATGGAGTCCCTATCCTATTCGTAACATTGCTACATTTGATGCATGTGTTAGTCCAGTGATACATGTGGAAGTCTTGGGCAAACAACATTTCATGTCAATGGTCACAAGAAAACACCACAACTGATCATTTTTGATGCCACAAACTGGAGTAAAACTTTCCAAACTAGAGTCATCAATATTCTTCAATAATTCTGAAGAAACAATACACAAAGTCCCCTTCTCATCTTCATACTTCTGCAAGAGACTGTATTTTGGAAGGTGCTATGTTGATGCAAAACACGACTTTCCTCTCCTACGGGATCACAGTATATCCCCGAATAAAGACACACTACAAATAGTGAGCTTAGAAAATCCACAAACATTAATAAGCAGCATGCATGAGGAGGCCTCTTGTCTGCTCCATGACTCAAGGTAGCACCTTCTCCTGCAACTCTCACGATAACATTTTTTTGTTAACTCTTAGGCTCCCAATTTCCAAAAATCGATTGTTCTCCATCTTAAATATGCTCAATGCGTGAACATCCACAGCTTACCAAGGTAGACAACTGATGCCTGTGGAGATGCGCTGATAGTTTAAAAAACATCACTGGGACCCAGAACCAATTTCAAACCTTGTTGGGTCATCTAGTAGAGGCACGGGCTTCACTTTCTGGACCAAAAGGAGGCCTGAAGAAATTTCTAGTATTTGTGCACAAGTTACATTTACTTTTAGGAAAAATATTCAACAATAGGTGCCAATATTTCCAAATATGCTTCCAACAATTACTTCTTGTTTACCCTAAGCAAGCATGAACTCACAAGCCATGGTCTGGATTCACTATTGGTACAAGGTGCTTCCTGAGTGAAATTAGGCTGAGGCGAACTGGTGCTGTTCCAAGTTTAGAATCCTACATTTGCACATATTGATGTAAACAGTTAACCTTAAGGGAATGGCTTCCACAAACTTGTCTCTTCTAGTGTACAGGAGTGCTGAGGCACACATTTGAAACTCCCTCATGTGCTGGCACCAGAATAGATTCTGGAATAAAATTCAGCTCTGCCATGGGAAGGAAGATCAGCTGAAACACAGAGATTAGACCTGCAGAGCTTTGGGGAGAGAGGTTGGTAGGGAAATCCAACCAGCAGAGCAACAGAACTGAAGTGTGCAAGGATATGATTAAGCTTTGATAAGAAAAACCTAATTGAGAGTGGGATTGTCAAATGATTTTCTTGACGAGCTGTTTAGCAAGGATAGCAATAATAGAACTTTGCCACCTTTACCAATAGGTCTGCTGCATTCTGACAAATATATCGGTACAATGCCATCTAGTGGCAATTGCAAAGGGTTGCACAAAAGTTCAAATTAATTCTATAACCGATGACCGGCTGTTGCATAAAACAATCTCATGTGGCATTGAGTCAAATGATACATGACTAGCTATAAGTAATGCGCAAGAATCTAATGGAAACATTTCCAATTTGCTTCTTGAAGACCCTCTTCGGTGTTGAATTTCTGGCAATTCACACGTCTTGCCTAAATAGTAAGTCACAGAGTCTTGGGGAAAGAAACACCGTCAAGAGCAGGCTGTGAGAAAAACTGAGCCCAAGTCAAACATCAGCTTTGTCAACTGTCAAAGCTGCCAAGGATATTGAGTGTTCCTCATGCTCTGAAGAATTCAAAACAACTGAAAATAATTTAAATATTTACACCATTAAAAACTAAACTGTTAAAATATGTAAAAACATTTAAGGACTTTTTAACAAAAACATTAAAGTAAACTTAATTAAAAAGACTGTAAATTACCATTTCTTAAACACTTTCACTTATAAATGCTCCTCCCCTTCAAGCTATTGGCTTTGCTGTTGCTGCAACAGGACTAACTTGGCAAAGGTTCACCAGGCAGGTTTCTGGCATAACTTCTTGGAGTCTTTAGCCAGTTTGTGCTTGGCCGAAGGAGACCACGAGGAGTATAATTCTGGAACAGCGCCAACAAGTTCATGAATTTTTGCATTGGCTCATGTTCACCAAACTCCTGACACAAGGAAAGACAGCAGGTTATTATTTCCAAATAGCTTTTTGCACCTATCCACCACCACCACAAGGAACACTTTCCTCTTGTACTGCTCACACCTCCAATCATCCATCATCGCAGTAAAACCTTAAATGGGCTTCACATTTTAAATCTTTTATCTGCATGAAATACGTTCTGTTACTAATACATAAAAGCGACTGGTTGCTTACATTAGTTACCATGTACACTTAGACCATAGAACAGACCCTATAGCCTAGCATGTCTATGCTGACCATGATGCCAATCTAATCTCATCCAATCTGCCTGCAAATGCTCCATATTCCTCCAAGAAGTCTGAATGGGCAGGGAATAATCTTTCAAAATCTTAAACTGACTTCTCAAAAGACAGAATAAAAAGGAAAGAATGAATGAGGAAGGACCAACATATCACTTGCTTTGAGGAGTTCACCCTGGATATTTCTGCCCATGGTAATGGAGAAGGTCTCTCCCAATTTCGAGATTACAATGATACAAAATGGAGGCTCATTACCATCTTCTCAAGGGTAATTAGGAATGGGCAATAAATGCTTGTATGAGCAGTGATCTCCACATCCTGAAAAATGAATATAACTAAATAAATTCCCATTTGAAGTTGAGCTCAATTTCTAATGTACTCCATCTTTAATCATTGTCTTACAGTAGCAGCTTGGTTTTACTCTTACTAACTTTTCTAAGTACCAACATGATTGTGCGTACTGACACATACACATCCATTACTTAAATAGTGTACTTGGACAGGTGGCTTTGAGTTAAACCACAAGACTGAGCAAAGGCATGTGTTACTGCCAGTGGAGCAGAAGCCAACACCTTGGATGCCATTGGTCACCCACTGTACACTTCATGAAATCCAGCGGCATGTTGGAGTGGAAGTACACCTTAGTTCCTTCTCAGTATGAAATATAAAACTGCTGAGCCTGCCTAACAATATCACTTGTTTTTTGTATCAATAAGCCATAGGTTAGGTGATATCATTTCTGCTGTTCAGTTTATGGTAACAAAGTTTACTGCCCACTGACCTGGGAGACCATGATTTGTCTGTGCCAGTTGAAAGCATCAGCAGCCTTAACCCCTTTGCCTTATATTCCATCCAGGGTGTCACATGCAATATTTCCAGCCTCTGTCTGCCACCTAAAAATGTATCAAGATGGTTACCCCTTTGCCAAGACTGTGAAGGGTATAACAGTCCCATAAGGATACCAGCGGTCAAAATAAAAGAGTTCTAGAACTTGTGAAATGCCCCCTTTCTCTTGTTTGCAGGGTTTGAAAGACTGAAAGCTTAGAACCAACATTCACAGTCTCCAATCAATGAAAATTGAGAACCTGTTATAAAACCACAGTCCACTCAGAACCTCAAAAAAAAGGAAAGAAAATTATAAAATTCTACAAAAATAATAGCTTTCAAATAATTCCCCATCCAAGTGTCAAATCATTGCATGGTTGGCTATGTGAAGATCTTTGGAAGACCCATAGTCAGTATCCTCTAGAAGCCTGTGCCCATAATGCATACTGTAGCTCATTGGCTGCTGGTGAGAAGGTCTGATCAAGCTGGCTTTCTGGCATGATAAATGGCATCAACTGAAAGGCTGGCAGGAGAGGAAATGAAAGGGGACAAAGCCTTGGTCCAAAGAGTGGACCAAAGAGTTAAATTCCAGAAGTGAGGGAACAAGAGCATCTGCCCTTTGCAGCAAGTAATCATTTGACTAAATGCGGCATTAGGCAACCCAAGTAAAACTGAAATCAATGGTCTTCATGGGGAAGGCACTCCAATGGTTGGAGTCATACTTCACACAAAGAAACGAAGTCAATCATCTCAGCCCCAGGACATCACTGCAGCAGTTCCTCAGTAAAATCTACAGCATAAGCTAGGAGGCAAAAATCACTATAATTCAGCAACTCTATGACAACTTTGCACTAAAATGGACTTTGGGTTCTTTCTTGTAAAAATTGTGTTTAATTTATGTTTTTCTTGTGAATGCTGCTTATACGATGCTATGTGCCTGTGATGCTGCTGCAAGTAAGTTTTTCATTGTACCTTTGCATACATGTACTTGTGCATATGACAATAAACTCGACTTTGACATACTCCATGGCACAGGACTTCCCAGCAAGGGCCATCTCCACTAAACAAGAGCAAACTATTTTCCCTTGATGTTCAGTTTGGTGCATTACCAACACTACCATTAACATTTTCGGGCCATCATTGACTAGACACTAAAATGAACCAGCCATATAAATACTACTTCAGATCAGAGGCTGTATCCTACAGCAAGTGACTCACCTCCCGACATCATCCTCTCCTTCATAGACGAGACAATACTTGCCAATTGCCTAGATGAGTGTAGTTCCACTCACTCAAGCAGCTCGACACCATCCAGAACAAAGCAGCTCGACACCATCCAGAACAAAGCAGCTCATCGACCCCCTAAACATTCATTCCCTCCATCACCAGTGCATGGTGGCTTCAGTGTTACTCCAAAATGCACAGCATTTACTTGCCAAGGTTACTCCAACAAAATCTTCCAAGCACGTGACCTCCACCACCAAGGATTAGTGCATGGGAACACCACTTGAAAGTTTCCCATTAAATTGCACAAGATCCTAACTTGGAAATATAATTCATGCCTTCATTACCACAGAGAATATATCCTGGAGCTCTCACCGATAGCCTGGTGTGGGTACTTCCACCAATAGGAGTGCAGTAATTCAAAGTGGCAGCTTATCTTCTCAAGGGCAGTCAGTTTTGGTCAACAAATGCCCCCCCTTTCCAATGAAACCCAAATCTTGGACCTACAACTCTTCACTCTCCTTAATCTAGGGCAAAGCTAGTGAGAGGATGAGTAATGAAGACCCCTGTTCATGTAGTTCAGTCTCTCTATTGTCCCCTGCACTTTGAAGAGGCTGTGAAGTGGCTTGCAAGAGATCAGAAATACTTCCTTCATAAAAGGTTGCATGGTGTTTCATTTCCTTTGCAAAATTGGCCTTGCTATTGGACTGGAGCTCAGTAATCCTAGTGACTTGGAGTGGGGTAGAATTTGAGAGATTCATGACCCACTCCTCTGGCCAGATCAAAGCCTCAGCAAGTTTGTTTGAGGGGACCACATGAGAAATGGATGAGTGCAGATACTTAAGGCCATACCCGAGAAATCCAAGCAAGTTTCCCAGGCTATCCAACAAGTTTTGGGAGTTACCTATCAAGCAGCCTTAGATGTTCAGCAATCGCTGGAGCACAGAGGCCATTCTCTTTAAAGACCAGATTCGGAAGTCTCCATTTCCATCCACTTCAACAAGAATTGGCTCTCAGAATAATTCTTCCTCAGGACTGCCTTACCCATGACCCCCACTCTTCCAGCTCACATTTGCTTGATGAAGTCCTGGTACAACCTCTCAAGCTCAAATTGGAGGCTTGTGACCAATGGTGTGCCACAAGGATCGGTGCTGTTTGTCATCTATATTAATGATTTGGATGGTAATGTTGTCAACAGGGTTAGTAAATTTGCGGATGACACCAAAATTGGTGGTGTAGTGGACAGTGAAGAAGGTTATCCAAGATTACAACAGGAACTGGACCAAGGAATGGCAGTGCGAAGTATTACATTTGGGCCAGTTAAAGCAGAACAGCATTTACACAGTAAATTGTATGTCCCTGGAGAGTGTTGTAGAACAGAGAGACCCAGGGGTACAGGTACATCATTCTCTGAAAGTGGCAACACAGGCGACTCAAGTGGAGGGCTTAAATTGTACGGAGAAGCTGAATAGGCTGGGACTTTTTTTCCCCTGGAGCTTATGAAGCTGAGGGGTGACCTCACAGAGGAATACAATATCATGAGGGACATAGATAAGGTGGATGGATGGATCTTTTTCCCAGGGGAGGGGTGTCTAAAACTAGAGGGCATAGATTTAAGTTGAGAGGGGAAAGATTTAAAAAGGACCTGAGGGGAAACTTTTTCATGCTGAACATGGTTGGTATATGGAACGAGCTCCCAGAGGAAGCTGTGAAGGCTGGTACAATTTAGACAGGTAATGGAGAGAAAACGTTTAGAGAGATATGGGTCAAATGCAGCCAAATGGGACTAGCACAGGCAGATATCTTGGTTGGCATGGACGCATTTGGCCGAAGAACTTGTTTCCATACTGTATAACTCTATGACTCACTCCCCATTTTTGTGCCTGCAGAAGTCTCCAGGGGTATACAAATCAGTCTCGCTGACTGATCTAGGAAAAGGGAGAGGAAGAGGATTATAATGTAGTTATGAGAGGAGACGTTTGTAGATCCATGGTGGTGCAGTACACTGCAAGATTACTGTGCTCATTGTGTGTGAGAGACCTTGATAACTATAATGAAAAATCTGAAGGATACAGTGCTAAGCCTTCAGCCTGACCATTTCTGATACTTGATGCTCCTTGTCTTCCAATAATATTGATGGCTCTCCCTTCCATTGGAACATTCTAAATCCTAAACCAATCTCTGCCCATGCTGGCTACTTTTTTTTTGCACTTGTGACCTCTTCTACAAGAATGGTGTGGGTTGTAGATGCTCAAGACAAAAAAAAGTTTTTAACCCGTATGGGTTAGTACATTACAGTGTGCATTATAGTGGAAAGTAGGAGCAAGTGATGGCAATGGGGGAGAAGTAGTTGAGAAAAGTAGAAGCTTCTGAGGTGCAAATGCAAGCAGGTAGGATGGTGTCAGGTTAGTAAATTCAACACAACATTACAGCCAGGTCCATCAGGAGAAGCTGATCCACAAAAAGCATCTCTCCTTTTATCTGCTGCAGGCTCTTAAGCCCCAAGTTCCTTCCTCCTAATCAGTCGTCTGCACACTGTATTTGATACCTTAACCTTGTTAATGAAGTGCAATGAAAATGTCACTGTTCTGGCAGCATAACTCTCATCCCTTTGCTGTCAGATAATAAAAATCAGTTACACTTTCTTTCAGCTTAGTAACGCACATCGAGTGCAATGCCACACAATGTAAGATACCAATGTAAAAATAGTTTGAAGCTTGACAGAGAATTACCACTTCTTGACAGAGAGTTTTATACCAAAATATTATTACATGAAACATGGTTCATAATAACATTGAATGCAATATGTCAAACGACAGTATCATTTCTAAATTAGAGGTGGCTTTCTTTACTGCTGGGGCATATTATGCAGAGTTAGTCATCCAGCCCCTGCTGAAAACTAATACAACTTAAGAGAATTCTCTGTATACTGACAAGTCTGACAGTTCCAATTGTTCCTTCATTTTGTGTGCTTTTAGGTTTTTTTTGAGGTAAGAGATGACGTATTTTAATAGACAGGAGTTCGTTAATTATTCCCAGTACATGAATTCAGGTACCATTCTCTAGTGAAATTATGGAAAACAGTGAAATATCCTGGGGAATAGTAATTTCAAATATGCCACTTCTTAAATTGTCAGCAAATATCTCTTCCTTGGCAGATTAGATAAAGGATCTCACAAAATAATACAAAATTCCATTAATGAAAAACCTCCTATTGTAGAACAAAAGCACAAATTAAATCTAGAAATTACTCTTGACGTGAACAATTTCATAGTTGTGCTTCAGTAATTCTGCTCTGAGTTGTGTTACTGACTGAGATCTTGACTAAGGTACAAACTTTTCTAATGAAGTAGGGTAGAAATTTAATGTGGCAAAAGTAGATCCAAAAAGGGCATAGTGATTGATAATCCTAGGGTTGAGGCAGGAACCAAACTGTTACATTGATTACAACTGGCATTTCAATACTGCTCCTGTTATTTCCAGTTCACTGATGGCGTTCAATTCCTTGGCAGTTATAACATTTTTAAAAACAGCCTATACCTCAAATAAGAGGGAGATGTACTATGATATTTTTGAATCCCTGCATAACAACTATTTACTGCTGTGAAGTTGGTGGCAAGAAATATTTCTACAGGGGCACACATATTGTCAGACATGGTTGTTAGGGTTGGAGGGGAGATAACTACGAGAACAGAGCCTTCTTTTCCAGTAAATGAGAGAAAATTGCCATGAGAATACCGTGGCTGCATTAGAGATGCCAAATCCAGTTAGTGCAAGGATCACTGCACCCAGTACCTATCCACAATACAGAAAGAATTCCAGCAATTTGATCAAAAAGGAGGGAGTGTTACTTTCATCTTTCCTTTTTTTTGTTTTGTTTTCCATAGGCTCCAGAATTCTGAAGGCTTCCCATCCCCTTCTTCCTGTCAAACACAGCAGCACATTTTGCAGGAACTTCTGTGCCACTTGAACATTCTGAATTTGCTACAACTTCCCTTTCTAACTCTCACACACTAGATCCCATCTTGATCATCTTCCTAGGCAATCCCTTGGGAGAGAGGTTGAGTTGCTTCCAGTCTTCTTCTGTAGGTTGTGAGATGACTGATAAGGCCAATGCAGGAAACCTATGCTCTTCCACAGATAGGTAGAGGCATCTGACAGGATAGATAGACTGTCTGTGAAGAGATTGGCCCCTTCTATTGTTTGCTCTGGACTTCCAGTTCTCTCCCACACTAAGTTCACAATGTCAACATGAATGCTCCTTCTCCACTTTGAATGGTGATGGGCCAGGGAATCCCAGGTTTGATGATATTGCAATTTCCCCCAAGGCACCTTCAACAGTAACCTTGAATCCTTTCTTCTGTCCACATGGTAATCTCTTCCCATGACAGAGCTCAGAATAGAGTTTGGCAGCAGGCATTGGAAGAAGACTGCTTACCCAATGGAGCAGACCGAGTATAATTAGAAGCTCAGTTCTGGAGATGTTAGCTGGGAGAGCTCACTGACATTGGTTCACTTATCATTCAAGTGGATTTGGAGGATTTTGTAGAGTCAGCATTGGTGATATCTTTCCAGATGAAGTACCTTAGGATGTTAAAAGAATTCTAAAATTCCCTTCAGATGCCTGTGGTACATAGTCCAAGTCTCAGAAGCAGATATAAGGCAAGGATCACTTCTGCCTTTAGACCACGGGCACCTTAAGATCTTTGCTTCAAACACCTTTTTCCTCAACCTATAAAAGGCTGTGTTGGTGCATTGAGGGTGATGGTGAATTTTATCATCTAATGTTTGCCTTCATTGAGAGATAGCTCCTGAGAAACAAGAAGTGATCTACATTTTCTAAGGCCATGACTTTTTTGATAGCAGTGTGCAGTGGGCTCAAGTTGTACAGGACCTTTATCTTGTGGATGTTGAGTGCAAGGCCTATCCTCTCACATGGTGTGTAACCATTGCTGATATACTGCAGCTCAACAACAGAGGTTGGGGTGACTCCCTTCTGGAGTGAAGGGGATGTAGGTTTAATAGTTTCTCATTGGTTGCAAAGGTTAGCTTCACTTGCGTGGGAGGTTTGTTGATGAAGTGTATCAATGCAGCAAGAAAGATTTTAAAAAATGTCAGGACAAGGATGTAGCCATGTTTGACTCTGGTCCTAAGTTTGGTTCTATTGTGGACATGTAGGTTAGGTGTATGGCTCCTGTACCACACGATACATTTATCCTTATAACTTTGCAGCGGGTCATGCAGCAAGACAGGATGGAACAAAGGACCAGGAGACAGATTAGGGGAGTGTTACCATATATACAAGTGTCAATTTTGATAGAAGTTCAAAAGAACCGCTGGCCAAAGAATATATTCAGAGAATTGTAAATGTCGAGGCCAGGGAATATGTTCCAAAGATTAATTGAAATGTCACTCAGCAGCATTCTTTAATATGTAGAATTCTTCTAATATCCTAAGGTCCTCCATCTGGCTTTATCAATACTTACTCTCTTTCCTGTGATGTGTTAAAATGCCAGAGAATTACACTGTCAAAAACTGGTATAGAACCAGTAGAAGACTTGTCATGTCAGGCACCTGAAAACTTAGTCAAAAACAAAGGTTTTAATGAGTGCCAGCTCACTGGAGGACCAAGTCAAAGGCCCAGTCTGCAGATGAATCAATTGTCCCATTTTACATCAGTGAACCAGAGAAGTCCGTGAAGTGGAGTTAGAGGTGCTGTGTAATGAGGCCTCAGAGTTGGAGTGAAGTAAAAAATTACATATTATTGGCAGTAACGATTATCTTCAGCTATCATCTCTTACTCCTTAAAAAGAAAGCAGTGGAAGTGGAATGCTAATGCTATGATTTCAACAGCATTTGGAAGAATGAACGTTAGGTATAAGAGTAAGAAATATTCCACAAAGAAGCATCAGACAGTGCTATTGTTACAATGGCAGCACCAAAAGTTGATAATAGGATGTACAAAAAGGAAAAAGCAATAAGTGATATATAATAATAATATTGATTTTAAATATTTTTTGCCTAATGAAAGCAAATTACCGGGAACAAAACACCCAAGAGTGGGCCTGCAGCCCTAAAATAATTCTAAGTCTTGTTTCAGTGGGAGTCTACACCACCAAAGATAAGTAAAGTTAGCATTGAAACTGGCAAATTTTCCTTCTTACACATAGTTATTTAGTAACTTTATAGTTGCTGCATAGCCTGTGCAAGTGGCAATGACAGCATGGGTGGAGCCAACTGAAGCATTAGCTTCAATGTGCAGGATACTGAAGTTGTAACTCTTCAGAATGAGCATTCAAATGTCCATTAAAATTTAATTACACAAGTTTCTTTCTACAAAAAATATTTCACATCAGTGTATTCCTTATATCTTGCAGATGCTCTGCAATATTTTGTAATCTATAGATTCTAATCACCATTTAGACTTCTTTATAATTCTCCTTTCCCTTGTCATTCATTTTATTCACTAGTTTTTAATTTTAATCAGATAGACTTTAAGCATTAGCAGTCTATGAAGAATTACTTTTAGCAAAAGAGCAGCTCAAATACATTGGGGCAGCTAGTACAGCAACTATCTCACAGCTCCAGCAAACAGAGTTCAAGCCTGATCTCCTGTGCTGTCTGAATGGAGTTTGCACCTTCTTCCTATGACTGCATGGGTTTGTTCTGAGTGCTCTGGTTTTCCTCCCACATCCTAAAAATATGCAGGCTGGTAGTTTAATTGGCCATTGTAAAGTTGACTCTAGTATGGAGACGAGTGGTAGAATCTGGAGGGAGTTGATGGGAATGTGGGGAGAATAAAATGGGTTAGGGTAGGATTAGTGTAAAAATGGATGTTTGATGGTTGGCATGGATGGACTTGGTAGGTGAAAGGCCCTGTTTCTGTGCTGCATGGCTTGATAACCCTGGGTGTTATTGACAAACTGCTGCTTGGATATAATGCATTAAAGCAATCTTGGGATGTTTTGTGGGTAAATTCTATTTTATTATCCAAGATATTATCATGTACAATCTTAACCTCAGGTGCTCTCTGCATGGAATTTGCACATTCTCCTTGACTCAGTGCATTTTCCCTGGGTACTCTGGTTTCCTCCCACATCCGATAGATGTGCAGTTTGGTGGGTTAATTGGCCGTTGTAAATTACCCCTAGTGTAAATGGTAGAATCTGGAGGGAGTTGGTGAAAATACAGATATAATAAATAAAAATTGGATTACTGTGGGATTAGTGTAAATGGAATGGTTGATGATCCATGCAGAGATTCAGTGGGCTGAAGGACCCGTTTCCCTGCTGTATCCCTCTACCACTCTGATTTGGAGGATGTGTTTATTGTTTATCTCTGGACACCCGGGGCTGAAAATGTTCACCAATCATTGCAGTCGTCGAGGGAATGAAATTCTAATGTTACATCGAGTAACATGGACAAAATCCCAAAGAATGCCAAAGGCCGGGAAGTAGTATCCCCCATCACCATTTCTGGTCAATCACCAACATTCGCCGGTGTAACTTCATCGAGATTCATCCCTGTTTCAGTTCTGAATTCGGGAAAAACTTGTTCATTGCGTTGCTTACCTCGAGGACCGACCTTGCCAGCGCTCTCGATCCTGGCCTCTCAACTTCCGCCCTCTGCAACGCTGAACCCATTCTCACCGCTACCCTCTCCTAACTAGCACCTCTCGCTCTCCAGTTAATAAAGGGTTTCCGTTTACCAACACCCCGACTTTAAAATTCTCGTCCTTATGCTTTTAATATCCACCCCTCCAAGAACAGAGGGGCAACATAAGTTTTAGGAGATCAGATACTTCTAAACCCGCCTCTCTCACACCTTCAAAGCTGTCCTACCATATCTTCGGAGGGGTACGTAGAGATGATGAAATTTTCTTTGATTCTTCAGCCGGGAGAAAGAACTTCTTCCATTAGCCTCTCTGTCCCGTTATTCTATTTGTCCTGTAATTACTGGCACTAGGGATTCTACCCTTGGGAACAATTGTAAAATTTTTATTGAAAGGAAATAATTGTAATCCGATTATCTCAAGACGGCGATCCCTTCCACTATTTGCATTGAGTTGTGTTTGGTGCAATGCATCCCGATAGCGAGTAAAGGGGCGGGAGGAGGAGTGTGGTGGTGAGGAAAGATTCTTCGGATAGCAGGGAGGAACCCGTTAAATTCAGGTCTCAGTATATGGGCTGGGTAAATTGCAAGAACGGAGCCAGCCACAGTGAAAGCGCAACTCTGTTGCTTCCACAAGATTTTCCTATTTAAAACTACGCCGCCAATCGTACACATTTCCGCCAACATTTCAGCCGATATTTTACTGAAGCTGCCATCGAGATGCTCACTCCAATGGTCGGCGTCTTCTACTACCAAGGACAGCGCTCGCTTTGTTTAATGAAACCTCTCTCTCCTAATTTACCTTCCGTAGGAAATTGCAGTGAAAGTCATCTTATTTTGGACCTCGACAACAGGGAAACATTTTCTTACGTCAATGACCACGAACTCTGCCGCTTGATTGGCGTCACTGTTATGTAAACATTTTAAAAATGGCAAAAGTCACATCGGGATTGCCTTGATTTCTACGCTCCGGCACGCAGTCGTTTCACTTGGGACACACGCTCAGTGACATGTTGAAAGTTGCCGGACTTTTACTTCTATATAAAACGCCGCTATGCCGCTGCAATCCATTTGCAATCACATCACTTCCAGCACTTGGATCGGGGAAAAAATACAGACAAGAAAACTCGAAGAATCTGAAGAATTCGGCACTGTAAGTTGATGAGGACATGAGCAAGGGTAATGGGGCTGAATGATACTGGCAGAAACAGAATGTTATCAACCTACGTAAGTTGCTCCAAATAAAATCTAACGGATAGCACAGTGATCTAAAGCAAATTGTCAACATTTCTTCATCAGATTGCACGTTACCTTTGCAGAAACTTGAAGGCGATTTGGTGCTTAGATTTTTTTTGTTGCATTTATAAATTGGGTTAAGGAGGATATGCTTTAGTTGTCAAGGCTATGGATAACAAATTTTACATCGGTTTGAGGACAGGTCATTAATATACTCAACTTTCAAATTTCTTTAAAACTGGGCCTTAATTAACAAACCATCAATTGGCTCTTCTGGAATTTAACTCCACAAATTAAACACCAGGTGAACAAGAGCGACAGTAGCAATTGCCTAACTTGGCAGAGAGCCCGTTCTCATCAAGGTTGAATAGCAATCAGCGATAGACTGAGAAGTTATTGACGCTGTATACATGAGCGCTTGTGATGTTTTTGTGTTCGTAGAGGTCAAGATCTAGGGTAACACCCTGTCAACATGAATGCACTCTTCTTGGCAACATCCTTTTTCGTGCTGTGCTTTCTTCCTGCGAAAGAGTCGCTTCCTATAACAAACGCCAAACGGTTTGACACCTATAACAGCAAGGAGCTTGGACCAGATCTGGAACAGTGGGAGCACAGTGTAAAGTTGCCATTTCACCAGAATCTGCTTCAAGCACCTTCGGACGAATCAAGGACCATGGCGCAAGTGCAGGAGCCATCCCTGGTTACTCTGGGCTATGTACTTTTAAATAGCCAGAGTGCACAAGATCGTCAAGGAGGTGAAGATGACACACATCGATATAAAAGATTCAACACTAAACCCAACTCTCTCGACCTTACCTTTCACCTACTGAGAGAATTTCTGGGAATGGCCAAAGCTGAAAAAATGGCCCAGAAAGCAGAGAGTAACAGACTGATTATGGAAAGCATAGGAAAATAATTCAAACCCGCCGTCAGTTAGAATTATTTATCCAATGGTTGTGTAACGTGTATTATGTTAAAACACAATTTGAATCCAACACTCAATTCATACAGTATAAATTGTTGTTGTTCTAAATATGTAGCAAATGTTTGCACAGCAGGTTAACTTAAAGAAATCGCAATTAACCAACTTTCGCCAGGTTATGTTTTTTTCCCTGCTCTTTAGTATATAAATGCTTGTACTTAATCACTCGGCTAATAAAAACCAGTAAAAGTGCATTGGTATTTGACATTCTTCAAAACTAGCTCTGTTGTTTGTGGTGCGCGTGTAGCCTTTCCTGGAGGTGTCTGTCACCCTCAAAATTCGGTCATCCACATCAATGGCGCAGTCTGCACACGCTGGCAGTTCAGCTAAGGCAACATTCGGAAAGAGATCATGGCTATTTAGATAACTGTACCTCATTGTGCACACTGCTCAAAGCTGCCAACCTGACAATTCACAGCCTGGGTTGTTCAGAGAACCGAACTGAAGTCCTCCGCGCCACCCTCGTCCATACTGCTGTTTAGAAACGCGATACACCCCTAAAGTGGTAGGTGGGAGAACAATCGAAACTGGTTCGCCGAACCACATGTTGTTAGGTGACGAGTTATTTTTTTAACCGGATCCAACTTATTCCTACAGGCTTACGCCAATAGTGGAACGACGCAGGATAGTAGCAAAGTACAGTTTTAGTTATGGATATGCAAGGCCACTTCTTGAACTATTTTAGTAAGTTAAAGACTTATTCCCTTTTGTGACAGTCCAGTGGTCCCTTTAAGTGATACCATCATGTGGTACAGAGCACTCCTTCTGGCTATACTCTTAAATTAACAAAAAATCTTTCACTTACCTTTCTGGCCGTAGTCTCCTTTTGTCGTGGGAGAAAACACAACCAATCTGGCAAACAAAAGACCCAAAATTTGCATGCGCACTAGATCTAAGGGCAGGTTCAATCGGGTGCTCCAGGTGACAATGGCCCCACCAGCTGGGACTTACTTGAAGAACGGTACCAATCAGACTACATAGCGCAAAATGAGAGTGCACTAGTTTATCACAATTACCCAGTCAATAACTAATTTGCTGCCATGTCAACGAACTCATTACAAAACAAAAGGATTTACGGTCATAAAACAGGTGCAAAATCTATCAATTTAGATTTGGAATAGGCTAGAACCAATCTGCAAGGGCGTTGGTTCCGCTGTTAAATTTTTGTTTTAAAGAAGGTAATATGATTGAAGCCTAGATCGAACACTAGGTAATTCAATAACCAGGAATCCCGGAACTTTTGAAGGATTTTATCGAGAATTGGTCAGCAGTAGCCACCCAAGGTTCTTCGGTGTTTCCTCCCCAGTTCACACCAGCTGATGACTTTAAGGTGTAAAACAAAAGTTTTATTTAACAAAAAACTTGGTTGCATGGGGGCAGGAATGGAATGGAATGTCCTTCTTTCATTCGCGATTGAGAAGTAATCCTTGTAATAACCAGTTTTAAGTTTTGTATGAAATTGTTCTATATCTATATTACATTAATTAATGCTGTAGCACGTAATACTACTAGTATGCTAATTACCATCGGTGCAATGTTGTATGATTATTTCCTGTGTTTACTTGAAGACAAATAATAAATGATGCAATTTTGATTTTTTAATGTAAACGCCAATAGTTTCTTCTATAACCTCAAATAATCTTGCAACAAAAAAGGGACAAGGAAGTCCATGACATTTATTATAACAGCAACTTACAATTACATAGTGCCTTTGGAGTTACTAAAATATTCCAATGTGTTTAAGAGAACAATTATCTGCAATAAAGTTAATAATGATTAACTAATTTACATGTAGTCGGTACATAACTGTTTTGAGAAGATCTCATTCTGATGGTGCAAACTAATTATATTCCACCCAGAGTTTATATCTTTAATTTCAACTTGCTAAACCTTTGTTAATTAAGAGTTTAGCAATTAATTGAAATAGAGAGCTGCATTCCCTGTACAATACTTTGTAAACTGCATTATTAAATAACTTTCCTTGAAGCACTGTCTACTTTAAAATGATATGTAGAACATAAGGAGATGGTTGTAAATTTATGAAGATTACAGTTTCATGTATTTAGTCTTTCCAACACAAGTTAAATTTGTGCTTATTTGCATTATTCCACAGTATATTAATGTATATATCACTTTTATAAAAAACAAACAGGTAGTGTTTTAATTGTTAGCATGTCAGTCAATAAATCAGATTGAGAAATATGATACATTTGTACTTCACTTACAACAATCAATGCACATCCAGTTTTATAATCTTCAATGAAACATTCACAATTAAGTGTACTTTCTGGCATTTATCCTACTCTGTTGCCTTAACTTTATTGGAAACTTTTTTCTTGCCTGAGTTGTTATGCCTGCCACCAACTTCAGTTTTTAGTCAGCCAACTGCTACACTGTGTCAGCAACCTAATCATCTCAGCAACAATGAGACTGGAAGGCTGGTGTCACTTTGACGCCTGGGATCTGTTCTTGGAATTGGCATATGACTTGTCCTTGATGCAGCTAACAAAGTAGTTGTGGGTGGGGAGAGTGGTGCAGAGGAATTGTATTTGTGGTGGAAGGAGAAGCACAGGATAAAGGGGCCCCATTTTAATTTTGTGTCATCCAGAGGACCCACTGGTTGCTTTGAGTTTCTGCAGGGGAAACTTGTAAAATACATTCTCTAAAAATGAAGCAAGAGAACTAGCTGTATGCAGTCTCAATGGTGAGCAATGACACTTTTCACCAGGTTTGTACTGTGGTTACAATAAATGACCAATTTCTGCAATTAAGTGTGAATTGAAGCAGTTAAACCAAACTTTGGGCAAAATGTACAACTCAAAACTATATAGTTTTAGTATGAGTTAATAGTGCCACTAAGGCAGCTGGTAAAAACAGGAATAACATTCTAATGCAAAGGATTGATAAGGAAGTCTCAGTCAGTATCAATACTTCAATAACGTAAGCCATTTTATTCTTCAACTCTGGCAACCTGTTCCTCAAAAGTGCAACAAATACATTTCTATTTCCCTTGTATTTCTCATTTGCCCTCAGTGAGCTCACCTTGACAATGAAACCTATTGCCTTCCCTCTCATATTAAATTCACTTTCCTAGATTATATTGTAAATAGTTGGTTCTCCACGGGAACTGTTCTTTTCTCCCCTCTTTATATTCTGCTATCATCTTCTTTCTCTTTAAAACCATTTTGCCCCATTCCAAACTAACACCTCGTCTCCTTTGCTTCCCCTTGAATGTCCCCAAACATTCCATGTTTGAATCTTTCCAGTTAACTTTCCACCTTTTCCACATTGGCAAAACATCTCTAAGCCAAGTCACAATGGCATCCTTTGAAATAATGAAAAACAATTTGCCTGTTTTTACCCTTCTAGAGTTTTCTGCAGTCTTCAATATGTTGACCACACCATCAGTTCTAATGCCATTCCTCCAGCTCAGTGAGAATCATTAAGGCAGAGCCAGAAAATCTTCTGCAGTGGCTGTTCTTCACACTGTTTTCTTTGGTATGGTTTAGCCCTTTGTATAGATTATTCATGTACTATCCCATGGATGGACTGCACTTTCTATTTGTTAGATATTGGCAAGTACTAAAATTAAAGTAGAAACTATGATTCACCACCAATTTCATCTGCATCCTTAACCATTTCATCAAACTGAGCCAAATTGTTCACTTCCTCAGCCTTGAGTAAGACCTTGAGCTGAGCATCTATTACCATATCTTCTCTCTCATAATAACTACCCACTTCCAGTTATGTAGATTCAGCCAGCTCTGCCCATCTGTTGATCAAACCCTCAACTACTCTTTAGTTACTTCGGCACTTAACTACTCCTGTTCTTTGCTTTACTGTCTCATATCTTCCAACCAACCAAATGCAACAAGTCCCACTCATGGATTACCTAGTTTACCACTCAATGCTTTGATCCAGTTCACCATTACATTGAGCTTAAATTTCTCATTTTCGTCTGTGACTTCCTTCAAACCTTCATTGTTCCCTCCTTCAGTAAGCTCCTCCTATCTTACAACCATACACAAACTCTGCATTGAACAACTTTGACCTCTGTATGCCCCCATCTCCCTTTGATGCTCTGGCAGTCATGTTTTCTGCCTTCCAGGTAATAAACTTCATACCTGTGTTTTCATTTAATTCTCTCCACATAGGCCACTTCTCTTCTGATCTTTTAGTGAACTGTCCACATTTAACCATTCTCATTATGCATCTAATAACTGTTCAATCCAAATTGTTGTCTAATTCAAATCTGAGTCTGCTAATTTCCACAAGGCTCCTTTATCACTGATGAATAAACCCACATCAGAACACAAAGTTCTAGTATCATCCTAAAACTTTCATATTTTCATATGTTGATCCAATTTGTAGCATCAAAACTAATGTTTGAATTTGATAATAAAATATGTATTTCCAAAGAGAAATCACTTTTTTTTAATGAAGGAAAGAAAATGAAAGCACCTAGGCTTGGAAGAAGCAGTTGTGTGTGGTGGAGCAGATCATTAGATTTTGTGTTGTGCATTCTATATCAAGAAAAAATAAAACCTTCTATAATCTTGAGTTCCCTGTGGTAATGAGCATCATTGACATGTCTGTATTAATAACTGGATAGGTGGCTCAGACATAGTTTTGTATTTTCAAACAAAACACTTCAGGGAAATCAAATGTTTTTGTCACTCCTAACTAAAGAAATTGTGTGCTCAATAAATAAACCATCACCACATTTGTGTTCATAATAATATTTGAGATGTTTTGCAAATTGTGGTAAAGTTCCAAAAATAGTTTTAAATCGTAATGGATACAGAGTTATTATTTCACAGGAAACAAATGGCAAAAAACTAAATTGCAATGCATTATTTAAAAAAACTAAAAAACTAAATTGCAATGCACTATTTTCTAAATTGCAATGCACTATTTTCTGTTAATGCTCTTTACTCTTAAAATGCTTTAATTCTAATGTGCTGAGTAATTCTGAATAACTGCTAACTTGATTATGATAGATAGACACACTGATATTTCAATTACTGTACATGAATTCTAAATCTTTTTCTAGATAAATTTATGTTATTTTTCCTCTGATTTGTAGATAATTCATATATATGCACATTAATATATTTTTATGATAGTTTTAAGAATGCCATTCACTAGTCAGAGTGCAAACTTATTTTGACTTAAGATAAAACCTCATCAAATATGGAACATTTGTTAACTCCTTATTACTATCATATTATAATTAAACTATTACTCCTTAATAATAACAAGTAATATTCACAGTAATACAAATAACTTCAGATCATACTCAGTGAAATTGATCCATAGGTATGTAGATCAAAATTAACGATGCTAATAATTGTTATATTATGAAAAAATGAAGAATGTGCAGGCTTAGCAGTGTGTGATCTTTTGTTGTTTATGTAGCTTGCATTTTGATAACGTGTTTATAACAAATGAACATTTTGTGAAAGAGAAAGTCAAAAGACTTGTAGCTTTGTTGAGGATTTATATTTAATTGTCCATTCTTTACTTATGGGACAAACAATAAAGGACAAGGACTACTATATATCATTTACCAAATTGATTCCAGGGATGAAAGGTCTGTTGTATGAAGAATGATTAGGCAGACTGGCCATATACGCTCAAATTTAGAAGAGTGGGAAGTAATCTCATTAAAACATACAAAAATCTTAAGGGTCTTGGCAGATTAGAGTAAATGTAGAGTTGGTGTTTCTCCTGGATGGCTGAGGTGTCTAGAATCAAAGGTCACCATCTCAAAATAAGGGATTGGCCATTCAAGATGGGTTTAAGACAAAATTTCTTCAGAGGGTAGTGACCTTTTGAAATTCTTTTTCCAAGAGTCCACTGGAGGCTTCATCACTAAATGTATTCCAGATCATGATTGAGAGATCTTTTTTAGATATTAATGGAATAAAGAGATATGGAGTTAATACTGAAAAATGCTATGGAGATAAAAGATGACACATGACCTTATTGAATTGTGTAGCAGTAGAGAGCGTCTGAATGGTCTAATCCTGCTACAATTTCTTACTTTCTTAACCAGCTGTTTTCTTCAGAATGACTCTTCATTATTAATGTCAGATGTCATCTCAAGCAACAAATATTGAAACAACAGTCACTGCTTAATTCACATTCAGCCACTGCAAGATTCTTCCACTTCCCTACTTCGCAAGAGCATTCAGCCATGAAAATGAAAAAGTATGGCGGGGGGAGTCAGTTGTGCTCAGTTCATGATTTGCTGTCTGTTGCACTGTGGTTTCTGTAGCAGAGTCAAGGCTTTCCATCTGGGGGAGAGAGCAATGTAGCTTCAAGAAATGTTTAAAGCCTGCATGATTTAGATTTGTAAATAATACTGCACTCAAGGAAATTAACTTTCTGAAATTAAACTATTTGCATCAAATGAACAAATGCAGATACACAAAATATTTATTACCTTACCATCCATGTTGAAAGATATCAAATCATAGCTTAACAATTCATATCTTTTAATGTATTAAAATGGTATGTTATGTGAAATTTGCAGCATGGAATGATGCTGATGAAACATTTATTAATATCTAAACATCAGGAGAATTGGTAAAGGACATTTTTCCAAAGAGTAACATGAACATTAAACAACAGGCATTAACATTCAACCAGGACAGATAGAATGGAACATTTTATTTTATGAAGTGTAATATCAGTAATACTTGTTACATTGCTATTTAAGATTTGTTTAAAAATTTGGAATAATTGTCCTGTTACCTTCTTCATTAAAAGTCCATTCAACCCTTCCATGTACAAGCCATGAATTCAATCCTATTCCAAAGGTTGAGAAGTATGATCATCATTGCCATTAAAGAAAGGCAGAAGCTTAGTGCCTATTGAAGAATAACAGACCAGTACTACATATATTGGAATGAAGACAAATGACAGGATAGAGACTGTTCAATCCTTGCATCAAAAAGCGCTCTTTGACAAATGTGAAAATGTTGGACAATTTTACAAAGAAAACATATTGGTGTCCCATATTTGAAAGCTTTCATTTTTTTCTTTCAGTTATTGTGGGCAGGCAAACTGTTTAAAAATTTCCACTAAACTTGCTCTGCAAGCAATCTTGGAGGAATACATAATGATTTGAAGTGGCTCTTCTAAATTCTTTCCCCAAAGTCTTTGGCTTCACTTTGGACATTCATGCTTCCACCCCACACAAGAATAGAAGATATTTTTAAAAAATCGAATGCATGGAATATTAAACCATAGAGCCATCTTTATCCTTTATTGCATGAGATAATTTATTGTAAGTTGTAAGAAGCAGTTTATTATTTCCATCCACAGCATTAAGAATGCCATGGAATTTGGTAAATGGCATTTAAAACGATGAGCATATGGTGTGATACAGCACTAGATCAGATTAATGAAAATGGAACTTCATTTGGGAGTTTAGGAAAGGAATATCTACCCCAAAATAACAATGCTTGAAATTGTCATTTCCTTCCAAGGCCATGTATAATTACTAAAACAAAATTGTGTTTAGAAACCATCCAGAGTCATGGCAATGGTTTCTTGTTATCTAGTTAGTATGGCATGGATTGATAAATTGTTAAGGAGACAGAGTAGTGACAATGTTGAATGGAACAAGTTTTTCCTTAGTATTTGTATTTGTGCCTCAGTTTCTCACTATATATTGTAGTAATTCAGATGAAAGAATAGAGAATTGTACATCCAGGTCTGGGGATGACACTAACACAGGACAAACAGGAAGTTGTATGATTAGAAGCAGGAAGTCACAAAGAGGCATAGACAGACTGAGTTGACAAAACCCAGAACAGATGTCATTGAATATGGGGAAGTGTGCAGCTGACTGCTCCGGATCTCTGGCAGAATAATTAGTATATTTTCTTAATGAAGTCAGACTATTAACTGCAGAGAAGCAAATGAATTTAGGTGTCCAGATGTATAAATCAGTAGAAGCTTACACACAAGAGCAAATAGATGCCAAAGAGGACGGGAGAATAAAAACAAAGTAATACTGATGCTGGAAATCTGAAGTAAAACCTGGAAATGGAAAAGTACTCAGCACACCGGCAATATATGCAGTGAGACTAAACAAGCAAATGCTTCAGATTAATGGCCTTCAATCAGAACTAATGACATTCATGGATTATTGTCTGATTCCTCTGTAATAGCTCCAGCTTGCCTTAAGTGGGGCCTGAGGCAGTGGAATGGTTCTCCCTGCCCCAATACTGATACCAATGTCCCATGAATCAAAGCCCCTTCCTCCCACCCCACCCTTTGAGTATTGCATTTAGCTCTCTGGTCTATTCAAACCTCTGCCAATTTGTTCAATGCTCAGGCAATATTCCCAATATTCCAAACTTTAGTTTGGTCTCTTGTTCAAAGTCTCTTGGGTAGATCTAGGAAGGAATCCTGATGCAGGGTCTCAACCCGAAGTATCAACAGTTCCTCTTCCCCCACAGATGCTGCTCGACCTGTTAAATTCCTCTAGGGGTTTGATTTTTGCTCCAGACTCCAGCATCTGCGGTCTCTTGTGTCCCTACTCTGTTATAGGTTCCGACACTGGCCATGACAAGTGTATCCTCCACCCACCCTCCCACTTGACCCCTCTGTTCTCTTCCAGCTCCGAGGATATATCCCAGACCCTGGCAACTGGTAGGCAACTCAGCCATTGGGATCCCCAGCCATAGCTAAGAGAACAGTGTCAATCCTAGCTGTACTATTCCCCAGAACTATTACATTCCTTTTCATTCTGCCCACTTGAATAGTCTTCTAGTCCACTTGAATAGTCAACATAGTCCCATCTTCAGATTGCCTAAAGTCCTTTTCACATCCATACAGAAAGAAAGTACCTCATATCTTTTGGAAAAAGTTAAAAAGGCTGAGGCCCCTGTAGCACTATACCTTGCATTTCCATCCCTGGCAGCCTGGCATTTATGTCCTTCTGTCCCTTACTACAACTCAGATCCAGACCACCACCTAACCTAAGCAGTGTGGCTGACAAAATTATCCACATAACTCCGCTCCTCCCGAGTGTTCAGTAATTCTTTTAACTCAGAATCCAGCTCAGGAACTTGTGCAGTGATGCAGCAGTTAGTACTGCTGCCACAAAGCTCCAGGAACCTGGCTGGTGTCAGTGTGAAATTTGCATGTGACTGCATGGGGTGCTCCCTGATGCTCCAGTTTCTATTGGTTAATAATTGACTGTAAATGCTGTTCAGTTAACAGCCTACTGTAAGTTGTCTCTAGTGTCAGGGGCCAGCAGGAGCATCAGTGGGGGGGGGGGGGTGTTGATAGACATGTGGGAAAGGGTTACAGGGGATGAGATTGCTCTGAGAACCAACATTGGGTCAATGGGCTGAATGGCCTACTCCTTTGTCATGAGAGATGTGAGAAAATCTGAGCTCCAGACACTTACTCTCGATGTACTTTCTGGCAAATGACAATGTTTTCACCAACTCCCAAATGCTGCAGCTACAATTGATCATCAGCCATCTCTGTCAAATCTTACTTAATAAGACATAAGACCATAAGACATTGGAATAGAATTAGGCTATTTGGCCCTTTGAGTCTGCTCAGCCATTTGATCATGGCTGATTTATTTTTCCCTCTCAACCCCATCCTCCTGCCTTCTCCCCGTAACCTTTGATGCCCTTACTAATCAAGAACCTATCAACCTCCGCTTTAAATATGTCCAATGACTTGGCCTCCACAGCCATCTAAGGCAATGAATTCCACAGATTCACCACCCTCTGGCTAAAGAAATTCTTCCTCATCTTTGTTCTAAAGGAATGTCCTTCTATTCTGAGGCTGTGCCCTCTGGTCTTAGACTCTCCCACTACTGGAAACATCCTCTCCACGTCCACTCCATCCAGGCCTTTCAATATCCGGTAGGTTTCAAAGAGAATCCCCACTCATCCTTATAAACTCCAGTGAGTACAGGCCCAGAATCATCAAATGCTCCTCATACATCAACCCTTTCATTCCCAGAATCATCAAATGCTCCTCATACATCAACCCTTTCATTCCCGGGATCATTCTTGTAAACATCCTCTGGACTCTCTCCAATGCCAGCACATCCTTCCTTAGATATGGGGCCCAAAACTGCTCATAATACTCCAAATGTGGCCTTATAAAAAGCCAGAGCATTACATCCTTGCTTTTATATTCTAGTCCTCTCGCTATGAATGCTAACATTGCATTTGCCTTCCTTACTACCGACTCAACCTACAAGGTAACTTTCAGGGAATCCTGAACTAGAACTCCTAAGTCCCTTTGCATCTCCAATTTCTGAATTCGGTCCCCATTTAGAAAATAGTCTATGCCTTTATTCCTTCTACCAAAGTGCATGACTGTACACTTCCCTACACTGTATCCCATCTGCCACTTCTTTGCCCATTCTCCCAACCTGTCCAGGTCCTCCTGCGTCCTCAGCACTACCTGCCCCTCCACCTATCTTTGTATCATCTGCAAACTTGGCACAAAGCCATCAATTCCATCATCCAGATCACTAACATATAACGTGAAAAGTAGCGGACCCAACACCGACCCCTGTGGAAAACCACTGGTTACCAGCAGCCAACCAGAAAAGGCTCCCTTTATTCCCACACTTTTCTTCTGCCAGTCAGCCAATCTTCTATCCATGCTAGTACCTTTCATGTACCATGAGCTCCTATCTTGTTTAGCAGCATCATGTGCAACAGCTTGTCAAAGGCCTTCTGAAAATCCAAGTAAACAACATCCACTGACTCTCATTTGTCTATCCTGCCTGCCACTTCCTCAAAGAATTCCAATAGATTTGTCAGTCAAGATCTCCCCTTAAGGAAACTATGCTGACTTCGCCCTATTTTATCATGAGCTTCCAAGTACCCTGAAACCGCATCCTTAATAATGGACTCTAACATCTTACCAACCACTGAAGTCAGGCTTACTGGCCTATAATTTCTTGTGTTTTGCCTCCCTCCCTTCTTAAAGAGTGGAGTGATGTTTGCAATTTTCCACTCCTCTGAAACCATTCCTAACTCTAGTGATTCTTGAATGATCACTACTAATGCCTCCACAATCTCTTCAGGTACCTCTTTCAGAACCCTGGGGTGTAGTCCATCCAGTCCAGATGACCTATCTGCCTTCAGACCTTTCAGTTTTCCAAACACCTTCTCCTTAGTAATAGCGACTACACTCACTTCTGCCCCCTGACTCTCTTGAATTTCTGGCATGTTGCTGGTGTCTTCCACAGTGAAGACTGATGAAAAATACTTATTCAGTTTGTCCATCATTTCTTTGTTCCTTGTTCCATTACTATCTCTCCAGTGTCATTTTCCAGTGGTATGATGTCCACTCTTGCCTCTCTTTTACTCGTTATATATGTGAAAAAACTTCTGGTATCCTCTTTTATGTTATTGGCCAGCTTACCTTCATATTTCATCTTTTCTCCCCTTATTGCTTTTTTAGTTGCCTTCTGTTGGTTTTTAAAAGCTTCCCGATCCTCTAGCTTCCTACTAATTTTTGCAATATTGTTTGCCCTCTTTTACTCTTATGCTGTCTTTGACTTCCCTTGTCAGCCAGGGTTGCCTCATCCTCCCTTTAGAATGCTGCTTCTTCTTTGGGATGAACTGCTCCTGCATCTTCTAAATTACTCCCAGAAACTCCTGCCATTGCTGCTCTACCATCATCCCTGCTAGGCTCCCCTTCCAATTAATTTTGGCCAGCTCCTCTCTCATGCCTCTGCAGTTACCTTTACTCAACTGTAATACTGATACATATGATTTTAGCTTCTCCCTCTCAAAGTGCGGGGTGAATTCTATCATATTGTGATCACTGCCTCCTAAGGGTTCCTTTACCTTAAGCTCCCTAATAAAATCTGGTTCATTGCACAACACCAAATCCAAAATTGCCTTTTCCCTGGTGGGCTAGACCACAACCTGAACTTAAAGCCATCTCGTAGGCATTCTCCAAATTCCTTCTCTTGGAATCCAGTACCAACCTGATTTTCCCAATTTGCCTGCATATTGAAATCTCCCATGACCACTGTAACATTGCCCTTTTTACATGCTTTTTCGATCTCCTGTTGTAATTTGTACCTCATGTCCTGGTTACTATTTGGAGGCCTGTATATAATTCCCATTAGGGTCTTTTTACCCTTGCAGCTTCTTAACTCTACCCACAAGGATTCTACAGTATATCTTCTGATACTATGTCACTTTTGCTGAGGATCTGATTTCATTTTTTACCAACACAGCCACCCCCCACCCCCCGCCCACCTGCCTGTCTTTTCGATAGGATGTGTATCCTTGGATGTTTAGCTCCCAGCTGTGATCTTCTTTCAGCCACGACTGTGTGATGCCCACAATGTCATACCTGCCAATTTCTAATTACACTATAAGCTTGTCTACCTTATTTCATATACTGCCAGCTTTCAAATATAACACCTTCAGTCCTGTATTCACCACCCTTCTTCTCAAATTTCTCTTCCTGTTGTTGAAGTTAAATTCTTATCCCTTTCCAAATTTTCTGTCTTATTCTTTATTTTGGAGACTTCAGTAACCTCTCCTGTGCTCTCCTTCCCTTTTACTTTATCCATATTTTTTCAGTCTGATGAACCCACCCCCCTTCTATTTAGTTTAAAGCCCTATCCACAGACTTAGTTATGCGATTCGCCAGGACCCTAGTCCCAGCACGGTTCAGGTGGAGCCTGTCCTATCAGAACAGTTCCCTCCTTTTCCAATACTGGTGTCAATGTCCCACGAATTCAAACTCATTTCTCCAACCCCAATCTTTGAGCCATGCATTTAACTGTCTGATCTTATTTACCCTGTGCCAATTTGCAAGTGGCTCAGGTAGCAATTCAGAGATTATTACCTTTCTGGTTCTGCTTTTTTCATTTAGTCCCTAATTGCTCAAATTTCCTCAGCAGAACCTCTTTCCTTGTTCACCTAGTGGTGAAGGAATGAACTACTTCCCTCCCAATGGACACCAAAATCTCCCCATCCCCCATCATCGAATGTGTTACAAGCAGCTGTATCTATAATTCTCCTTGTATGTGTTATATTGGTGCACATTGTGGGTAATATTAGGAGAGATGGCTGACAGGTTGGTCACAATCGGAGGGTCCAAGTATCATCTCGAAGGACAAGGGGTTCAGTGAGACAAGCTCAGAGCTGGGGGAGAAAGTGGCCACAAATGGAGGTGAGTAGAGATGTCAGAGGGTCCCAGGACTGGAGGAGGTTACAGGGAGAGTGATGGGGTGAGAACCAAGGAGGGATTTGAACACGAGGATGAGAACAGTAAACCTGAGGCAGGGAGCCATTGGTGTAAGGCACTGACAGACATTTATTGCTCACTGGCTGGCGGGCAGGAAGAGAAGAGGACGATGCCTACAGTGGAGGGAGGAGCAGTCAGGCCCACAAGACTCCACCAGTCAGGTCACAGATCCACATGGGAATGGCAGAGAACAAGGAGCAGCCCATCTGATACAGTCGGCACCTTCTTCATCTCTCCACATCAACATCCACCCCAGGCCCAGGCCGCTCCCCCCTCCATGGGGCTCACCGCCACCCTACGCCCTGACTGGCCCATTGCTGGGGGAATATATGTTCACTTAGTTAAAGATTCTGTGCATTTGCTATTTAATTTGTTTCTTTCTAGTTACAATTAAAAATTAATTTGTTGTGTTTATGACTACATTTTAGTCGACTGTAAGCTCATTTGTTAAACTAAAGGCAACTTGCACAAAGCAGCAGCAAAGCTTTTATAGTTTACAGAAGCCTGAAGTTTCTGTACACTGTATGTACCATCGGGACAAATCAATAACTTCTTTCACCCCATGCACCAAATTCCCACAAAAAAGAAATTCTCAACTTTAGCACTCTGTTTAAGATCACACTATCACACTATACTATCAATTTGATTTTTGTTTAAGTGCAGGCCATCCCTGGGTTATAGATAGCCTGATGTACAAACGAGCTCCCATTATTATTACAAAATTCAACGGTCTGATGTACACACGCACATTTGTTCCTACGAACAGCAGAACTAGTTTCCTCTCTCTCCACTTTTAGTAATTCTTCTTTCTTCTCAGTTTTGTGTGCCTTTGACGCCATTCCTTAAAATACAGTGGAGGTATGGTTACCATGTCCAGTGATTTTTGTGTATTTTCTGACTTGTGGACAAGATTGACTTATGGATGTCTGTAAGAACGGAATCCATTTGTTACCCAGGGATGGCCTGTAAGGGTATCAAAGGATATGTAATGAAGGTGGATTCCATAGGTGCACACCTTGTGAGACTTGGGTTCAATCCTGACCTCTGGTGTTGTCTATGTAGCTCGGACATTCTCCATATGACTGTATGGGTTTCCTCCAGGTACTCTGGTTCCCTCCCATATATAGGTTGGTATGTTAAGTGGCCACTGTAAATTGCCACTAGTGTGTAGGCGAGTGCTAAAACCTGGGGAGAGTAAAATGGGATTAATGTGGGATTAGTGTAAATGGATACTTGATGGTTGGTGTGAACTTGGTGTGAGCCTGCTTCTGTGCTGTATGATTCTATGACATCAAATTAAGGTATAAATCAACTACAATGAAATTGAACAGGTTCGAAGAACTTTATGAGTTAGCTGTTGCCTGAGACAGCCTTCTTAACTTGACTTGTCACCTCCAAGGACTCGTGTTCACGCTCTCTTCGTTCTTCCTATCAAAGTGCATCATCTCACCCTCCATTGTGCTAAATTATAAACAGCTACTGTTTCTTAAATTATGTTTCGCCATGCATCAACCAATTTCACAAGGCTATACTGAAACATTAGCCAAAATTATATATTCAAATATTAGAATGGGTCTTGAATCCACAGGCTTCTGACTCGAGCAAGTGTGCTACAATTAAGTCAAAGCCAAAATTCATAGATTTATCTATAATTCATAGTTTCTGAAAATTAAAATGTAGCTTTCTTTTTAACTATGGGTTGTATGCGGAAGCGTACCCACCACTTAACTCTTTAAAACTTGCTACAGCCTAGAAAGAACCAGGAAAGAACAATGTTCCCATGAGGTGGGAAATCCATCAATTATACCCACTACCCCACAATAGGAGTCTAATTTGGACCAGAAGGCTTTCAAGTGTCCAGCTGGCAGAACTTCTGTTGCCCAAATGGAATAGAATGACATCCCATGATATAAATTATGATAATGTGTTTGAGATGCACAGATAGGACCTCTCTCTCAATGGCTAATTAATGCTTCAACTCCTTATTGCATGAACCTAAACAAATTTCCATTGCATATACAGCAAGTCAGGTGACTGGATTTACATTTTATCTGATCATTGTCACATTTCTGTTTGTGGGGCCTTGATGTGTAGAAAATTAGCTGCTACATTTTATACATTAAAATCCTGACTGCACTTCAAAATTACTACATTGGCTATGAAGTACTTTGGGATGGTGTGAAACAGGTAAGGGTACTTTATAAATGCAAGTCTTTCTTTTTGGCAGTCCAATTTTGCTACAAATACTAATTTAGTAGGATTGAAAGATTCATGAAAAATTCCAATAATCAAGTAGTGCTCTTTGTTGCTAGGAATTCAGACAAATTTAACAAGTGAAAAGCACAAGTGAATGCCTGAGCTTGACGTTGAAATGTATGATGCAACAGGAAACTAACTCTGCAATTTATAATGATCATTCCTTTAACACAAGGAATGTTAAAATCTTTTATTTTACTGACCTTTGTTATAGGTGATTGCACAGTGTTTTCACAGCCAGGTGTTTTTATCACAGTCGGTGAGCCAGCAGCAATTGCGACACAACTGGCCTCTGGTTGCATCAGATTCTCTGTCACTGATGATGGTGCAGAAAGATCATGAGAGGCAGCACCTGGGTTTGGACTTGTAACCAGCATGGTGGATTTTAGAACATGCCAGGATCCACACTTATGCCAACCTGGATACAATTTGGTATCATCTTCAACCACTGCCAACAGTTGTGGCATTTTTAAATCACCAGCGTTGCAATTTCCACTTAACAATTTACCCTTGGCAAACCAAATATAAGAGCAAAAAGCAAAGTATCAGCAATCATCAATGACAAGATAACATCTTTTTTCTGTTGATGCATACAGTTGGTTTAGTTATAAATCCTTATGGTAGAAGTACTATCTTGGTAAGTTGATGAACACAAGGACTAAGTTTAAAGTAAGGTGATATTTTGAAACATCAAAACCTGGGGCTTTACAATGAACAATGACAAGCATTGTCAACAACAACTAGCATTTATGCTAATGCTCCAAAATAGGACATATCTCAAAGCCTTGCAGTAGGTGAAATGCACATCTGGTAATATCAAGAATTTACAGATATCATTGAATAGATTTTTTTTAGCAAGCACTTAAAGGCAGATTTGCTGAGAGATGGAGTTTCAGAATAGGATAATGCAGGCTTTTCCATTATTGCTGAAACAGAGGACTTAAAGGAAACAACAACTGGAAAATAAAGGGAACAGACAATTGCAAAAGGCCAGAGGTTGTCACAGAACTGGAGACAAGTGACAAACAAAATTATAAGGATTTAACTCTGATGACATCCTATGAGCTTTTGCATTAAGCAAGTTCTTGTCACATTTTAATCTGCATTTAAGCACTCTTTACCCTCCACTGAATTCACTACCCTTGCTAACATCTCCAGAGATATAGTAAGGAGACACGTTAAGTAAAAAGGATAGATATATTGCTGGTGAAAGAGGAGATTAAAGGAGTGTTATTGAATGTTATGAAGAAGACAATGGAATGGAACAGACTCAGAGTTATCCAAAGGGGACAAGTATGAGTATGGGTTTCTGGTCCTCAGCTGTGATAATATACAGATGATAATAATTTAGGGTAAATCTCGAATTCCAGAAGCCAATGGAAGGCAGACAAGAAGGAAGGATTTAGGTGGAGGATAGTTTAAGAGAGGTAACTGGTTAGCACATTTTGTGGAAACTTTGTCGATTGTGAAAATATTAATGCATCTGTGAAGACAAAGTTTTCAGATTGGTATTCAAAGTGGTTCTTTCTAAACAATATCTATTTGTAAAACCTACCTCAAATAACAATGTGAATTCAGAAATACATACCTGTTGTGCAGTTGTTTCAGAGAGCCCGACATTAGTTTTCTCTTGTGCTGCTTTACCAGTTTCAATATCTGTAAATGGAATCTTGGATTCTCCACTTGGGAAGATTCCATCTGTTGGCCCTGGAGATGCCGCCACTGATTCCAGAGAGGCTCTGCAGGGGGAAGTGATGGACTCTACCACTGAAACACTAACATTGGCAGTCCCTGAAGGTGCAGCAATGAGTTCCTGTATCATAGTTACTGGGCTTATAGCAACTGATGATTTATCCATCAGTTTTTCTATTTCAGAAATTTGATCTGGACTTCTGGGAATGCATTCTTTTCTTGTTGCTGGTCTGGTGTCTGGTGTAGAAGCACTACATTCTCCCATTTTAAAATTGGCATTTATAGTGTTGTATGGTGTCTCGTTTGATTCTTCTACTCCAGGAAATGTGTCCACAATATCTGGAAATACAGCACCTGACGCACGTGCTTCTAGGGCCCCATCACTGACTGAAGGAGATGCAGCACTCGATTCTTCCTTTAGAGGGACCTCAACAGTGGTCACTTCAGACTCAGTATTAACCTCTTCCTTTCCCGACACATCATTCACAATACTTGCAGACTCAACATTGGGCTCTTCCTTTGGAGGGACCTCATTTGCAGTGTTGGAGGTCTCAGCACTGGGATCTCTTTCAGGAACATTAATCTGAGCACCTGAAGGCTTAGATCCAAGTTCTTCCTTTTCAGGGATGTCATCTATGTTGTTGGAGGACTCAACATTAGGATTGACTTCAGGTACATTAACCACAGAACCTGAAGACTCAACATTGGACACTTTCTCTTCAGGACTGTCAGCCACCACAGCCAAAGATTCAGCAGTGAGTGTTTCCTCTACAGGAACTTCACTTAGAGTAGTGGAGGACTCAATACTGAAATCACCTTCGGGTACATTAACCACAGAACCTGATGATTCAACATAGGACTCTTTCCTTTCAGGAGCATCAGACCCAGCATCTGAAAAATCAACACTAAACTGCTCTTCAAGAGTTTTAGGCACAGCATCGTCAGACTTGACACTGAGTTCTTCCTTAACAAGACCTTCTCCAACAGTAGTGGAAGATTCAGCTCTAGGATTATCTTCAGGGACATTAACCAGAGAGCCTGAAGGTTCAAGACTGGACTCCTTTTCAAAAGTAAGAGCCACAGTAGCCAAAGATTCAGCACTGGGGTGCTCATCAATAGTTTCATCCCAGGCACCATCAGACTGAGCACCGAGTTCTTCTTGGACAGAAAATTCATCCACAGCAATGGAGGGCTCAGCATTGGGATGGTCTTCAGGGACACTAATCACAGAACTTGAAGGCTCAATGCTGGACTCTTTCTTTTCAAGAGCATCAGCCTCAGCAACTGAAGACTTAGCACCAGTCTGCTTTTCAGGAGTTTCAGTCCTGGCACCATCAGACTCAGCACTGAATTTATCCTTTACAGGGATCTCATCCACAGCAAAGGATTTAGCCTTGGGTTCTTCCTTCCTAAGGACTTTAATAACATTGGGAGACTCAGCATTAGGGTCTTCCTTGTCATGGACTTCAATCCCAGCACTTGAACACTCAGTACTAAGATCCTCCTTTTCAGAGATGTCATCAACAGCACTGGATAACTCAGCATTGGGATCTTCTACCAGCAGTTCATCCCCTGCATCTCTAGACTCCATACTGAGCTCATCCTTTATAGAAACTTCATCATCAGTATTGGAGGGCTCAGCTCTGGGATCCTCCTCAGTTACAGTAACCACCATTCCCGATGATCCAGAACGCAGCTCTTCATTTTCAGCAACATCATCCACAATACTACAGTCTTTAGCACTGAGATCTTCCTTTTCATGTACTTCACTCACAATATCAGAAAGTTCTGAAGATGAAGAAAGGTTTCCTTCTATGGCAGATACTCCAACAAAAACTTCTGAAATTCCAGTAGCAGACAGTTGTGAAAGTTTAGCTTCAATTTCACAATCTTGTTTCTCACCCGCTGCAGCTTCTTCAACTCCTACTTCTGACTTCTCTTTGGCTTTAAACCAATAAACTGCATTAGCACTCATAAGATTCAGATAAACCAAGCTTATTAAGAGAACAAAGTTTGTACCACATAAGTAGTTATGTACCTGTTCTTTTTATTTGTTCTACTAAAAAATTAAATCAATTAAATTATCTTCTGATTACTTGAATATATGAATACTTAAAACTTTTGATGCACATTTTCAAAAATTTTGCTCTGAGGTTTAACAAGAAAAATATAAATTGGATTGATTGATGGAGAAGCAATTATTTATATGAGTAATATTTACAGATATTTCAAGGACAATAATGAATGTTCATTATTCATTTCTTCTAACAAGTACATGAATCATCTGGAACATGACCCAGTTGCTTGTCAAGCAATCTATACAGCATAAAGCTGTGGTCCTAAATAAATTATATTTAGGACTACTATAATCCATAGACAACCAGATCAATGAATTTATTGGAGCAAACTATTCCCAGACATATGTACATAAGCTTTGTCATTATGATAACATTTTTAATAATAGATTAAGCCAATTTGATTCTCTTTGGGTAGATTTGTACTAATGAAATGTTCTGTTCCCCATGATTGCCATCCTGTTTGAGATCTAGCATAGCATTTACCCTTAAATGAAAGGAGTTAGACTAAGACAATATATGATGAACTCCTGTTACTACGTCCATGGAATTGTAATACAAAGTGCTCCAACTAACAGGTATCAGCTTTAGTGAAAATCTGTAGCAATAATGTTAATTAAACAGTGATCATTGCTTCATTTTTTGAAGCAATAAATAAGATGTCATCCTTGGAATGTTAATGATACTATTTATCCTAAATTTCAGTTGCATTGTACTGTTTAACCAGTATCTGTTACCTCAAGAGAGTGGAGTTTGGGTTTTTACAGCTTATTTAATCATTATCTTTATCACATTGCTGAGTGTAAACTGGCTTCCTGGTTCTATGTATTGCAATAGAAACTACAGTATAATTTAGCTATTAAGCACTCTGGGATGTTCTTGGATGAAATACAAACAAAGATTCATCCTTTCTTTTATCCCTTCTTTCCTTCAGCATTTTCTGGGTTTTTTATTTCATACTTCCAGTATCTGCAGATGATTAGATGAGGGCTCTGTACAATTTCTGATACATAACTTAGCTATTTATTTGTGAACTTAGCAGTATTGTAACAAGTATCTGAAGGTCCTTGGAAAGAGTTCCTAAGCTTTACTCATGTTCTCTTTGCTTAAATGTTGAACGTCTTTGGCAGAGACCTGGAAGTAGCTCATCTGAATGCCCCCTTATGGTTACTTTTCTTGAGAACGTTCACATTATTGCTGTCTCTTGTACATAAATGCCCCAAATTCATGGAACAGAATAGTTTTAAATTAATAACCATTTGAAAACATTTAGAATCAGGATATATGGACAACAAAGGTCAAGATTTTTCATCAGTGTAACTAGTTTGCTTTCAATGCTGAAATGAAGACACCATTCTGCCTCTGTCAATCTATTACCGATTCTGCCTAGATCTATCAAGCTGCAATCAATTGCTGTTACATAGTCAGAATTTTAATAAATTATTAAACAAAGAATTTATACATCGATAATCTTACAATACAATATTAAATATTTTCAGTAGGATCTGATCATCTAATGCATTGGATGGAAAACATAAGAATTATAATTTAATGCTAATCCTTTATGAATAACCATGGTATCATATTCATCCTATCTGAAATAGTTTTTGCTTTTCTTTTGAAGGTTTCAATTGTTTCAGCTATTTCCACTAACTCTACACCACAAAGAGATCCAACTAAGTGCTCTTTCACTGATTCCCATTGCAATTTTGAGCATATAATTGATGATTAGATTTAGAAATCTTGAAAATATTAGGATCTGAAGAAACCTAAGAAACACATTTTTTAATAAAGGTTCACAACTTTCTGTGTCCTAATGAAATATTAGAATCCCTTTGGGAGACAAAGTTTTCTTGGCATCAAGATGACTGTAATAAAAGGGTGCACAGTGTTTGTATTTTAAATCATAGATCATCACAATTAAATAGAGCAAGGTCTTTTCCCATCTGCCACAAATGTTCATTCATATTTTGCCAAGACTTCTAGTCAGCTTTTGTCACTGTGAATTAAAACAATAACACTTAACACTAGTTTTGTATTAGTTGCAGTCTCTGGCTACTAGACAGCTCTGTGGTATATTTATTCCAATCTTGCCAGCAACCCCATTGCTATCTCATACCTGACATCAACAATAGCTTGGGTTATTTAATAACATTCATATAATAGTATTGAGCAAGCATTTATTATGCTTTAAGTGCCATATATTTTATAAAAGAGGAACACAGAGCTAATTAATTTTAATAGAAAGTATTAAAAGGAAATTTCATCCACCTTTAAGTGATTATACCACCTCATTTTCCAGACCCCAGTGTGGGCAATGTCATAGGGGATCTACTGTTAGTATATACTGACTAGTTATTTTATATTGTATTAAATATATATTTTAATTGGGTAGCAATTTATACAACACGGGCACTGATTAATTCCAATAAGAATAAAGGTATCTTTACCTTTGAGGAAATTAATTGCTTGGAGCAGTTTCTGTTCTTTCTCAAGATCTATATGATAGTGATCCATATTTTCATAACCATGCTCCAGTTCTTCAATAACTGATGCTCTAGTGGCCTCTGAAACTCTAATTATATGAGAAACTTCACTAATTGGGTCCATGTTAGCTCCTTCAATTGTTAAATATTAAATAGTCATGGGTACTTACTTTGCTGTCAGCTTCTTTGCATTCTATAAAAAAAACGTTGAAAATTAACTTAGGAATTTCCCTGCAGACAAAATTGAAACTAAATGTAATGGTTTAGTACCCGTAGAAAGACTGCCATTTGGGGTTCCTCCATTGATTGCAGCACAGATTTGACAAGCTTGGACATGGATTGTATGTGTTCACTGTATGTTTTTATCAAATACTTGCAGTGGCTTATTTTCTCATCTTGTTCATTCGTGATTATTTGCAGCATCTCCTGTTTTTTTGTTTCCAAAACTGCAAACAGGGAATCAAATTTTTCATACATTGTTTGCTTTAGGCTTCTACAGTTGTCCTGAAAGACAGAATGGTTTTAGTAGATTGACAGGAATACATACTAATACAAGTTCATTAATGTAGTTCTGATGCAATCCCATCTGGGAAAAGCAGCTTTGATATATCCCTGTTGATTACGTTAGTTTAACATTTCAATAGAATGGTTGATGAACTGAAACAAATCATCTGTATTACATTGGTCCTGTTATTAATGTGGGATGATGTGCTGAGACCTGGTTATGCAAGAAAACTCAGATTTCAAATTAGTGGATTGCCTTTTTATTGTGCCTGCTCCATTTCCATCTGCACTAATACATGAACTTCAATTTTACTTTAAATAACATAGGCACGTACATGTTTTCCTGTATACATTTGCATGGTATTTACACAACAGGTAATTATATATTTGTTTAATGAACTAACTGGAATTAAAGCAACATAAGCATGGCAAAAGTGAAGGAAGTTGACTTTTGGCTTAAGTGAGGAGGGGCAGTAGGTTATGGGGAGTTAAAGGCATAGTCTCAGAGTTATTGACTGCAGATTTGGTTGTCTGTCTGGCAATTCTTTGGTCTGATTTATCATCTCATCTCTCTGACTATTTCCAACATACTTTCTTAACCCTTTTCCTCAAACTCTCTTCCTAATACCTTACTCTAAGGTGACACAAATAATCCTGGTTCCTTCTCCCATCACACCTCCAGACCATCATGTTCAATTGCTCCTCTTCCACTATTTTATGCCCACAGTTGTTTCAGCTGATCTCTTGCAATTCATCCCTTTGTATATCCTGTAAGTGTCCACTCACTCACAAGGCAGGGTCTCTCTGCCTGATGCCTCATCCAGGGTAAATACATCATTCTCCTGTGCCTATCTGGAGAATCATTGCAGCAGAGAAAACTTGAAACCCTCAGCTGATTTGGTGGGATTCAAACTCCCATATCTGGACCAATGGCCCTATTGGCTCAGAAACATAATCACTGAGATACCCTAATTGTCCTAACTCATTCGTGGAAATACTTTCTCTCAGGAGATTGTATCAGGTGACACCGATGCAGGCTGATATCTCACGGTTGCCATATGCCTTAGTTTCAAGCTCCCAATGCACTGCTGGAGCCCTTTGTGAGATGCATTAGGCTATGAGTAGTGGCAAGGCCATGGACAGGCTGCCTTTATTGCCTCTGACATCTTGTGCTGTCAAAGGCCATTTCACTGTTTCCAAATGTCTCTGATGATCATGAATTTTAGAGACAGTTGAAAGATGAATAAATAATTAAAAGAATTAGGCTATAGAGTCATAGAATCATACAGCACAGAAACTGATCCTTTGGCCCACCATGTCCATGGTGACCTTTTTGCCCATCTACACTAATCCCACTTGCCTGCATTAGGATCGAATCCTTCTATGCTTTCCCTATTTAAGTGTCTGTCTAAGAGCCTCTAAAACATACTAACTCTTTGATTCCATCACCTCCCTTGCAGCATGTTTCAGTTGTCAACGTCTCTCTCTGTGATAAAACTTACCCTTCAGTTCCCTTCAAAACTCACTTTAAACCTATGCCCTCTTGTTTTTGAAACCTTAAACATGGGGTAAAGAATTTGACTATCTACCCTATCTGTGCCTCTCATAATCTTTTATATTTCTATCGTCACCTTTCTTTTCTCCAGGGAAAACAAGCCCAGTCTATCAATTTCTCCCAAAAACTGAAGTCCGCCAATCCAGGCAACATCCTGATGAATCTCTTCTGAACTCTCTCCAGCACAACCACATCCTTCCTATTGTGTGGTGATCAGAACTGCACACAATACTCCAAGTGCAGTCTAACCAGTGGTTTGTAAAATTGCAATATGATGAACCAACTATTATACTCTGTGCCCCAACCTTTGAAGGCAAGCCTTCTTCACAACCCTATCTACCTGCATTGCCACTTTCAGGGAACTATGGACTTGGACTCCTAGGTCTCTCTGTTCTGTTAGTGCTCTATCATTTACTGTATATACCATACCCCCTTTTGACTTCACAAAAAATTTAAAATGTTATCTTTTTGAAAACATAAAACGTATGTTAATTAATTAAGAACATAAATATATGTCAAAACAAAGAAACTTACATACACTTAGCTTTTAAATGAAAGTCAGCTGTCCCATTCAAAGGAATGAGGCTACACTAAATGCACAAGTTAAGGCTGGTGTAAAGCTGAGACACCAGATATGAAGAATACCTGGGCCTTGGCTCAGCCAATTACAGAATGCCCCTGGATTCACTGGTGAGCAGGGGCAGACAGCAAAATCAGATGTACATGCACCTGAATCCCCAGTGCATTTTCCAGTTCAGTAGTGCAGTGTGCAGAAGCAGAAGTCCAGAACCTGCTGCAGTACACTATGCAACTGGTCAGTAGTTTGGTATTGGTATCGGTTTATTATTGTCACTTGTACCGAGGTACAGTGAAAATCTTGTCTTGCATACCGATCATACAGGTCAATTCATTACACAGTACAGTTACACTGAGTTAGTACAGAGTGCATTGAGGTAGTACAGGTAAAAACAATAACAGTACAGAGTAAAGTGTCACAGCTACAGAGGAAGTGCAGTGCAGGGACAATAAGGTGCAAAGTCACAACAAGGTAGATTGTGAGGTCATGAGTCCATCTCATCGTATAAGGGAACCGTTCACTTATCACAGTGGGATAGAAGCTGTCCTTGAGCCTGGTGGTATGTGCCCTCAGGTTCCTGTATCTTCTGCCTGATGGAAGAGGAGAGAAGAGAGAATGACCCGGGTGGGTGGGGTCTTTGATTATGTTGTCTATGGAATTGCTGGTTAACTGTCGGGACAATCCAGCCATTATTTTCAGTGACATGTTTCACCACTTGTCCCAATGAAATCTTTGTAGCACCAGCTTGGTTCACATACAGTCGGTCACACGTTCCTGCATTTCCCTGATATCTTTATAAAAACATCTCACCCACCATCTTGCAATTCTCACTGCATGAAGTGTTACTACTCTTCCAGTGGCTTTCATCCCAAAACCTCCCTCATTGAGCCTCTTTACAGAATGACTCCTTAACCCTCAGTGACTTTAACCCTCAAATAAACATCCTAGCCCTCTCCCTCTCCTGTGCTTAGTGCAGTCCTGTAGCATAGTTCCCCATCCACCTTCATTCAAATCCCATTGACGTTATCATTTGGGTTATTGCCATCCTGAAGTTCTCAATCACCAATGTGTTACCCCTCACTCTTACTCTCACTTTCTGCCAGACCTTGAGCTGAACTTCAAATCTCAGTTTTAGACCAACCTTGTGATTACGCTCACTTTCATTTCTTACCCAACTATCATGGAAAATCTCATCCATGCCACAATTTCCTCTGTTTTTTACTTCTGTAACACAAATCTATTTTGCATGAACTCAATCTTGAACTTGCAATCTCATCAGAGGAATTCTGAAGGCAACAGCAATGCAGTTTATCACAGTGATCCAGAAGTTGCTGTCAGTGATGCCCTGCTTTTCCATTCTCTTCTTTGAAGAAATCACACTGAGTCACAATTACTGAATTTCAGCTGTTTATAAACTATCCTGGCTGCAAAAATGATGATAGTGTAACACCTCTTTGAATGAGTAGTATTTGAGATTTTATATGATATATTACTTATAATTGCAGTATATTCCTCACTGACCCTAAAAAGAAATTGTTTATGACATAAATATTACATTATTTTCCAGCAAGGTCCAGCTATAATTTGAAAGCCTTAAGTCACACATTTTAGTAATTGATAAGATCAGTTAAGCAGTCATTTTAATCTTGGTCTAGGGGTTGACTTGGTTGGAAGGGGTGTTGGCTCTTTCCCATGTGCAGCCATATTGGAAGAATGGAGACGGCTTCAGTTTCATTTATTTTGTTTTCATAGATGAGAAACCAAAAGTGGCCTGAGCTAGAAAACCAATTTAAATACATTGTTACCTCAATATTTTTGTTCATTTCTTCTAAATGAGTAATAAATGTTTGAATTGTGTCGTTGGCTGCAACAAGTGCTCCAATTCCATCACCAAGTTGGCACTAGGAAATGAAAGCAACATAAATCAGCTTTAAATTTAAATTCAATTTTTGGTGTACACGATTAACTATTCAGTGACTGGAGCAATCAATGCTTAAAATGTATCACCACCTTTTGTTGTTTGTAGACAGTTAGAAGAGGAGCAACTTCACAAGCTTTATGTACACCAAATACTTTGCACAATGAGCAGGTGGGTGTCTCACATGAAATGCAGTAAATATTAATCTTTTCCTCATCATGCTCCTCACATGTTGGTTGTTCAGGTTTTGATGTAGACCTAGATTAATTGTATAAAAATTATTTATTGCAAACAGCTCATCAAAAATGCAACAAAGTTTATTCAAGCAAAATATTGAAAAAGTATGCTAATGGTTAATAAAAAAATCCTTGGCAGTTTTTCATTGATGTCACTTATTACCGTAATTCTCACGCTATTGCCATTGACAGCAAACCAAGCAATATAAAGCATAATACTTTAACTAACTTTTAATTGCTTTTGAAGTAAAGATTGGAACATACATTTAAGATTAAGCAGAAATTGAATACAATAAACATAAATTTTCCAAGTTTAACTGTGAATATTTTATTCTAAAGTTGCTGAGAGTTTTTCTATCATTATAATGGTAAAATTTACGACAAAAGCCTGAAATATACTTGGTTTTTGCTGGTAGCTCCACAGTGAACCACCTTACATGTCAGATTGTCTCTGACTTCTACATACATGTAATGTAGTGGGGAAATCAAACGCGAGCTGAAGGCCAACGTGTGTGATCTGCTCTGCCACTAGACCCTCCATTGAGTCCAGAGGTCAAGCACTAACATCTTGGCATAAACACCCTAGTTATGTAGTGAACCCCATTCCTTAAAATAGGTCTGAAGCTTTTCATAATTTTACTTAATTTTAACATCTACTGTTAATTTCTAATATTTAAAGGTGTATTCAAATAAATTAATTGTTTATTTGTTTTAATTATTTAACTCATTTTGAAGAATTCTTGTATGTCTCTGTTCAGGTGACATTTAAAAGTAGTTGAGTGGCCATTGACAGCAGCTTCCCCTGTCAAGAGGCTTCAGGGCAGTTTGGTTTGAGGCCTCAGGATCCTTGCCTAGTGCCCAATCACTGTTCACGGGACTGTTCTGCATATGTGACACTTGTGGCAACCAGAGCTAAACCACAAAATGTAAATGCATCTGTGGGAATAAAGTGGGGAGTGACAGGTAGGATTAGGCACAACCTAGCCCAATATATTTTGGTCATCCTATTGACTTCTTCATCCGTTAACAAATATTGCAGATTTTTTGAAAAAAATCTGCATAAATATTATTCCAATTAATAAAATTGACCCCATAGTTACAGGTTACAGCTTTGACGCTGAAAACTACTGCCCAAAAATTCAGCTACAGTACAATACAGTACCAGCAAAAATAATCTTACACTTGCATCATTGATTTGACCGTAGCACCAAAAATTTAGCGTTTTTCGTCAGTGTTATTGACATGTAACAATATAACCTACCGCAATGATTCTTGTTTGTAAATGTCAATGATATTTTCCACCAATAAATTTCTTTGAAGTCCATAAACTCCATGTCTATCCAGAATAATCTCCTGGTGACAGGATGGACACCGGAAACAACCTCCTGAGCCCAGAGCTGTGCCACGAGACTTTCAACAAAAGAAAATTCAATTTACATTAGGCAAGCCATTTTTCAGACATTGAGAAACCAAAATAGTAGAGCACAAAGGAACATTTTAAAAAAATGGTTTTTCTGTCACTGTATTAAAGGAATTAATTTACCAGCCTAAATGCAAGTGTGTATGTTCTTTTGTTTAAGTTACTGAAATATCATGATGAAGCATCTCTGGTGCAACGGTCCAATTCATAGGTTCCTTTATTAAGTGAGATGTGAATGAGTCACAGATGCTGTCTGTCAAGTGACAGCAAAGAAGAAACAGGAAATTGAATTAGAATTACAAAGTGGTCTGAATGCAGTTTTGATGCATTTGTTCTACACAAGGCTGCTCATATATGGAGTCATGATGCTTTAAAAAGAAGCAATATGAATGTTGCCTGACGACTCAGTTATGATTATCCCAATGATACTTGGCAATAAAGCTGGAATAAGCCTGTTGTGATGCAGAATCGATGGGATCAGCAGTGCAAAAAGGTTGTGTGGAAACTTATTTTAGTAGTTAGAAGTCCCTAATGCATGACGCTAAATGGACAATGGACAGAAACGTACATTCATCCCCCACCCACACACCTCCTCAAAGTCAAAGTTGAGTTGATTGCCAAATTAATCTTTCATATCCAGTGACCTGGGTTTGACCCTAATCTTCAATTCTGTCTGTGTGGAGTTTGCATGCTTTCCTTGTGACCACATGGGTTTCCCCCTGGTGCTCCAGCTTCCTCCCAAAACCCAAAGATGTTCTAGTTGGTAGGTTAAACAGTTACTGTAAATTGCCTGTAGTGTAGGTGACCAGTAGAATCAGAGGGAAGGTTATGGAAATGTGGGGAGAAATGGTTACAGGGAAATTCAGTGGTGGAATGGAATTGGTCTGTTAGCCAGCATAAACTTGATGGACCAAAAGCGACTCCTATGTTATAAGGAAATATGGAATATCTGTACATTATGTATCATTTGAATCATTTCTGGAAAGTAATCAAGGGACCTGTGAACAGCAATACCAGTGATAATATTTCATGTCAATGATTAAAAAAACATTATTATAGAAAATGGATTGCTGTGTATTAAAGGTGAAACATCCGTTAACAATTCTCAATCTACTGAACTGTTGTTTTTAACTTGAGGAATGATGTTCAGGTGATGATATTCCTTCTTTGTCAATGACAGTACAGATAATTATTGACAGTTGTGTACATTGGCGAAGAGTACATTAGGCTTGATGCTTCTCTGAGGAACTCAAGAGGTTAGCTAATAGGTATATCCATCTTGTTTGGTTTAATAACCATCTGCCTGACTGAATGCGACTGACCAAAATTGCACCCCAATGCCAGCATGCCCTGCCACCACACCTCTTCCATTAAAGCAGGATCCAAGTAGCAGTAGTGATAGCAAGATGTTGAATGATAGCCATGATTCAACTGAATGGAGAAACACGTTTCATGGCTGAAGATCACACAAGATCACAAGACAAAGGAGCAGAAGTAGGCCATTCAGCCCATCGAGTCTGCTCTGCTACCTCATCATGAGCTAAACTATTCCCATCTAGCCCCAATTTCCGGCCTTTTCCCCATATCCCTTGATACCTTGACTAATTAGATACCTATCAATCTCCTCCTTAAACAACCCCAATGATCGGGCCTCCACAGCTGTATGTGGCAAAGAATTCCACAAATCCACAACACTCTGGCTAAAGAAATTTCTTCTCATTTCTGTTCTAAATAAGTACCTCTAATTCTAAGACTGTGCCCTCTAGTCCTGGACTCACCCACCAAGGAAAACAGCTTAGCCACATCTACTCTGTTCAGTCCTTTCAACATTTGAAATGTTTCTATGAGGTCCCCTCTCATTCTCTGTACTCCAGTGAGTACAGTCCAAGAGCCGACAAACGCTCATTGTATGTAAGCCCTTTCATTCTGGGAATCATCCCCGTAAATCTTTTCTGAACCCCCTCCAACATCAGAACATCCTTCCTAAGATAAGGGGCCCAAAACTGCACACAGTATTCCAAATGAGGTCTTACCAGTGCCCCATAGAGCGTCATCAACTCTTCCTTACTTTTATACGTTATACCTCTCGAAATGAATGCCAATATAGCATTCGCTTTTCTTACTGTCGATCCAACCTGGTGGTTAACCTTTAGGGTATCCTGCACGAGGAACCCCAAGTCCCTTTGCAATTGTGTACTTTGAATTTTCTCCCCATCTAAATAATAACCTGCCCACTTATTTCTTCTTCCAAAGTGTACAACCGTACATTTCTTAACATTGAATCTCATCTGCCATTTCTTCGCCTATGCTCCTAAGCTATCTAAGTCTCTCTGCAACTTTTCCATTTCTTCAATACTCCCTACTCCTCCCCCTATCTTGGTGTCATCTGCAACTTAGCCACAAAACCATTTACTCCATAATCTAAATCATCGATATATAATGTAAAAAGAAGCGGCCCCAACACTGACCCCTGCGGAACACCACTGGTAACTGGCAGCCAACCAGAACAGGATCCCTTTATTCCCACCCTTTGCTTTCTGCCTATCAGCCAATACTCCACCCATTCTAATATCCTTCCTGTAATTCCATGAGCTCACATCTTATTTAGCAGCCTCTTGTAAGTAATTTTGGCCATTTCTAACAGTGCTTCACTCTTTTAAGTAATGCCCAATTTTAACATTCACCATTAAATAACATTTATGATGGTGGTTTTGCTGAAATATTGCACTGTTTTGTTACCATTAATTGGAATTCAAGAAAGGAAAAGAGGTTAAGTGAATATCTATATCTGCAAGGGTTACCTTGCAGCAACTTAATGAATCCATTAAAAAAAACACAAAAGTAACCTTTTAAAACTGCCTTATGACCACTAATTACAGACCTACTGCATTCTATTTTACAATTTCATTAAACCACTATCACATATAATAGGGGTTCTCATGTAATGGTCAAATGATATCTTGATGGCCTTATACCAATCCAACTTGTATCACCAGATGCTCATCTTAAGCAAATTATTGACCCTGTTCTTTTCTGTAGCAAAGTGAATAACAAGTCTGCCTGTCAGAAGCGTTGCTTCCTTTTTATGTATTACCAGCTAACTGGATTTCCAGCCACCACACTGGTAGTCTGGTACTCCTGGACTTTATAAAGGTGGCAGATTGAAAGATTTAGCAGCCAGTGTGACAAATAGGCAAGGGCAAATCCTAAATAAGAACAGATGTTGGAAACACTAAGTAAGCCAGGCAGCATCTGTGGCAAGAGACCCTTCATCAGAAATGGAATAGAGAGAAAACAAGTTAGCTTTAAGTTGCAGAGAGGGAGGAGGAGGAATGGACAGAATAAAAAGGGATATCTCCGATAGAGTGAGGCCAGGATCACCATGGTGATAAGGTGCTGACAAATGTATCTCACTGATGAGGGTTAAATCCCAGGCATACTTCCAATTTACTTTTTGTCGGGATTACAAAATTGGCCCTTAAAATAAAAAAAAAGACTTGCATTTGTATGGCATTTCCATGTGCATTTCAGAAAGACCCAAATGTAGTTTAAAAATTACAATCTTGAAATGTGGTGGCTGTTGAAATAAAGGAAACAGCAGCAAATTTGCACACAGCATGCTCTCCCAAGAAGTAACGGTGGAGGCCAGTCTGTTTCAGAAGTCTTGATTGATGGATAAATATTGGCCAGGACACTAGAGATGACTCTACTGCTCTCCCTTGAAGTTGTGCCATGGGATTTTTTTACATCAATCTGGCAGGACAGATGGTATCTTGGTTTAACATCTCATCCAAAGGCAAGCTCTTCTGAAAGCTGCACACCTCCCATACTGCACTGGCATGTCAGCCAAGATCTTTGTATTAAGGTTACTGGAATGGGACTCAAATTCAGTACATATTGAGTTAGCTGAGCATGTTAACAACTGAGACACAGCTGGCGTTATGAAACTCATTACTACTGTAAAATACAACATTTATTTAATGGTAAAGAATCTTTAAAAAATTAGTTGACCTTTAATTTATAAACATTGTTCATTCTGGACATGGAATGTAATGAAACAAAGGCATACCTCATAGCAGTTCTTTTACCTATTAAGGATCTCTAATCAAGGTTGGAAAGCAAAAATTATCTAAATGCTAATTATTTTGAATTTCATATGGAAAAAAATTATCTGAAGATTTGATATTGTTTGAAATAATGAAGACACCACAAGCACGTTATGTAGAAGCTCTTGGGTACTTAGTGTGCTCCTATTCTTAGTTACATTTCTAAGTTTGCGTCATTCGCAAATGTTGAAATTTTACCTCGAGTTCAAGTCACTAGTTTGTGAAAAGAGCAGCAATCCTAACAGCAAACTCTGGGGGCAGCGTTATATACTTTTCTCCATTCCAATAAACAACTGCTCACCCTTTCTCTGCTTTCCATCTTATGACCAGTTTCATATGTACACTGCTATTGCCCCTTTAATCCCATGAGCTTTGATTTTGCAAACAAGCCTGTTACATAGCACATTATTAACGATCTTCTGAATGCCAATTCATACATCCACCCTGTTACTTCTTTGAAAAAAATTGTCAGCAAAAGATTTACACTTAATAAAACAGATTAATAAATGATAACTAACGCAATGTTCTTCCAAGATGCAATTTTGTTTCCTTTTTCTAAGTGTCCCAGCCACTGAGGTTATGCTGACTGGTCTATAAATAACATACTTATGTTTTCTCCTCCATTTGATAAACAAGGGGCCCCGAAAGTAATTGGAATTGCTGTAAAGCCCATGTTTCAATTTCACTAATACTAAAGACAATTACATCCTGTAAACCAGGGATAGAAAATGCTTGAAATATGTTAAACTCACCATAGTTTATAGATATTTGTACTTCAAAGTAAGTGAATACAAAATAATAAAAGCCAGCTAAAATGTAGCTTGCTTGCTGTAATTGCAGCAAAACATAGGAAAATTTTCAATTAAATACAAGCGGAACATATGCAGATATTTGGATAAATTAAAAAGAAAAGCTTAGTTAGAGGGGCGAGTATGAAGGAGTTTCATGAAGAACGGTCAAGAAGCAGCAAGGATTAAGAAGCAAGTTCTAGAGTTAGGATTAGCTGGAAACATAATAACCATTGCTGGAGAATTAAATCCTGAAATGATCAAGATACCCAATATTAGAAGAGATATCTCAAATTATTGTAGAACTAGGAGATATATGTACAAGAAGTGAGTATTTTTTTAAAGGAAAAAAGTCATTGCTTGACTGAGAATGCTGCAAAGTGATGGATGAAAGGGGCAAATTAGGACATGTTCAGGACAGTTTCAAATGACTTCAGATTTATAACTGTAGAAGATGGGATCCTATCCATGGAAATAGTTAAATCTACAAATATTCAAAAAAGATGGTCATTTTCTGAAGGTCTGTTAGTACTGACTCCATTAGTTTAAAATAATGTGTTGAGCGAGTTAAGAAATTCTGAACTTTTATTATGAAGGATAATAGAGTGGAATACTTGTTAATGTTAGAAAGAAGAATATTTTGCCCTCCAGAATGGTATCGGACATGGACAAGTGTAGTTTAGTCTTAAGTAGACAGACAACTTCCTGAAAATTGTTAATTTTACACATTTCTTTTTATGCAGAGTTATATCTTACCTGAAAAATATCATTGGCACATTTTCTACAGAGGTTATGTTGACAAGGCAGTATCACAACAGGCTTGGTAAACATTTCCAAACATACAGGACAAATTAACTGTTTCTCCAGATTATCCATAGTTTGTGAATCTCTGTATATTGAACTGTATTCCATTGGGATAGACATGTCAAGGAACTGATTTTGCAGGAAGACCAAGACAGACTTCAGCATGTAAATTTCCTGTCGCTTTTTCAGATTCTCCCAGTAAGAAAATATTTTTAGCAAAGGTACAGAATTCAAAGCTTTGTTGTGCGTTGCTATGCCTCAAGCTGTCATTGTGTTTATATTTAAGTCACAGGCATCATATGTTGTGCAAGAAGACATGCCATTGCCCATATATGAAAGTCTAGAATCTTGTTTAAGAAACACTCTGCTCATATTACTTCCATTCATGTCACAAGGGAACAAAATTTTAACTTCATGACTAGTAGCTTACTGGTTTTAGATCCTAACCAGACCTACATTAAGAATGCATTTAACACCAGATGAAACCAACATTAAAGGGGTCAGATACTTGTAAAATATAGGCAGTTTTGTAGCTTTCACAAAAAAATTAACTATGTTTTAAATTCCAGCGTACTGTGAAGAACCAAGGAACTTTTTAAATGAACTTTTAAAATCGGGCTGTGATCTAAAGGAAATCTTCTATCTTGTTTCTTTCTCTGATCCCCTGTGGTCTACCAGTTCATAACACAAATGCAGAAAGTAGCAGCAACTATGGTTCCGAGTCTGGATTAACCCCAAAAGACTTTTGGAAATGTTGTTTATGATCTTTCCAAAATAAAGTTAAGCTAGTCTGGCACACATGAGCCATTGGTGGTGCTGGACTAGCAGACTGCTATTAATACCCCAACACAATTTTATTTCCCTTTCCTTTTATATATGACACAATAGTATAATAAAATTTTCAGTGAACCAAATATAAAGGCAGCAGGAAATAGAAAATAGTGAATTTCAGCTTGTATGTTTTAGCTTGTTAAAACGAGGTGCAAAATACAAGCACTGGATCCCTGGTTCTGACTGCATATCCAACTCACACTCCAGACTAATAAACATTCTTCATGTGCTTAAGCAAGATCAGCAGGCTATCCAACTGATCAATTAGCCCCCCAAGCTCTATCTGCTACAGTTAATTTCTAGCCACAGTTAATTTCTAGCCAGGATTATGTTTTTATTAAATTTAATACCAAGTTTCTAAGGATCATCAGGATTTTTGAACAATCAAATTCCAGGTTGGAGTTTTACTGTACGGGTAAATCCAGAATTCTTCTATCTAAACACCTTTGCATGATAATGTTCAAAACAAGCCTCCTTTCGGAAATGCAATACAAATGTATTAGGAGCAGGAAACTCAGCGCTTGGAGCCTGTTTTGTCATTCAATATCTTGGCCGATCTGATTGTAACCTCAAGTCTGCATTTCAATCTACCTGCTGTAACTGTTCACCCACTTGCTTAAAAATCTGTCTAACTCTGTCTTAAAAATGGTCAAAGATACTGTTCCTCAAAGGATGCCGAAATCAAAGACACTCAGCCCTCAAAAAAATCTGCTCAGTTGTCTTTCATTATCCCTTATCCATAAACAGTGATCCCCAATTCTAGATTGTCCATCAAGAGGAAACATCCTCTCCACATCCACCCTGTTAAAATCCCTCAGGATTTTGTATGTTTCAATCAAGTCACTTAAGAGTCTTACAAACTCCAGTAGGTACAAGCCTAGCTTGACCAATATTTTCTTCATAAGACCATCTGCCCATTTCAGGTATTATTCTAGTAAATCTCCTGTGAACTGCTTACAACACATTGCAATCTTTCCTTAAGGAGACAAGTACTGTGCACAGTACTCCAGATGTGACTTCACCAGTGCCCTATCTACTTGAAGCATTTTTCCCCCTTATTTCTGTATTTTACAGTAATAACATTTGTTGGCTTTCCCAATTGCTTGTTGCACCCGCACAGCAGCCTTTTTGCAAATCACGTACAAGGACACATAAGTTTCTCTGCAATCTCTCGCCATTTATATTTCTCATATTTTCCAGTTTATGCTGGTTATCAGAGCAATCCCATTCCCCCAGTTATGTCCCTGTAACCCATTCTCTCTCTCATCCCATTATGATCTTCCAACTACCCACCTACAGAATGGGTAATTTAAAACAGCAAACCTACTCAACACGTCTTTGGGATGAAGGGGGAACCATGAGCACCTGGGGAAACCCACATAATTACAGGGGGAGCATGTAAACTCCACACAGACGTGACCAGAGGTCAGAATTGAACCTGAGTCACTGGAGCTGTAAGCACTGGCACTATGTGCTGCATTACTGTGTCATCTTTGAAAAACCTGTCTAAATCCATAGACAAGACATAAGGTATCTTTATTAATCACATGTATATCAAAACACACAGTGAAATGCATCATTTGCATAGGGTTCTAGGGGCAGCCTGCAAGTATCACCACTCTTCCAGCGCCAACATAGCACGCCCACAACTTCCTAACCAGTACATCTTTGGAATGTGGGAGGAAACCAGAGCACCCAGAGGAAACCCATGCAGACACGAGGGGAACGTACAAACCCCTTGCAGACAGCTGTGGGAATTGAACCCGGGTCACTGGTACTGTAATAGAGCTATGCTAACCACTACACTACCGTGCCTGCCATGGAGGTCTTAGGTTGAAATTATGTATATACATTGCAGAACTGGAGCTTTTAATCTTTTTCATTTCCTTTTCTCTTAATGTTGAATCACTAATTCTTTGCTCAAATGAACATTCTTCATGATCTTAAATAAGATCTGTAGGCTATTCAACAAATCAATTAACCCCTGAAGCTATATCCGCTACTCAGTTAATTTCTAGCCAGTGTTATGCCTTTACTAAATTTAATTCCAAGGATTATTTTATGCTGAGAATTTTCTATAGGCAACAGAGAGGGGCTGAATTTGGATTCTTTTAGGACTTGAAGGCATAATTCCATCAGGAGGTACGTTAACCTAGTGATTAAATGCAAGCAGTTTAAGGCTGGCAACCTTCCACTTTAAAATCCACCAGGTCACATTAATATTGTGAAAGATACTACAGAAATGTTGACATTTTAACTTCCAACCGACAAACCTGAAATTTTAGGCAGTTATAAAGTATTAATGGCAAAGTTATTTCAGTATGCAGAATGATTATTCATGATTACTTCCTGCAGCTTGATCTTCATAGCAAAGACCACTAATGTGGTTCTTTAAAACTTTCCATGAAAGGTTATTTGCTACAAACTGGCATGGCATCTGTATGTAGGCAAAATATAGATAAATTAGGAAAGTAGACTCTGCCTACATCATGGGCACTTCTCTCCCCACCATTGGTAGTATCTACAGGCCTCAAGGCAGCAACATCTATCAAAGATCCTCACCATCCGGGCCATGCCATCTTTTTGCAGCTACCATCGGGCAGGGAGGTACAGAAGTCTGAAAGTCCCACACCACCAGGTTCAACCATATGGTTCTTGAGCCAGCTGGCTAGCCGACAAAACCCATAGCAACACTATGACCATTCTGATCACTTTGCACTAAAGTGGACTTTGATTTTTGTTCTAATTGTGTTTATTCTTGTAAAAATTGTATGTAATTTATGTTTATTTCTTGTGAATGCTGCTTATATGATGCTATGTGCCTGACGTTGCTACAAGCAAGATTTTCATTGCACTTGTGCATACATGTACTTGTGCATATTATAATAAACTGGACTTTGAAAACAACAAAGCCATGTACTATAAATCTTCAACAGGTCAAGCAGCATGCGGAGAGAAAAAGAGTTAACATTTCAAGTTAACAATTTTTCTCCACAGATACTACCTGATTGTTAAATATTTCCTGGACTATTTGATTTCAGATTTCTGGTATCTGCAATGCTTCAAGTCAGAGTTTGCTGTTTTTAAATCCTAATTTTTTTTTATTATTTTTACATCAAAATATTAATTGAATCAATTTAGAACTGGAACTGGTTTATACAGGAAATAAAGCAAATGTACACAGCCAGTGATTTAAGCATTGGAAACATTTATTTTACAACTGCAAATCAAATAAATTACCAATGATTTTCAGCAATACAGTACATAAATAACCATGCTAAAAACATTACAGTTTATTGTATGTACAGGAGTCCATGGGCTTCAAGTCCTGTAGTTAACATAACCACATCTACTTACATATAATTTCAACTATGGTCCTTTTAAGAATACCAAAAAGGTTGCATAACAATGTTTGATTCTATTTTTACACCAATACTCTGAATTTTAAAGGATCTATCAAATTTTGAAGACAGTTCACATAATGCATTCTGGCTTTACAATATTTTATCTGCAGCCGAATCCAACAATATCTCAAATAATTTGTTATTCAGTCTGTTTAGTGTTATTCCTGTAACATGCGAGAGCAGTGTGTGTTAAATAAATTGCAATATTATTCCATTTTAGTAGTTTCTAAATAATAATACAAGCTCATTTGATGACTGGCACAACAAAAATTTACTGACTGATGAAAAGCATTTCTGTAGTTGCAAATTCGGCACTGCATTACAATTGAAAACTATGCATTTAGACAGACAAAATTAAACCCTGGTATGTTAAACATACTTTTAGACAACACATTTTACAATCTGACTTGGAGCTTGAAAGGCTTCACTGAATTCATTGGTGCAGTGGGGTAACAAATCAAGTATTATAGTTCAATATAATAGAAACAATAGTTTCACTATCCAGTTTGGCTTTTCCTCAATTAGTCACTGTAATGCAAATGCATAACAAAATAGGGCATTTATCTTGCACTGTTACTGTTTGTAAAATAATTCTGTTTGCAAATGGGAAGTCTGAATTCTAACTTCAGCTTTATAGCACTGCAGAAACAGCAGAGGTCATTACATTGAAACAATATTAAATTAAATATGGCAATTTTTTAATAATGGTTAACTATACATACATATACCAAACTGAAGACTATTTTAATAGCATGCACACCATCTGAATGCTTGACCTTTGGAGAAATCAGGTGGTTTTCTACATCCTGTGGATTTGAATACCTTGAGCCACTGTTTTACTATTACCAGAAACAGAACTGCCAGAAAATCTAAAACTACAGGCAGCGTCTTTATTCAGACACTCATCACCATATATAATTTAGTTCTGACTGGGAATGCATTAAATGTATTGCAAGATTTTGCAGATCATTTCAGTTGATAGACTAATGAACTTAAGTACTTATACTCCTTCAGTGTATCTATAATTATTCAAAACCTATACTTCAATTCAAACTATAATACTAAATAAACTTTCATGAAACTAAGTGGAACATAATTTACAAGAGGTACTATTAAAAAATCAAATTACTCCTATATTGTGTGCAAGTTATCCCAATTCATTAGAGAACAAAATTAATTTTTACATTAGCATTACATTTGCACATTATTGGAACAGGTATTACTGTGATGGCTGACCAGACAAACTTACTTACCAGACTTAAATTACTTGTTAACCTAAGCTATGCTAGTAATGCAAATTCTATGGATAAAAACCTCTATTACAGTTAACACAGTACCAAAAAATGAATTCCACATTTCCATACCAGTTTTAATATGATAAATATCAGAACATAGAGGAATGTATGTAAAAGTTGAGACAGGGCATTTTGGAGACAATGCATTCACAATTCTGCATTCATAGCTTTGAAGGTTCATTGTTGATATTTGAAACTGAAAGTGGGACGTGAAATACCTTTAGTCAACTGTCATGCCCCAACTATTTCAACAATTCTGAAGCATAGAAAAAGGAAACAATGTTTTATCTTGGAGCCAGCAGTGCCAAAGATATTTGGAGTTTGCAGCAATCAATTTATGGCAGATAAGATTGAAGCAAGAACCAATGAAGGGATAGGGGGAAGAGAAGGAAGTAATTTTTCAGTAGAATAATCAAATAAGGAAAGCTTTAGATTCTTATTCACCAGCAAGGGTGAGCTAGGTTAAGTATATCCTCTACTGGCCTTGAGCATTAATTCCATTTAAGTTTTCCTTGGATCAGGTAATATCCATTTTTAAATTCCAATGGTGTGATGCTCACAAATGCTATTTTACCGAGAATCTCTTCAGCAAAGAATCAAGCAATTTGGCTAGGTCGATCAACATTATTACAAATTCATGTAATTTCTCCAAACTGCTTTTGATTTCCTTCATTAAAATTCAATATGGTATTCATCCAGATGTCAGTCATAAGAAATCCAGAAATTTTAAATCTGCACACTCATGCAGAACTGTTTCAGTAATCTGAGTATCAGCTCATGAGGTTTGCATTAATGTTGAAGAAAGGCCTAAATACCAAAACTACTTCTGAAAAACTTTATGGTATCACTACAAACAGTTAAATAAACTGGATATTAAATCAGGCTCAATTCAAGTAAATAAATGGAGGTTAGGATTAGAATTCAGTCATTCATTGTACTTTTTCCAACCATAGGAACAATATTACATTTCGGGATATGTTAAAGGAAAAATAATTAATCATTGCTACTTCCTTACTGTAAAATAGAGTTCTTATGATTTAAGTACTGATATACAAATAATGGATCCTTCAAAAATATAAAACTTGGGTTTGTAACAAATGAACTTTAGTAAACCAATCTCACATTTATCCAGCATACCATCTAAAGTGCTCATTGTAGCACAAATTATGATTGTCTATTTAGTATTCTACATAAATTAAGCAACTATCCAGTGTGATAACAATGAATTATCCAAGTTGTTACTCAAAGCATGCAAGTTCTTCATAAATTAAAATTAAATTCACATCACCTTAGGTGTTTGAGCTGCATTTGTCCTCTTGCTGTCAAATAATTGCTATCCTTCTGTTCAGATCACTTTATACTGACTGAAAACTTGTTTGTGACCTCAGGCTTTCCTACCTTGTTTGCCACAAATCCAACAATCAGGGAATGTTGGAGCACTGGTTGTGGATAGAATGGGATTTGGTCACCCTGGGAAAACCTCTTTAAAAAGTACATATGATTTAACAATGTTTAAGGAGCAATTTTCAATTATAATGAGTCTCTTTTAATAAATAAAAAATATAGTTTACACACTGAACAGTCTGAAGGACATTAAAGCCTATGATCACAACATGCATGTTAGCAGAAGATTTGAAGGGAAACATGAGTGAATGTAACAAAAGGAACCATGCAGTCTAACAAGAGTAAACTAAAATTGACCAGATTAACATAATGCAACTTCATGACTTTACAAAAAAGCGTTTAAGCAGTTCTCCATTACCTTCTCTTTCAATACAAGATGCTCAAATACAACTATTCATTATAATTTTGACAAGGCTTGTGTTTCAATTCGAACAACTGAACATTTTACACAGAAACAAACATGAAAATGAATTTCAAATGTAGCACAAAGGAGAAGGAACTCTAAATTAATTTCTTCTCTTGAAAAAAAGCTTGGTCCATTTATGAAACTGCCAGATTATATAATTAGAACCTTTCAATTATCAAAACTTGATGGCCACTCAATCACGATGTAATTTTGCATTTCAGCTAACTAGTATTCCCAGTTCTCTCAAGACTGCCATGACAATCAGCCACAGCCCCTTAAGACAATTTTCGGCAGGAATTAAAATTATGTACTTTCTGTAGTCAAGTCAGATTATCAATTCAGTTTCTTCTTTCCTGCATTCTGGGCAGTTTTCTAGGACCATGCCACTATAATTCATTTAGTTACATTTTAAAAAAGAGCCACAGGACTTTTGCAAAAGGCAGAAAATGGCTATGCTATCTTCACACTGGGCAGGATTCAAACCCAGGTTACGGAAGTAGTTTAAAAGATTTTGCAAAATATCTCATTTGTTGACAGAAGACTGTTAACTCAAAATGATGTAAGCCAGTTCTGGATTCTGTCTAGCAATTTTCTGCCTTTGGTCAATTGCTTCTTCTTTATAGTTCTTGCATCTTAAGGTTCACAAATACTTGAGTGTGCCATAGCAAATAAAATTTAACACAAAATTTTATAATTGGTTACAGAAGTGATTTATACTGCACTAAGAGCCATCTCTTTGAATTTATATTTGCCATGAAAACAATTGATCTGAAAATGCACATTTAGAGGAGTACATATTTTCTAAAAATGGTAATTGCTGAAGTGTAAACAATTTTTAAGCAACCTGTCCTGTATCGGTTCCTCTTACAATGGTTGTACTGGCTCACTAATCACTTGAACTATCATTGTTAAACATTTTACTGTAATATTTAAATTTTTTTGTCCAAAGTTCTGATTTTTCTACAAGATTGCTGCAGCACAGCTTTTGAACAAATCCACACTTGAGGAGCTATTCAATTGAACATTAGATGGATGTCAGAAACTGGCAGTTGGACACCATCTCAAAATACCACATTGAATTATACCAACAATGGACAGTAATTTTGAGCTGCATCTGATATTTCACAATAACCGAAAACTCCTTTCATTTGGATAGATAATGCACTGATTCCAGTTATGTACATCTTGTGATTGCACAACAAAATTCCTTTAATCTCAACCACAAAACATGTCATAAATGACAAAGATAAAGTTGACCATATTTACCTGCTCCCCATCAAAAAAAAGCACTATAAACAAACTCATGATTGGCAACATTCTACAAAAGCCAATAAAACTACAGGTCAGCATGACAATCACTGGATTTCTAGCCATATTTATGTGGTAGTTTATGTGCACTGATTCTATTGTCAATCAACAATTACATGACATCATTCCATTCACACATCACAATATGCAAATAAAATAAAAGTGTCAAATGGCTTTAAATACTGTTCACTACAGTACTTTGTAATGAAGTTAATTTACAGTGGCAAAAGGCAAGATAAGGGAAGGTGGTCTTCTCAATGTTGGTGGCTGCTCTCACCTTGGCAGAAAATCTTGTGAAAGTTCTATCTATAGCTTTAACTATCCCAGTGTTGAAATGAATTGTAAATATATTTTTTAATTACAAGAGCAAACTTGGTTAAAATTAAATCATTCAGTGTGATAGCTGGGGTGACTGTCACTGGTCAGCTGGGTTGTTTCTGTGGCTGATGTTGGCTGCACCACAATTGCTCCGTCTCCCTCTGGAGGAAGTGGGGTAGGCAGGGGGAGGGGGGGGGGTGGGGGGAGGAAGGGTGGAAGAAGAGAGAAAAAAAACATTAACCAAACTATTTTAAAAAATTTCAGAAATATGATCTTTCTGGAATTTGCTTATTACTAATCAAAATAATCTTATGTTCATTACAATCGTTTTGTGTCACAACATTTCATTCATTGACGAGCAACTCCATTTTGGTTCCAATTAGCTATTTTAAAATATTTAAAGCAAATGATTAAAACACCAAAAACCAAGGTTTGTTTCCACATTCAAAATATTTTACCATGGGTATACAAATAAAGGGAAAATTAATGATGTATATAGAAAAGGGAACTACAAAGCAAATACTCAAGCTTACTGCTGTTTGCAGAAAATTCACTTTCACATTTGTACATGGCACTAGTATGCAGAGTAATTTTGCAAGTAGAAGAATATAAACCACGTGGATGATCTCACTTCCCTGAGTAACCCGTCAACACATTCTGAAGTCCTGCCTGGACTAGAATACTTCTCCTGTCATGTGGAAAAATAGAATTTATGCAGCATACCACCAAGAAAAGCATGCCATTCCCAATGTTCTCTCATGATGAAATGCAGAAAAATGTGGAGAAAGTTTTAAGAGCAAGTCAGACCTGCTAGATGGCTAAATCTAAAGTAAATTTAACCAGTTTGCTGCAGAAAGATCCAGACCACAATAATTCATAAATTATGGGCCAAAACACATTATGAAAAATGTTCTCTCAAGGAATGCCACACCCAATAGGTAGGGGAATATACCATTTGACCTCTTGAGCCTGTTCCATTATTCAGTAAGATCATGACTGCTCTGTCTTCAAGTTTACTTTCCCATCCTATCCCCAACAACCCTCAATTTCCCTACATTAAAAATCAGTCTCTTTCAACTTTGAATACATTTAAGGATTCAGCCTCTACAGCTTTCTGGATCAAGGAATTTCAGAGACTTGACCCGTTGACAGAGGAAATTCTACCTCATTTCAGTCTTAAAAGGGCACCTTTTATTTGAGACATACTCATGAGGGAAAACATCTTCCCAGCATTTACTCCATAGGAATCTTGTTTCAAATGGAGCCATAAATTACCTCCTTAAATGTATGGTTCTGCTGGTTTGTGATCTTACCTGCTAATCTATTTGCCCAATCCATGTCAGCCAACTCTCTCATTTTTTGCAAATCCCACTAAAGTATAACATAGTTATTTCAGAGAATGCTGAATTCTATCACGCTATGATTACTACTTCCTAGGAGATCTCTTAATCCAAGATCATTTACTAAAGGCATGGCATTACATATTACCAGACCTAAAATAGCCTGCTGGAGACACAAGAGACTGCAGATGCTAAAAGGTGACAAGCAGAACCAGTGAAGGGAGGGACGACAGGCAGATGGAACCAAATGGGGGAGGGGATTTGAAGGGTAGGCAGGGAGAGAAGAAACCCAGGTAGACAGGTGTGTGGGTGACAGGCAGATGAGGGACAGTAATGAATCTAGCTGGGGAATGGAAAAAAATGAGCAAAGGGAGAGAGACCTGGGTGGAATGGTAGGAGTGGGAAAGGAAGGCAGGGGATGTGGGTTACATAAAATTGGAAAATTCAATCTTCAGATCATTAGGTTGTAGGCTACCCAAGTGGAATGTGAGGCATCAGTTCTTCTAGTTTGCATTTGACCTCACTGTGACAAAGGCAGCAGAGGACAGACAGGTTGGTGTGGGAACAAGAGTTCAAATGACCAGAAGCTCAAGTTGGCCACTGTGGAAAGAGCACAGATGCGCTGCCAAACAGTTGCCTAGTCAATGTGTGGTCTCACCAATGTAGAGGTCACAAAGGGCACCAAACAGAATAAACAAGGTCAGAGAAGGTGAATGTGAATCTCTGCTTCACCTGGAAGGGCTGTTTAGGTGCCTGGATGGTGGGGAGGGCAATGGTGTAGGGACAAGTGTTGCAGCTCCTACATTTGCAGGGGAAAGTACCAGGGGACAGCGAGGGATGGGAGGGAAGTGATGAGCGAACCAGGAGTCATGGGAGAACAGTCCCAGCGGAATTCAGAAAGGGAAGGGGAGGAAGCAGTGGGATCCTGTTGCAGGTGGCAGAAATGGCAAAGGATGTTGATATCCTGGATGTGGAGGCTAGTGGGGTGAAAGGCGAGGACCAAGGAAATGCTTTCTCTTTTCTGTCTGGAGGAGGGGTTGTGGCAAGAACAGACATCTGGGAAATGGAGAAACCATTTGGAGCAAAGGCTCCATCAACTACGGTAGCAGGGAAGCCACTTTTCCTGAAAAAAGGATATTTTAGAAGTTCTGGATTGGGAAGTCTCATCTTGAGAGCCAATGCAGCAGAGATGAGGAAACAGAGAAAGGGCTGGCACCCTTAACAGAAGGCAGGGTGGGAGGAGATGTAGTCAAGGTAGATGTGAGAGTCAGTGGGTTATAGTAGATATTGGTGGATAGGTCATCTTGTGATGGAGACAGATGTCAGAAATGGTCCATGTGAACTTGAGGGCAGGATGGAAGTTAGTAGTAAAGGTGCTAACACTGACGCGTTCTGCACAGTTGTTGATGTAGTGGAGAAAGAGTTGTGGAGCGGTGCCAGAGTAGGTTTGGAATAAGGACTGTTCCACAGAGCCAACAAGATAGGTGTAGTTGGGACCCATACGAGTGCCCACAGCTACACCCCTGATTTGTAGAAAGCAGGAGGAATTGAAAGAGAAGTTGTAAGGATCAGAACAAGTCCTGCCAGGTGGCTGAAAGCATTAGTAGAGGGGAACTGGTTGGGCCTTTGTTCCAGAAAGAAACAGAGAGCCCCAAGACCTTCCTGATGGGGTATAGAGGTATATATTGCATGTGCATGGTGAAGATGAGGCAGTTGGGGCCAGGTAATTGGAATTTGCCAAAGTGGTGGAGGGCATGAGAAGCAAAATAGCCTGTTGCCTTGCTGGTTCCATAATGTATTGTTCTAGAAAACTACTCCAAACGACACCACATGTTAACATTCTAGATTATGTTTATACCTTAGTGATGACGAGAATATTGATTCTTATACTTGACTGAAAAGTTAGTTAACATGATAGAAATTGGCAAGTAGACAACATTACAAATTACTATATTGAATATACTGATGGACTTGAAATGAATATTAATTTGAGGCTTAATAGCAAGCTGTTATCTGATAGTTCCTTCGGAATTAGTGCAACCAGCAGTAAAAATCATTGCTGTTGTGCTTAAAATTTATTCAAAGTGAACAAATGCCATTTAAGTGCTCCGCACCCCCCAAAAAAAACTACGTAAACATCAATATTCAAGTTTGATTAATACACTTTAGAAAATAATATAGCTGTCATTTGTGGAAAGAGTGATTATGAAGGAGACTGATTTTTCAAATTCTTCAAGCTTTCACCATACATCCACAATTAAGTTACAAACTGTAGCTATAGAAAAACACAAGATACAGTTAACGGCTTTTTAGTCTGTATTTACAATTCTTAATGTTTTATGTGAGGATGTACAAATGACAAGTGAGGTGTATACATCAGGATTCCGTGTCAAGTTTTCTTTTGAAGGGAACAGATGCAGAATGACATTACTAGACTTAGTGTTCACGAATGACTGCTTAAGAGACAGCAGATGCTAAAGTACTGAAAGATGCATTGATCCAATTGTTCTCAGTCTGTCTGCCCAATTCAAGTTAGGATCTGATGCTTTTGTGGTTACAAGTTTTTAAGAAGAAAGATTTGTACAAAACAATGGAATAATTTTCATGGGTACTTAATGGTCTGCATGGATATAGTGGGCTGAAGGTCCTGTTTCTGTGTTGTACGAATTTATGACGATTTTATGACAATTTGCTATGTATTTCACTTGTGGTATTTAAACATTTAAAATTTGCTCCTTCTCCCTGGGCATTCCTAACTTCCAGAAGTCTGGAATATCACTGCATGACACGGTTATAGAGTTATAGAGAAATATAGCACGGATACAAGCTCTTTGACCCGAGTACATGCCAACAACGGTACCCACTCACCTGGTCCCAATTTCCTGCATTCGGCCCATATCCCTTCAAGCCCTGCCCCTCCATGTACCTATCCAAGTCCTTCTTAAATGATACTATTGTACCTGTCTCAACCACTTCCTCTGGCAGCTCGTTACATATACTCACCACCCTCTGCATGAAAAAGATGCCCTTCAAGTCCCTTTTAAATCTTCCCCCTCACCCCAAATCTATGCCCCCTAGTTTTGGACTCCCTTACCCTGGGAAAAAGATTGCTAACCATCCATGATTTTATAAACTTCTATAAGATCACCTCTCATTCTCCTACACTCCAAGGAATAAAGACCTAACCTGGCCAACCTCTCCCTATAGCTCAGGCCCTCTAGTCCTGGCAACATCCTTGTAAATCTTTTCTGCACTCTTTCCAGTTTAACCACATCTTTCCTATGACAGGGTGACCAAAACTGTATACAGTACTCCAAGTGTGGCTTCACCAACGACTTATACAACTGCAACATAATGTCTCAACTCCTATACTCAATGCCCTGACCAATAAAGGCCAGTGTGCTAAACATCTTTTTCACCACCCTGATTACCTACGATGCTGCTTTCAACAAACTATGCACTTGTACTCCTAGGTCCCTCTGTTCCATTGCACTCCCTAGTGCCTACTGTTCATAGTACAAGTCCTACACTGGCTTGACTTTCCAAAATGCATCACCTCATACTTATTTGTATTGAAATTCATTTGCCACTCCTCAGCCCACTTCCCCAACTGATCAAGATTCCCTTGTAATCTACAATGACCTTCTTCACTATCAACAACAGCTAATTTCGTGTCAACCACAAACTTACTGATCAAGCCTTGTGCATTTGCATCCAAATCATTTATATAAATAACAAGGATCCCAACACTGAACCCTGCAGCACACCAAAAAAAAATTCCATTGCATTCAAGATGTAGTACAACAAAAGATTTGCGGAAACCAGACTTAGTTCTTTACATTAATATACACTGAATTCAACATCCAAGTATCCGAGGAATTAGTCTCAAGGGTGTTTCCTTGAAACTCAAAAACCATTGAAATTAGTAATTAACCATTAGGTTTCAGTTTCCACAACTTGCATCAGTGACATGTTGAACGTTCTAGTCTCAGTAGAAATTTTCACACCCAAAGTTTGGGTATATGGTCAAATTTTCAAAATGCAGCAGCTCCAAAGGGATATTACTCAAGTTCAGTTTCTATCAAGCAACATAGTTTAATGTACCCCCCGGGAAATGGTAATGGTAAAACTACACTAAATGACTGTCCTTCCTTCTCCCATGGTGGTCCAATAGAAGTTAGAATATTTAAATATGCCACCTCTCGGGTACTGTTTAGATTTGGAACAGTAAAGTCATCAACACCTATTATGGAAAGCTAAAGTGCTTGCTTAGTGACATTTAATAAACTGAAGTAAACCTGCAATCAAACTGTGAGACTTGATAGGCTTTTAAAGAATAGAACTAACAAACTAATCAAGTTTTATTACTTCCAATACTGACAGCAGTTGCGTGGCAAAGGGTTACTAAACCAGTCATGTTATTATAGTTATGCAAGCCCCACCAAAATGCTGAGTTCTCGTTGATATATGACTTCCTCTATTTACAATTCTGCAGGTTGTACCAGTAACTCCTTTTGACCAGCATTTTAGAACAATTTACATTTAATCAGAGTTAATATTGGACTCCAGAAATGAATTGAGAGTGGCACACAAACAAGAAAGTGCGCAAGTTAGGAAAAATGAATTGCTGAAGCATGTAATTAATATTTTTGGGAAGTCGGTGACTGTTTTAATGTTAGAAGCATCAAAAATTTTTAAGATTTTGATAGCTGGCAAAGGCCAGCAGTGTAGCTTCCCTGAATGTCACAATTCTTCCAGTCATTTCATGAGCAGAGCTTGTTCTGGCATCCATATATACAAAAAATAATTACACACAGAATGTCCTAGTATTATACATGTGTAGCTCAACAAAAGAATCTCTCATAATTTTTATTATAGGTTAGAAGTGAGAGTGGATGACTGTAAACAATAAACTACGAATCATCCATTCAAAATAACAATAATCATATATTTTCTGTTGAGGGCCTGCTTAACATTTCTTAAATTCCCAAGCTTCAATTGGCAACAATATCATAGCCTGGATTCTGAAAGCACAGTGGCAAAACCATCACGTTCTGTTGTCATTACACCATCTTTGGGTCTTCACTTTTACATAGTTTAATGCAGAAATATGAGGATGGTGATTCAGCCCTCTACAGTGCTACTTCGCAACCTTCAACACAATCAAGGAAAATTAATTGAACTGACAGAATATTCAGATATTTCTAAACTGATCCCACTGAAAGATATCCTTAAGATATATGTATTGCTGCTTGTACTCTGAAAAGTTTTTAAAGGCATGCCATGCCATTACTTCTGGACAGCAAGCTATCGCTGAAAATCTTTGTGCATAGATTGAAATTTGCTTCGAGTGCACTGTACGTTAAAAAATTATTTTGAAAGTTCGATATTTCAACAACTTTAGGTTGTTTATTTCAATATTTAAATGTGCAATTTTAACTGTTCCTGTTTGTATAAATTCATTCACGAGTCTGGCTGCTCCAAAAAAAAAGTTTGGTGACATTATGGCTACTAGATACAATAGATCCTCTGCACACAACATCAACAACTGATGTTGGAGAGCCTAAGCCCATAGAGGTCATTAGGTCTTTATGGGCAACCTTCTTCAAAATCAGTGCCAAGAACTATCCAGGTCTCTTCAAACAATCGCATTTGTTGCTTAAAATCAGTTACAACTTGTTAAATGCTTTAACTGATGTAATAATGCAGTATTTAAAAAAAATGCCAGACTAAGTTTTTCATTAATAGAAAGACCACACCTGATGTGATGCAAATTAAATATTCCATTTACCTTTTTCCATGTCAGACTGTAGCTGTGCCTCCAGATCCTCTGGTGAGACATAATATTCTTGTTCTTCTCCTTCAGGAGGCTTTGGTTTACACTTCCCACAGCAGCAATTACAGCAGCAGCAGAGGCAGCAACAGAAGTAACAACCAGTAATCACTCCACAGAAGACAAACAATGCCTGAAATCATAAAAAGTTTTGTCAGCAGAGAACTCCATTTAAATAGGATTTCAAAAAAAAATGCTAACTGAAGTATTTCTGTAGGACAATGTTCTTGACATATTTTATATGAAAACAAGTGTGGCCATTTAGAGTCGCATTAAAAAGTTTAGCAAATATAAATTCAGACAATAGATAAGCCATGACCAAGATTCAACGCAAGACCTTTTTGCCCCAAGGGGACATTAAAAACTCGAGGGCATAGGTTTAAGGTGAGAGGGAAGAGATTTAATAGTAACCTGAGAGGCAACAAAAAAGGTACTCAGACAGGTTCATGGATTAGAATGGTTTAGAGGGATATGGGTCGAACTCGGACAAATAGGACTAGCTTAGATGGGAATCTTGGTTGGCATGGACCAGTTGGGCGAACGGCCTGTTTCTGTGCTCTATTACTATATCATATATTGCCATTTCTTAGAGGTGCAGTGGTGGAAGTTGAGGAGAGGAGCCAGAAAATATCAGATAAAATAACAAACTGAATAAGGAGACCATTGAGGACATCTTCAAGAGGTGGTGCCATCCATCATTAAGGACCCTCACCATCTGGGACATGCCCTCTTCTCATTACTACTATCAGGGAGGAGGTACAGGAGACTGAAGACCCACATTCAACATTTTAGGAACAGCTTCTTTCCCTCCACCATTAGATTTCTGAACGGTCCATGAACACTATCTCGCTATTCCTCTTTTGCACTATTGTAACATATAGTAATTTTTAATGTCTTGCACTGTACTGCTGCCGCAAAACAACACATTTTACAACATACGTCAGTGATAATAAACCTGACTGATAATCAAACAGCACAGTGCAGATATTTTCTTTCTTCTCCTAATCCATATCCTAATGGAATATTACATCCCTTAATCTACCATTATAATCAATCCTAATCCCCACCGAGGAATGGAGAAACACATGCTGGGAGTTGTACCAGGCACATATAAAAGTGAGGAAACAACCTAAAGTTGCAACACAGTGTGAAAACATAGATAGAAGTAAATGATTACACAACAGATCAGATCAAATCTCTGTGGTCCTGCCACACCTAGTCAAGGAGATGAAATGGTTTCAATAGCAGCACCATCCTCAACACTTGCATCACCAAGAATGATTGGTGAAGACAAAGCATTCACAATCAAGCTCAGCAGGAAGTGCCAAGTGGATGATTTTTCTTTGTTTCCTCTTGAGGTACATACCATAACATAAACTAGACGTCAGCAAATTCAATCGACTTCATGTGAGTGATATTACTGAGTCCCCCCACTATCAAAATCCTGTGAGATCACCACTGACTAGAAATCTATGTGGAATAGACGCATACAATGTGACTACAAGAGCAGGTCAGAGGGTCATATCATCTTTTGTAGCAGTAACGCTACTATGGAATGGGACAGGAGGCAAAAATAAATCATATTTCAGACCATTTTAAGAGTACCCAAGTACAGGTGCTGACTTAGAAGATCCCCTTTGCTGAAAAGGCTGCCAAAACCAGTTAAAATGAACTGTGAGATGACTTGCAGAAGGCTGCATACACCTATCTTTCGGAGAGGATGACTACATGGGAACAGCAAATCAAGAGATTAATATGCTGACGAGTGCTCTTGAAATGCAAGCCCAAATTTTGCTGTTCGGTTCACATGCTTTTTGTTTTAAAAACATTTTCACAAGTTTGAATATTGATTTTTTGTAAAGAACTGTGTGGTATTAAGTACCGAATGCAAGTCCCAAATGAATATTTAGAAATGAAGTACAGTCATTCTATTCAAATAAATATTCTTTATGAGTGGCTGGTAGATCCAAGCAATTTGTGAGTTTTGTTCACAAATGCCAATCTATGCCAGTTACATAGTAGACAGCACAAAAGGGTTGAACTTGTACAGAAGGAGAGGAAAATATGAATTTGTGACCTACACCATAAAATGTTTACAGACTGACAAATTCTAATGTCTAGTCACAATGGAACAATTAGATACTATCAAGTTATACATATGGAATAATTTGTGATCTGCATAAATTTAAAACTTGAAACAAGGGACATTTAGATGTCAGACGTGTCAGCCAGACTGAAAGATGATCTTTGTCCTCTGTTTCGAGTTATTTATCAAAGCAGGTTAAACAACACAGATTGTTTACATAGTTTAAATTAAATATTCCAGATGAATCATTATCCCTCAGACAATCAATACATATTAAATTTATATTAACTGCTTCACTGGAAGTTAGGTACTTAAATGGGTACAGGGGTCTAAATGACCCATGAGAATGTAAGAGAAAAGAACCAGTGAAAAAGAAAATCCAACATATGAAATGGGTTATTATATACTGGTAGTAAAATCTATGTTTATTGCAAAGTTGGGGGGAGGGTGGGGTTGGGAGCAAAGGGCAGGGTGGAGAGAAGGGGAAGAGAGCATGCAGGGGAAGGAAGGTTGTATTTACATAGGTTATCTGCTTGTAATAGATCCAATTTTTCCTTATTGGTTGACAAATAATAGCCAGGAGAATTCCCCGACCTCTTAATAAAGTAGGACAGAATTTTGTTTCTAAGGGCAGGCAAGTTTAATGCGTCATCAGAATGAGTGCCCTTGAATCTGTCAACCTTGACTTTATGCTCAAGTCCCAATTCCTGTATATACAGTTACCCGAGTAATTCAGTTATCACTTGTCCCATGATCAGAAAAAAAATAATTTGCTTCTGCTAAATATCTCAGTACTATCAGAACTCCTCACCTTTGCCCACCAGCTGGACAAGACGAAGTATGTATTTACATTCTCCTCACCAAACTGCTCTGCCACGTAGAGACCCAATGATCCATACTTATCGTAAATATTCCGCTTTGTGGCATCAGTCAGAATTGCATGAGCATTGTTTATCTCCTTAAATTTCTCTGAAGCTTCAGGATTATCTGGATTCTTGTCAGGGTGGTACTTTAAAGCAAGTTTTCTGTATAAAAAGGAAACAATGTTAGAATGCTCAAAAATGGAAAATTTCCAAGTCAAATCAGCTTTGTCACTATAATTAAAAAGTTCTTTGTCAAAGTGCCTTATAGGTTGAAATGTAATGTTTAGGATTCTTTTTGGAGCACTACTTCAGAATATCCAATTTTACTTCACATTCAAGATTATTTTGGCAAAGATTTTGTTACTATCCAACATACAGTACATCACGCAGGAATGGGTAATGTCAGGGTCCTGTGGCAGATGCAATCGGAAAACAAAACAACTTGCATTTACATAATGCTTTTGAGTAAAAATGCCTTGTGCGCTTCTCAGAGAAGAAAATTAAATTGAACAAGCAAAATCTTAAAAGGGACTGGCATGAATAAGTTCCAATTAATGGCATACAATGAGTCAGAGAGAAGATAAAAGGTCAGCTTTGTACTGTAAAGGATACAGGGCCCAGAATGAGTTAAGGACCTTATCCAGGAATTGATTTTATATTTTTAAGTAGATGGAGGCTGAAGGTGGGCAGTGTGGTAAAAGAGTGCAGTTGAAAGACACTGTGGTGCTCTCTCTCACCCACTCCCATCCTCTATCCACAAGGACAGATGTGGAAGAAAATGAAGTTGAAGGAGGGAAGGGTGATGTGGTGAGACTATAAAGAAGTTGTTGGCGAGGTTTTCGTAGTGATCAGGACCACAAGGAGTTGTGGAACCACAAGTAATAGCAAAGTTAACTGGTGACTTGTTTGCCCCTATTTTTCTGCTGTTAGGCTGTTAACATCCACAATCCAGGCTCCAAGAATGGTCACAACAACATGCAAAAGCCTGCAAGGAAACAAGCATATGAATTTGCACTTTCAGGGAAAGAAGACTAATATGTTCCCAGAGATATTTCCCACTTGCTTCAGTATATTATGTTATAGTTATTTAGCATATATTATACTCAAGACCTGCTTGAAATAAAGTATTAAAGAGGCTGTTTTTCTCATGCTACTTTATTTCATCAGAAATGTGCAAACATTTTCAATTTATAAGCTTCTTGGAAAACAACAAATAATTGAATTATTCCTCAAGTTGACAGATCAGCTTTAACTGCACCTTCATTGTAACTGAAGAATTATATTTCCAGCTATATTAATGTTGACTGGTCCGACATTCCAATCTTTTGCACCTCTTATCATCTAAATTGGAGAGGGGGTAGAGGAAGATGTGCGGGAGAAAGCATACAAAAAGAAAATTACGCTTTAAGCTTAGTCCAAAATTCTTGATATGTTCACATTCTGCAATTTCAGCACAGCAGTACTTCAAAAATTCACCCAAAGCAATTCCAGATTTCACTGCAGTTTAACACTGAAGAACATGGAACAGAATTTACTATGATTTCTAAAATTGGCAGAGTATCTTCATTTGAACAAATGGCACCCTCTGGTGTTACGTTTAATAATTACAATATTTAACATTGCAAAAAAACTTGCAGAAATTGAGGTTTCTTAGTTGCACTAAATAGATATTAAATTAAAATTTATTTTGGAAGATCAGATTTTTAGTTGATTAACTAGAAAATTAATGAATTACTTCAGAAACTTCAGAGATACAGTACAATCCTGTTAGTCTAGCAAGCTCAGGACTGGTGCTGTCAGACTGGTAGATTTTTCACATTGTTTGTTATTCCAAATAATATTCCAACTGTCATGAACCAGCAACAAAAGAAACACACTGAGCATGATTCAGTGTTAAAAACTATTTTATTAATCACTACTTATGATAATACGTAAAATAAAAGTAAAAATGTTAGTATGTTAGAATTAAAAAATGTTAAACCTTGAACATTAACCCCAAAACTAAACTCGTCGTGTGTGTGTGACAAAGTCCCAAACTCCAAGTTCCGGAACGGTTCTTAAAGTTCAGTTCCACAAGCCATAAGGTGAAACATGAGCAAGGGCTTCTTCAACAACCACCGTTGTCTGAAGATAAGACGTAGACGTAGAGAAACACAGAGAGAGTAAATACGAAATCCAAATGTTCCACGATGGAACCCCAGCGACACTTCAGTGTTTACTCGGTAGTGACTTCCTCACCCCGAAAAGCATCCGAATCGTGGTCGTCCACACACAAATACCTGTTTCCTTCTACAGGTCAGCAACAAAGTGAACTCCACCCGATTACTTCCAACTTCCATACATGGATTTCAGTGGCAGACACAGTTATTGTTTCTCATCCATCGATAGAGAAAACTAGCAGGCTGGTGTCTCTCTCCCTTCTCTCTCTCTCTCTCCTTCTTCTTCTAACTTCTTCAACAACGTCATTATGTCCTTTTGTCTTCTATTGACGTAAGCACGCCCCACACACACATACACACACACTCTCTATCTTAAAGGGACTTTCACTGAGTCCGTAACACAACATACTTGGTTCAGTTTAAGATTTACACAGTAGTACAATGAATTGCAAGAGCCCTGGTGTGGTTAAATGGAGCACGGGAACGTTGGGATTTCCAAACAATTAAATGGTGCAATGTCAGAGTGTTACTGTGGTCATTTGTCTCAATCCTCTTAAAATCTTGCAAAGGCTGGAAAGTGGTTTCAAAGGTACTGCCTGATGTTTTGTGAGACATTTGTGTATTAGTAGAGGCAATATAATTTCAATTGGAACTTTCCTCAACTTTTTCCTGAGTGTAAATCTGGACGTGTGTCATGCTATCATCTATCGGCTGTGATTACCCAACTCAATACTTAAGGGAAAGACACTAGGACATTCCTGGTTTGTGTTCAGTTCCGCAACAATTATTCCAAGAGGATTGTCAATGTTCCAGGCTGAGACCCTTCCTCTGGACTGATTCAGTCTGAGTGAAGTGTCTCGACCCGAAATGTTGACCGTCTGTTTCCCTTTACAGATGCTGCCTGACCTGCTGAGTTCCTCCAGCAGCTCATTTTTTACTCCAGATTCCAGCATCTGCAGTCTCTTGTATCTCTATTCCAAGATGATGTTTGAGTTAATTCTTTCAAATATTAAACCTCTATGCCAAACCACAAAGGTCCTGGTTAAATACGAGCTGATAATGACATTTTTTGCTCCAAGAAAAACCTAAATATACAGTTAGTTAATTAACATAGTCAAATTAATTTATTTTGATTTAATTTTTAAATGTTTTGCCACTGGCCAACCACAATTATTCACTTCCAAGTTTAGAAAATGACTCAAATTACAATGTTCCCCAACAAATGATACGTTATAAAGCAGCAGAAAGATGCATGTACCTCCTCTTGCCCATCAGAAAGAAATAACAAATTCTCTACCCAAAACAACCAAACATTCTCCTTTAAACTGTAGCTGCTCCCTACTAGGAACCTATTGCCTTACTTCTACAGAGATGCCTCTGCAGCAATGCATTTGACTGACATTTTCATTGGCTAAACAGGGGTCACTCATATAACTGGAATATCATTATATTACCACTTCACAAAACCAGCCCAAAACTCATTGAAAGCTTTATGCTACACAGCTTCCGTTAATTTCGTAAAACAGCTTGGAGCATTTCTGCTGCTGCTGGTCTACAGTGCCTCATGAATGCACATTTAGCATGATTATAGAGCTACATTCTGTCCTACCACACTTCTGATTAAATGGAATTTTGATAATATAAATCCTTCGTCCTAGTTGAAGAAAAAATGTTCAGTTTGTAATTATTTTCTGTCTCAGCATTAGTAGCCTCAAGAAAATAAGTGACCTATTGATTTCTCGCTTTCTTGCATTCAGCTGAAAGGTCATGGACTTGAATGATAACTCCCTTGCTCCATTATAGGATGAAGCACAAGAATCCAAATAATGAATATATTTAACAATGTTTTTATTTCAGTTTTTGGCATCCATAAGATATTGTTTTTGATTTCTTATTTCTTTACTCTTATTCCTTCCTCATGGTGTCCTACCAAATGAATTGACTTAGCGATTTGCTTGCATAATGCTTTTATAATTGGTACACATTTTAACTAGATTAAATGCATGCTGCTAGAGGTGCAAAGTTACTCACAAAACATAGTATCAGAGGACAAACTATTAGGTAAAATGGTATTAAAAGACATATCATGGTCAGCAAATACATAGCTAGATGTGTGTTGCAACAAGATCTTCACTGAATTTCTGTTATTTAAACGCATACCTATAGGACTTCTTAATATCCTCTGGTGAAGCATTTTTGTCAAGTCCCAGAACAACATAGAGTGATTCTCCCGAGGTGGATAGTGAACGCTGCCTTTGGTCACCCATGTTGCACGAACTAAAAAAGGAAAAAAAACACAAATTGGTGACTGAATACCCAGAGGCTGTTTTTCAGCACAAAGAATTAGTCAAATTAACATTTTGTTTTCCACAGCACAAGATCAATAGATTTTTAGATACAAGCAATCAAGGGCTATTAGTGCAGGAAATGCTAGTTACCCAACATTCATGTGTTGGTTAACAGCTCTCACAACAACTGAGCCCCACTCCTCCATATTATCTCTTTAAAAAGAAGCCTAGCTAACTGCATCAATCTCACTACCCTCTAAAGCTTTTGAACGTCTTAAATTCATGCTGATCTTTTTAGGAACTCCAGATATTTTCAAACTGTTCCCTACGTCATCTAGTTTTCTGGGATATCTACTCACATCCATTTATGGTCTCCTGAGCACCCCTGATTTTAAATAATTCTATTATGGATGGCTGTGCCTTCAGCTGCCAAAACCACACACAAAATTCCCCTCACTAAATCTCTCCACATATCTTTCCTATGAAATGCTAATTAAAATGGAGCTCTGAAAAAGTTGACAGTATCAATACCTCACTTAACTCTGTTGAAAATGCATTTGTCAATGCTCCCATGAAATAGTTTGATATACAAGGCTCATAAAACAAGCTGCTATTGATAAAGACATAGTTTGTTAACCAATTTTTGTTTTTACAGATGTAGGTGTAACTCAACCCATCACTTTTATTTAGCAAAAGTAGACCATGGATATTATTGTATTTTTTTTAACCTCACCGTTCTGTTACTCTTAACTAATTTGTGTGACTTGTCACCAGGTTTACAAATTTATGATGCCACATTTAATGTAGCATCAAATACATGAGAATTGCATCATTCCATACATCACTGAAGGCAATGTACTCATTACACTACAAGGGTCAGATATTTATAACATTTGTTGTTACTGTATTTCAACCTTCCCATTTATGGAAAAATAGCCTTGTAAATATTTGATAGATTAACATGCAAATTACCATTCAACTTCCTGCCTGTAACACATTTGAAAAGTCAGGAAGTGATGTAAACCAAGGCCCAAATTTGAAAGCCATCATTTAGACAGGAAACTTAACCTGTATGCACTGGACAGAATTTCACTTATATGGCCCTAACATTAAAAATATCAATATAAGAGATGAGGGTGAACAGTTTATTTCAAAGTGGGATTTACTAGTGCACATCAGGCTACGTCAAATAAATCATTTGGCCCATCAGAAATAGTCCTTCCTCTAAAGCAGCAGATTACTAGCCTTTAAATGGAGCTGCTAGCTTTGCACTGCTATCCTTCTACCGCACAAGCAAATCAACAATAATCTGTTCTTTTGTTCAACAGCTTCAAACACAAACCAGTGAGCACCATACCTACATCAATACCAAAAGCACCAGTATGAAATTCTACCTGAACAGATCAGGCAATGTGGGATACAACATATGACTTACTCCATAATCGCATCAACATTTTTTTCAGGTAGTGCAGCTGCCAGACAGCTCCAGTGACCCTGTTTTGATCCAGACCTCATTTGTTCTGTGACCATATAGGTATCACCCAAGTGATCTGGTTGTCCCCCACCCCCCAAATCCTACAAATGTGCTGGTAGGTTAATTGGCTACTGCAAATTACCCCTGGTGTAGATGGTTAGTGGGATAGTGGGAAAATTGGGGGTAGTTGATGGATATGAGAGAGAATAGGTTACGGGGAAATAAGTGGGGGAATGGGGCTATTGGTAGTGCTTTGAGAGCCAGCATGAACTTGATGGGCCAAATGGCCTCCAAGACAGTATGTAACACTTTTCAATGAAAGGTGTATATTATTAAGATTTTAATTTTAATCTAACACACGAAGGAAATTAAACTACCTTATCTTGTCCTTAGAGTTCTATAGCAGCCTCCAACCTGGAATATTTCATGCTTGATGTGTTCTCATTGAAATCTGCATTCCCCAAACAAAGCTAGTACTGATTCTTCACCACAATATGCTAGACAGTCCAAACAAAATCTCCAATAAGCCATAATCATTGCTAATAAATAAGACAATAAATAAGCAGCTTTAGATCTAACACAGAAGTTACAAACACTGGAGGAAAATCCTCTAGATAATTTAAGGAAAATATCTGATCCAGCGACCAAGATACAAGATAAACTCATTCAAACACACTGTTTAACCTCTAATTACAACTTCCAATTGCGGGATCTTGTATTAAAGCAGATTGACAAAAGATGGAAAAACTTAAAAACATAGCAAATCTCTATTCTAGTTATTGGTATTCAGTAATACAAAAGTAAAGGCCAAACATACTGTATGCTGTTATAGAATTTAAAGCAGCCATTAAGTGGTTCATTTTCCAATTGAGCTGCCAAAGAGCTAACACCCAGCAGGGTAGCAACAGCTGAGAAATAGAGGCACTGCTTTCAACAAATCCCAGGGGCAAAATCTATAACTTGCAATAATTTGAGTGAATGGAACAAAATAGCTCTTGATTGAACAAATCATGCCTCACACATGGAACAGCCAGGCATCAGATCATTAAAAGGCCTGCAGACAATAAAGGGAGCAAGGCAACTCTGAACAAGGCATTCAGAATTAACTTCCGTATTGCAAGTTCAAGCCACTTAAAAGTTGCTTTAGCTTAGCTACTTTGAAAGCACTAGGCAGTAGTGCTTCTAGAGTTCTTTCTCAGTCTCTCACTGACAATTTGAAGCAACATCTTCAGAAACAGTAAAAAAAAACATGAAATTCCCCAAAGTGAGAATGAGTATAATGTGAATGAAATACTGGGGGATAAAGTTTGGCAGTGGCAGAACAGAAGAATAAGTCTGCAGATGGAAATGCTGCAGAGCACTACCACCACGTTCCCTCAAACTTCACCGCACAGGTCACCAAGGACAACTTTATCTTACATTGTTACCTGCATCCTCAGGTTTTGAATAAGGTGGGTATGGAGATAGTGAAAGCAGTGGTTGGCATCTTTCAAAGTTCAATGGATCCTGTAACATTTCCCACAGATTGGGAGATAGCAAATGTAACCTGACCTTATAGGAAAAGACAGTAAGAAAATAAAGAACGATAGAGGAGTTAGCCTAACATTGGTGAAAGGGAAAATGCTGAAAGCTATCATTAAAGATAATTAAAATTACAGTGCACAAAATGGGGGGGGGGGGGGAGGTTTAAATAAACTGGCTTGAACTTTTCTGTCAATGGACAGAAAACAAAGCTGCAATAAACAAATCATCAGGAAAGCTTATTACATTGCTTGTTGTGGAAGCAATAATGCACCATTCTTCCCCCTTACATGCCAACACAAATTGACACAGGAGGCCAGATGTCTGGATTGACAAAATTCAGAAGTGATACTCATAACAGAATTGCCAAGGAAAGTCTTTAAAATGCAAGAGACTGTTAACACTGTGTTTGCTTTTCTTGAAATCTTCACCTTGCAATTATTCAAAATCTGTAGCCACATAACACACTTGATTAGTTAAGTGTAATTCTCTGTTGGAGTGGCTTAACCTAAAATAGAACAGGCTTACCTTTAATTAGAACTAAAGGCAATAACAATATTATTTAATTAATATGCAATAATCAAATTCCCAAATACCTTTGCCATTGTCTAACTGCAACCTACTGAATAGCTATTGAGTAATATTTTAGCAAAAGGTCTACTTAACCTCTTGTGCATCAAAGTAGCAAATGCAATGAGTAAAGGGCAAGTATACCATAATCACTAAAACGCAAGCAGAAAATAGGTATGCTTATCACTTCACTTCACCACTGGTACCATTACTACAGAAAGTGGGGCAAACCATATTCGAAGCATGCAGGGACTGGTGTTCCAGCAAACTAGGGAAGGTGAGAGAATTTTAAACTAAATAGGAAGGGCAAGGGATTAAAGTTGAGATGATGTGGTGAATCAAAGAATGGAGACAAGGCTAGAGAAAGAGGGAAATGATGAACAGATTGATAGGAAGGGATAGAGTACAAATTTAAAATCAGCAGATAAAACGAAGAAAATTAAAGGATAAAATTAATGGCTGTATCTAAATGCATACAACATTCAAAACACATGAACTGAAAACGAGAGTAGAAATAAATGACTGGATAACCAGAGACATAACTACAGAACCACGTAGATCAAGATCTGAATTTTGAGGGTACACAACGCTTAGAAAGGTATTGGTTTATTATTGTCACTTGTACCGAGATACAGTGAAAAACTTGTCTTGCATACCGATCGTACAGGTCAATTCATTACACAGTGCAGTTACACTGAGATAGTACAGATTCCATTGATGTAGTACAGGAAACTTGGCGGAAATAGATGGAGAAGTGGCTCTGTTAATTAATGGTGGTATTAGTGAAATGGGGAGGGGCGACCCATATTCAGAAAACCAGGATGCAAAAACAATTTGGATGGAGATGAGAAATAAAAAAAGGCAACAACTCATTTGAGGGAATGGTGTACAGGCCCTCCCTAGCAGTAAATACGAGATTAGATGAAGCAGAAAGGAAGAAATAATGAGAATTTATCAGAAATGTAAGCCGATAATCAAGAGAAATTGAAATCTAAATATAGACTGGGAAAAGAAAATCAGGGGCAAGGGTAACCAAGATGAGTTCATACTGTTTTCACAAAAGTTTATTAGAACAGCATGTTCGGGAGTCAACCAGAGAACAGGCTAGAGTAAATCTGGTATTGCGCAATGAGAGGATTAATTCATGACCTCTGTGAAGGCAGTATGAGGCACCAAGGAACCAGCTTTTTGAAGCATTGCAGTCCTTCTGGTGAAGGTAATATCACATATTGCTCGGGAGGGAATTTCCAAATTTAGACCAGCAACAGTGAAGGATGGCAACATATTTCCTTGTAGGTAATGGTCTTCCCATTACACCTGATGCCTTTGTCCTTCTTGTAGTAGAAACAGCAGATTCAGCAAGTGCTGTCAGAGTAGCTGAGTTAAGTAACAAGCAAGAAACAACAGGCCAGTTAGCTTACCATTTGTCATGGTTCCAAACAAAGAAGAAAAAACATATGATTGCACAAAGGGTGGGAGATCAGACAATTGGGTAGAATATAAAAACAGCAAAGAATAACTAAAATATTAAAGGAAAAAGTAGAGTACAAGACAAAGCTTTCTAGAGAAATTTGAAAAAGGGTCTGATACAAAGAATCTGGGGAATTAATAATGGATAATAAGTAACTGATGGATTTTTTTGCATCCGTCTTCACTCTGGAGAATACAAGTAATGACCAAGAAATAGCTGTAGATCATGAATTAGCAGGGAGAGAGAAACTCAGGGAAGTTGCAATCACTAGGGAAATAGTTCTGAGCAAATTGTCAATACAAAGAGTTGAGCTATGGGTCCTGATGGGCCATCCTGGAGTCTTAAAAGAAGTGGCAAGTGTGATAGCTGATAAATTGGATTTTGTTTTCCAAATTCCCTAGATTTGGGGAAGGCCCCCTTATATTAGAAATTGGCAAATGTAACGTCTTTATTAGTCGGCATAAATGGATAGTTTTTTTGGTTGCCAATATACAACGAGTGGCATACCAGAGCAATGAATGCTGGAGCGCAACTTCTGCAATTTATACAAATGATCTGGATGAAAACACCAAAAGGTATGGTTGTTAAATTCACTGATGACCTCAATGTAGAAAAAGCAAGTTGTGAAAAGGACACAAGGAGGCTACAAAGAAACATACATGGGTTAAGTGAGTAGACAAAGAGCTGGTAAATGGAGTGTAATGTGGGAAAATGTGAAATTGTTCATTCTGGCAGGACAAATAAAAAGAGCAGCATATTTTCTAAATGAGGCTATGCAAAGTGACCGTAGGAAGTTAGGTAAACTGTTAAAAAGCAGGACCTCTAGGGTTGTAGTCTTAAGGTTACTCACAGTGTCACGTGTTAGTGAGGAAAGGAGAATAGGATAGATGAATATATGTGCAGGAAGGAGGGCTTTAGGTACTTGGAACATTGGGATCACTTCTGGGGTAGGTGGTACCAGTAGAAGACAGGCTGCACCCAGACTGGAGGGGACCAATATCCTTGCAAGGATGTTTGTTCATGTTACTTGGGAGGGTTTAAACTAACTTGGCAGGGGATTGGGAAACATAGCAGTACAGCAGGTAGGGAGAAAAATGTAGATGATAAATCATGCAAGTCAGTAGGCAGAGCAGGTTAGGGAGTATGGGAGGGCTGTCAGGCTCAAATGTATTTATATTAATGCAGGGAACTTCACAGGGAATTCAGATGAGCTTAGAGCATGGATCAGCACTTGCAATTATGATGTTATTACAATCACAGAAACTTTGTTGAGGGAAGGATTATCAACTTAATGTTCTGGGGTATGGAAGTTTCATACGTGCCAGAGGGGAATGCAAAAGAGGGAAAGTCATACTACTGATTAGGAAAAAAGTAACAGCGGTACTTAGAGGAGATATTCTGGAGGGATCGTCCAATGAGGCCATATAGGTAAAACTTGGGAATGAGAGGGGTGATCACTTTGCTGGGATTATGTTATAGGCCTCACTATAGTTGGTAGGAATTAGAGGAACAGATATGCAAGCAAATCACAGAAAGGCACAAGACCAATAGGTTTATAGTAGTGGGGGATTTTAACTTTCTGAATATTGACCGGGATTGCCTCACAGCAAAGGGCTTAAGATGAGGCAGAACTTGTTAAATGTATCCAAGAAAGTCTTTTTGAGTCAACATGTAGAGACTCCTACTAAAGATGGGGCAGTAATCAACCTTATCTTGGGAAATGGAACTGAGCAGGTAGTGGAAATGTCAGTGGGGGGGGGGGGGGGGGGGGGGGACACTTTGGGAACAGTGACCATAATTCTGTAAGTTCCAATATAGTTATGGAAAGGGATACAATTGGTCGTCAAGTTTAGGTCTTGAATTGGGGGATGGGGGTGGGAAGGCTGATTGCAATAGAGTAGGAGAGGATCTGACAAAAGTAGATTGGCAGCAGGTGCTTGCAGTTAAAACAACATCAGATAAGCAGAAGGGAGCCTTCTAAAAGAGTTAGGCCAGCACATTCTAGTAAGGATAAAAAACAAAGATGGCAGATTGGAGAATCTTGGATTGAAGGTTTGAGGGGGAAGAAAGAGGGGATTTAAAAAAAAGCATATGGCAGGCATAAATAACTGGGATCAAGGGAGTCTCAAGGAATATAGAGCATCTGCGAGAACTTCTGAGAGGGCAAAAAGATGGCTATGAAATATCCTTACGATTGAGGAGAATTACAAGATGTTCTGCAAGTACATCAAGAGCAGGAGAGTAGCCAGGAAAGAGTGGGTCCCATCAGGGAACAAAGGAGTAATCTGTGTGTGGAGCCAGGGGATGCTAGTGCGGTCCGAAATGAATATTTCTCATCTGTATTCACCAAGGAAAAGGATATGGAAGATAGCGAGTTTGGAGAGAAGTATGTAGATAATCTGGAGACGGTCAATATCAAGGAGGTGGTGTTAAGATGTCATGGGATGCATAAAGGTTAATAAGTCCCCAGGGCCAAATGAGATCTAGCCCAGATTGCTATGAAATGAAAGGGAAGAGATAGCTGGGGCCCTGAGCAAGATTTTTGCACTTTCATCAGCTACAGGTGAGATGCCAGAAAACTGGAGGATAGCTAATGTTGTTTCTTTATTTAATAAGGGTAGTAGGGATAAACCAGGTAACTACAGGCCAATCAGTGGTAGGGAAATTACTGGATAAACTCTCAAATTTATGTACATTTGGAAAGACAGGAGCTGATCAAGGATACCCAGCAAGGCTTTGTGTGGGGGCAATTCTACCTCACTAATTTGACTGAGATTTTTGAAGAGGTAACGAAGAAAACTGACTAAGGTAGGGGAGTAGACATCGTCTATATGGACTTTAGGAAGGCATTTAACAAGTTCCTGCATGGTAGGCTGATCCAGAAGGTTAAAGCACATGGGTCCAAGGTGAGAAAACTAATTGGATCCAAAATTGGTTTGGTGTTTGGAGGCAGTGGGTAGTGGTGGAAAGGTAATTTTGTTTGGGAGGCTGTGACCAGTGGTGTACTGCAGGGTTCAGGTTTGGGATTCTTGCTGTTTGTGATACGAGTGACTTGGACGTGAAAGTAGGAGGTATGATTAGTGAGTTTGCGGATAAAAAAAGTTGGTAGTGTTGTGGATAGCGAGGAAGGATGTCTAAGTTTCGAACAGCATATAGATCAGATGGAAAATCTACCCTCATCCCATTTTATTCTCCCAATATTCCCATCAACTCCTCTCAGATTCTATAGCCACCTACACAAGAGGTAATTTACAGTTGCCAATTAGTCTACCAACCTGCATATCCTTGGGACGTGGGAGGAAATCGCAGCACCATAATGAACCCACAGTCACAGAATGAACCTGCAAACTTCATACAGACAGCACCAAAAGGCAGGATTGAGCCTATGGAACTGCGAGGCTGCAGCTTTACTAAATGTGCCACTGTGCTGTTCTGCATACATATAATCACATTCAAGGGATGTGCGCTCCATAGGCTGAGCCAGCGATTAATTGTTGATCCCTAGATGGGCTTGAGAAGGTGGTGGTGAGTTGCGTCCTTGAACCCCTGCAGTCCTTGTGGTATGGGTATACCCACAATGCTGTTAGGGAGAGAATAACAGGATGGTGGTATGGCTTGGAGGGCAACTTCCAGGTGGTGGTGTTCACATGCTTTTGCTGCTGTTGTTCTTCTAGCTGGTAGAGGTCATGGGTGTGGATGGCATGGTCTAAGGAATATTGGTGAGTTGCTGCAGTGCATCTTGCAGATGGTACAGACTGCTACTGTGCATTAGGTGGTGGAGTGAGTGAATCCTTGTGGACGAGGTGCATATCAAGCAGGCTGCAATGTCCTGCATTTTCTTGAGTGTTGTTGAAGCTGCACTCATCCAGGCAAGTGGAGAGTATTCCATCACACTCCTGACTTGAGCCCTGTAGATGCTGGATGGGCTTTGGGGAGTTAGAAGGCAAGTTACTCGTCACAGGATTCCTTGCCTCTGACCTGCTCTTATAGCCACATTGTGTATATGGCTACTCCAGTTCTGTTTTTGGTCAACGGTAACCCCCAGTTAATTGACAGATGGGGATTCAATGGTGGCAATGCCACTGAATATCAGGGAGTGATAGCTGGATTTTCTTGTGTGGCACAGATTTTACTTGGCACTTATCAGCCCAGGCCTAGATATTGTCCAGGTCTTGCCGCATTTGATCATGGACTGCTTCATTATCTGAGGAGTCATGAATGGTGCTCAACATTGTGCAATCAGCAGCAAACATCCCCACTTCTGATGTTATGAGTAAAAGAAGGACACTAATAAAGCAGCTGAAGATGCCTGGGCCAAAGTTAATACCCTGAAAAGATGCCCGTGACTTCCAACCACGACAACTGCCTTCCTTTGTGCTAGGTATCATTCCAATCAGCAGAGGGTTTTCACCCCGAGCAGGGCTCTTTGATGCCATACTCGATCAACAGCAACAGTTCACTTCACCTCGAGTTCAGCTCATTTGTCGATTTGGACTAAAGCTGTAATGAGGTCAGGAGCCGAGCGACTTTGGCATAATCCAAACTGAGCTTCTGTGAGCAGGTTGTTGCTAAGCAAGTGCCACTTGGTAGCACCATCAACTGTCCCTTTCACCACTCTGCTGATGATTGGGAGTAGATGAATGGGGTGGTAATTGGCTGTGTTGGATTTGCACTGCTTCTTGTGAACAGGATATCCTGGGCAATTTTTGTTGTTGTAGCTTTACTGGAACAGCTTGGCCAAGGGCGTGGCTATTGTCAGGGCCTATAGCCTTTGCTGTATCCAATGTCTTTGGCTACTTCTCGTTATCACGTGCAGTGAAGCGAGTTGGCTGAAGACTGGCATCTATCATGCTGGAAACCACTAGAAGAGGCAGAGATGACCATCTACTCGGCACTTCTGATTCAGCTTTCCCTTTTGTACTGATGTGCTGGGCTCCCCCTTCATTAAGAACATGTCATGAATTTGTGAAAATCTTTCTGAAAGGTTTGTGGATGCAAAGTCTTTTGATTTTTTTTATATAAAAGGCAGAGATAGATTCCTGATATGCAAATGGGTGAAAGGTTATGTAGATAGTGATGGAACTGAAGAGTTAAGATCACAATCAGATCAGCTATAATCCTACTGAATGGCAGAGCAGGCCCGATGAGTCACATGGACTGCTCTTGCTTCATACAGGAGAACCATTTGCTCATGCAGGCTACTGGTTTTGCAATAGATGAAACTTTGCTGAATTACTTCATGCAAGAGCTAGATCAAGTTCTGCTTGGAGCAGGGACACATACAAACAGCTGAACTGCAAAACATCAAAAGGAGCAGAGGGAACTTCCGGAGCAGTTTCAGTTACAGAACAGGCTAGAAGAACATCCTTGTTACTCTTCTGCAAACCCTTTTTATTTCGTCTAAATTAGCATTTTGTATTAAATTGTAATACATGTCAAAATTGAGGGAACAAATATTGAATACCTAGTAATCTGTCTGATTAATGCTCCAGTTCCCTTACACCAAGCACAAACTTACATTATTAACAGTGGAAGTAATATAGGACTTACAGCATCAAGACTAGGATCACCATATCCAAAATTTGTACAAATTTTTGGCAGTGACATTGTAAATTCTCTTCTTTCTGACCACTCTAGGTGCTGTTCTGCACTTCATGGACCATTAGTTTATTGTAATTATTATTGTTATATGTTCAATTTGCAAATCATAGTATATGTAGCTTGTTTAAATGATTTCAATGGTCTTCATGCATACAATTTTTCCACATTTTAAATATACAAGAAAACAAGCATGATAACCTTGCTCAGCAGGTCATAGATAAACAAAAGTGTGAACACCAGAAGGACAATACTGGTTAAATTTGCTTATCACATTTCAACAGCTTGCAAACTCTAATGGATTTGCCTCTCCAAAGCTGTATTCCAAAAAAAATATTTGATCAATTAGAAAACTGATTTTACTCTTCTCTGGTTAATTAACTTTTACAAAAAAAAAATCCAGTCTGTGTTTAACACATTAAGTAAAAAAGGCAGAAAGCAACAGTGCAATTTTCATTGTAAAGCAATTGAATCAGAATGGAAAAGTGATAGCAAATAAAAAAAATAAGACTGCTTCATATACTCCCTGACCAAGGGTGATAAGGCTTAAAAGAATCTTTACTGATGTTGATCATTTTAATTGTATAGTAGTGGACACAAATCAGCATCTAATAAATATTTCTTTTCCTGCTGGTTTATAGAACATTCTTCAGTCTATCATTTAATCATGAGGAAGTGAATTTAATTTTTTGTTGCAGAGCTTCCACTATATGGTACAAAAGAAAAAAAGATTATAATTTATACCTGTCCAGCAGGAATTTGACATTCACATCAGTATTAATTTACAATTAAAACAAATCCATCGACTTCATTGGAAAATTGGATGAATGAAATGGGCAGACCAACAGATCTAATCAGCTATCCCAGTTTACTTAGATTAAAATTACCTTTCAACACTCCACCAATATTTAATCAAATCAACAAAAAGAAAAAAACAGAACTCAAAAATCACAATCCCTGTGCAATGTTGGTGTTGACAATAGCACGATCTCACTGATATAACAAATACACAACCTATGGAACACAAGCACAGGTCATTAATGGTCTCACTCAACATCAGCAAAACTAGAGCTGATTGTTGACTTCAGGAAGGGGATGAAGGGCGAACATGCGCCAGTCTACATTCGGGGATCAGTGGCAGAGAGAGTCAGCAGATATAAATTCCTGGTTGTTAGCATATCGGATGACGTGTCCTGAGCCCAGCACGGACGTAATCAAAAGGAAAGCTCGTCAGCATCTTTACTTTTTTTTAAAAAAGGGAGGTTGAGGTTTGGCTTGTCACCTAACACTCTAACAAACTTGTACAGATGTACTGCTGAAAGTATCCTGACTGGTTGCACCATGGTCTGGTATGGCAATTCAAATGTGCAGAAGTTTAAGAAGCTGCAGAGAGTAGTGGACTCTGCCCAATACATCATGGGCACATCCCTCCCCACCATCAGTAGTATCTACAGGAGGCACTGCCTCAAGAAGGCAACATCCATCAAAGATCCCCACCATCCAGGCCATGCCACCTTTTCACAGCTACCATGAGGCAGGAGGCACAGAAGCCTGAAGTCCCACACCACCAGGTTCAAGAACAGCTACTTCCCTTCAACCATTCAGTTCTTGAACCAACCAGCAAACCCCTAATCACCACCACGGTTTAGCAACACTATGATCACTCTGATCACTTTGCACTAAAATAGACTTTTTTTTTCTAATTTTTGTTTTTTCTTTAAAAATTGTGTATAATTTATGTTTAATTTATGTTTTTCTTGTGAATGCTGTTCATATGATACTACGTGCCTGTGATGCTGCTGCAAGTAAGATTTTCATTGCATCTGCATACATGTACTTGTGCATATGACAATAAACCCAACTTTAAAAGTTCAAATTGGCATTAAAAACTGAATAGGGAGAGAGGTGTTCTTTCTGGCTTAATTTTTTGATTAAAATCACAAATTAGTGGGGAAAAGAATGGAGTCAAAAATACCCAATTAAGTTTGATCAGTGCAAAAAGGTGTTAATTTTTCAAAACAAAGCCACTGAAAAAAAACTGGGAGGTAGAATTAGGAAGATAGAATCAAGTAGCAATTATCCACAATTTATGGATCTCACCATTGGCCTTTCATTTACAACTAGTTTATCAAAAATTATAGCAAACAACTTCTAAAATGTTTCTCATATTGTTCCAGCCATGTACCACTATGGTGGTCGAATAATAAAAAGTCTTCTCCTAAATTACAAACTTGCTTTTAGATAAAAACTGAGATGTGCATGGTTAGAGTCAGTCTTCACTTGAAGTGTGTTCAGAAAATTCAGTATTTTAATGTATTTCACTAGAAAGTTATACCAATTAAAAGTGGAGGATTTACATTTGCTGTAAAATCAACCTTATTCACAGTAGCATGTAAACATCAAGCTAGCCTAAAAATAAAGACAAACTCTGTTAAAAAAAATAACATATTGGATCATTGATTACATCAAGAGCAGGTGTAGGACGTAATGTGCATGTGGTGGATTAGTGGCCGTGGCACAGAATATTGATCTTTAATCCACAGCTCCCAAATGTTTAAATTGTGTAAATTGGTAAAACTTGACCTCAGGATCCCAAGTAATAAATTGCAAATAGATCAAGAATGAAGTAGATTGGAAGTGTCCTGCAACCATAATAAAAACAAAATATGCTGGAAATACTTGGGTCACATCATCCAAAAAGAAGCAAGGTTAACATTTCAGGTCAATAATCTTTCTCCAGTGTGGAGGTAAAAAAAAAACAATCAGAAAACAGGCATGTTTAAACTTGCAGAGGAGGTGACAGGAGAGAACAAAGAAATATTTTTGATAACATGGAGTCCAAAAGTATATGGATGACTAAGATTGATGTCAAATAGGAGAGGGTACTGAAGGCTTGTTAATAGCAGATAATCTAAATGGAGGTGGTGTAAATAGAGATCAGTGGAGAAAGGTAAAAACACCTGCTAGGACTGTGAGATACAGATCACAGCAATTGCTGGAAATTAGAAATGAAGGGAAGTGCTAGGAAAATCCAGCAGGACAGGCAGTTTCTGTGGAGAGAGAAACAGCCACAGGCTGATACCCAAATTGCCCCCTCACAGGAAGCAGGTGGAACGAAGCGTTATGAAGGAGGAAGTGTGCCCTGGAACTATGACAGAGACATAGCACATACAAAAATAACAGTCACAAGTACAAGTTAGTGTTAAATAGTAACAATTCACTAACAATTAACATGGCTTGCTCTCACTACCTATTTATTTGGAATGTAGGGGAATTTAATACAAAAGTCAAGAAAACAAAATAAACTACAGGATTTTTTTCCCTCCACAATCTTCTATGTTACTGAGCATCAACTTGCATAGCTGGAATAAATTTAACTGATTTTTCACATAAACACAGCTCACTTATTTCAGCATGCTTGTTTTTCACCTTTCTTCTGCCTTGTAATACAATCCACCATAGATCACATAAAAACTATGCAGAAAGCTCTAGCTCTCTTAACAGTTTACGCAGTTTGATTAGCTAATGGTGGCCAAAGTGCATATTTCAGTTTGTTCTATGCATTTATACAAATTTAATCCCAAACTATTAATTTAGCAAGGGAAAAATTATGGGTATATCAACATACTGTTACAAATTTAAAACTGATTAGTAAATGGACATCCAGAAGTTTTAAAAAAAATATTTGCATTAGTTTTCTGCAGAAACAAATCAATGCAATTGGAATAGATCCAAACTCTGCAAAGTACAGCCTAAAAATTGTGAATATAAGCAAAGTATATGGAAGTTATCAGATTGATTTGATTAAAAAGATATGTTTGATACTGTACCCAGTTTACCTTCTTGGTTTTTCCATGTCCAGCAACTCATTTGGCAGAATCCATAAATTTGAGTTATTCATGCTTTCATCAATTGGGAAAGTTAATTCTTCCCCCTTAACAAATAATACAACCCAGGAGGATAGTCAGCTCCATCCTACCCTTACCCACAAAATGTTTTGGGAAGATATTCTTCAGTTTTCACTCCCCTTTTAGGCAGTGTACACTGATCACAACTTGTGCACAACAAAGGTTCCTTACATTGCGGAAAGAACCAGAGGGAATGTGTTCATAAGTTTTGTCCCATCTGCCATTATTCTCTTCTATCAAAATTCTCCTCAAGTTTGAAGAACTCCAACGAAATAACTCCATCTTTGCTCATGTCACTTAAAAGCTCAAGTCCCTCATTTCTAGTTCCATTCTTATAAATCTCTTCTGCACTGAGCTTCACGTCCTCGAGTCAATGTGGCAGCGAAGCTGATATTTTGCAGAGGTGAAGTGTATTTCTTTTCCGTAAGTACTTATGCCTATTTATAATACTATTCACTTTGTCCTGCTTCTTCATATACATTGTTCATAAGATGTCTGTGAATTTTCAAGTTTGTTTCCCAACCACTTTAAATTGTAAAATTTAGATCATCTCTTACTCTTCAGTCCCAAATATGTCACTTTGCAACATTAAAATTAAACACATCTGCCTAAGTGCCCTCCTAAAGTCTACTACTATTCTATTCATTAATTTACTAGATTTGTTTTTTGTATCAATTTCAAACTTTGAAGTTGCTAATACCTATCCAGGTCTTTAAATATCTAAAAGACTAATGATCTTAAGGATTGATCTAAAAGTCAGCATCTATTTTCCTCCAGTCTAAAAAGGACTTATCACCATTTGTCTGCTCTATGCCCTTTCAACAATTTTGTATATATATGCTGCCACTATCCCTTAAATTCTATGAGCTTTAATTTTCTAACGAGCCTGTTAAGTGGATAATTTGTCAAAGTCTTTAGGAAATCCACATGCCAAAAATCAATCATGCATCCCTCATCTACTTTCATCATCATCAAGAATTCAAGTGAATCAATTTTTCTTTCACGAAGTAGCTCTTTTACTAATCTATGCTTGTCCAAATGGTAATTTTTTTATTGTTGCTAGAAGATTCTCCACAAATAACATTAAAGTTCTTGGCTTATAATTTCCCCATATTACCATGAATCACTCTCGATCACACTCAAAAGGTGATATCACCCCTGCTCATAAAGACGCACAAAAAAAACTTTCAAATGCCACATGCCCAGAGGATTCCTGTACTGCTTGCCAGTTCAATTCACGGCCCCTATTGTCCTCCAAGCTGAAGGATGATCACCTCCAGATCTGTGAGCCACTAGAAGTTCTAAGGCTCTTAAACGCCCAGCAGGGAAAGTTGCTTCTCCTAAAGCTCAGAAACAGTGCTACAATTTGAACAGCTGGAGATGTGGTTACCAAGGTCACATGAAACAGCCTAGAGCCTCACATTGCATATGAATTGCAATGTGTCTAAGCTGTCTCATTCCTTGGAACTTATGCTTATAAACTTAATTTAAAATATTCATTCACAAGAATTGAGTATTGCGCGAGGCTCACTTTGATGCCCACTGACACCACACTTAATCAAATGCTGCCTTGATACCAAAGGCAGTCACTCTTATCTCACTTCTAGAACTTGGACCAAATTCTGGAGCCAAGTGGACCAGGTGAACCCAAACTGGATATCAGTGAGTAAGTGCCATTTGATAGTGTTAATGACCACTTCCAACATTTTGCTGATAACTGAATAGCCAGACAGGGCAATAATCAGCCAGATTGGATGTGTCCTCCTTAATGTGAACAAAACATACCTGGGCAATTTTCTACATTAATAGGTAGATGCCAGTGTTGTAATTGTACTGGAACAGCTTGGCAAGATGTGTTGGCCTCCCATAACCTATCTCGTACTTTCTTGAGGCTGAAGAGGCTGAGACTGGCTCATGTGATGGTGGACATCTTAGGTGGAAGCAGAGATGGATCACATGTTTGACTCTTCTGCTGAAGATGGTCCTACACAAGCAACACTCTTTAAAATTCCCATTTTTTTTTCCAAATCTATCCAATAATTGTGAACCACTTTGCCTCTGCAATCCCCTTTGACTTGTACCTTTAGATCTCTGCACTTTAATTCTGGCCTCCTCTCCACATTTTTTTTTAAAACAAATATAATAATCCTTTCACTGACTCTGGTATTCCCTCCCAACTCTCTTCTCTTTCCTCTTCTGAATCACCCCATTTGGCCCTCGGTCATCTGATCCAATTTCACTATATTGCTTGGTCAAGTGTAGTTTGATAACTGTTTAAAAGAAAATACTCAAGATCCAAAATCTTACTTTTTGTTCTCTTGGTTCAAAGAATTTAGCACTTCTTTCTCCTCTATCCAGATTTCCAATGCCTTTCCATGTAGCAAATACTTCCAGTTTTGGGTACACAGTTCATGTGTAGCATTTACTCAAATACAGTGAGTTCTCAAAGTTATTGTTGAGTTAGATGGTATTTAATTAACAGTAATGCAGGATAACTACACTCTCAACTTTGCCCAAGAGCTTTTATTTTCCTTAAACCAGAACACCCAAATTCAGATTAGATTAGGAACCCGCCGAATAACAAATTGTCAATATTTATAGCTCATTCATGAAAAAGTTTCATCCCAGTTTCTACCCTGAAATCACATTAACACTTCACGTATGCACTTACTTTTTCCACACGAGAACTTATGAATTTAGAAAATATAAATGTCACAAATTTTTAATAAACACTTTGGTTTCCTAAATTACTGTAGAAATGAATATGGGGGAAAGCACAGCAGATATCCACATTGGTCACAGTACAGATTAGCAAGCATTATGGATCCTAGCAAAAAAAAAGGAAAACCATATAATTCAATTTGCTAATCTTCAAATACTGAAATTCATTAAATCATAGGAAATAGTTAGTAATTGTTTGACTCTTCCCTTTAGCACTTTGAGAAACAACTGAAAAAATGCTTCAATACTTAGTTTGCAATCAATTCTAAATGCTTCCCTTTTAATACAGCATGTCTATTGACAGAGAATTAATGTGTTTAAAATCTACATTAATTTTCTGCAGAGTATATTGTGCCAAGTAAAATTTGGAATGGAGGCAATATTTTCCTTCAGGATGGAAAATTATACTGACCTATTGGAAGCAAGCAAATTTGTAGCCATTACACAGAACCACAGTGTGTAATAGATGTTTTAATATTAATGATTTTGTATATTGGAACTTAAGGAGAAAACTCCATTTCTGAAGCAAATGTAATGACAAAATAAAAATAATGAGGACTTGGTTTTGTAAATTTACAGTAAGCCCATGGAAAAGAGGTTTGAGAAGGTGGATCACCATGCAGAAAAGGACTCACCTTCAAGCAGAGCTAAGAATGCATAACATCTTGACACTTAATGAGATCGATGTGAATCATGTACCTGCTAGTGGTAAAAGATTTATACGTACTTAGAGGAGTGGAATTGACTGGATAGGGATGAGGGCAACAAAGACAAAGAAACAAGCCCCAGAAGAGCATGTGCACCACCACCACATTAAGCAAAAAAAAAGAAAGAAAAGTGATTCTTTTCATCACCCCAGTTCCAAATTAGTAAATATGTCCAATGCAGTGGCACATGGAGAAGGTAGAGAAAAAGTTTTGGGCAAGGTTCAAAGTCAAGGAAAGAAGGAATTACCCACCATCTTATTTTCAATTTTTCAGTTAGTTACACTTGTGGAGCCACACAGACATACAGATATAATTAGTACTAGGTCAAACAGACCTTTGAGCCTCCTCTGCCATTTAATATCATAGCTGTTCTACCTCAAAAATGTCCCTGCCTAATCTTCCCTTATCAAAAAACTTGATCCTATCCTTGAACATACTTGCATTTCTCCTTATACCATAGGAAGCCACCATTTGATCCAATGATTCTAAGTTGGCTCTTACAGCAATCCCTGATTTCTATGTAACCTAATCTTCCTCACATGGCTATTAAGTCCACTGATTCCATTATCACCCATCTACATTACGGGCAATTTACAGTAGCCAATTAGCCTTCCAAGTTGTACTATATTGGCATGGGTTAAAAAAAAGAGCATTGGGAGAGATCTGTAGGGTCACAAGGAGAATGTGCAAACTACCTAAAGACAACACCAGGAGGTCAAGATTGAACTAGAGCTGATGCAGCAGCTTTACCTGCTGGTCACTGTGCTTCCCTCAACAATGACTTTAGTTCTGGATTGCCAGTCAGAGGAAACAGACTCTCAAGTACACACATTATCATCTACTCTGAACTGTGAATGTCTATGAGATTACCTTTCTTTCACCCAAATCCAATAGACTAATCCTACTCAATCTCTCTTTATAAACAACCTCACCACCTCAGAAATTATTCCAGTAAATCTATACTGCACTTAGTCCAGATATATCCTTTTTTGGATATCGAGACGTAAATTGCAGAGTATTCCAGGTGTGAATTCAAGGTCTGCAGCAGCTGAAGTCTTCTACTCTAATCCCTTAGTAATAAAGGCCAAAATACAATTCGGTTTCCCAATTTCCAGTTGTACTGGTATAAATGATTCAAATCTCAGCAATGTAACATCTTCTGCATGCCAAAATTTATTGGTTTCTCACCAGTTAAAGAATATTATTTTGCTATTTTCCTATCAAAATGAATTCTCATATCTATCACTTCTTACCACCCACCTGCCACTTTGTAGTTTCCTCATGCTTCACCATCTCACCTCAGGGTTCAAATTCAATAGTCACACAAAGCTTGCGACGACATGATTAATTAAAACACTTCCAATGGTGGTGGCTTGGAGAAAGTGGTCAGACATTAGCAATACTCACTTTCAAAATATATTAAGTGCTAAAAGGAAACTAATTATCAAACTTTACGATTTGCTAAAATGCCAAGGAAAAATGTTCAACACTAAAGCATCTATAACCAAAGAAAATTTGTGTTGAATCAAGGTAGTTTAGGCAGTTAAAGCTCCGTATTCAGGGACAACATTCCATCACTACTGCACTGAAACAGTTGTCTGCACTTGAACCAGAGAATGGGATTTGAGCTCTTATCCTGGACAATGTGTGTAAATAACCACACAAAAATATCCTTCAAAATGCCAAGAAATAACAACACATTTGGATAACTAAAAGACATTGTTTTTAAATACAGGTTTTAAAACAAGCACAATTACAAGGTAGAAATTTAAGTCTTGAACCAACCAAACCAGTCCTACAGTAAATGAGTGTTGAATAAACATTGCACAATTAGCACATTTAGGATTTTTACCCATTTACTGACACATTTTCAAAATTGTCAGCATAAAACCCAGAATTGCTTCCCTTTTTCAAAAAAAAAATTCATTCAATTGTATTGCAAAGGAGGCAAAGGTTAGAGCATACACAGGTTATTGAAGCAAGCAGCATACAATGTACACCAGCTTCTCAACAGAAATCTTTGAAATCATGCTAATTTACAATTTTGCTGTGAGATTATTCAGAACCCAAATGGTTAAAGATACTTTTCACAACACCATGTTCTATTTACTCAGCAAATGCAGATCAACTTTACAAAGCAACTTTTAGCAGCAATATTCAAAAGAACTGGAATTCAAGTTGTTTGCTGGACTAAGAAATAATTTCAAAATTATGCAGATACAGTATTAAACACTAGCCTTGCACCCCAGATTCAAGATTTGTTTAGAAACTGCTGACTGTGAAAGTCTTGTGCAAAATGTGCATTCCTTACTGCATTAGTAAGCATCTAAATTCTGATGCTGGAGAAGGCTATTCATAGTTCTATCAGTTTGTTTCATAGCTTTAATTTGTGCCTTGCAATCATACTTGTTTCAAGTCCATGGGAGAGATAAAGCCTCCCAAGGTCATTACGCTGTTGTGTGATAGTCAAACAGAAACTGACAAATTTTGGATGTTATGAAGGAAAACAATCAAACAAATTATCAAACTTGGTGAAGAGGAACAAAGTGGATACAATCTTATTTAGTGGCAAGGTGAAGTTGCTGATAGATCGTCTTGGAGGTCCAGTTGGACTTAATGGTATTTGCTTTGCACCCAGAAACCTGTTATTCCAGGAACCAGTCTAGTTAATGTTTCCCAATTGCAGGTATATATTTTTCCCAGGCAAGGACTCAAACTACAAAACTCAGGGTGTAGTCTCACCAAGGCATATACAAGTGTAGTATGACTTATTGAGTATAAGAATAGATAAGTCATATTACATGACTTGATATTCAAAGATAACTTGTTGCCATGGTACACATTTCCCAATTACTAAGGTATTTGATCTCACATTTTTTAACATTATATCCCATTTGGCATAGCTTGTCAATATCTCTTTTAAACCTCTTGTATCTCCCTCACAATCCTGTCTAGTTTTCTATCAGCAGCAAACTTGGAAATCTATGACATTTGATCCACTCAGCTAAATGATTAATGTAAATTGTATACATAAATAGACATGGCTTCCATGTTAGTTGCATATTAATCATGAAAACGATTAAAACAATTTAGTTCGCATATCACTGAAAATTCATTCCCTTCTAGAATCTAAAACTGGAGGGCATAGATTTAAGGCAAGAGAGGAAAGATTTAAAGGGTACCAGAGGGACAACCTTTTCCACACAGAGGGTGGTGGGTATGGGAAACAAGCTACCAGAGGAAGTGGGTAGTGGTAGAAGTGGGTAAAATTACAATATTTAAAAGACATTTTGACAGGTACATGGATAGAATGAAATGGGACTAGCTCAGGTAGGCAACTCAGTTGGCATGGACAAGTTGGGCTGAAGGGCCCAGTTCCATGCTGTATAATTCAGTCTTGTTCAAAACCACACAGAAATGCAAGTACTGATGAGAATGCAGAGAGACTTCATGAGAGATAATAGACAAGCTATGTGAATGGTCAAAACAGCAGATGGAGCGCAATGTGGAAAAATGTGAGGTTATCCACTTCAGTCGGAAAACCAGTTTTTTTTTTAAAATGGTAAGAGATTGGGAACTATTTATGTTCACAGGGACCAGAGTGCACAAGTAGACAAGTCACTGAAAGCTGACACGCAGCTGCAGTCGGCAGTTCCAAACACACACTGCCAACCCACTGCTCTTCACCTTTTATATATTTTCTTTCTGGTTAATTGATCTTTGTCAACTGCTTACAACATGAGCCATGGTACATTGGCCTTTATAGCTAGAGGATACAAGTTCAAGAGTGAAGATATCTTACTAAAATCATTTGGGCCTTAGCGAGACTAATCAGGAGGATTGTGCACAATTTTAGTCTTGTTATTTAAAAAGGATATGCTGGCTATAGTGAGAGTGCAACAAAGGTTCAACAGACTGGTTCCTGGGACAGCAGAGATTTGAATAAACTAGGCAAGGTTTCTTTAGTTTAAAAGAGAGGTTATCCTACTGAAATAAAAAATTCTTAGTTTGACAGGACTGATACAAAGAGGTGTTTTGCTTGGCTGAGGTGTCTAGAACCAGGGGTTACAGTCTAAAACTCAGGCGCAAGCCACTTGGATCTTAAATGAGAAGACAGTTTGCCACTCTATCGGTGGTAAGCCTGTGGAATTTCCTACCCTGGAGGGCTTTGGAGACTTGGTCATTGAGTTAATTGAAAATAGATCTCTTGATCACTGGATATTACAAAATCAAAGGATAGGGAGATGGTGTTGCCCTATCCTATTGAATGGCAAAGCAGACTCAAGGGGCAAAACATATTCATTTGCGATTTCTGGCATTTCTATATTGCCAAATTTAAGAGTAATCCTTGAACATTACGACATAAAACCCACACCTGTTACTTCAGCTCAGTAACCAACTTACATATTGCAACTGAAGTTTAAAATATTTAGCAACTAGACCACAAATTTAATACACGTTGTACCAGCCTGAGTTCCTGATGCATTGACATACATATTTTATGTTAACGCGAACAATTTAATAGTTAAACGTTTTACTTTAGAAAGCCATTTCTCGCGTCATCATCTAGAAAGCACTGAAGGCATATTATGCTACCACCCTCAATATAAATACAAAGCAAAATGTTTAATCTGGAATTTATGCTAGTTATTGTATTAACAGTAAGAGTAATTGAAATCTCTTTTAAAAATCCTTTAATGGGATAAACAAACCCGAAAACAAGAGTTGCTAAGAAAAACTATTATATTTCATAGACTATTAAGAGCAAATGATGAAAAACAACTCATTCCCAGCCTCCCCAACCCAAACTGGATCCAGCAGGGATTACTCAGCTCTCTGATGTTCACTGCTTGCAGAAATAAGGGGTACCGGACTCATCCGATTGTTGACGCATTTTGATCGTTATTATTTGAATTTCCTCACCAATATAACACAATATTCGCATCATGCACAATTTGCAATTAGCGAGTGCCGACAGTAACCCAATTATGCCCAGGCACTGTGGAAAATTGCATTCTTTCTCGCTGGTTGCGTGAATGCATGAAAAATCTGCAATGCTGCTGCTGCGTTTGATCGAAACCCTGGGGCTTCCCATTCAAAAAGCCTGTGACATTTAACCGCTGCTTTTTCCACTACTTCCCTATAATCAACCCCCCACCCCCCCATTAACGAGATACACTGGAAAATGAAGCGGCCAACCCTCAGCCACCCCGCCCAAGTAGGACACACTAAGCGAATTAAATCCTTTCCAAATCCACTGAGCGCCACAGATTTATAGCGCTGTCTGCGGCAGTGGATCAGACTCAACGCCATCATGCATCGCCGAGACCGCGCATTAAATACCGGCACAAGGACAAGGCGGCAGCGGCGACAAGGAGCGCGCCGAGTGAAACATTCGCTGCCGACTCGCTGCTTTTCACCTTTTATATATCTTTTCTGGTTAATTGGTCTCCGTCAGCCGCTCACGACATGGACCATATCAGACAGGTTCCCGTCAGCACTTCACCTTTCGCACAGCGTCGCCCTCACTTCCTCTTTCCTTTCCTTTCCTCCCCTCGCCCCTCCCCTCCCCTCCCCTCCCCTCCCCTCACACACGAGCGCGCGAGCACGGGCGCGAGCACGCGCGCGTTCCCGCTGGGGAGAAACTTCGCGTGCGCCGCGCCCCGGGAATTAGAACGCCGACCGTCGCAGCCGGAGGGAAAGTCGCGCCGAGCCAATCAGGTGCCGAGCCACTCGCGCATGTGCAGGGACTCTCTCCTTCAAACCCGACGCCTTTCTCACTGGGAAGCGGGGGGAGGTTCGTAATTTGTGGAGGGCCGGTGATTGACAGTCCAATTCACCAATCATAACCGGTCCAGACGCGATAGTCGGTCGCCTTCCTACAGGAGATCACCAATCAGATGGTAAGGCAAGCTCGGTTGAATCGTGGTCGGTACAACCAAACTTTCATTGACGAAAAGATCGCGAGCTTTCCTGGTGTCGGGTCTGGGTACAAACAAAATCTTCTCTATTTGAGGTACGTTCTTTTAGTTTAAAGCCTGGTTACAGGCGGTGAACAGGAGCCACGCTAGGACATTGTGTAGACGTGACATTTTCCGAAAATTTGAATGTTCCCGCGACTTTGTTTTTTTGCGCTAATGTTTTTGTTTATGAGGGCCAAGTTGTGCCCTACAAATAGGCCTCGGCGACGCATTATAAAAATACTCTCGAGCACTCATGTCCTTTCACTTGTGTTTTCACCGTTTAAACAAACATGATTAAATTACCGGTATTATATCGCATTTTACTTTGAAACTTTATTATAACCCGGTGCAGGGAACCGCGAGCTTTTATGAAGCAGGAAATCTGTCAGTTTTTGAATATATTTACATATTCCAGGGCTCATAATTTCTGCTGCTTGTGGTAGTTTGTTGAAATGTAAATGAAAACACTGGACCTTGTTCATCAAGTGAAGACATTTATGCGTCATTTTTAAAGTGCAGTTTCAGTCTTCTGAAGTTTAAACGTTCTTGTTCCATTACATTTTGTGGAAACGCAATTTTTTTTGTTGAACAGTGGTTTCATTTATGGAACTTAGCGATGCTTGTAGTTCGCACATGTTAATAATGTAGGAATGTAAGGGTTGTGTGTGGAAGCGAGAAAATTCGTTGTAGCAGCAGTATTAAAAATAGGCGAACATTACCCTATTATAGCAATGTTTGTTAACATTTTCCAGATGTCTGTGAGATCCTACGTACTGTACAATTTGTTTTTTGTTTGTTTTATTCCAAAGGATATAAAAGCACGGTGTCAAAGTGAAATGAATTCAATAAAGTATATGAAGTGCAAAAGAAGAGACTGGGCACGATTGATGGGGTCAATGAATAGTGTGGCATTTATGGAGTGTTCAGTCAGCAGATTGCTGTAATGGGCTGGACTGAGGATGAAGTTCTTGATATCAGTGCACAGGTTACCAGTAGAATTTTTCATTTTTGTTTTCTGGGAAATAGGTGTCCTAGACAACACCAGTATTTGTTACCCATCCCCAGTGGCCCTTGAGAAGATGCTGGTGTACTGCTGGAGTCCTGGCAAGACTTGCTGATGTTTGTATATATAGTGATTAGAGTTGTAATTCATGGTTAAGGGGAGGCTAACGATCAATGGAATTTAAAATAGTTTTGATGTTAGTAAGATAGAATGTGGTGATGTGAAGATGGGAGATAATTATTAGTAGAATAATAAATTTTTTTTGAGGGAGAGGATCTATTCAATGTGGCTTACGTTAGGACCAACAATAAAGAAGGGAGTTCCATTTCACAAGATAAGATTTTACCAGGGCAAAGGTCCCAGTAGAAAAGATAAAATATGTCGGTCACAACGGCTTTTAAAAAAGTGAATTGGAATTGGTAGTATGTAGCTTAAACCTGTCAAGCAAAGGGAGCATGGTTTTTAGAGAAGATTTAATTTTCACATGGATTGGGATAATTTGGTTGCTACGTATCATAAAGAGAATGAAATTCTTGAGATTGGGATAGATTTCTGCAGCCAACATATTAACTTTATTTGAGTCTGACTTAATTGCCTGGAGGCACAATAGATTGCAGATGCTGGAATCTGGAGCAACAAACTAGATGCTGGAGGAACTCAGCAGCTCAGGCACCGTCTGTGGAGGTAAATGGGCAGTTGACATTCTTGACCCAAAACGTTGTCTGTCCATTTTCCTCCACATTTGCTGTCTGACATGCTGAATTCCTTCAGCATCTTGTTAGTTATTTTTAATTAGTTGGCTAACTGCTGGTAAAGATTGTTTTAATGGTAATGGTGATACCAATGCAAATGAGTTCAATGTAACTTGGAAAGAAAGAAAAGTGAAACAATTGCTGAGATTCTGGATTTCGATAAAGCCACATTTCATGTGTTGAGACAAGATAGTGATGGCACAAATTTGCTAATGGGTAATGTGACAAACGATCAGTGGGAACTATTCAAAAAAGAAACTGATGTGCAGCAGAACCAGTTTATGCTCTTAGCAGCAAGTGATGTAAATGCCAAAAGAAGTCACAGTTTACCAAAGCTAAAACTAGTGAGAAAGGCAGCACTAGCATAGAAACTGGTGATGGAAAGAAGTACAAAGAATAACAAAAGGTAACAAAACAGATGGAGTGGCTCAATGATACATCATTTGGAACCTGGATTTGGTTCTGGTGTAGTCTGCATGGCATTTCCATGTTCTATCTTGGTGTTCAGGATTTTTCCTTCATCTCAATGATATGCAGCTTGGCTAATTGGCTGGTATAGGTTTACAGCAGGCAGAATTAAGGGAAGTTGATGGGCATGTGTGAGAGAAAAGTTGCAAGGGTATTGGGAAGTAGAGGGACAATGGGTCTAATGGGATTGTTTCTTCTGGAGCGGGCATAGACCTAATTGATATCTCTTGTGTTGAGTATAAAAAAAAATGGATGCAGGAAAAGAAGCCTGTAAAGGATACCAAAAACAGCAGTTACGTTTTTCATTATTATTAAGAGAAATGCGGTGGTGAGGAGCAACATGGGCACTTGGAATGTTTATTATGATGACAATTAGAAAATGTGTGCACGTTGAATAATTACTTTCCATCAGTATATATAAGAGAGGAAGAGAATAGCATGTCAGACTTCCCAAGGAAATTAATTTGAATAAGTATTAGTGGGTCACTAAAATAAAAATAAGTAAAGGAAGTGAAGGATGACATCCCTAAGACTGGATGTTTGATTTTCATGCATGTCCTCTAAAGGAAGGAGGTGAGAACATTTGAGATGCCTTTTCGAGAGATTTGGGGATTAAATGGCCAAAACTTATTTGAAGTAATTTGGAGAGCATGAAAAAAAACTACATTAATTTAGGCATTGTCAAGAATTTGGCTTTTTTGCCAAACCAAAGGTTCCACTTTAGAGGTTGATGCAACCAAACTTGTTAGAGACCATAGCAGCCAAAAGAAATGACTTTGTTTTATGAAGCTTAATTTTTCAAAAGACCAATATATCTAAATCCTGTTTGATGCTTAGTATCTATGATGTCTGCATCAAGAAGTGGCATTTCCCTGCATCTCCTGTCTTTTTAATCAGTCGGATAGCCGATCTACAGCTATGTAAGGCGTTTTCCATCATTTCCTTGCTGACTGTTAGCAGGGCTTTCAGATGGTGTTATGAGGAAGCTAATTTGAGGCAAAGATTTAAGAAAAGGTGATTTTAAAAAAGAAAGGTTGTTGTGGTATATTTTGCTGACATCTGGACAGGATATAAAAAATCTTGTCAGTTTAAGAATAGAGATGGTCAGATATTTTAAGAACATTAGATATTTTGTTATATAAATACAATCAAACTAGATATCCTTCAAGTCTATGATCCTATTAATTTGTATGTTTCTCAACTTGGCTTTCTGATGTAAAATATAGTTACCACTGAGGTATTATTGCAGAGTAGTTCTTTCTAACTACACAGAGGTCAGAGCCAAAAAAAAATGGTATAAGACACGGATAGAACTGGAGTACCTGACCTTTGACACCTAATTAAGTATCACAATTTAGTTTATAAGACACAACTTTTTGGATTACTGCATTAAAAATGTTGAAATTTTAAATTCTCAAAAAATAAAGTGAAACTGATTGTGAACAATACAAAGACAACTTGCAACCAAAATTAATATAGTTTTAGGTTTTGAAAATTATATTCTTAATCCAGTAACATGTAATAATTTTAGCTATGAAGTGGCCTATTAAGCGGCTCCATAGTGTCTAAGGCAAATATAGATGTGCGTACAATCTACCCTTATTAGCAACACCTACATCTTGAGAAATAACCTTTTTTGAAAAAAATAAATCTGAGCTACCTGTGCACTTTCCCTAGCCTAAATATGAGTTTATGGTTGTCTGAAATATGTTATAGGAATTCAGTTTGATCCATTGAATATCACGGATATGTCCCCTGAGACTTTGCTAGAACCAACAAATGGAGTGTTTCTGACCTCTCCTTGAATCTCAGATGCTTTCATTTAAATATAAAATTTCTTTTTCTGCACCCCCCTCAATGTGCAATAAACTTGATATAACACTAACTGAGAGTGTACATGTTTACACATTTGCCTGGGATGTGGATATGATGGTGTCTAGTGTAGACTCATCACCAATTCTTGCTAACAGACATTAAATATTTCATCAATAAGGGACCTACTTGATTGAATCCTACTTGTATAGGCATTGGTTAGAATTCAAGATTAAAGCTAGAAAATCAAACATATCCAAATAACTAAAGCAGACATTATATCCACTCTTCAAAGAATCAGGAGCAGCGAGTGCTGTGTAAAATAGACTTGTTGCAGTTATTTGGATCTTTTTTGTCATTCCCTTAAGGTCTAATAATATTGGTAATGGCTTGGGTAATTTGTGATGAGCCAGAAGTTTCTAAATAAGTAGTTCTGTTAAAACAACTCTGTTCAGGTGATCTCCGCGTTACAGCAGTTTGGGTAATGGAAATTTGCCCTTCCAGAATTCACACATCACTACCCAAAAAAACCAGATATGCAATAAAAATTTGCTCAGAATTTTTGTCAGTTTTTTTTTAAACTCTCACCTCTTGACACGTGCAGGTGATGTGGCTTTGTGTTACAGAACATCATGATATGGATGTTTTTCTGGGAACACAACACCACCCCCCCCCCCCCCCCCAGTAATGTGAGGGTCGTCTGCACTTTACAAAATGAAGTGTTGTAGATGTTTCATGTGGTTGTTTACTTTTACTACACCTAGAATAGTTTTTAGCAGATTTGTGAAATAATACCAGTATTTTTGACTCCTATGCTATTGTAGAAAACATGTTTGTTTAGAATTTTGATCAGTTTTACTTTGTTTCTTCTGATCTTAAGTTTAATGCATGTACTATTGTGAGCAATTTAAAATGGAATAAGATAAAAGTTCTGTCATTTAATACAGTAATAAATTCCAAGATGTGCATGTGACATAAGATTGATTTTGCTACACTAAGGTGATTTTGTGCTACGTGTGGATCTTGCTTATTATTGAATAAATACAGTTCTGGCTGTAAATAACTTCATGTTGCATATTGTGTTGCGGGTACTAGTTGGCATGATCAATTCTTTTCAACAATGTACATAAGCAGTAATTAAGTAGACTGTTAATTATTTGATAGAATGCCATATCCCCAGAAATTTCAAATAAACACTGAGTTTGATTGGCTGATGGTGCAAAAGGCCCTCCCTGTCAGATACTTCATGCGTAGCCAGAGTATCCTGTGCCACAGCATGCTGCCCTCACTGTGGCTATGATGGGGATGAACATGTTTGGTAAGGTGGTCATTATTGAGGTTTATGATGTGCAGCTATGTAACACAGGATTCTGTGTTCTACATTTTGTTCCTGGCAAGTATACTGAAACAAACATCAACTGCTTGGAAGATTATCAACTCTGTGAAAGATGCACTTTGGTCTGCTCAAACCTGGCAGTCCACAACTGAATGTCACAGGTTGGCACATTCTAAGCTCCAGGTCTACTTACTTGGGAACATACTGAAGACCGATGAGGCTGCAGCAAAGCATCTGTGGGTAAAGGCTTCAGTTTAGTGCCCTCTGACCATTATATACTGAGGAGCTGGAACGTGTGTGTTTCTACAAAAAAAGTTGAAATTTGTTTTACTTTTGGTACTATGCATCTTGAACATGAAAGAGCAATGTGGGGAAAATAAGTTGAATCTTGCTTACATTTTATAAAAGGATCCAAAGTAGTTGTAAATTTCACCATCACTATTATAAAAATCAGAAAGGGCATGGGCAATTCAAATTAAAGGAATGAACCCTTCAAATTTTACTTTGGTAGTAAACTAGTAATTTGTCCATCATTGGTTTATGAGGTCTCTTTTATGTAAGATAGTGAAAGAGTTAGAAATAAGCTTTCTGTAACTTATTTCAGAGAATCACATTGAGAATCAACAATTGTATTTTGGCAAAAAGTAAGAGAAACAATTGACAAAGCAATTTATAACTGAATGGTTCTACTTGTTTTATGTCTTATCTTTCTCTGTATCCTCTATTATCTATCGCTACATGATATGACATGGAATTAATCATTCTAATTTGAACTTTTTATACTGTTATGGCAAGATCAGCTTTTAATGCTCATTCTCTCTTCTCCCCCTCCCATCGGGTAGAAGATACAAAAGCCTGAAAGCAGGTACCACCAGCTCAAGGACAGCTTCTATCCCGCTGTTATAAGTCTATTGAGCAATTCCCTAGTACGATAAAATGGACTCTTGACCTCTCAATCTACCTCGTTATGGCCTTGTACCTTATTATCTGCCTGTGCTGCACTTCCTCTGTAAATGTAACACTTCATTCTGTGTTCTGTTATCATTTTCCCTTTGTATTACCTAAATGCATGATTTTAATGAAATGATCTTTATGGATGACATAGAAAATAAAGTTTTTCACTGTACCCTGGTACATGTGACAATAATTAACCAACTTGCCATCTCAGCATTAAAGGTCATAAAGGTATATGAGTTGTACCTTCAGAAGGAGCTGGTGAGTCACTTCTTTGAACTGCTGCAGTCCTTGTTGTGATGGTTCTGTGGTACCTTTAGATGAGGAGTACTCTGATTTCGAAGCTACAATGAAATAATTTTACCAAGTCAAGATGATGTGTGATTTTGGAGATGAACTTGCAACTATTGCTATTTCCATGAACCTATTGTTCTGGATGTGGAAGTACAGGTTTGGAAAACTTGACAAATTGCAAACCTTTCATTTCTGGGATGTTTGTTACTGATCCTGCTTTACTACAATCCATATTGAATCAGGGTTGGTCTCCTGGCTTGAGATGGTAGAGTTAGGCCATGCCATGTCATTAGATTACACAGTTGTCGTGGAATGCAGTACTATTTTTTGAAGACTGATAGTGCCTCATGGATGGCCAAGTTTTTGGCCATCTGTGACTTATTATTTATCCTATTTAATACTGATTGTGCCACTTAACATGATGAAGTATGTCCTTAGTCTTCAAAAGGATTGTACACTATTTACTTTTATAAAAGGTGCACTCATGACAGATTGGCGTGGTGAAGTCTAATGGGATTTTCCCCTCTGGTTCTCTCACCACATACCTTGGACGCAGTCTTGTAGCTGTCCCTTTCAGGACCTTCAGTGGTGTGCCACTGATGCATTGTAAGAGATTGAACACAACTGAAGCAGAACACCAGGTGTCAGTCAGCTGGAGATTTTCCTACTGAGTTTTGTCGTGACAAACAGAAAATTTATTTGCACTTGTAAAGAAACACCCCCTCTGTGAAGATAATTTTAATATGTATTGCAAGAATTAGTACACTTGCATGAAGAGGAAATTTTTAGTTGGTAGATTTTTGTGCAAAAATAACTTTCCAATGATTGAACATACTGAGTAAATGTTTTTAGATCTACTAATTGGTATTGGTTTTATTATTGTTGCATGTACCGAGATGCATTGAAAAGCTTATGGTTGCATGCCATCCAGACAGATCATGCCATACATTTGAGGTAGTAAAAAGAAAAAACAATGCAGAATATAGTGTTACAGTTACAGAGTGCATTGCAGGTAGACAAATGATAATCTTACATGAATACATGAATAATTATTAAATCAACATTCCAAAGACAATCTATTTACTGAGTTAACAATTATATTTAGCATTTTGTATTCTAATTTTTGTGAATGACCTATTCCAACTTAATACAAACAGTAAACATTTTTTCTTATCAGTGTTGCTGAACTATTAATGTTAAAGACATTATTTCGTTCTCCAAAATCACTTTTTTTTGGTAAAAGGTCAAAGAAAAAATCAAATTAAAGTGTCTATAAAGGAAATAGATTTGTATGGCTGCATATCTCCTTTATTTTCCATTCATGTTTGTTTTTATCATTTTGACATTCTACATTGATTTCATTGTGTTCCTTAGGTTTTTCAGAATGAGTTATACAGAAAAGCCTGATGAAATTACTAAAGATGAATGGATGGAAAAGCTCAATAATTTACATATACAAAGAGCTGACATGAATCGTCTCATCATGAACTATTTAGTTACTGGTAAGACTAATACTAAAGAACATGTAATGTTTGCACATGGTTTTGGAAGACCATGCTTTGTTAGGAAATATGCTTTACCAAAAATTAGTTCATCTAAACAGGAAATTAATTTTCTGAATATAGTGATTACACAATAATTTGAGGCAGCTACAATTTTTATATTGAAAGAAGGGAATTTATTTTTTAAACTTAAAAATGAATACTATTTCATACAGGAAAGAAAGATAAAACAGATGATACAAATCTATCAGAATTGTTCCGGATAGAGTTACAATTATCTTCTTTGTTTCATATTATATTTTCCTAAAAAAACAAAGCCAGGAAACAGGCCAGGTACTTTTCAAGGGAGCACACTTCCTCCGACACACCATGGCCCGATATAGTTTGTGTACGACATAATTTTGGAACTAACAAATGCCATAGAATTTGGAAATGTAACAAATCATAATGGCAGTAGCATAACTTAAAATTATAATTGGAGCAAATATTGTTTCAGTTAATGCTCCTTAACAGATAACATTGACAGCATTGACACAAGTCATGCGAAACTTAATACAACTTTCTTTTGTTTCTGCATAATTTTGTTTTAGAAGGATTTAAGGAAGCAGCAGAAAAATTTAGAGTGGAATCTGGAATAGAGCCTAGTGTTGACTTGGACACTCTTGATGAACGTATTAAAATTCGTGAGGTGATACTGAATGGACAGATTCAAGAGGCCATTGCGTTAATAAACAGTCTCCATCCAGAGCTGTTGGACACAAATCGTTATCTCTACTTCCACTTGCAGGTAAAGAAGTCATCCAAGTATACAAAATGTACTTAATTTTAAAAATAAAGGGTAATGTGGAAAACTCAGCATATTTTGTTTGAAAATCATAATTAGCATTTTATAAACTATTGGTTGAAATATGCATTTGCAATTCATTTTATGCATTTTTAAGTAATTCATGTTTGTTACCTGATCTCATTCAGCAAAGTGTAAAGGTGAGGATTAGGCTGGTAAGATTATAGTTTAATAAAAACAGGAATAGGCCCTTTAGCATCTTGAACCTGATATATGCCCATTAACGAGAAAAGTAAAACGGCAATTAAAGTTAGGCAATTCTTTTTTGTCTTTCTATCAGCTGAATCAACAAAAAGCAATTATTTTATATATAAAATATATATACTGTAACTGGTCAAAAAGAATGAAAGGGATTGGGGAGTGGAAAGTTCTGTCTGAGCTAATGGTAGTACTGTTGGTAAATTTAGGTTCTGTTTTCTGTTGCAATTCAATTACACTTGTTTAGATTTCAATAATGTCTGATAATTCACGTACAGAAAATTATCGACCATTTATAAAAATATTATTGCAATCGTCCAACAATGCATTGTTCTGTCTGAGAGGGTAGAGTATTCAATTCCGGGATTGTGCTGTAGCAGTGTTCACTGGCAACTAGACACCTGCCTAGACTTCAGCTCAAAACAAGTTTTACTTACAAGGCCATTGACATCATGACGAATAACAGCAAACTGAGGTAAAATGGGGCACTTGGACTTGAATGAACTCAGTAAACAATTGGTTATATCCTGAATAAATGAGATTTAAGGCTTGGGGGAAATAAAAGTTTAAAGACTGAGACAGAGGGCATAATAATGGATGAATTCAATGTCAAATCATGTTCCAAAAAGAATATAAAGATAGAAAGTTATAGCAGATTTAGAGAAAGGAACATGATAATAGAGATATAAAGGGAGGATGCTGACTTTTTAAAAAAAATCTCCCCCAAAATTCAAAATCTGAAGCAATGAGACTCCACACATTATAATCCTAATCAGTGCCAAAGAGGTTGATTGTCACAAATGATCAGGTTGTTAAATGTTCTACTAATTACTAGCTCAGTATATGTACTTTTCATGTCTGCTATATAAATATAGGAGCTTCAAGACTGAATATCAGGCATTATTGAAATTCAGTGGCAGAGCAGGACAGCTCAAGGCAGCACAAACAACTGTTGGATATGTGCCCCTTTTTGTCAAATGTCTCTTTACCACTTACTCATAACTAAAAGTGAATAAATTAGTGATTTCTGAGCCATTGAGTAAATCAAATCTAGTTATTGGCTTTCTGTCATATTTCTAAAGGGGTAATGAAAGTGGGAAGCAACTGGAGTGTTGCATTATTGATTGTTGAATAATTAAGTTAATGCTAGTAAATCTGGATTCTGCAGCAACAGCATTTGATTGAGTTGATTCGCCAACGTGAGACAGAAGCAGCTCTGGAATTTGCTCAAACTCAGCTTGCTGAGCAGGGTGAGGAGAGTCGAGAATGTCTTACTGAGATGGAACGTACACTGGCCCTATTAGCTTTTGATAATCCAGAAGAATCACCATTTGGGGATCTGCTTAATATGATGCAGAGGCAAAAGGTAACTTCTTTTTCAGTATTTGATAATTGGATATTATTAGTAAAAGTTTGCGTAATATATTTGCTATTTTGCAAACCAATGGCACGTTGAATAAATATCTATCAAAGCACTCAAAGTTTTTAATTTCCTGTCTTGCTTAATTAAATTGTGTGGTTAAAATTTTTAATAAAATTGTTCCTGTGCATTGAAGAATGAAAGTAAATGTCTATAAATCAATAGGGAACATCAATAATCTTGACTTTGGGATTTGCCAGCTATTCTGATTGGTAATTGACAGCAAGTTTCAGGATTTCTGTGCAAACACGTTTCTGGTTGAGCTCTGCCATATAGTCCAGTGACTGAGCAGGAGCTGCTGAAATAGACACAATTCTTGTCACAAAGATTGAGAGTCCCGAAGGCTGTGTTGCCTGCCTGGTGCCTGGGTTCGGGGCATCTCATCTGACCTGTAGAGGAATTTGGAGTGGGATGGGAAACATCCAGTTGTTGTGGTCCATGTGGGTACCAGTGATGTTGGTCAAACAAGGAAAGAGGTTCTGCTGAGGGAATTTGAGCAGCTAGGGACTAAATTAAAAAGCAGAACCAAAAAGTAATGATTTGTGGATTGCTACCCGAGCCATGTGCCAATTTGCACATGGTCAATAAGATCAGAGAGTTAAATGCATGGCTCAAAGATTGGTGTGGGAGAAGTGGGTTTGAGTTCGTGGGACATCGACACCATTATTGTGGAAGGAGGGAGCTGTTCCGATGGGATAGGCTCCACCTGAACCGTGTTGGGACCAGGGTCCTGGTGAATTGCATAACTAAGGCTGTGGATAGGGTTTTAAACTAAATAGTAGGAGGGTGGGTTCAACAGATGGGAAAAATATGGATAAAGTAAAAGGGAAGGAGAGTGCAGGAGCGGTTACTGAAGTCTCCAGAATAAAGAATAAGAGAAAGTTTAGAAAGGGATAGAACTTAACTTCAGGCAACATGAAGTCAAATTTGAGAAGAAGGGTGGTGAATACAGAACTGAAGGTGTTTGAATGCTCGCAGTATACAAAACAAGGTAGATGAGCTGAAAACGCAATTAGAAATTGGCAGGTAGGACATTGTGGACATCAGAGTTGTAGCTGAAAGAAGAACACAGCTGGGAGCTCAACATCCGAGGATACACATCCTATCAAAAAGAAAAGCAGGTGGGCAGAGGGGGTAGGGTGGCTCTGTTGGTAAAAAATGAAATCAAATCCTTAGTAAGAAGTGACATGGGATCAGAAGACTTAGAATCCTTGAGCAGAGTTAAGAACCTGCGAGGGTAAAAAGACCCTGATGGGAGTTGTATACAGGCCTCCCAATAGTAGCCAAGACATGAGGTACAAATTACAACTGATAGTAAAGGCAATGTTACGGTGGTCATTGGGGACTTCAATATGCAGGTAAACTGGGAAAATCTGGTTGGCACTGGATCCCAAAAGAATGAATTTGTAGAATGCCTACGAGATAGCATTTTAGATCATTTTGTGGTTGAGCCCACTAGGGAAAAAGCAATTCTGGATTTGGTGCTATGCAATGAACCAGATTTAATTAGGGAACTTAAGGTAAAGGAATCCTTAGGAGGTAGTGATCATAATTGAATAGAATTCACCCTGCAGTTTGAGAGGGAGAAATTAAAATCAGATGTATCGTAATCACAGTTGAGCAAGGGTAACTATGGAGGCAGGAGAGAGGAGCTGGCCAAAATTGATTGGAAGGGGACCCAAGCAGGAATGACAGTAGAGCAGCAATGGCAAGAGTTTCTGGGAGTAATTCGGAAGATGCAGGATCATTTCATCCCAAAGAAGAAGAAGCATTCTAAAGAGAGGATGAGGCAACTGTGGCTGACAAGGGAAGTCAAAGACAGCATAAAAGCAAAAGAGAGGGCATACAATATTGCCAAACTTAGCAGGAAGCTAGAGGATTGGGAAGCCTTTGAAAACCAACGAAAGGCAGCTACAAAAGCAATAGGAGGAGAAGAAATGAAATATCTATGTAGGCTAGCTAATAATATAAAAGAGGATACCAAAAGTTTTTTCATGTAAGTAAAGAGTGAAAGAGAGGTAAGAGTGGACATTTGACTGCTGGAGTAGTAATGGGGAACAATGAAATAGCAGACGAACTGAATAAGTATTTTGCATCTGTCTTCGCTGTGGAAGAGAGCAGCAATGTGCCAGAAATTCGAGCGAGTCAGTGGGTAGAAGTGAGTGCAGTTACTATTGCAAAGGAGAAGGTCCTTAGGAAGCTGAGAGGTCTGAAGGTGGATAAGTCAACGTGACTTATCCACCTTCAGACCTTTCGGCTTCCTAAGCATCTACATCCCAGGGTTCTGAAAGAGGTAGCTGAAGAGATTGTGGAGGCATTTGGTAGTGATCTTTCAAGAATCATTAGAGTCAGGAATGGTCCTAGAGGACTGGAAAATCACAAATGTCACTCCACTCTTTAAGAAGGGAAGGTGGCAAAAGACAGGAAATTATAGGCCAGTTAGACCTTCAGTGGTTGATAAGATGTTAGAGTCCATTATTAAGGATGAGGTTTCGGGATACTTGGAAGCACATGATAAAATAGGGCGAAGTCAGCATGGTTTCATTAAGGGGAGACCTTGCCTGACAAATCTGTTGGAATTCTTTGAGGAAGTAACAGGCAGGATAGACAAAGATGTTTTTTACTTGGATGTTCAGAAAGCCTTTGACAAGGTGCCGCACACGAGGCTGCTAAACAAGATAGGAGCCCCTGGTATTACAGGAAAGGTACTAGCATGGATAGAAGATTGGCTGACTGGCAGAAAGCAAAGAATGGGAATAAAGGGGGCCTTTTCTGGTTAGCTGTGGTGTTCCTCAGGGGGTCAGTGTTGGGTTTGCTACTTTTCACGTTATATGTTAATGATCTGGATGATGGAATCGATGGCTTTGTGGCCAAGTTTGCAGATCATACAAAGATGGGTGGAGGGGCAGGTAGCGCTGGGGAAGCAGGGAGTCTGCGGAAGGAGTTGGGCAGGTTGGGAGGATGGATAAAGAAGTCTCTGATGGAATACAGCATAGGGAAGTATATGGTCATGCACTTTGGTAGAAGAAATAAAGGCATAGACTATTTTCTAAACTGGGAGTGAATTCAGAAGTCGGAGGTGCAAAGGGACTTGGAAGTCCTACTGCAGGATTCCCTGAAGGTTAACTTGCGGGTTGAGTCAGTAGTAAGAATGTTAGCATTTATTTTGAGAGGACTAGAATATAAAAGCAAGGATGTAATGCTCAGGCTTTTTATAAGGCATTGGTCAGACTACATTTGGAGTATTGTGAGCAGTTTTGGGCCCCATATTTGAGGAAGGATGTGCTGGCTTTGGAAAGGGTCCGAAGGAGGTTTGAGAATGATTCTGGGGATGAAATGCATGAGGAGTGTTTGATGGCTCTGGGTCTGTATTCAATGGAGTTTAGAAGAATGAGGCAGGGGGGAATCTAATTGAAACCTACCAAGTATTGAAAGGCCTGGACAGAGTGGGCGTGGAGAAGATGTTTCCAGTGGTGGGAGAGTCTAGGACCGGAGGACACAGCCTCAATAAAAGGATGTCCTTTTAGAACTGATAAGAGGAATTTCTTTAGCCAGAGGGTGGTGAATCTGTGGAAGTCATTGGGTATATTTAAAGTGGAGGTTGATAGGTTCTTGATTAGTAGGGGCGTCAAGGAGAATGGGGTTAAGAGGGAAAAATAAATCAGCCATGATTGAATGGTGGAGCAGACTCTGGGCCGAATGGCCTAATTCTGCTCCTATGTCTTATGGTCTAAATGCCTCGGCATTTATGCTCTTAGACCTTGTACAGGATATGCAAGACGGCTTACTTGAATGGGGATTGTAGAGCACTGGGAAAGAAATGATGACTTGCTTTATTTTTAATAATACATATGTTGTTTAACACTTTTTAATTGTTCTTAGTTAAATGATTCTGAGTATAGGGCAATGGGAAAGTTGGAGGTGGTTCTTTTCCGGTTGTCAAAGGCTTCCAGAAGAATTTTGTGGGTGAAACCTGTTCTGTCCTGCCCATGTGGCTCAGCAATATTTGCCACAGGGCTTGCTAGCACTCAGTCCCTCTGTATCATCTAGATCTGTGAGTTGACCTTCTGGATCTGGAAAAGGTAACTTTAGAAAATTGAGAAGAAGGGCAGGGAATACAGACAAAAAGGCACTTCTTTTAGTGGAAAAAATGTATTGAATAAATACCCTAGGGTAGATACCAAAATGTTTAAACTTATTTTGCACAAAATGTACAAGTAATCATAATATATATTTTTGCTGATTGTGTCTCTGACTGCCTTGAGTACCTTGTCCTTTCCTGCTTGTGCTTAAGTACATCAATTGTAAAAAAAAAAATTTGATTGTGTTTTCCATTTTAGGGTATTATTTACTTTTGACTATTTACGTTATCGTGACATACAGTTACAGCTGGAATACAGCACCTGATATTCTCCCTTTTCTAAATCCTGACTTATAATTAGATTTCGGTGTAAATTGAGCGCAAACCATACTTGTAAGAGAATTTCAATGATTTTATTTCAAGCAGTTACAATTCCCTTCTAGTAAAGTGATAACATAAATCTCGTGCGTACACATCATCTTACCTGGTTTGAAGTGGCTAGCATTCTTGGGCTATGTTGCAAAAGAATGGTTAAAGAACTGCTCTGCATTGGATACCTGGCACTCATCTTCAAGCTATGTCTGAGAAAGAGTTAAATGACTATTGGCATCAATACCTTCTGCACTGACTTTTTGTGTCTTTCAGGTGATGAGCCTAAAACACTAAGATTTTCCTAAACAGATTCCCACTTAGGGTATGCAGTCCTCTGAAGGACTGAGGAAGAGCAAATAAAGTAAGGGTAAAGCAAAGATTCAGAGAGGACTATGAGGCTTTAGTGGTACTGAGGTAATTTAGGTACAATGGTTGCAAAGAAAAATTTCCCAAAAATAAATTCCACTTGCTAATTTTCCTGGCTGCAGGGATGCTAGTGGCCACTAGGAGAGCCTAAGTTCCTTAAAAGGAGTAGCTTATGACATTTCCTGGTGTTTGTGGGTATTGGAGTGTGCATATTTTATGGAGTGCAAGCAAGTGGAACTTTCATTCAAAATGGTTGGGAACAACAGCTCTAAACATTGAGACCAATCAACAAGTTTCTGGTTCCAAAACACTTAAAAGGCTCTGATTATCTGATTCCATTGCCCATGGTGGGTTCTCGCACTCTTGCATCATATTTATTTCTTCCCTACTATCTAATGATATAGATGGAGGAATTCTGACTGTTCTATACTTTATTGTATCTAAGTTACATAATTTCCCAGCGTCTGGATTGTTGATCCAGAAATGGATATTGAATTTCTGTACCATAGCTAGGGAATTTAAATTTAAATAATTAACAAAATATTTCTGCAACAAATCATAACTATCAACCTACTGGGTTGTAGCAAAGAAAAACCTGATTTCCTAATGTTCGTTATCTGCTGTCTTTGCCTAGTCTCATCTTTGTATCTATAGACTTGTTAAATGTGGTTGCCTCGTAATTGCTTTTTGAAATTATCTAGCAAGCTACGCATTTCAGAGGCCAGTTTGGAGTGGACAGTAAGTGCTGGCCTTGCCAGTAATGTTGACATCCCAATAAATAACATGCAATAAATAAATTATCTTTCATTTCCTTTTTGTCTCAGCAAATCTTGTTCATTCAGACCTGAATATTACTCTTGTGTTCTCTTGACTGCCTTAAGATGATTGCTATCATTTGCTATTGCAAACAGCATTTTCACAATATGTGTTAACATTTCCAAACAATTTCTGTTTGCCAACTTGTAGCTATAAGGTTTTAGCTTAATGATATTTTTCCATCCTGCGCCACTTTTTAAGGTTTCTGTATCAGCCTTGCACAATTTGCTGAAGTGCTGTTCTTTAGCTAATCAAATGGCAGTTTTGTCCAGAAATAATAAATGTGAACTTACAAATGGTTTTGTCTTCCACATCTTCAGACAATGAGTTTATGATTTGTTAATTCTTATAACTTGGTATAATTTATTACTAGTTATCCACAAATCTCAGACTTCTCCATTTATATGTTTGTATTCTTTAAATTGTTTAAACTTCTGATCACCAAAAGCTGTTCACAGCTCCTAACCTCATTGTTCTGATACAAGAATTACCACCAACTGATAACTTGGGATTTGCATAATTTAATAATAACATGGATTTCAGGCTTTATTTGTACTTCCACCCCCATAAGTTGCATGCAGTAGTGGTATATGAAGATTAAACATACGCCTTCTCCTGCTCCTTTTACTGGCAGGAGAGTCTGCAATCAAGTGGTACAGATTTAAAGTAATTGGTGAAAGTGGAGAAGAATTTTTTTTTTAATTCAGTAAGCTATTATGATCTGAAATGCATTGACTGAAAGGATGGTGGAAGCAGATTCATTACTAATTTTGAGAAGGGAATTGGATCTTTGTATAATAGGGGGATATGTGTTGGCCTGATGGTAAAAGGAGAGTGTGTCCGTTATGTAGCTCTTCCAGAGAGCTGGTACACTCAGAATGGGGTAGGTAAATGGTATTTTTCCATGCTGTATCATTCATTGATTTTATGGGCTGTTATCGGAGGGAGAAAAATTGAATTCAAAATGTAATTTTTTTTCTTGTATTGATGAATCCCTGAATTGTTTTCTTCAATAATCTTGCATTTCAGAGTGGCATGTTCTTGCTATCATTAATGAATCTTTGGTATTTTACTGTCTATTTCTTACTGTTAATATGGTATCCTCCTGACTGCTGCTAAATTTATCTGGAGCCAGTTGTGGATGCAGTATTTTTTGGTTATGTTATTGCTCATTTAGTACTTGAATCAATGTGAAGCTAAATAATTTATTTCGTTCTTGTTTCAATGTATCAATGGATACAGTCTGCTCATTGATGGAATCCACAAATTATTTCAACACGCCCATAATTTCTAAATATAAAGTCCATGGTCTCCATGTAGAGGTGTGGAATTGAGTATGAATAATTCTAAAACTGGAGTCTTTTTTTTTAGGTTTGGAGTGAAGTGAATCAGGCTGTTTTGGATTATGAGAATCGTGAATCAACACCCAAGCTAGCCAAACTGTTAAAGCTTCTATTATGGGCACAGAATGAACTGGACCACAAGAAAGTTAAATATCCTAAGATGACAGACCTCAGTAAGGGAACAATTGAGGAACCCAAATAAAGGCTGTATGAAGGGAATGAACAGGATTATGGAGTGTCTTCCTGTACGTTAACTACTTGCAGTGTATCAGAAAGGACTGTAATAAATTCACTAATAAATGACAGAACATGTGAAAACAACTCTATGGTTAAGAATAATCACATTTAAGGCTGGGATGAAGTCCAAAGCATTACCAACGCAGTACATCAGGGAACGTCATCAAATGGTTGCTGAAAGGTGAAGGGATTGCAAGATTCACCCCAGTCCTAAATTCATTTTTTATGGTAACTTATAACTTTACCAACTTCGCATGTTGGACTGAAACTACAAATTATTTGGTATTTACTTTTGGCTGTTGTACAGAGTTTCTATTTGCAGTTTTTTTTGCTTCATATGCTGATGGTTCTTAACTGTATGTTTATATATTTTCAGAACAACTTTACTAGACACCTATCTTTTCTCTAATTAGTCATCTTAGAGCTGAGATTAACCTTGTACTTCATTTCTTATGAATATCATCAGAAATGTTACTGTTAATATGGTATCTGACTGCTGTTAAACTATTCTGGAGCCAGTTGTGAGTGCAGTATGGATACTAAGAATGTAATTAGTAGAAAATAATTATTCATCTTACTTTTGTCAGTCTCATTAAAATTTTCCCTTGTCGAGGAAAAAGTTCACATGTTTGTTAATTCTCATTAAGTAGCCTTGTATTGAACTCAAATCCACAAGCTTGTAAGTCATAGTATTTAATCTCAATTTTGTATATTTTGTGGGAATGACTCACTTAGAAATGAGTTGTTTGTATATAATGCAGAAAATAATAGATTAATGATTTCCCCAATACAAAAGTGCTTTACACTTTGAAATTCATCTAATGTGCTTTAACATTTCCATTTGTGCATAACTTGTGTGTTAAGATGTGTTTTGTTTAATGTTAATTTATCATTGCATATATTAGCAAATACTTTGAAAATCCACAAATGAAAGTCATTGATATCTACTAGTTTTATAGCTCAATGCAGACTCTGTCTAATATCTTTTAAACAAAGAGTTTAGCATACTTATTTAATTTTCCAAACTTTTTATTATTAGCTTAGAAGGAAAATTCCATATGCAATCTTCTGTAAATAATCCCTAGATGGACTTCAGGAAAATAACTGAGGTACGAATGAAACTTGTGCTGGTCCAAGAATGATGAAAATACTGTACAAAAATAAATGTGAACATTTATTTACTTTCCTCTTCACCACCCCATTTGTTTTCAAGGTCTCATGGCAATAGATTAGTACTTTAGGAGTTCACATCTGGATCAGCTTCACACAACAGTAAGAAAGTGCTACATCACATCATTGGTAAACACTTGTAAATATATATGATCCTGTAGGGCAGCTGTTAAAATTTTTGAGTTTTATTGGAAACCTTTCTGAACAATTTAAAGTTTTTTTTTTACTTTTATGTACTTTCCTCTTCAATCTAAAAATTCTGCCATTTCCTTAGATATGAAAATACCAATCAAATGTGATAACAGTTGCCCTGCTATAGTAGAGACAAAAGAGACTGCAGATGCTGGAAATCTGGAGCAACACAAGGGAGCTGGAGAGCCTGATGAAGGGTGTCCACCTGAAACGCTGACTGTTCACTTCTCTCCATAGATGCTGCTGACTCGTTGAGTTCCTTCAGCTCCTTTGTGTGTTACCCTACTATAGTAATGGCAGATATTGAGACTTCAGATACAGGTCAATAGAAAATCCCATCAGCTCCAAATCCCTTCTGCATCCAGTAGAGAGTATAAATCATCCATGTGGTTCTCATTTTTGGTATAAAGTTGCCTCATTCAATGCAGTATAAACTTTGGGATTTTCTTTCCATAAATAGTACCTTAAGATGCACAAAATCCGGGAGACATTGTTAGTTTCAGTACTCTATTATTCTTGCCCCATAATTATCTATCAGTGTCTTCTGATAATTTTTATTCTAAAGGAACTTCTCTGTATATAGTAACTATTTTGTAGAAGTATGAATTCTAAAATTACAAAAAATTTAAGCATGTGCAAATATCAATAAATGGTGAATTACTCTTTGAAGGGACTTATTTGAATGGAATATTATAAGGAATCTAAGATTTTATTTCCAAGTACTCCAATTAGAAATGGCTATGTGTAATATATACAATGTACTTACTTAAGAAGTATGAACCACCATGGAACAAGACAGGCCCTTCGGCCCACCATGTTGTGCCGACCTTTAAACCATGCCTAAGACTATCTAACCCCTTCCTCCTACATATCCTCCTATTTTAAATTCCTCCATATGCTTACCTAACAATCTCTTGAACATGACCAACATATCTGCCTCCACCACTACCCCAGGCAGTGCATTCCATGCACCAACCACTCTCTAGGTGAAAAACCTCCCTTTGATATCTCCCTTGAACTTCCCACCCATTACTTTAAAGCCATACCCTCTTGTATTGAGCATTGGTGCCCTGAGAAAGAGGCACTGGCTGTCCATCTATTCCTCTTAACATTTTGTATTTGGGTTCTTTCCACTGATCAAGTTAGAACCCCCATCTTTCCAAATACAAAGTTGATGAACGTCATTTAAGTCTCTTAATCACCTGTCCACTAAACCATCCAGTTTCCTCGTGAATTTATCAATACTAGTATCTCGCTAAGCAGTCTTTTCATATATTCAGCGGCCTCATTACAAGAAACATTGGAACCTTGTTCATTCGTTTTCATTGAGGCGAAAAGCTTTGGATTCAATGGTGAGATGGAGAACTTGTGGGATATGTGCATTGTGTGTGTGTGTATATATGTATGTGTGTGTATGTATGTATGTGTGTATATATATATATATATATATATATACACACACACATACATATATATATATATATAAAAAAAATCATCTGGGTGGATGAATTTGTTTCTGTGTACCAAGTTGAAAGGTGAGCGGGTTGAAGCAGATTGTTATAAATCTTTATGTTGCAGAATATTTTGACGCATGATCTCAACAATTAGAAACAACATCCTTATTAACTGCTGAGCTAATGTTTTTGGGGAAAAAAAGTTATGTTTATTTTGGTGACAAAATTCTTCAAATTTTAGAAGTAAATAAAAGATCTAAAATTCACACAATCTTCTTTTGAATTTCATAATCTCTGATTTGGATATAAGAACTCAAATAATTTATGTTTGACTGGCCAATAACCATAATGCTTTACTACTACATTCACATTCTGATGCAAGGTTAGGATGCAAATAAATTTCTTTGCTCAAGGATCAAGCCCCTGATGCAATGTGACATCTTATTTTCTGTAAATAATACTTTGGGATCCACAGTAAGCCTTCCCTCTACACTTAGCAGATTTGCACTTTCTGTGCATGAGCCTACTTCCTGTACATCAGTCTGAAGCCCAAGTTGGCCCATTCCTTTGAAGCCACCTGCAATGCATGTTAGGAGGGCACTCAAGCTCCTTGCTCTGTAGGTGGTTCTTTTACAGAAACTTTCATTGAGAGCCATGGGAGTCACAGAGTCTGAATGGAATTGACAATGCATATTCAACTTATTGCTGACTAATTTTGAGTAGAGGACCTTTAAGTGACATTAGCACTCTAATAGATATATATGGTATTGCTTGTAGGCAAGTTGCACAAGATGGTGTTGAGATCGCACTTGCAGTAATGTGTACAGTTTGGTCGCCCTGTTATACAAGAGACATCATTAAACAGGAAAGAGTGCAGGGAGGATTTACGAGGATGCTGCAAGAACTCAAGGTGTCAGTTATAGAGAGAAGATGGGCAGGCTAGGATTTCATTCCTTGGAGTATAGGAGATTGAGAGGGTGACCTTATAGAGTTGTGTAAAATGAGGGGCACAGATGGGGTGAATATGCATAGTCTTTTTCCCAGGGAAGGGGAACCAAAAACTAGAGGGCATAGCTTTAAGGTGAGAGGGGAAGCATTTAAAAGGGACCTGAGGGGCAACTTATTCATGCTGAGGGTGGTGCGAATATGGAATGAGTTTCCAGAGATGGTGAGGCAGGTACAGTAACAATATTCAAACGACATTTGGATAAGCACATGGATAGGAGGGGTTTTAAGGGATATGGACCAAATGCGGGCAAATAGTTGGGGATCATGGTCAGCATGGATGAGTTGGGCTGAAGGGCCTGTTTCCCTGTTGTATGACTCTGACTAACCTGAAATATCTTTAAAGCATCTTTGTAGATTGGCACAGTTGGATAATTAAATTTAATATGATTTGAGCCCATTGAAGATTCATGGGATGTGATTAAATTATTGGATATTGTACTTCATGTGCAAAATAATGTTCATAATAGAGCGAAATCTTGTCTGGAAGACTGAAAAGTGCAAAAAAACTTCCAAATCCAGTAATATTCCCGTACAAAAAAAACTGAGATGATGTTTACTTAACAGCAATTAGCTTTTGTTGCCTATAAACCATAGAGTACCACCAAAGCAACAGAATAATGCACTGTATTGCATAATATGACATTTTGGCTTCTAAAAAAAATCTCAAACTTGTGCTGAACAGCCAATGGAAAATTTATTTATATGTTGATTTAGGAATTGCTGTGTATTGCAAATTCAAAACCTATGTCATTGTTTTAAGAAAACTCATTTTGGTCACTCTCTTGACTGTGAAGAGGAGCTGTGATTTCGAAATGTCCCAGGTGAATGGATGGACATGTGATACATTTTCCATAAACGTTGTGGATGGCTCAACATGATATGTAAAGGGAATTAAATTTGTTATGTGAATACAGATCTCATGGGTAAATCAACTTTTCTTAGGTTTAAAAAAAACTACAGGTGCTGGAGATCTGAAATAAAAACGGAAAATGCTAGGAACCCTCAATAGGCCAGGAAGCATAGTCATAGAAAGATACAACTTCAGCCCACTGAGTCTGCACACTAATCCTACATTAATTTCAAATTTTATTCTCCCAACATTCTGATCAACTACCCCCTCTAGTTCTACCACTCATCTACTCACTGGGGGCAATTTAGAGTGGTCAATTAACCTTCCAACTTGCATGTCTTTGGGATATGGAAGGAAACTGGAGCACCCGAAAGAAACCCACACAGTCACACCGAGAACACGTAAAATCCATGCAGACAACACCTGAGGTCAGAATTGAACCTGAGTCTCCGGGTGCTGCGAGGCTGTGTCTCTGCTGGCTGTGCCGCTGCACCAAATTGTAAGGAGAAACTGAGTTTCTGATTCAGGATCAAGACCCCCCTCAGAACTGGGAAAGAGAAAAGTTTTCAATTGCAGAGAAGGTGTAGGAATGATGGGTAGAATAAAGAGAATATTTCTGATAGAGCAAGACAACACGGGTTAATGTAGCAGTTGGAAGCAGAAATGGTTTCTGTTTGGGGTACTATTTTCATAAAATGTGATGATATTGTAATGGGGAAAAGAATCAAACCAATCTGCATTACTTTGTCAAATATCTTAGCAACAGAACTCCCTGTTACCAAAAAATTCCAATTAAATGTCTATATTCTAATTTAAAACCTGACAAATTGTGAATGTTGGTACTGTATTTCTGGAATCTCCTACCATGTTTTCCATCGCACACCACTTTGTTCTATTTCCCGTATGTAACACATTGAAATACAAACCGTAATCGTTTTGAATATATTTTTTAAAAAAAGTTCAATTGGCAACATTTCAAAGTTTAATTTGATTTCCGAATAAGTTATTTTTAAATAAAGTTACTTCAGTGAAAATTGAACTGTCAATATTTAGTTGGGCGTTTTGATCAATTCTGATTACCTTTCTTGCTCCTAAAATAAGTTTCACAGGAGATTTCAGTCTTTTTTTAAAGAAGCAATGACCTTTGGGGTTTACCAAGAGCCAGTCACGGCGCACAATACTCGGTTTGGGTTGGGAGACAAAAGTACAGAAGTATTTAGTAACACATTTACGAATCCCAATATATTCAACAAGCGGGTTTGGAGGAGTGCTACGACGTTAATAAAGCTATTATTGAATGTTAATGAGTTTAGTTGTATCTCCAGATGGCGATGTAAAACCACCCCATACGTCCGTACCACAAAGTAGAGGTACACCACAAGGTGGGGCTAGGGAACTTCCGCGATCTGACCGCTGGGCTCAGGTAAACAAGAGTTTTTTTAAATTAATTTTAAAAAAAATACAACGTTGTTCACCCCTGTTTCTCTCAGCCATTTACCTCTGGTCATAGTCCTTATCTGGTTCCGGTTGCGGCCTTGATATTTTCAATCCGATTGGAGCTGTTGACACAGAGCACTCTCCATGCCCTGGGTACCCTGATGCTTTCTAACGCTTGCAGCCCTTATTGTTTGTTCGCATTCCTGATTCCAGGACTCCGATTTCACTGCATTCCTTTTTGTTTGCAGATTGTTGGTGCATATTGGTTTTTGCTGCGTTCTATATCTAACCCTCCTCTGGACTAAACCTGGTTTTTACATATGCAGTTCTTGCTATTCATTTATAGTTTGCAGCCCCGTTAATTAGATAGAACTTACAGCAGAGCACGAGTTATTTGCTCTCCAACTGATTTCAGCGAATGTTTATAATTCCCAGGAGCCTTCTCTCGCCTTCATCTGACCCTATCAGTACACGTTCCTCTCCCAAATCCTAATCTAACCTACCCCTAAACGCAAGATGTCCAGTTAATCTCCTGATTATATTGTTAATAGTGCCCCCATCACCCAGCCACCTCCAGCTCCAAGCCCTGCTTCTGAAACCTGTTATGTATTGATGATAGTTACAATATAAGAACAACTTGAACATTAGAGTTTGACATTAAATGTTTGTGTGGCCTGGTCCGTGAATGAAGGAAATATAACAAGGTAAACTGGGAGACATGGTGGGATGCAAAACAGAAGTAACCTTTGATAATATCATAGAATCATAGAACAGTACAACACGATACAGGCCCTTTGGCCCACAATGTTGTGCCGACCTTTAAACCTCGCCTAAGACTATCTATCCCCTTCTCCCCATATATCCCTCTATTTTAAATTCCTCCATATGCTTATCTAGCAATGTCTTGAATTTGACCAATGTACCTGCCTCCACCACCACCCCAGGCAGTGCATTCCATGCCCCAACCACTCTCTGGGTAAAAAACCTTCCTCTGATATCTCCCTTGAACTTCCCACCCATTACTTTAAAGCCATGCCCTCTTGTATTAAGCATTGGTGCCCTGGGAAAGAGGTGCTGGCTGTCTACTCTATCTATTCCTCTTGATATTTTGTGCACCTCTATCATGTCTCCTCTCATCCTCCTTCTCTCCAAAGAGTAAAGCCCCAGCTCCCTTAGTCTCTCCTCATAATGCATGCTCCCTAAACCAGGCAGCATCCTGGTAAATCTCCTCTGCACCCTTTCCAACGCTTCCACATCGTTGCTATAATGAGGCGATCAGAACTGGACGCAGTACTCCAAGTGTGGTCTAACCAGAATTTTGTAGAACTGCATCATTACCTTGTGGCTCTTAAACTCAATCCCACGATTTATGAACAGTAACATCCCATAAGCTTTTTTAACTACCCTTTCCACCTGTGAGGCAACTTTCAGGGATCTGTGGATATGAGAACAGAAAAACGATGGAAAGGATGAATAGCAGGAAAGGGAAGTGACCTGCTTGAAATCTGCTTTATTTTGCCATTCAAAAGATCATTAACAACTCCTTATTGGCCAGTAATTTTATACACCTTTAAGGAAGATATTGGCTTGAATGATGCAATGGTAGTTTTGGCAATTACCATGAAACTGATAGAAACTTGGTATTTTCCACAGGTCCCTACTCAAACATGGAAAGTTGCTGCTTGTGATTCGGTGCTTCGCCACAGGCTGTTTGCAACCTTTTCTGCCACAATCAAATGAAATAACTTGAACATTGTGAATTATTTTTTTCATTTACAGGATCTGGGCGTCACTGGCAAGGCCAGTGTTTATTGTTCATCCCAAATTGCATTTGAAAGATGGTACTGATGAACCACCACCTTGAATTTTTACTGTTAGGTAAGAAGTACCAGGATTTAGATCCAATGATTTTGAAAGATTATCAAAATATTTCCAAGTCAGTACAACTTGGAAGGGGGAACCTGCCCTTGCACCTACTGCCCTTGTCATTCTTGGCAATATTGGCTACAGGTTGGGAGGTGAAGAGAGTAACCTAGATGAATAACTGCAGTCCCTTTTGTGGATGGTGCACACTGCAGTGACTGTGTGTTGACAGTGAGGGGAATAAATGCTTAGAGTGATGGAGGGGTGCTTTGTCCTGGTTGGTGTTGGGAATTGTTAGTGCTCCACACCACCAGGCATGTGGTAAGTATTCCATCACACTCCTTTCTTGTGCTTTGTGGATGGTGGTGTTATAAGGAGAGTCAGTTGCTGCAGGGTACCCAGTCTCTGACCTCTTGTACCTATAATATGTCTGTGGCTGGTCCAATTGAGTTTGTCAGTCAATGGTGACTTTCCCAGATTGGTGGTGGTGGGGACTCTGCAATGGTAATGCAATTGAATGTTAAAGTTAGGTGGTTTGACTTTCTCTTGTTGGAGGTGGTCACTGCATGTCAATATTACTTGCCAATTATTAGCTCATACCTGAATGTTGCTATTGTGCTGTATACAGGTATGGACTGGTTTGCTGACGAGTTGCAAATGAAATTGTGCATTGTGCAATCATCAGCAAACATCTCCACCTTATGATAGTAGGGAGGTCACTGATGAAGCAACTGAAGGTGGTTGGACCCAGAACATTGCCCTGAGAAACTCCTGCAGTGATGTCCTGGGCTGGATAATTGGCCTCCCACAATCACAGTCATCTTCCTTCATGCGAGGTATGATTGCAACCACTGGAGATTTTTCCCTTTATCAGTTTTACCAGGGTGATGTTAAGGGTTATCAGTCTCACCTCATCTAAGAAAAGATAAGATTTCTTTATTAGTCACATGTACATCGAAACACACAGTGAAATGCATCTTTTACATGAGTGTTCTGGGGGCAGCCCGCGAGTGTCACCACGCTTCTGGCGCCAACATCTCTAAAATTTAGCTTTTCTCTCTACCAATGCTGTGAAAAGGTCTGGAGTTGAGTGGTTCTAGTGAAACCCAAACTCAAACAGGGCATCAGTAAGCAAGTTCATAGAATCATAGAGCATGGAAACAGGCCAGTCAGCCTACCACATCCACATTGACTATTGGGGACCCATCCGTAATTAATTCCATCTTCCTACACTTGGCCGTAACCTTCTATGACTAGGCGCCTCAAGAGTTCATCTGGACACTTCTGAAATGCAATCATCAACTCTGCTTCCACCACTCTCTCAGGCAGTGTATTCCAGATACTCACCGCTCTGGGTGTAAAAAGTGCCCATCAGATCCCGTTTAAATCTTTTACCTTAACCTGTGTCCTCTAGTTTTATCTACCTCAAACATGGGGAATAGTTTCCTGCAGTCTACCCTACCTAAACCCTCATAATTTTATATACTTCAATCATGTCCTCTCTTAACCTCCTCTATTCCAGAGAAAACTAAACTAGACTTTCCACTCTCTCCTCATAACTGAAACATTCCATCCCAGGCAACATCCTGGTGAATCCCCTCTGCACCCTCTCCAGCACACCTTTCCCATAGTGTGATAATCTGAACTACACACAGTACTCTAGCTGAGGTCTGACCAATGCTTTATAAAGTTGGACCATAACCTCTTTGCTCTTGTATTTAATGCCCCAACTAATGAAGACAAACATCAGAAACGGCTTCTTAACTATGTTATCTTTCTGCACTGGACTTTCAAGGATCCTTGGACTGGTACACCAAGGTCCTGCTGCTCCACAATACTCCCTAGGACCCTACCATCCATGATGTATGTCTAGCTACATTAGTATTCCCAAAATGCATCACCTAGCATTTATCAGATTTAAACTCCATCTGCCATTTCTCAGGTGATTTGTCCAACACATCAATATCACCCTGTAGCCTAAGACTATCCTGCACACTGTCAACAACTCCACCAATCTTCATGTCATCTGTGAACTTAGTGATCATGCCTCCTACATCCACATACAAATCATTCACATATATTACAAACAGTAAGGGTCCCAGCACTGATCCCTGTGGAATACCACTAGTCACAAGCATCCAGTCACAAAAACAACACTCTACAATGACCCTCTGACTCCTATTGCCAAGCCACTTGAATCCAATTTACCAACATCCTGTCTCCCATTTGGGATATAGACATATTGAAGTAAATGTAAACCACATCTACTGCACTAACTTCATCAATACACTTTGTTCCCTCTTCAAAAAATTCAGTCAGATTGGTCAGGCAGGATCTGCCCTTGACAGAGCCATGTTGGCTATCTTTGATTAATTCCCTGCCTTTTTTGCTGAGTTATTGGTGACTAAGTGCTGCTCGATAGCACTATTTTTGACACTGTCGATCACTTTGCTAATGACAGACATTGGATGGTAATTAGCTGGATTGGATTTGTCTTGCATTTTGTGAATAGGACATTATTCGGCAATTTTCTATATTGACAGGTATTGTTGTGACTGTATTGGAATAGCGTGTCTTGAGGTGCAATCAGTTTTGGAGCAAAGGCTCTTCAGTACTAGAGCTGGGATGTTTCCTAGTTCCATAGCTTTTGCTGTATCTAGTGTTCTTAGCCATTTCTTGATATCACATGGAGTGGATGAACTTGGCTGAATATTGGCTTTTATGATGGTAGTGATCTTAGGATGAAGTTGGAAGCCAAAGTGGATCATCTATTCAACATTTCTGGCTAAGTATGGTTTCAAACGCTGCATCCTTGTCTTTAGCACACCCATGCTAGGTTCCACCATCATTGAGGATGTGGATGGATTCCAAAGCTTCAATCTGATTTTTGACCATTAGATCACTTAGCTTTGTCCATTGCATGGCTGTTTTTGCTATTTAGCACACATATAGTTTTGTTAGTCCTGGCAAAGGGCAGGTGACATATCCTTTAGGACTCACACTCAAGACTGCACAGAACAGTAATGGTTTGCTTAACTATAGCACTTCATTCCTTTTCACTTCTCCAACTTGAGCAGCCCCAGGGGTCAGATTGCTCATCTACCCAACAATCTCTGCTCTCATTTCACAGAAGCTGCAAGAACCTTGTAGTTGTTGGACAGCACAACAGCAGAGGCTCCTACAACACTACCTTCTGTATCTGCTTCACCTTCGGTCATATACTCCATTTCTATAGTACTTAATCTAAGGCATTTGACTGTCTCCTGGAATAAAGTATCCAGGTATCTCTCCCCCTCCCTGATACATCGTAGTATCTGAATCTTAGACTCTAGCTCTTCAACTCTAAGCTGAGGTTTCTCACACTGTGAACACTTATTGCAGATGTGGCTGTCATCATTCCCAATAGTTTTCATCAATTATCACATAATGCTGCTACGCTGCAATACCTGCCCTGCCTTGCCTGCCTTTAAATATTTACTTAATGTAGTCAATTTGCTTAATTCTATCCCCATTGCCCTAACCTCACTGAAGACCCTTACTCACTAAACTCCATAGATGCTGCACTCAGAGGGTGCTGTACTAAATGCATGCTGTTGACATTTTTCCAATTGACTGACTCCAATTTGAATTTATTAATGAGGCTCCTGGCCATCTACGTCAAAGTCTGAAAATCAAAACAATGAAGTACCTGATGATCATGCTCTGACTTTGTACTATTTTGAGTTGCAAGTGGGATGGTTGTAATGTGAAACTCAGTCCTGTGTTATTCCTGCTGATTCATAGAATCACAGAATAAAACAACACAAAAACAGGCCTTTTTGGCCCACCTTGTCCATGCTGAATGTGATACCTATATGCTAAACCAATTTGCCTGGATTAGGCCCATATCCTTCTATGCCTGTCTAAGTACCTGTGCAAATGACTTTCAAACGTTGTCTAAGCTTTTGTTTATGGGCAAAGAAATGAGCTCACACCATGCTGTAACTATCTTGCCCATCTCCAGCTCTCCCAATTCCTTTTGTTTTTGGCACCTTCTGTTTTGCCATTTGTAACTTTTTGTTTTTCACTCTTGATTTCTCTTGTCTTAACATCTGAGCTTTTGCTTCATTAGCGGAAAAATACTGGGTTTCAATAAGCCAAGGAACCTTTCAAATCCTTAGTGTTCTCCTTGAACTCTTCCTATGGAACTATCTGGAAATTTACCTCCTGACATAGGTTGAGGGATGAATAAAGTCAGATCTGTCCTACATTTAAACTAAATGATAAATCAAAAAACTGAAGATACTGGAAATCTAAAAAAAAAACAGAAATGCTGGAAACACTCAGCAGGTGAAGTAGCATCTGTGGAAAGAGAAACAGAATCGATGTTTCAGGTCAAAGGTCTTTCATCAGATCCAAAACATTAACTCCATTCCTTTTTCTGCAGACGTTGCATGGCCCGTTGAGTGTTTCTAGCATTTTCTGATTTCACTACATTTAAACTAGTTCTTATCAAAATGAATTAAATTTACTGATTCTTAGTAAGCTACCCTTCAAGCTACTGAATGAGTTATTTATGTTTTTTTACCAAATCATCCAGGGAAAGCCCATTTAAGTGAATAGATTTTGACTTTGTGGGAGAAAGTAGTTTTTATTTCCATGAAATTATGCCTGAATGCTATGTTAACATCCAGGGCCTTGAAGAGATCACCCCTCTAGTATTGGGTGCAGTTTTAATGACCTTACCCAAGAAAGGCTATGCTTACACTAGAGGGATGGCAGCAGAGGTTCACCAGACTGATTCATAGTCTGGCAGGACTGTTGTATGAGAGAGATTGGACTGACTAAATGTATCTTCACTAGAGTTGAGAAGAATGAGAATGGATCTCATTGAAATATGCAAAATTCTGATGGGGCTAGACAGACTGAATCCAGAGGATGTTTCTTCTGTTGGGAGGAGTGGGAGGCTGTGAGGTGGGGTGGGGGGGGTGCTCTTGGTCTAGAACCTGTGGTCACAGTCTTAGGATATGGGGTAAGACATTTAGGACAGATGAAAAGATATTTCTTCAGTCAGCAGATAGTGAACCTGTGGCATCCTTCAGTGCAGAAAGCAGTGGAAGGCAAAATCACTGAATGTATTTAAGGAGATAGATGGATTTTTAGCTTCAAGCGGTTTTATGAGAGAGTGGGAGTATGATTTTGAGACAGAGGAACAATCAGGAGCTGAATGGCCTACTCCTGATACTTTCTATGTTTCATCATAATAAAAGTTGTAGTATCAAGAATAATGCAACTTTGATATCCACAGTTTCTCTGGCCTATTTGGAACTGTAGGTCATCATTTTGTCAGCTCCTTTTTGGTGCCTTGACATAATGTCTAATGAAATGAAACAGTTGTGCATTGACTCCATCCACTTCAGTCCTGAAATACTTAGCTGGTTTATATTGTGTTAATTAAAATAAGTATCCTGTCCCCACATATCCTCTCCATATCTTCTTCTGCTGTCCTGACTTTTGGTAGGATGCTTGGCTTGGATATTTTTTTGACTTTGCAGATACCTAGCTAGGAAGCTTTCTCTTACTCATTCACAAACAGTGAAATCTTTTACCTGAAAGGTTAAATTCTTCATCAATGTTTTCAAGACATGATGGACCCTAAGGTGTTGTGGAAGGGCCTCTGAGCATCTGACCTGGACCTGAAATATAAACTGTTTCTCTTTCCATAGATGCTGCCTGAACTGCTGAGTTTTTTTCCAGCATTTTTTGTTTTTGTTTCAGATTTCCAGCAAATGCAAATTCCTTGATTTTCATACTAGAAAATGGTCTGGTTTTTTTTCCTATCTAGAAAATCCTGTTACTTTTATTGCATTTTTCTTCACTTTCTCAACAATAAATTGCTATCTCCACATATATAATATGAGCAATCTTTTGATGCTGGAATTATCCCTTGCCATTAATGGTATTGCCATAGATTTATACTTTCCAGATAATCCATTACTCCATTCAACCCTGCTTCTCTGCTCTCTAAACTATAAAGGCTGGAATTTATGATAAAAATAATGATGCTCATCATACAGGAAATCTGATATCAAATTTAAATATGCAGTTAAATTCAGAAATCCAAAAATTCTATCAATGGTTCCCTGCTCCTCCACTTTGTTGAAGCTGTCAGCAGAGAATCAGTGAATTGCCAAAATGTTCAGATTTTTTACAAACTGTTCTCATTATAAAAATATGAACATATGGCACTGACAAGTTTAACAGAGTCTGCTGAAGAGTTGTTAGTAGGTTTCTTCAAGTCCAGTACGAAGGACTTCCTCTAGACATAGCTCACAAGATGCTCCAACTAACTGCAAATAACTTCACATCAAAATTTTATAAAATGATGGATGAGAATCATAAAATTATTATGGTATAGCAGGTGTTCATTTGGCCCATTAAGTCTGTGCTGACTCTTAGTAGAGCAAATCTATCTGCCTCATTCCCTGGCTCTTTCCCATAGATCCGCAAATTATTTTCCCATAAGCAGCTATCCAGTTCCTTTTTGCAAGCCCGTTTCATTCTATTTTCACCATCCTTACAGGGAATGGGCTCCAGATATAACAATTCTCTACAGAAAATGTTTCCTTGCATCTCCCTTCTATCTTTCAGTAAAATTTTATATCTATGTCCCCAGAACCACCCTCTAATGATAACAGTTTATCTCTACTTATCCTAAAAAATAAAGATTTTTCCCCCTAGAATACACGTTATTCATAAAATTTGCAAAACTATTGGACATTCATAGTCATTGTACCATGCGTATCATTCCATTTGTTTACAAGATTTACATTAAATCACTATGACATCAATTTTTCTTTCACAGTCATTCCATGAGTGATGTCTGAGAGGTTTGTATATAGGTTCCAGTCAAAAGGTCTTTGTCCTTAGAGCCTTTGTGGTTGATCTGCTAAGCTTCAGCGTGTCTCTCAGCTCATATTCCTGGACCTTGGAAGGTGACCCTGAAACATTCAATTGTGGACAATAGCTTGCATTCGAAGACTAACATGTTTCACGCAGCTTAACATGCATCTTTCACCATTGATTATCTTCCAGCAGCATTTGATGTCTATCACAGTGCATCCCTGGGAGTAGCCTGCAGATCAGAGGCCTATACCACACAGATGTATGGGATGAACCTCAACAAACACTCTGCATCCCATCCCAAAGTTTCTTGGCAACACATATTCCAGAAGGAGAAGAATGGATCCATGATCTCCTTTCCCCACAGGGCCTTAAAGACATTCTGTGCAAACCACTGCCTGATGGACTTGTGTTCAGAAGTGTTCTTCTGCGCAAACTTTTCTACAAGGAATTGTTGGTGCAGCATAGTCCAATTGAATGGAAGCTTCTGTGGCAGGATGACTCAACATCTTTCGCAATTGCAGAGCCAGATAGAACCTTAGCACGTAGTGACACTTGGTATTTGCATACATGGGGTCTACGCACAGCTTAATGCAGCAACATATACAGGTAGACATCAGGATAAGGGCCACATTGCATACAATTCCACAAAACTCTCCCCATTTCTCCACGTTGGCTGGAGATTTGTACATAATGACTCTGCAATCACAATCCAGTTTCTACATCCAGGTGAAACGGGACATAGCAAGGACACCGCAGGACACTGCTATACCGCGTGACCGACTTATGGCCCACACCTGTGTCATACACAGAGCAACTTGCACATGACAACCAAGCTTTTGCCATAAACGAGGGCAAGCACCATTCTACAATCCTTTCTGCATTGCCTTGGCAATGTGCACCACCCAGTTTTTGGTACTTGCCCATAAAAATTAAAGAACAACTTGAACACGTTTAAAATGGGGTTGGGATTACATCTGTGCCCCAAGTGGTTCCCGTTCTCAAACATTCACCTGAAGCTAACAATTGCTTTTGATGTGCAGTGGCTGATTAAGTGATATACTTAAACCAGTGGAAAGATTGTTTTGTTTTCCTTTTTATAGCCTTTCAAGATTAATTACTACAGTTCAAGGATCAAAATCATATTTTCATAGAGTTATTGGGCATTGCATTTTTGCATGTGACAGGAACTTCCCTATGTCGCAGGAAGAGTGGGAAAACAGATTTATGCTTTATATTCAAGTATATGGACGCCACTGCACAGCGATTGTTGCTGCAAACTCCACGAGCTCTACCGATGCAATTTTCGATACATTCATGATTGCGAGTTTGCTTATTAAGTGATGAGCTTCTTCCTAAGGTTTCTGAGCAAAACGCAGTGGCATCGACTATTCGAATAAGCAAACAACCGAGTTGCATCAGCCTGGGCTTGGATTTAGCTGATGCCTGAACGCGCTTTCAAGATAAGACGGGGGGACTGTGAGCAATGGTCCGATGGCCAGAAGCCGCGCCTGTAGGCGAGGATCTCTTTCGCACTGGGCTTCTCTTTGGCTTCCTGCCAGCTAAGGAAAAAGTACCCGGAAGTCGTGAAATTGATTTAGATGTACCCGGAAGTCCTGAAATTGATTTCGGTTTTAAAGTGACACGTATGACTAACAGATCCGGATCGGAGGAGGAACAGGCATGTTTGGTTTCAGATGGGAATCGAAACATTTAAGCTAAGTTGAACTGAATTTCTGTATTTTGTAATTCTGTAAAAAAAAACTCAAGCAAAAGTGACTTCGTGGCTGATAACCAATAATTAGCTTCCCACGAAAAAAACTGTGATGTTTTTGTTGTTTGAAAAGTTCAATTGATGGCTTTTGCTGTGTATGATAATGGCGAGAAGAATGCCAGCATGGGCTTCAGCCGTCCTGGGAACTCACAGACTGACTTAACAATCAACAGGACTCACCCCAATGGGACATACTGGTCAAAGTAAGTAAGGCACTTACATAGCTGAAACGGAATGTTTATTTACTCAGAAGGTTATCGGTAAATAGCAGGCAAAGTCTGTTCTTTGTCTGTTCAAAGTCTGTTCACAAGAAAACGCCATTGCTTTAGGTCTGATCTCCAGACAATGCGAAGGATTATAGGATGCAAAAGGTTCTCGAGATTTGTACCTGAACCAAAAGTATACTGTATACTCATCAGAAAGGGCTGAGCTGCTGAGACTCTTCCCTGGAAAAACGAAGGCTGAAGAGTGACTTGAGAATTAGGAAAGGGTTCTGTAGGGCAGATGTGGAGTAATAGGTCATAAAAATGAAGCAGATACCATTAAGTCTAGTGGCAAATTCAGGAGGAACTCCCTTACTCCAAGAGTGGTAAGATTGTGGAATTCACTTGCCGAGGGGATTATTGGAAGTGAATAGCTTTGAGGGACTTGACGGGAAGCCACATGAAGGAGAAAGGAATAGATGCAGTGGAGTGGGCAATGTTTATGAAGAGCCTAAATTGTGTGGATGGATTGATCTGAAAAGGGTGTTTCTGTAGTGCAGGTTCTGTATGACTCAAATGGAATCCATCTTTCAATCATCTTATTTGTTTTTCTGAGTCTTTACCTTTCCATTTGTTCTGTCTCCAGAAAGTGGGGGGTTAAACTCCATCATGACAACCATGACAGAGATTACTTTTCATGACTCGGTTTACTAGATTGTCAATATTTTACTAAATTCCTTTAACGATTAGATTGAAGTGTCTCTTCAGGCATTGATGAGGAGCTTCAACGTCTGACAAAAGTTATCTTTTATAAGTAATCAAAGTGGCATTCTAGAGTTTCTGAAAAAAAGTTCAACTTTTTAAAATGAAACTAAACCACAATGATAATATATGGTTATTCCCCCATAATCCAGAGGGCCAGACATAGATAGCAAACATTAGGGAAAATTTTGGGGAAGAGAGGGCCAAAACTCTGAACTGGGATGCTTAGTGTGAATTGGAATCAGAATGAATCTATTCTTGAAACTCACATATCAAAACTTACTCTCACAGACAAATCTAACCTAGGACGAGTGATCATACAAAGACAGTGAGCACACTTGGCATCTGGATTGCTTTACACAAGGCATCATCTCCCAATCTTAACTTTGCAATAGAAGTTCTAAACTGTTCTCTGAGCTCATAGGAGAATTTTCATGGAATGAGAAAATGAGGTGAATCACATTCTCTTCCCGGTACACTCTTTTATAACCTGATTTTTTTCTCCTTTGCTGGAAAGCTATTTATTCAGTTCCTTTTAAGAAGTCACCTCTATAGACATTCTAGATGAAGCATCCCATGGTCTAATTAGTGTTTGAGTAAAGTCCTTTTTTCTCCCCTTGGCTGTTTCACTGAGAATGTTCAGCCTGTGTGGCCTATACTCATTAGTAAAATCTAGGCTTTAATCATCCCTTTACGAGCTACTTCACTTCTGCTGTTGCCCTCACTGACCACATTGATGCTGCTTCATCTATGTCTGTATAGAAAAAAGTTGGACTGTATTTTCAGTACATTCCACAGCATCTTTCCCTTCCTCCCTCCCACCTTGTCTTAAATACTGCTCTTCTCTTGCAAATCTCTTCAACAGCCCAATACCCAACTTCCATTTTCCATACTTTGTGGTCTCAGTGTACCTCTTCCAACACAGCTCTGATTACCTCTCACTTCACTTCTCTCTTCCTCCTCTTGACTCCTCAGTATTTCTCCCTTAGATTATGCTCTTTTAGTGACTGGACAGAACAAGGTGCCCAGCCCTGAGGTGAAAAATTTAAAGTGCAATGTTTTCCCATGTTGCTAGTAGCAGTACCTTTGGGGAAACTCCACCTGTGTGAAAGTCAACCCGCACTGTAATAAATCAGACAATAGCAGCACCAAAGAATATACGACTAATACTTTATTAGTTTAATGCTAGCGGGGGTGAAGGATGCAGAGAAAGAGTAAACAGTGTAACCCAAGCTCTGTACTGATCCCACTCGGAGATCTGTGGTCAGTGCCCCTACTCTTAAACCCACTTCTTGAGAAACCTTTGTGGGAAGTTGCACTTAGTAAGGCAGTTGCTTATAGCAAGCTTTTAGCAAAACGTCTAAAAAAACTTCTTTCTTTCTCACCCGCACCTGGACATTTTTACAGCCATAACTATAATCACCCCATGGTTGAGGCATTATCACACCATGGGAAGAATAGCTGTACACCATTAACCCTTACATTGCCAGTCATTAACCCTTGCATTCCCAGTTATCTTTTACACCTGAACAATCCAAAGTTTTGATTCAGATAGTAGGAATAGACAAAGATGAAATGGGTTCTGCAGTCACTTGATTTCATTTACTTCCCTATTCTCCACTGGCCCATTCTCAGTTTAAACATATTCAGTTTTCACAAGGGAGACATTTTGCTCCAGTTTTCCCAAAATTGATTGATTTTTCAGTGGTGAGAATAAGGATGGGAGGAATAATTGCACCAGACATAATTCTGTTCCCAGTAAACATTCTGATGGAGGATCTCAGTGGGTTGAGTAGCATCTGTGGGGGGGAAAGGACTGGTTGACATTTCGGGTCAAAACCCTGCATCAGGACCTGCTGCAGGGTTTCAACCTGAAACGTCAACTATATCTTGCCCATTCCCCCCCCACCCCCCCCCCCCCCCCCCCCCCCCCCCCCAGCAGATCCTTCTCAACCCGCTGAATTTCTTCAGTGGATTGTTTGTTGCTCCTGATTCCAACATCTGCAGTCCTTTGTGTCTCCATAATTCTCTTCCCATTTCAATATAACTGTTTTTGACCTGAACTTTTATGGTTCATTAGTAGGCTTGGATATTCTAGTGCAACCTCATGGACTCACTAGATAAGTGTGGCAGCACAGCTCCAGTGATTACTTCAATCTCAGTTGGTCAAGGGTTTGGATGCAACTGACCCAGGATTTGGAAATTTTCAGCATCTGTGTGCAAACTATGAATACCAGTATAATCACATGCACAAAATAATTTTACAGCTTAAAAGGTGTCTCTGTTTATAGAGGACCCCAATGTTCTTGTGAATGATTGCACACCAACTGCATTCCCATTTCTCTTACTGGCTGAAAAAAAATAAATCAATTGTGAGTAACTATTCAGACCAAAGGATTCTCAGTTTGAAATATGGCCTGTATTGATTGTTAGCCTATTTCTTCTGTACATCATTTGAGCATCCCCTGAGCAAAAGAGGAAGAACATTGGCCTTGGCTCTTATTCTTGATCCTCATTTATAACCACTGCAATATGTGGATATCGGTGAAAACAGAATTTGGCTTCACAGTGTCATTGTTTCTTGTCAAAAAACCCATTGAGTATCATTATGTAGGTACAGATTTGAGGAGACTTCTCACATAATGAAGCAGTCCAAATGCAGAAAGACCTGGATAATATCAATGCCTGGGCTGTTATGTGCCAAGTAACGTTTGCGCCACACAAGAGAAAATCCAGCTATCACTTCATGACATTCAACGGCATTACCATCACTGAATCTCCCACTGTCAACATCCTGGGGGTTCCCATTGACCAGAAACTGGAGTAGCCAGTCTACAAAAGCCCGTCAGACGCTAGGAATCCTGTAGGGAATAACTCTCCTTCTAACTCCCCAAAGCCATCTGTAAGGTTCATACTCTCCATTTGCCTGGATCAGTGCACCTTCAACAACACTCAAGAAGCTTAACACCATACAGGACATAGCATCCCACTTCATTGGTGCCCCATCCACAACCAATCACTCACTCCGACACTGACAGACAGTACCAGCAGTTTGTAAAATGTACAGGAGGCACTGCAGCAACTCACCAGTGGTCCTTAGACAGCACGTTCCAAACCCATGACCTCTACCAGGTAGAAGGACAAGGACAACAAAAGCATGGAAACACCACCACCTAGAAGTTGCCATCCAAACCACATACCATCCTGAGCTGGCAATAGAACATAGAACAGTACAGCAAAGGAACAGGCCTTTTGGCCCATGATGTTGTGCCAAACTAATTAAACAAGTAATTAAATGCCTAACTAAACTAATCCCTTCTGCCTACACAATGCCCATATCCCTCCATTCTCTGCTTATTCATGTGCCTATCTAAGAGCCTCTTAAATATCTCTATTGTATTTGCCTCCACCACCACCCCAGGCAGCGCATTCCAGGCACCCACCACTCTTTGTGTAACTTAGCCCCTCTCACCTTCAACACATGCTCTCTAGTATTAGACATTTCAACCCTGGGAAAAAGATATTGGCTGTCTACTCTATCTATGCCTCTCATAATCTTATAAACTTCTATCAGATCTCCCCTCAGCCTCTGCCTCTCCAGAGAAAACAACCCAAGTTTGTCCAACCTCTCCTTATAGCACATGCCCTCTAATCCAGGCAGCATCCTGGTAAATCTCTTCTGCACCCTCTCCAATGGTTCCACATCTTTCCTGTAATGGTGTGACCAGAATTGAATGCAGTACTCCATATGGGGCCTAACCAGAGTTTTATAAAGCTCCAACGTAACTTCCTGACTCTTGAACTCAGTGCCTTGACTAATAAAGGCAAACATGCCATATGCCTTCTTTACCACCCTATCAGCCTGTACAGCCACTTTCAGGAAGCTATGAACTTGGACCCCAAGGTCCCTCTGTACATCAACTCTGTTAAGGGTCCTGCCATTAACAGTGTACTGTCCCTTTACATTTGATCTCCCAAAGTGCAGCACCTCATAGTTGGCCAGATTAAACTTCATCTGCCATTTTTCTGCCCATATCTGCAACTGATCTATATCCCACTGTATCCTTTGGCAATCTTCTACACTATCCACAACGCCACCAATCTTTGTATCATCTGCAAACTTATTGACCCACCCATCCTCGTTTTCATCCAGATCATTTATAAATTTCACAAACAGCAGAGGTCCCAGTACGGATCCCTGCGGAACACCACTAGTCACGGACCTCCAGCCAGAATAAGTCCCATTGACTACTACCCTCTGTCTTCTATGGGCAAGCCAATTCTGAATCCAAATGGCCAAGTCACCATGGATTCCATGCATCTTAATATTCTGATTGAGCCTACCATGACCTTGTCAAAAGCCTTACTAAAATCCATGTAGACAACATCCACAGCTCTACCTTCATCAATCAAGTATATCACCATTCCTTTACTGTCACTGGGTCAAAGTCCTGGAACTCTCTCCCTAACAGCATTATGGGTATACCCACACCTCAAGGACTGCTGCGGTTCAGGAAGGCAGCTCACAACCATCTTCTCAAGGGCAATGAGGGATGGTCAATTAGATCTGGCTCAGACTGCAAAGCCCAGATCCCTTGAATGAATTAAGAAAAAGAAGGTGATGAATGGGTACACCACTCTGTGGAAGTTATAGCGAGACTAGGAAAACTGGAAGTAGTATGACTGATATGAGTAAAGAATGGAAGGTTTTGCCCTTGAGATGTTCCTGCATGCGCCAATGCACATTTTAGCATATACAACATTAGTTCTATTTTCAGTGTGTAGAATTAAATCTTATAATTTTTCTTATGTTAATTTTTCACGGTTGTGTTCTTTGGAAAACAATTGACATAGCTTGCACAGTTGTGCTCATGGTATTTTGTGGTGCCCCCACAACAGAAAAATCACATTGTACTTCTTGATTCCTACAGGTTAGAAGCTAAGTCATGGATTCCCTTTTTGTTCTTTGGCACATGCCTACTGTACTGTGCCAGAGTGACGCTGCCCATCTGTGTATCTGCCATGGCAGAACAATTCGACTGGGACAAGAAACAGTCTGGTATTGTACTTGGAAGTTTCTTTTGGGGCTACTGTTTGACGCAAATATTAGGTGGCTACATCAGTGACAGGTGAGAAGGAAATTTTAAAAAGTTCATATTTTAATAGTTATATTCAATAATTTCTTTATGTTGCAATATATCATGTTTCATGTACTGCAATTATGCAAAAGATAATGGGCCAAATTATACTTCTCTATTGTTTTTTTCAATCACAGCCTGTGTGTGATGCTGGCAGGGTGTGTTCCTAATTGTGCTGAAGCCTGGGTCTAACTGGGCCATTTCAGGAGGCAGTTGAGAGTCCATCATATTACTATGGGTCTGGTGCCACTTATGGGTCAAACTGGGTAGGACTGGCAGATTAGTGAATCACAAGTGGATTCACTGTAGGTTCATAGAAATCACTGTAGATTCATGGTCATTATTACTAACACAAGCTTTTAGTTCAAGGTCTACAGTATTTAAGGAACTGAATTTAAATCCCCAAGCTGTTGTTGTTGGATGCCTGGATGAATGGTCCAGGCTACTGGTGACCATACCAATAATTCAGCTACTGTGTTTTTGCGCTCCTATCCTGTGACTGGTGGTTCCCTAGAGAATCACTGGCCATGTTCTCTTTCCTGGTCAGTGAAATCAGTGCCTGCGCATTGAGATGTAGAAGTCAGAAATGAGCTGAAGGTTAATTGGCATCTACTGTCTAAGGTCAATTGAAACAGCTCATAAATGGCATCTGCTGCCTAAGGCTTAGTTGAGTCTTGCCACCAGTGGCATGTCTGTAGTCCCAGGCGTCGCTCTTGATTGGAACAGCAGAGCCACAAGTGGCTGAAGGAAAAAATGGGTTGAGCACAGTCAAGCAAGATTTGTGCATACCATTTCAATCTGCTTCAGATCACCATATGCTTGGTGTTAGAGAATGAGATGAAGCTGACCATACCTATGAGTCATTGATTACAAAACTTTCATTTCTAAATGTGACTGACAGCTACTTGGCTTGAGCTTCTTGTTCTACATGCAGTGAAATGTTTTAGAAAGCAAACAGACATTAGGAATTGGTTTTTTTTCTGCTCTGGCCTCCTGTTGGTACTTGTTTTTTACCAGTCAAACAATCTATTATTCTATAAATTCATAGACATTTTAATTCTATACATTTCATTTTGAATCGTGATTGTAATTCCTTTGTATTCATTAATAAAAGGAAACAAGGGAGATAATTGGGCGGCGCAGGCTTGTTGGGCCAAAAGGGCCTGTTACCGTGTTGTATAAATAAAGTTTTAAAAAAAGTTGGTACAAAAATGGCATTACATAGATATGAGTAGTAGATATGTCATCTGTCAGGATATGGTGGAGAGAGAATGAGCGGGAAGCTTAATTAAATGATCAAAAAGTACATATCAGGAAATTAATTTGTTTTAATTATGTGTTTTTATAACTTTATGGATGTATTCAGTGCCCATTTAATTAGTTTTATAGCTTTCTCTCTCTCTTATATACATATATATATATATATATATATATATATATATAGATGGAGGGAGAATTGCATAGAACTTATATAAATATAAAAATAAAAGTAAAATAAAAGTAAAAAGATATAAAAAGTATAAAAATAGAAGAACTTATATATAAGTTCTATGCGATTCTCCCTCCATCACAGAATGCGTACCTCCCAAGCACCAGTGAAATCTTTTCTAATGATTATGCCGCCATGTATATGGACATGTAGAAACAACTAGCGCCAAACAATAAAAATGTATTTATTTTGATCAGTTGGTTGCAGAATTGGTTCTTTAAGAAGTTCATCATCTTCATTGTTTGAAAAATTTTATTTTGATGCTGCATTTAACTGGCTCTTAAAGAACTTGCATTGTACAGCATTTCTCACAACCTCAAAAGCCAATTTTACCAGGTGAATAGTGCAAAAAGGTCCAAGCCTTATTGAAGAAATGCAAGATTTCCACTGAGTCTAGGGCCATACCCACTCAAAGTGGAGAAGGAGCTGACAGGATGGGCAAGTTGGCACTGAGAATATTGATCCCTTGCATTAGGAAACCCTGAGCAAACAGCAAAAGGATCACAAACCACCAACTTGCCCATTCTGTCGGCTACTTACTATCTCCATCTGAGGTAGAGACTGCAGGTTCCACATTGGCCCCATCAGTTACCTCAGAATCCACAGAAATGGAATAGAAGCAAGTTGTCCTCATCCCTGAGAAACTGCCAAAGAAGAGGAGGACAGGCCAGTCCTCCATTTAACACCTTTGTTGAAACACAAATTTCCAACAGTCCACCATTTCTCTGTAGTGCATCGAAGTGAAAGCCACCTGAGGTGGCTTTGTGTTCCAAGTGTTTGCTACTCAGTTTTAATCCACACTCCTTTGTTCCAGGATTTAACTTTCCTTTGAGGCAGCAAAGTTATTAAGACTGAATTTGATGATCTTCCGTTTTGTGGATTATGCAAAGACATTAGATCTACAGAATAAGATGAGCATTTCAACTAAAAAATGTACTTAAATGAGTCGGAACAGCTATTTTCCAGGAATTTTTTTTTTGCTGAAATTAATATTTTCAGTGTTTGTGTAGTTTGCCAAATCAACACTTTTGTTTGTTTTGACATAGAATATAATGTTTCTTTTTATGCTTACCTAGACTACCAGTTTTTATTGTGAAACTACATCAGTATATTCTTTCCTAACTTGGTTGTATAAACTACCTGCAGAAATAAAGAGGTATTGATGATGTAAAAAATGAGTAACTAAATCCCAAAATATGGTAGTGTAGAAGCAGATGGTCATTCAGGTAGGTGGGGGAGGGAGGTGGACGGGGAAGATTGCATTGCAGGAGTAAGAGATATAGATCTGAATGGAAATCCAAATGCTGCAATTCTTCCCATTTTTGCAAGATGAGAAGATTGAACTGAACTTTAAATTTACTGCATTAAGGCTTGCCCTTGAATTTCAATTTACAAATTAAAACATTGTATTTAGGCAACAGTTTATATGCTGTATAGCTGAAATAGCACAGTGTACTCATGTTCTGTGCTTGTTATGATATTTTTCATATGACATATTTTGTACAGCATCACTATGAGATTAGTTTTAATTCCCACTGGCAGAATGGAAATCCGGTTAAAAGGATGCACTCTCCTTATAGATCCAGTATAGTTTTCATTCTCCTGTTTTCAGTCGAATGAAGTCTGTTGAAACTTCTGTGGCTGGTCATTCTTAAATAATAATCTACCTGAGTGAAACTTTTCAAAGGTGATGTAACACTGCTGTTCTTCTGCTATTGCATTGTATTTGGTGTTGCAGGGGTTAATTTATAGCTGGTGGAGTGGGGGTGGGGTGGAGAAGAAAACAGATCATTTTCATTTACCTCCAAGGAATGGACCATTTGAATGTTAGCTTCAGTCATTTGGATAAAAGTTTAGGATTGGTGCCGTTTTTGTAAGGAAAAACAAATTAGCCCTGAATTACGAGTTCTTGATCTACCTTTGATCTTTAGTAATAGTAATAAATGTACCATGTTCTGATTTTAATTCAGATTTGCTTCATTTTCTTACATCTATGAGAAAGAACTTGAACTATACAGCCCACTGTTGTAATGTCACTGTTGTAATATGTTACATATAATTATAACCCCTTTTACAATGTATTGCATAAATAAGTGCATAAGGGTGAAGAGGACCAATTAGAATGCAACTTATTTTTTCAGTGAAAATCTGATATTTAAACGCATACAACAGGTGAATTTGTACTCAAAATTATCCATTTCTTTTTAAACAGATTGGGTGGAGACAAAATACTTATGCTTTCAACTTGTGCCTGGGGATCAGTAATCATCTTAACTCCACTCGTCGTGCACAGGAGCTCTGCGCCGATTGTTCTTTTGACAGCATCCAGATTCCTTATGGGCTTGTTACAGGGTGAGTTACAACAATGGTGGGAAAGGGAAAGGAGGTGTCTTTCTTTATGTCTCAGAGCTTGTGGTTGGAGCAACAAACGATTGTTGTTACTCTCTGTAAAACTACCCCAGCAACTTTTGTCTTCTACAGGTCTTGAGGTTAAAAATAAAAATGCGTGAGTTGGTCTCATTGATTCTCTGTTCCTTCATACATTAGACTGTTGTGAAGTTTATATAGATTTGGATTAGGATTTTATGTACTCTTCTTACTCTAAATAAACATTGAAAGTGCTCAGCCTTATGGAATGATGTGAGTTTGAGTTTCTAATCGCAAAGTAGGCCAAAATTGTTGCTAGGCATCCCCCTGGATCCTGAAAAATTAATTATTTAAGTGTTTCATTCCTTCCATTTTGTGATGAAGTGTTCCATAGTTTCAAATAGTTTATAATATTTCATCTTCTTAGTCACACCTGTATGTTCAGTCTCTGATTTACTGGTTGTAAAAAGGTTAAGTAACATCACTGCGTTTTTACTTCTTGATTTGCGGTCTTGATTTGCTGAGAATTTTTCAGCCAGGTTGATGGTATCATTTTGTTGGGTATTGTTGATCCCCAGTAAGCAGTGCCTGGTTGCAAATCACTGTGGAAAGCAGCAAAGCAGCAAATCAGCCTCCTGTCTTAACCTTTTCTATGTGAGTTCCTTGAGGTCAGCCATGAGTGCCATTCCTTTGCACTGATCACTAAATCTGGTCATTTTATTTCAAGCACATTGGAATGGATTACTGCTTGGATTCCTTTCCCAAACTTCAAATTTTATGTAATCATCAATGGACATACAATGTCACCACAAATTAGAAGTGTTGCCAAATCCTTAGTTGCTGCTTTTTCATCATAAAACCTTTAAAATCTTTTCTCTTCATATACCCAACCATGCAAAAGAGGAGCTTCAAAGAACGTTTTCAAAACAATATTGGAAAGTGTAGAAGTGGCAGTGCGATTCTTGGGATCCTGTCACTAGTAGTTCAGAGGAAGGAGCTGCAATGCTTGGATGAGATGTATAAATTGGATTGGTGGCAAAGTCTGAGTAGAATGGATAGATGGGAACAAGCTTGAAACATCCAAAGTTCCAGAGATATGGGATAAATAAAATAGCACACTAGGAATAAGCAAAGGAAGATGCTTTCACAGTCCAGAATACCAAAAGAAAAAAATATATTCCTCATAATTCCTTACAACACAGAAGGAGGCCATTCAGTCCACTTGAGTCCGTGCTGGCTCTCAGAGCAAACCCTTCAGTCCCATTGCCCCACTACCTTCCCTGAAACGTCTTCTTTCTCATGTTCTCATCAGCACTCTTGATGCTTCTGCCACCTATCTACACAAGGAATAATTTACAGCAGTCAGTTATCTTACCAACCAGCATGTCTTTGGGATGTGGGTGGAAACTGGGGCACCTGGAGGAAACCCACACAGTCACAGGAAGAACACAAACATTTTGCACAAACAACTCCCGAGGTCAGTATTGAACCTTAGGGTACAGAAGACGGTATAGGACATAATAATTAAATACCTTCCTAAAAACTAGGCAGCATTAATGAAAAACAGAGATAAAATCATATTGTCAATCAAGCAATGTATAGAATTTTAGCAACAAAACCTGGGAAATAATTAGAGATGAGGAAATGGATAAACTATAATTTCTAGAAATCCCAAAAATTCAATCACAACACCATGCTGCCTCTGTTTTTGAACAGTGGCAGATCTTTTTCTTCAGCAGTCCATCAAAAGCCAACCTCAGGTAATTATCACTTGTGGTATGAAACTACACTTCTTAACATCAAACCTGAGTTTGCCTTCTACCAAGGCACTGTTAGTGTTTTGCTCGTGAAGAATCCTCTAATTTTAATTAAGCTCCCGTAAACAACACGTTATGCATTTAAAAATCATAAGTAAATAAAATACTGATATCAATAAGGATTATTTTCATTTAATTTTATCTCTATATGAGTGTTACAGTTACTTCAGTGTTAAACAACACTCTTGCTACAGTGCCTTATCATGTATGGTAAGAAGGGAAGGAGTTGGTAATATGGCCACAGTAAAATGAGACACTTGTGGAAAAAATGTCAATGGTGATGTTGTAATAAGTAGTAAAAGAGTAAGGTTTGGCGATTAAACGTGATTAGATCTACCCAAAGCTCTTGTTGGACAAGGGAAATGTTTGCTAGGTGATAGAGGATCCTAGAAGTTGTAATCTTAATATATTGAATTGATTTTGTGTGACAGCACTTTTATAAAGTGCAATCAGGTTTATTCAAAGCCTTTGGCAAAAACATGCTAGTTCTAGAGCAATAAATTACGACTAGATACAATGTTGCCAGTTTCAGTTGGAAAGCCCCATTCATATTCTTCTCATGTTACATCGGGTAAGGCAAACTGCCAGCATTTGTCCCTCGGAAGTATCAAGTTCATTTGTATGTCCTAATCCCTTGCTTATTTCAAACTAATTTTGCTTGCACGCTTAAATGCTTTTCTTGTGTTTGCCTTCCTTTCCATCCTTTATCATATCACAAAAGTATTAGGTGCACATTGTTATTCCTACAGTTTAGGAGTTGATCATGGTTTGTGGAATGTCTATAAATTGTGTGTGCTCTCAATTAATTAACTACTCCATTTATCTTCAACTGACCTTGGGTAAACTTAGCTTGCTTGACCTCTCAACTTAACTCTTTCCTTACCCAGTTCATTCTGCAAGCATGATTCCGAGCTCCCAGTTGCTTATCATTTGAATCCTTCATCTAACTCCCACTCTGACCTCTCTGTCCTCAGCCTCATACACTGTTTCAGTGAAGCTTGAGGAACAAACCCAACCAGGCAATTGCAGCTTTCTAGACAACATCTGAGTTTAACAGTTTCAGATAATCAGCATTCTTATTTCAAATTTCCAGCACACACCACACTCCTCTGTTATTTTAGATAATTATTCTGCATTTACATCTTATCCAGACAGACCTTTTATTAGCAAACAACACCTTCTATTATCGCGGTGTGTCATTTAATCTCTGCTGGCTTTCTGCCTTTCACAGGCTTTCCCTTTTGTTCTCTCCTCTCCTTCTGACTTTATCTGCATTTTAAAATTTCCCTTTTTTTTTGCTATTCTAGTGCTGATGTAAGGTAGTTAATATGAAACATTAACTCTATTTCTTATTTTCTTATATAGAAACAGAAGTAGAGGTAGGCCTTCTGGCCCTATGAGTCTGCTTTGCCATTCATCAAGATATTGACTTATCTTAATACCCAGTGCCGTTTTCCTATCTTATCCCCGTAACCCTTGATTCCCTTAATATTCAGAAATGTTTCAATATATGTTTTGAATGAACTCAAGTGACTGAGTCTTCACAGCCATCCAGGGTAGAGAATTCCAGAGATTTATCGCACTTTGACTGAAGAATTTTTTCCTCAGTTCAGTCCTAAATGACCTATCGCTTATTCTCCAACTATGGCTCCTGTTCTAATTCTTCAGCCAGGGGAAACATCCTCCCTGCATTGAACTTGACAAGAACTGTCGGAACTTAGTAAGTTTCAATGAGATCTCCTCTCCTTTATTTTTGCTGATTACTTATTTTTCTCTCCACAGTTGCCTAACCTTCCTCATATTTCCAACATCCACTCTTTTTATTTCATATTTTCAGTATCCACATTAATTTGCTGTTGCACCCATATTTTACAACTGAGGATAGTATCCTTTGTAGTATGGCTGATATTAGCAGGGGGTTCTATTAGTTGCAGATTGCCGCATTGAAAAGCTTGAAAGTATCAGTAACTGTGTGAAGTAAAGGATTTTTTTTTCAAATACTATGCACTGGAGCTTTGGTTATTATGTGTAAATGGACTATTTAATATGATAAACAGCTGAAAACAAGACAGTAACTGTTTGGAAATTGCACCAACAAATAATTAGGTTTCATAACTTAAATATTTTGGTCTATTTAAAAGTGAAGTCTATTGAAGGGAATTTTTAAACTGAATATAAACTTATTTTTAACTTACATTATCCTACGGTCCAGTAATATAATGCAAGAAGCATTCTTCTACTGAGTAAATGGAGAATTGCTTTTGCATTTATTTATTTGTTATTATTAAAAAAAGATCAGCATTTGTCATTATTCTGCAAAACAGTGGTTAGTATTGTACCAATTTCCTCCTTGCTTTTGGTTCCATTTTCATTGTGCAATTTAAAATCCTTCTTGTCATGCCCCTTCCATACTTCAGAACCCAACTTTTAGCTGCGGTACAGTAATGATGTGAATTAACACCAAATCGGTCATTTATTTACTTTCAATATGCACATTCATAAAATAAGATTCTGTTTGAATGTTGATAGTGGAAAAAGGGCAGAATTATGGAAGTTCAAAAGGACAAATAGATTATGACCTGGTGTGTATTTTGCTGGTGGATATTAACAGCAAGATTGTAGTTTGTCACAAAACTGACAAATCTCAATTGCAGAAAGAGCTCATTTTACAGGATAAGCACATTAGTCTTTATGGGTGCAGTGCTTCACAGTATTCCTTCTTGTCAAAATACCACTATTTGACATTTTGGACCACAAAACTTATAAACATTTGAAATATTTTAATCCTGAGAGCAATTTTTACTCCTTCAACAATGACAATTGTCCTCAAGGTAAATAAACTTACAATGGATGATAACATCTCTCTTTTTCTGTGGGGATTCTAGGTGTATTTTATCCATCCCTAACAAGTTTATTCTCCAATAAAGTGCGAGAAAGTGATCGAGCGTTTACCTCCAGCACTGTCTGCACAGGTGCTCAAGTTGGGTAAGTTGTACCTTAGAGACAGATTGCAAGAGGTTGGGACCAAGAGAAAAATGCCCAGTTTTACTAATGGATAACAATACTATGTGTATTACCAGTAACTGAGAATTCAAGTCATAAACTTACCACTGCATGTATTTTAAACATTTGCAGGCTTGAAATTACTGTGGCTCTTATTTGTGGAAAGAGCATTATTGCATTTTTTTTAGTTTGAGCGATGCTGACATTGTTGGATGGGCCAACCTTTATCGTCCATTCCCAATTGCCTATTGAACTGAATATTTTGTTTGGCCATTTCTGTTAATGATTTTGTTGTATGTGGAAATAAATATGTTTCTTAGTAGATCTACCAAGATAATGAATAAAGTAACACAAGTGAATTCCCATTACCAACAGTAACTTTTGTTGCTGATGCAATTCTGTGATATTCTGTCTTAGTCTGTACAACTTTTAATTGGCAAACTTGAAGTTGTGTCCTTAATTGTTCTTTTACATTTGCATTAAACTTATTATTTTTAAGATGTGGCCCAGGAAGGTTACACTTGATATGTATTGAATATCGTTCAGAGTATTCATGCTGGCTAAAAGTTTTAGAATTGCCTGGTTTTTACCTTGGTTTGGCACATCACAGCACACGACCTACATGTACTCTGATGCTTTAGCCATGCAATAAGAATGGCTCTGGTGGAAAAAGTAAATGTTATGCAGCATTTAGTCTGATAGTAAAGGAGGGAATGTCATTGTAGTACCTAATTGGTGTTATATCTGGCACTGGATTAATAGTGGGCCAGGGTTTAATTGATTGACATGGACATCATTAGGGAAGCAATCAAGCTACACATCCAATAATAGATTCCTGTCAGATTCTGTTTACTTTTGTACATGAGCCTTTATTTGGTGTTGTGGATTTTAATTTCTTCCTTCCTTTCTCCTTACTTTGGAATAAAGCTATTTACTAATTTGAAGAAAAGGGCATGCATTTGAAGGTTCTGTTTTGGTAAAATGCATTCAGAATAAATATTTGTCGGGATAATTGTAAATTGGCTTGTTCTTTTATGAAACAGTGCCAAGGGATCCTTTATATTTATTTAATAGAATGCACAGGGCCCCTGAGTTTGATGTCTTATTCCAAAGATGTCACCTCTGACAGTGTGGCATGGTCTCAGTACTGCACCATGAGTAGCAGCCAAGACCACTCACTGAAGCTATTCAATGCAGAGGTGGAGTAAGGCTATAAGGAGGTATCTTACTGACCCAGACACTTTCCCTCATAACATGTAGATTTGACTATTCCTATGCTGTTCTAATTGGCCTCTCGCCTTCCTATAAACAAACATCCAAAAACTGTCTCCTCCTTCCAAGTTTCACATTTGCATTCGCTGACCTATGCCAAATGTTAAAATTCATTGTCTTCTTTAAATCAATTCATAGGTTTGTCTCCCCCTCCCCCTCCCTCTCATTCTCCCTCTCCCTCTCCATATTTTTGTAACTTCCTTAAACCCTGAAAACTTCTGAGAATTCTTGGTCATACCCCATATCCTTCACCTCACCACAGTTATATAGGCCTTTACCTATTGAGTTCCTTGGCTCCAAACTTCTCAATCAATCTTTCCTTCTTTGAAAAAAGTCCTTAGGTTTTACCAATTTAATTAAGCTCGTAGTCTTAATCTTTTTTAGTCTTTTTAAATTTTCTTAGTCCTGATTTCTCCTTTAGTTCAATGACATTTTTCATTCATTCATGGTCCTGTAATGTTTTAGTACCCTAAAGGCACTATACAAATTCAAGTCATAGTTATTTTCAGTATAACAGTGAGCTGCATGAAAACAATATTTTGCATTGAAATGTAAGAATTGCTGCTGCTCAATTGGAAAAACATTCCATGAAAATAACATAATCTTGGTAATTATTTACAAAGCATCACTGCCTTAGTTGCTGCATTGTATGGTCCATTTAATAGGATGCAGTACTCTGACAAGAGATGTGATCTTTGAATATGATATGTGATTGATTACCAATGTAATCTAATGACTCTGAAACATTTTTATTTCTATAGAACGTTATTAATCGGAGCTGTAGGATCCGTTTTATTGCACAGATATGGCTGGGAGAGTGTTTTCTACTTCTCTGGTCTCCCCTCCATATTGTGGGCCTATTGCATGTGGAAATATTTCCTTAAAGGAGAAGGTGAGTATACATTAATTATGATTGCTGTCTTTCAATTTTTCTCTTCAGTGAGATTTACTATTCCTTTATGCAATTATATTTATATTTTTATGACACTGGTAACAATTTATGTCATATAGACCAGATAATATCTTTGGAAAGTTTGGGCAACAGTCTAGTGAATTCAAAGAACAATAAAGTTCCATGGAGAAAATTGTTTAGAAGCGCTCCTGTCTGGTAAGTGACTGCAGTATTCTTTCTAGAGGTTTAAGAAAGAAAGAGAGAGAATGTAATGTTGCTCCTTTCATTGCTTGAGAACACCAGGAGTTCTCTCCTGCTCTTCAAGTAGTGCCATGTATTCTTTAATGTCCTTCTAACAGACTGGATGATGTTAAAAGTCATGGTTCAATTTCTCTTCTGCAAAAGAACACTTCAGCAGAGGGCACTCCCTCACTTCTTCACTGAAGAATCAACCTGGATTGTGTGCTCTTGCCTTGGGGTGGGGCTTGAACGCAAACTTAAATGTAGCCTACACATATGACTTGTGCAACAAGTTATTTGTAAGGATTGGTATGTTCACTGCCTGCAGGACTTTCGTTAAATTCCGGCAGCAAGATGTATTACCTACAGAAAGTATTTGTGACACATTACTTTTCCTGCTTTGAAGTGACAAGACTGAGGTGGGAAGCACTCCAAAAGTGAGTGTTATTGCTACTTTTATTTTAATAACTTGGTAATGCGACATAAGGTCTAAACTTAGTATGTGGTGAAATATAGATTATAGCAAAATCAACCTCTGTACTTGGTATTTGACAACTAACGATATTTTGATTAAATTTTAAATTTGGGAGGCATTATGCAAATTATTAAAATTCTGTCTTGAACATTATATTTTTAAAGTTTCCAGCCTAGGACTTCCTCATTTGTTATTACTGCTCAGAGTGTATATTTACTGGAATTCTTTTGATTCTTCATATAATGTTTTTCTTTTCCACTTTCTTTTGTTTTGTAGTTTTGGAATTGTTATAGGAAAAGTTGGTGCAGTGACAAAGGTGGCTCTGTTGTCAAGAAAAATATTTTAATTGGTTTTAGAGTGCATAGAGACTATTGGAATGGATTGCTTGCCTTGAGATATTTTTAGACATGAAAGTAACTGTTTATGAAAAGGAAAATGACATAATGCAGATGGGTAATCTTCTACCATGTGTCACAAGTTTTTTTTAAACAAGTACATCATGGCAGAGTGCAAAGCACACAAGAAAATTCTGAAATAAAATTAGAAAACGAAGGAATTAGCTAGCCAGTCGGGCAGCATCTATGGAAAGATAAACAGAGTTAACATTTCAGGTCAATGATCTAGGGACAAGTCTAGTAGCTTGAAATGGTGCTCCACCAATTCACATCTCAGGGGAATAATTAGAAAAAGCATTAAATCTAACCATTACCAAGCAGCATGGATTGTGAAAGATGAATTACAAAAACTCTAGATTGAAACTCCAGTATGAAATGTTTTATTGACAATGTTAACTTAATTCTTATTTTGTTTGTAAGGAGCACCATTGTGGGAGATGGGCTTACCAGCGCTGTGGATACATGAGTATTGGCTGCTAGTTGCATGTGCTGTGCACAACTGGCTTTATTGATTTCAAGTGAATTGAATGTGTGGGAGTACAGTGGGTGACCTGTACTCATCCACATGTTTCTCAATGGTGACCAAAAGTGAACTTCTCCCGCTGAGTGTACATATTGATTGGTTGTCATGTATGAATTCTAAATTGAATTTTGGAGCAATTGGGTGATACCTAGGTGCTGTATTATACTATAGATGGTGTACTATGGATACTATCTTCATTCCTTCCCCAGCTCCTCTCCTTCTAACCCAGGCTATCAATCCATCTAGTTGTTTGCCCAGTAGCTTCCTTCCCAAGTTTTTGATAAGTTGCTTGTGAATGCACTGGCTTCATTTCCGGAAGAAGAAGTGCCTTGGGTCCGTCAAGCTTTGATCTTGCATAATTACAGCCCCAATCTGTCACAGGCAAACACCACATCCAAATAGTTTCCTCACAAAAGCCTCCGTGTAAATACAGGCAATCCCTGGGTTACAAACACCCTTCATACAGACACCAGTACATGAGCTCCCATAATATTTTTAAATTCTAAAGTCCAATCTATGTACATATACATTTGTTCCTACGACGGCAGAACTGGTTTCCTTTCTATCTCCACTTTCAGTATTTGTTCTTGCTTAGTAATCTTTTTGATACCACTCATAGCAATATTGTGGAGGTGTGGATATCATAGTGAGTGATTTTTCTCTGTGTATTTTCTAACTAATGGACAAATTCAACTTATGGATGTCTGTAACAACAGAAGCCATTTGTTACTTGGGGATGGCCTGTATTCCCTAATTAGTTAAGATGTTCCAGTAAATTTTGAGGATACAGATCCTCCCCAGCTTATGAACGCCTGACTTGCATACATACGAACGAGCGTTTGGGAGACCAGCGGGATGGATTTGCCGGCTGCTGTGAGGCAGCAGGCATCTTTTGCTGTGTGGGAACACGGTTCTGACTTGTGAACTGTTTGGATTATGAACAGTTCACATGAACGGAACCCTGTCGTGACCTGGGGAGGGCCTGTATCTATCCATTTAACTTGTAAATGTTTCATTCCCTGGTGAGTTAGCCTCCACAGATAATTAGCCAGGTAACAGAAATCCATTTTACAATCTTGCAATGTTTCTCAACCAGATACTTATCCATCTTATTTCAGTGTTCATCAACAAAAGAACTGGTAATCCCTTCCACTTACAGTGGCATGCAAAAGTTTGGGCACCCCTGGTCAAAATTTCTGTTACTGTGAATAGCTAAGCAAGTAAAAGATGACCTGATTTCCAAAAGGCATGAAGTTAAAGATGACAAATTTCTTTCATATTTTAAGCAAGATTACTTTTTCATTTCCACACAAGCCCAAAGCGTGATCAATCCACCCCCGTGCTTAACAGTTGGAGAGGTGTTCTTTTCATGAAATTCTGCACCCTTTTTTCTCCAAACATACCTTTGCTCATTGCGGACAAAAAGTTCTATTTTAGCTTCATCAGTCCACAGGACTTCTTTCCAAAATGCATCAGGCTTGTTTAGATGTTCCTTTGCAAACTTCTGATGCTGAATTTTGTGGTGAGGATGCAGGAAAGTTTGGAGAAAAAGGGGTGCAGAATTTCATGAAAAGAACACCTCTCCAACTGTTAAGTACGGGGGTGAATCGATCATGCTTTGGGCTTGTGTTGCAGCCAATGGTATGGGGAACATTTCACTGGTAGAGGGAAGAATGAATTCAATTAAATACCAGCAAATTCTGGAAGCAAACATCACACTGTCTGTAAAAAAGCTGAAGGTGAAAAGAGGATGGTTTCTACAACAGGAGAACGATCCTAAACACACCTCAAAATCCATAATGGATTTACCTCAAGAGGCACAAGTGGAAGATTTTGCCATGGCCCTCACAGTCCCCTGACCTAAAAATCATCGAAAATCTGTGGACAGACCTCAAAAGAGCAGTGCATGCAAGACGGCCCAAGAATCTCACAGGACTAGAAGCCTTTTGCAAGGAAGAATGGGCGAAAATCCCCCAAACAAGAATTGAAAGACTCTTAGCTGGCTACAGAAAGTGTTTACATGCTGTGATACTTGCCAAAGGGGGTGTTACTAATTACTGACCATGCAGGGTGCCCAAACTTTTGCTTCGGGTCCTTTTCCTTTTTTGTTATTTTGAAACTGTAAAGGGTGGAAATAAAAAAGTAATTTTGCTTAAAATATTAAAGAAATGTGTCACCTTTAACTTTATGCCTTTTGGAAATCAGGTCATCTTTTACTCACTTAGCTATTCACAGTAACAGAAATTTTGACCAGGGGTGCCCAAACTTTTGCATGCCACTGTATCTAGAACATTGAATCGGTGTTTTTTTACCCAGTCCCTGAGAGCACTTGTTTACATTATGCTTATGACTTGCAGTTCTCTATCTATGACACAAATAGTCTCTCTACTTTGTCAAATCTTTAATGACTTCAATCATGACTCTTCCCCCAATTGGAACAAGTACCACAAATTTTGAACAGAAGTCTTTGACTTTTTTTTTCTCTGTCATGGGAGGAAAATCATTCTTTCCTTACCAGGACTCACCCACAATGCCCTGTTGTGACCACTTTATCTGGAGAGATTCCTTAATATTCTTTTTAATGAGGGCTTTTCTACACAGTATCAGTTATCTAAACATTCTTGGCTTCTTCCATTTCATTGCTCCTAGTTTTCTTTATTTGTACTAATTGGTCTACAACATGTAATTCTTTTGATATTTGTTTTCTTCTTTAACAGGGCTGTCATTGTAGCCCATGTTTGCATGGGTGGCACTTTTTTCTGCCTTTTGTCATGGATGCCAACCTTCTTCCACGATTTATTTCCTGAGTCTAAGGTATGTTGCCTCTACCCTGTGAATCTTAATCTAGTTTACTTAATTAATGTTTATGTTAGCAAAATCTTTTCAGAACTTCTGTGTTTCCATCTGGCAACAAATGATGTTCTCACTAAAAGTTAGTTCTTCGAGATGCAATTTTGAATGAGTATCCAAGCAAAATCAAATATAGTGCTTCTATTCATTGATATGTGCCAACTCTAAATCCAAGGCATGGTGATGTGATTCCAATCTAGATCATGACATCAAAAGGAAGCGGTCACTAGAGCCTTGGCAATTGCCCTACAGAGAGGATAAAACTCTGTGGGTTGCTCTTGAACATTGGTTTAGTGCAGTTATAGGACCAAAACCAATGATTTACCTCAGTTGGAGAATATTGTATAGTTCATAGGAAATGATGGTGAAACCAAGAGCAAAATAGAAAGGCAACAATTAATACAGACTTGTGCACTATCTAATATGCTCACTAATTTAAGTAAAAGTATTAATCTTTCGAGAGAGGCACAAGAGACTGAAGATGCTGGAATCTGGAGCAATAAACAATCTGCTGGAGGAACTCAGTGGGTCGAGCAGCATCTGTGGGAGGATTGGAATCAATGTCGTTTGGGTTATTGGATATTAAAAGAAAGTGATCAGCCATGATTTTACCAAATAATGGAATAAGCACGAGGGACCAAACGGCCTACTCTCGCTTCTAGCTCTTATAAACTTCCCTGTGTGATACATGGCATTAGGTGCATCCTTTGTACATAAGTGTGCAAACATTACTTGTAAGGTACATTAAATTTGCGATGTGCATCGCCAGTGGTCGAGGCTTCCAGCAGCGGAAAAATTACCCCTGACCGTGCAGTAGAGATTTTCAGCTACCAGACTCTGAATTGAGAATACTTTTGGAATTCATCAGATTTTTTTTGATCCTGACATGAACATTAATTTTATATAGTCTTTCTTCCACTTCTTTTATAATTGATAAAGAGAATATGTTATAATAAACAATTGAGCTGCTGACAAAATTGGAGATTTTATTTTGACCAATATCCTGGATGTTCAGATATCATACTGAAGGCTCCAACTAAGCTTCGTGAGTTTCATTCGAAGAGGAATGGAAGAATTTTCTTGCTAAGAGCTGTCTTTCTCTTCTGTCTTTTAGGGTTGGGTTTTCAATGTGGTCCCATGGGCTGTTGCCATTCCTTTTTCCTTGTTTGGTGGCTTGCTGACTGATCATCTGATCAGACTTGGTGAGAAACTAGTTTACATTGACTTATCATACTATATAAGACAACGAAGTGTAAAACAAAACCATCGTCTTCGATTGAAAATATTGGAGGATCATATTTATAGGTTTGCATGGAAGATTAGAATTGTAAAATATGATCTTCCAATCTTGATATAAAAGTAATCAGTGGTCCTAATTTTAAATTAAGGGATTTAAATCCAAAGCTTCCTGATAGGAACTGCTACTTTGCAAAATCATTGAGTAAAGTGTCTTTGGAAGCAGAGATTACCTGTATAGAGCTGTGATTATAAATTACAGTAGTTTAAAATAATTTATCTTCCTCCTGGAGTAAAGTTTCCCAGCATACAAAACTAGTATTCTCACATCCCAAATCTGAATCTGAATTTGCTAGCGATCCTTTCACTCTGATCTCTAGCCACACTCCTAACCCGCTCAGACACAGCACCTCAGGCTGTGCACAATATCGCCAGTAAAAATTTAATTTGGACCATTGCAGACAATGTACACTTCTCTTTAGTTCCTGAAACATCTCAAGCCATTTGACAAGAGGGAGCAATTAGACACAAAACAAGGATTACAAAATGCCACTTCTGTTGTGTTTTGAAAATTCTCATTGTGTCTCAAATTATTAATGATGCATTTTAACAAACTGTTAACATTTAAAAATTACCCTAAAATACTAATTTCAAAAACAGAATTTGATAAGCAAGTGCCTTACTTATTATTCTAATAAACAGCTCTGATTCATTCCAATTTACCTTGAAAAGATGATAAAATGGTGGTCTATAAATCATTTTGTAGCTTCCTTAATTAACTACGTTTGCAAATGTTGGAATTGATTATGGCAAAGTTTTTGTTTCTGAAGTGCTTTGAGTCATTGGGAGTACAAATCACTGAATAAAAATACAAGCCTGCAAATACAAAAAATCTGATGTGGAAAACCAAAAGACAACCCAATTTATAATTTATTCCTCTGTTAAAGTTAGCTAAACAAGTACTTCGGACGAACAAAACATTCATACAGGTGAGAAACCTGTACAATAATTTGTCAATACTGATGATTTAATATTTCCTTTTATTTATATTTTTCAGGGTTTGACACCGCTAAGGTGCGTAAGTTAATGCAGGTATGATGACTGAAAACCCTTATGTAAAGCATTTTGCAAAGATTTCAGCTGCATAAGAGAATAGAAGTAAAAGCAATATATATTTCTTTTCGCATAGGTGATTGCCATGGGATTATCCAGTATCTTTACCAAATTATTGAGTTACTCAGGCAACTATTATCAAGCCTTAATATTTCTGTCTGCTAGTTTAGGACTTCAGACTTTCAGTCACAGGTAAGCTGAGATTAAATTTGCAGGTCTTGAGTCATCTGTTACAGCTTATAACCAGTTTTTGTAAAGCACTTTAAAACTTCTAAAAACGTAATACAGTTGTGCATAAACATACTATGGTATCTTTTGTATATCAAATTGTACTCACAGAGGGGTTAAAATCTTAAATTATCCTTCTAAGTTTGAAATGCTGGCTAAATCATCTATAAAATTCCATTTAAGGTCTATCAAGTTGTATTTATCTGATCTGTTTTAGTGTTGCACAGAACTAATATTTACTCCAGATAAAAATGAATGTGTAAAACATTAAAAAATTACTTTGTTTTAATAGTGGTGTTTCTGTAAATGTTCAAGATTTGGCACCGTCATGCGCAGGCTCACTATTTGGTAAGTAGTGAGTAGAACTACGTTTACACAGGTAAAAGAAACCCCTTATTATGCCATAGGTTGGCTAAAGTACAAGAGTTAACATACAACTGTTATCAACAAATGATAAGGTACCTAAGCTTGACAGCTTGAGTTGCCAGTGGAGTGGCAGAGGTGGGTACAATTACGACATTTAAAAGGTATATGGACAGGTACATGGATAGGAAAGGTTTAGACAGATATAGGCCAAATGCAGGCAAATGGGTCTAACTCAGGCAACTTGATCGGCATGGATGAATTGGCTGAAGGGCCTGTCTCTGTGCTCTATATCTATGATTATGGTGAGGCTGCTCCCTCAGCCAACATTGTAAGAGGATTGCTTTGTTTGTCTTGAACACCTGCCATGGTTCCAGACTGTGAACTTGTGCAGGAAATGGTGGGTGAGAGTTTGCATTCAGCCACACTGACACAAAATGTACTGCATCACTTTGTTCAGACCCAACACATGAATCCGACTGCCTGCAAATGGTAGTGGAATCTCTCAGGACAACAACATCCATTCATATAACACCTTTTAATGTTGCAGAAACATCACCTGGCCATTCGCAGGAGTGTTATCAAACAAAAATAAAAGGCATTTAACATCCTTCTGTCTCTACCAGTTGGATTTGGTTCTGGATTTTTGCCTACTGTTGGCTCCAAAACTCCACGTGTCCGGCTTGGACCTTTCCATAATCTTACACTTCTGTATAATGTAAAATCTTTCCACATCCAAATGGTTGTAGTACCTGATGTGAAATTGTTTTTAAAAAAGCAGCTTCTATCCCAATCTCCACCATGTACCAGAAATTATGGCACAGTGAACTTTTACTAACATTGGGATTTCCTGATATTTGCCTTCCTCCTGAATGAGCAAAATGATTGTAAAGTAGTTAGCTACTTAGTGAACCATTGTTAATTCCAGTCCTTGAGAAGTAAATTTAATGTTTGTGAATTTTTACTTTTTTGTTTTCCATTTACTTAGGTATTATGAATACTGGTGGAGCCTTGTTTGGTTAGTATGAATTTTTATTTCACAGTTGGCTTGGCACAGTAGGTTTCACATGCACACAATGTTTATATTTCAGAACAGAAAAATACCTGATAAGTACATAACAAAAATATATTCAGATAAGAGCTGTATTATGTATTATCTTGATTCACCTATCATTATGGTTTTGGAATTTGAACTCTCAGCAGACAAGTACAGTTTTGTGCTTTCTCTGATTAGTTAGAATCCACAGTGCTGCAAGTGGAATTCAGACCAGTTTTGCAGGTGGCACAGTTTCTATCCCACATAAAGTTCCAGTCTCATTTACTCCCATCCTGCCTCTACATCGGTCTGTGTCATGTGTGCTTTCATCCAGCTTTTTATAAGTGACAGTGGTACTGAAGGACTTCAAGGTTCACAACATCACTGCTTTATGGACTTAAAACAAAATGCCTCCTAGATGCTATATTTTATTCCCCATCATATGCATGACTCCTTTTTCTAGGCTCATCCAGAAGTAGTCACCGTGGCCTCGATTTATTTTTGCATTTTTTTCAGCACTATGCAATTGAAATATGCTTTGGTTAGAGTAAAATGCAATAAAGACCATTTCTGAGATGTATTGTGCTGCTCTGGAAATTCTACCTAATACCTTCCACTGTAAGTTGTAGTCTGATGGGATTTCAGTATCAGCCATGTGTCATGTAATATATTTTTCTCATGAAATATTTAACCGTTACTGGAGTGACTTTTGGAAGTATTCAGCAGGTCAAGTGATAGTTGAGAGAGAAAAACACAATTAATGTTTCAAGTGGAGTTCTGATGAATTGTCATTGACTTGAAACATTAACACAGATTCTCTCTCCACATATGAAGGAGGGTCCTGACCCTAAATGTTGACCGTCTGCTTTTCTCCATGGATGCTGCCTGGCCTGCTGAGTTCCTCCAGCATCATCGTGTTTTTCATCTCTCTCCACATATGTTAGCTGGCCTACTGAGTATTTCCAGCATTCCCAGTATTTATTTTACACAAATCCTTTCTCAGTTTTGGAGGGAATCTTAAGCAATGGCTAAATTTGCAATATTTGGAGAATTACACTCTGTAAGCATATATAATAGTCCCAAGTTATTGGGTGCCCTGTTCTGTGGCCTTCAGAATGTGCGTTCTGTGTATTCACGTATATAGAGATTAGCAGTTACATAGCAATATTTGGAAATTGCAGACAAGTGTGACTTCCTGGTAAGTTTAACATTTCTTAATGTTAGGAAAATTCCCTGGCATTTGCATAAGTTGGAGACACAATGTAAAACAAAATACCATTGGGAGATTTGATCAGGTCCAGTGGATCAATCCAAAACAATGTTTCAGAGTACTTAGTTTTACTTATCCATATGAAGTTAGTTTAGTGGTTAGCGCAACACTATTACAGCACCAGCAACCCAGGTTCAATTCCTGCCGCTGTCTGAGGAGTTTGTATGTTCTCCCTGTGTCTGCGTGGGTTTCCTCCAGGTGCTCCGGTTTCCTCCCACATTCCAAAGACGTACGGGTTAGGAAGTTGTGGGCATGCTGTGTTGTCACCGGAAGTATGTCGACACTTGCCGGCTGCCCCAGAACACACTACACAAAAGATGCATTTCACTGTGTATTTTGATGTAACTAACAAAGAAATCTTATCTTAAGTTAACACACGTTAGTATTAAACCAATAGTTATTAATACTTGTAGTTATTAACAAATTTCACCCTATATTACCCATTTTCAATGTTGGGCCAAGACTATGCATGCCAGTGATGGTTACCACTGATACAGTACACTAGATTGAAAGAGTTAATATATACTGCACAGAAAGTGTGTTTAGGGTCCTGGGTGATAGGAAAGGAAGAGTACCTCACCTGTGTGGCATGGTCAGGTACTTTGGGAAGGACTGGGACATTGATGCTAATTGAGGAGTAGACTAGGGTGACCCAAAATGTCAACTGTCCATTTCCCTCCACAGATGCTGCCTGACCTGCCGAGTTCATCTAGCTGCTTATTTGTTTCTCCAGATTCCAGTGTCTGCAGTCTCTTGTGTCCTCAACCTAAGTAAGGGCAATTAGTGTGGTATGAAGGTAGAGTTCCCTTGAGTGGACCAGATACACAGACTAAGGGATAGGCCAATGGATGAACAGTAGGAGATATTTAAGCAGCTAGTTCATATTGCTCAGCAGAAATGTATCCCAATTAGAAAGAGGAATTCCATGGGAAAGAGAAACCATCTGTGGTTAACAAAGGAGGTCAAGGCCTGTGATAGACCACAGGACTGGGATTTTTTTTCAGGAACTGGCACGAAGAGACTAAAAACCTAATATGGAGGGAGAAAATTGGTTATGAGAGAAAACTTGGAAGTAATATCAAAACAAGTTGAATGAGCTTCTACAGTTTTCTCCAAAACTCACTGAGTTCCAGGATAACATCAGTGTATTGGAAAATTGCAAATGTGACTTCCTTGTTCATGAAAGGAGGGAGACAAAATGTGAGAAACTATAGGCCAGTTAGCTAACCATCTATTGTTGGCAACATGCTGGAGTCTGTGCTCAAGACAGAAATAGCAAGTCATTTAGAAAAGCATGGTGTAATCAAACCAAGTCATTGTGGTTTTATGAAAAGTAAATCATGTTTGATAAAGAGTTCTTCAACGGTATAACAAGCAGAGTTGATATAGAGGAACCTGTTTGATGTAGTGCTCTTGGATTTCCGGAATGTATTTAACAAGGTGCCACATAAAAAGATAATGAACAAGATAAGTGCTTATGGTATTGGGGAAGTGTTTTAGCATGGATCAAAGAGTAAAAGACAAAGAGTCAGCATAAATGGGACAGGAAGCATGTAACTGGTGAAACGCCTTGATTGGTTCTTGACTCTCAATGATTTACTATTTATATTAATGATCTAGAGGAGCAGATAGAAGGTAAGGTATCAGAGTTTGGCAATGACAAAATTAGCGGGAGAACATGCTACAATGAAAATATTGTGATCTTGCATCAGGATATAAATAGGTTAAGTGAGTGGAAAGTATGAGGCTATGCACTTTAGTAGGACGAATCAAAAGGCTATTATCTTAATGGAAACAGATTGCTGAGGAGTGAAGTACAGAAGTATTCTTGTGCATTAATCACATAAAGTTATAGCAAATAGTTAGGAAAGCAATTGGCATATTGGGCTTTATTTTGAGAATCAGGGATCTATTATGACAACTATACAGGGCATTAGTGAGGCCACACCTGAGTACTACACACATTTTGGTCACTCTATTTAAGGAAGGATATTCTACCATTGAAGGCAGTACAGAAGAGATTTATTAGGCAAATTCTTGGGATGAGAACCTTGTCCTACGACAAGTGGCTAAAGAAGTTGGATCAGTATTCTTTGTTTAGAAGAATGAGGCATGATCTTATTGAAGCGTAGAAGATTCCAAGGGGGGAGCATGACAGGATAGATGTTGAAATGTTTTCACTTGTGGAAGAGTCTTGAATGAGGGGACATAGTTATACGGCGGCAATTATTTAAAACTGAGATGCATAGGAATTTCTTCTCGCAGTGTTGTATTTCTGGAATTTTCTACCATGGAGGGTTGTGGAGGCTTGGTCACTGGAGATATTAAAGAAGAGGTGGATAATTTTTTTGAATGATCAGTGAATTGAGGGCTGTGGGAAACTGTCAAGAGAAGGAGATGAGCCCTGGGATAGATCAGCTGTGATCACATTGAATGACGAGGCAGTCTTGAGAGGCTTCTATTTTCTTCTAGTGTTGACAATGAATTTTGCATCAATGCATCATCCCATTGATGCAAAGTTTAGAGAACAAACAGTTAAAAAGTCTTGTATTAAGTAGGGCTACTTGGCGTGCTTCCACAGACCTAAGGAGTGTTAATTTTACTTTCCTTCATTGCAGGGGTTGCCTTTGTGTACCTCGCAGGTTACATCATAGAGACGTCAGGATCCTGGCCGTCTGTTTTCAATTTAATCAGTATCATGAATACTTTTGGCCTTTCTGTCTTTCTATTCTTTGGTCAAGCAACACGGGTAGACATTTAAGCAATGATTTCAGATGAAATTGAATCCTAAAGTAATTCACAAGTAACCTTCAAGGGAACAAGGCAAGAAAGTGCTTTTAAGATGTTAATTTTCTAATTATTGTTTACCAGAAACAAGGACCAGTTAATTTTATCATTGTTATCTATTGTTTATGAAGAATTTGCTGCTGAAATGCAACTTTGACAGAAAAGAGCAGTACTTTGTGTGCACACAGATGTTTATGCTTTTTTAGTGATTTTGTTTTGTTGGACATTTTTTTACATGAATATTTATCTGAATGTAAAAATATGAATGTATGACAAAAATAAAATGACTTGTCCGTATGACAAGATACATATGTTTTCTTAAAGGGAAAAGGAGGATTCCAACTTTTAGGGAATCGAGGTTCAGTTCAGAAAGAAGGTAGATGGTCTAACCTTTGCCCTTTCATTTTATCAGCTGTTTCATCATTGACCAAAGACTTGCAGTGGGCACCTTTTTTTCCAGTTAGCATATTTAATCTAATATTAGTAACTTGTGTTAGAACAAGAGTTGTTAGTTACTAGGCAGATGTATATTTTAACATTCCATTTTCTCTAATAATAGCAGCACAGTTGTCATTTCATTGTTTATCTTTTTATCTTGGTTGTTAGTTTCACAGCTCAGACCAAATTTCTAAACACAATGTCCAAAGTCTAATTATGTAGTTTATTTTCATTAAAGGCCTCTACATTGCTGCATATTTTTATGCAATGTATTACATGTCTGTATAAAAGTTGAATAGTTCTGATGTTAAGAATGACTGGCTTAAACTAAGCTGCATTCAATTATTCAGCCAAATTTTTACTGGCCTTTGCATGTGGTGTGTTATTACTGTCAGCTTATTATTGCAGTGAAATCCAATTTATTTATTATTTTTGTGCTAGATGAGTGGTGCATCATTGTACAAATGGAATGTGTACATCAGTTTTGTGACTTGCAATACTTTCAAAAGATGTCCAACTTCTTGGACTTATTTTGCCATACATCATCTTTAGCTTTTACATTGTGAGCAACAATTCAATCATTGAGACGTTCAATTTAAATATCATTAAAGCACTTATTGAATTACTGCATAAAATTTAATTAGTTTAAATCAGCAAAACTTGTATTCATAAATTCTTCTATATTCAGAATCTGAAATATTTAATATTTACATAAATATATTATTCAACTTTAAGTTTCATTGCAATTATAAGATGCTTAAATATTGATGCTTACTTTCTAAATCATGAGGTATGCAGAATTAAAAAACTCCCTTTGAGCTGAGTTGAAAACTTTGAATCATGCTTATTTTATAAATTATGGCAATAAAGTTTGTAATATAAATATTTTTGGTGTGTTCAACGTTCTCATTCCATTGAAGTGTATATTAAAATTTACAAGTGTTGACAATTTGTAACTGATCCTTTGTTTCATTCAGAAGGGCTATCTATTATTTGTAGATGTGGAATATGTTTTACATTTGAAATCTAATGATGAAATAAATATTTAAAATCTCGGTAATACTAAAATGCAACAAAAATATCATCTTAAAATCAAGGGAAAGTATGTAATATCCCATTATAAACCACTTCTTAAAGAGTGAGTGGAGTCAACCACTCACCTAGAAACATTGCACAGATAGTAAGTCCACCCTTGTCCGTGTCATCACCAGCTGTATGAGAATGCTGGGGTATTTGCTGATTGTCACAGAGATATCAAGCCTGCAGAAACAAATTTCAGGACATCAAATATACAATAATGCTGCTGTCATATTTAATGTAACACACCAAATAAGGATTGAGTTTACTTTTTGTCTTAAAGCTTTTTATTTTTGAAAACTTATGCTACCCTGTTCCATTTTTATTTCTATTCAAAACGCAATCTTTAATTCTTATTAAACGAAGGAATCCCCATTTGATTTCTTAATATCCTTCCTGAAACGGGGAGGACACAGGTATCCAATTGTAGCTCATGAATATTTTGACTAAATTCAACATTTCCTTGAGTTTATATTGCAATGGCTTGTATCCATTTACCCTCTTTATCTTTTCAACCTGACCCCGAATCTTTAAAAAAATCCTCGTAGCGGATCTCTTTGATCTCCTTGTTCAGTTTGAATTTAACTTTCTTCTTTCATTTACTTTTCCCAAAATCTACATCTCAGTTCTCTGCTCCTAACACCTATATGCAAGCAGAGATTCACGGCTGATACTGAATTGCAACTTCGCTCACAATTTGCAGTACTTCCTAATGCAAACAATTCTTGGTATCAAAGAGATTAAGACCAGAGGTGTCTAAGTACTGCTGGGAGTCTGAAATAATTGTTATGAAAGGGCAGCATTAGTCTGGAGGATTTTCATCTCATTCATCTCAATGTTAGGCAAGCACTTAAAGTATTGCAACTACCCTGGGATCATTGAGGGCGACAACAAGGTGAATCTAGTTGTTATCTTCATCTCCATCCTTCTGCATGATTTGGCTGAGGGACAGCATATCGGTGACAGAGAGGGCACCCAGAATGAGGCAATCGCTGCACTAGTATATAACTACAGAAGTTATTGGATCATAGGTTGGAAAAATGTGATGAATTTGTTTGTGATAGCATGATTGAATTAAGAGGGAGCAGTACCTAGAAGGGGAATAGCAAATAAATGATACTGGAAATGGATGAAATGGTCAAAAAGAGCAATACATTGAAGATAACATAATATATAATCACTGTTACATGGGTTTTTATTCATGATTAGAACAGGTGATGTAGTGTTACACTACTGGACTAGCAATGCAAGGTGTTAGACTTGGACTGGAGTCTTCCACTTCCCTGTATAGAACCATAGAAAAACTACAGCACAGAAAACAGGCCATTCGGCCCTTCTAGTCTGTGCCAAAACATTATTCGGCTAGTCCCATTTACCTGCTCCCAGCCCATACCCCTCCAGACCTCTCTCATCCATGTATCTATCCAATTTACTCTTAAAACTTAAGAGCGAGCCTGCATTTGCCACATCAGATGGCAGCCCATTCCACACTCCCACCACTCTTTGAGTGAAGAAGTTCCCTCTAATGTTCCCCCTAAACCTTTCCCCTTTCACCCTAAAGCCATGTCCTCTCGTACTTATCTCTCCTAATCTAGGTGGAAAGAGCCTACTTGCATTAACCCTGTCTATGCCCCTCATCATTTTATAAACCTCTATCATATCTCCCCTCATTCTTCTCTGCTCCAAGGAATAAAGTCCTAACATGCTCAATCTTTCCTTATAACTCAACTCCTGAAGACCCGGCAACATTCTTGTAAATCTTACTGACATCCTTCCTGTAGTTTGGCGACCAGAACTGCACACAATATTCTAAATTTGGTCTCACCAATGACTTATATTTGTTTACAATGTTTACAACGGGCTGGTAACGGAAATTTGCGCTTATGGAAATTCACAAATAACTATCAGAAATCTGAGATACAGAATAAAAATTCACTCTCAGAAAATTTATGTGAAAAGACAGATAGATAAATAAATAAATAAATAAATGTTTTGAGCTTGCATTCTGTGACGCATGGACCTGTACTAATTATGCAGAAATCTCGATGAGGATAATTTTTTAAATGACAACAAACCAGAATTTGTTACTCTGTAGTGAAATGCCTTTATTCGATGTTAAGAGATCGCAGTAATCTTAATGTAATGGCTGAGAGTAGGACACCCCTTCTTGCTACAAACAAACCCCTGGGTCATACTCATGACTATTAAGATGGTAAATTTGCCAACAATCCCACGAGGAACTACTTCTTGTGAAGAAGCAACTCGCCCTCTTCCTGACTGCAACCTGTGTTACAGTGGGCCACCTGCCCATGTCATCTGAGAAGTGACTAGATCTTCCTAGTGCAGCCCTTGTCCTGACTGCCTGCTGACATCTGGTGAATGACCAGTTCACCCCTCCTGTCAGTAATATCACTCTGGCTGAGAGTTCCCACTTTTAATGTAAATCCCCACTGCCACGACTAATGGAGGATTCCCTTGACTCTAATGCCATTTTCACATTTCCCCTCCTTGCTGGCCTGAGCAAACATTACTTCAACTCTCTTCCCCTTCCCTACACAGTGGTGTAGCGGTTAGCGTAACACTTTTACAATGCTAGTGACTCGGGTTCGATTCTGGCCACTGTCTGTAAGGAGTTTATATATTCTCCCTGTCTCTGTGTGGGTTTCCTCCGGGTGCTCTGGTTTCTTCCCATGTTCCAAAGACATACAGGTTAGGAAGTTGTGGGCATGCTATGTCGGCGCCGGAAGCGTGGCGACACTTGTGGGCTGCCCCCAGAACACTCTACGCAAAAAGATGCATTTCACTGTGTGTTTCGATGTACATGTGACTAATAAGATAAGATTTCTTTATCTTATCTATCTGGTTCCTGTGTCAGCTGATCAACACAAGTTTAGTAGTTGCAATGGGAACACATCATAAATGAAAGAAGAATTTTTTAAACAACCCAGCACTAGTTTCTGTTGTTGAGCCAAGCCAAACCCTTACCTTGTGTAAGCAAACAACTCGTGGATGTTAGGATTTTTAAAAGTTACTGAGGACAAAAGTCGGACATGTAGCCTCTATTTTAGAACAGTGTTGCAAAGGCTGGCTCTTTGGCTAAATACACACACCAGGTTGTAGTGTTTGTTGCTCCTTGTAGTTACGCAGCAGTACTGTTTCTCACAACCCGCATTCGGAATTCAGAGCCTTCTAAAAGTTTGCTTCTGATAGGAAGGGGAACTACATTTTTTCAGCCAATTCCTGAAACATTTTACAAACCAGCACCACCTCCAGACCCCTTAATCAGCCACTTGCAGGTATTGCTACAAAACTAATAATACAGCAGCTCATAAATTCAGATTTGAGTATTTAAATTCTGAAAAATAAAACACTTATGTTAATAAAAGTGACTGAAAAGCAGTAGCAGAGTTGTTCATTTGCTGAATGAGCTACCCAGAGGCCTGGTCAATTGATTCAGAGGTGCCAGTTCAAATCTCACCACAGCAGCTGGGAAATTTAAATTTGATAAATTTAAATCTGGAAGAGAAAAAGGTGTACTAGTAATGCTGAATATTAAACCACAGATTTGTCCTTAAAAATTCATTTGGCTTATTAACATTTTTTACCAAGGGAAATCTACCATCCTTACCTGACTTGCCCTATATTTGGCCCCAGGTCCAAAACAAGGCGGTTGAGTCAATTGCCCTCTGAAGTTGCCTTACAAACTACTGTGGAACATTTAGAGTAGTATACTCGCCTTGCCAGCAGCAGCAATATCTTGTGAAAGAAAATATTTCTGACTTTGGAAAGAGTTCTTAAGATGTTTCCAGCTTCTTTTGCTACAGTACAATTTCAGGAGGGAATCAAGGTAATTGTCTTTTCTGATTAACCAGCTCAAGTCACTAATTAAATCAGTTCCATTGACTGGAGGGAATTATGTTTGCCCTCTAACTTAACAATGCCAGACATTAACAAAGTGCTCCACACAGAGAATCTAGATCATTTTCATTTGGCTGTCAGAGAATGACTAGTCTAACCAGAAGGAAACTGCTTTGACTGCCATGCTTCCAATTAATTCTTTACACTGAACTGTTCCCCTAGCTATAGTCAGCTGGAAATCAACTCTTAGTATTAATTATGGGAAGTCATTTTTCTCAGTGATTATTTCAAAGACTTATCTGCATTTCTATTCCATAATGATTGCAATTTGGAGCAAGTATTTATATTTATATCTAGCATTTGATAACAATACAGACAGATACAGGTATTAACTAGAATGAATAAAATGAGTAAAAGTTGCAAATGGAGTTTATTTTTCATTCAACACTGATCAAAGATATGATTTGAATGACAATAAAAATAATATCTGTAATGGGAAATATACATCCTGTTAATGGGATCTGACCTGTTTTCAAATAAGTCGGATAACCTGGTTCATGAGAAATAACTAACGAAATCTGTTTCAGCATTGCACGTGGATATGAATTTTGGTTCTGCTAAAAAATTTCTGTGGTAAATAAAACATTTTAGAAATTCCATTTAGGCTTTGTGCAGACTCTGGAGTCAAAAATACAAGAGTGTGAAATTTCACATCTAGTTTTCCCATTTACTGTCTTCAGTTTATTCTGTTGCAATAATATTGCAACAATTGGACCTATTATTATTATTTTTTAAAATCTAAGCTCAAAACAGGGTTGATAGATTTCTTGTCCTGTTATTGCTGGTAATCCAATCACAATTTTAAGGTGTTGTTCTTTGGGCAGCCAGTAAAAGCAGGGTCTATTCTTTCTGGCTCCATATAAATACTGAGAATATTGGAAGTACCCAGCAAGTCTGGCATCATGAGTGGAGAGAGAAATAGTCAACATTTAGAATTGGAAAAATAAGAGGACAAACAACCTTTAAGTTGCAGAGAGGAGATGGTGGAGAGGACAGAGTGAATGCCTGTTGCAGGACACAGAACAAAGTTATCAAGGTTACAATTACTTTAAAAGCAGGTTGCAAATGCTGAGCCACTACCATGTCCTCTTGCTCTACTCCCTTACCGTACCTGAGAATGCCTGCATTTAGCTGACCAAAACACACAGTGAAATGCATCTTTTGCGTAGAGTGTTCTGGGGGCAGCCCACAAGTGTCGCCACGCTTCTGGCGCCAACATAGCATGCCCACAACTTCCTAACCTGTACATCTTTGGAATATGGGAGGAAACTGGAGCACTCAGAGGAAACCCTCACAGACATGGGGAGAACATACAAACTCCTTAAAGACAGTGGCCAGAACTGAACCTGGGTCGCTGGCACTACACTACCGTGCTAGCTACAACAACAACAACAACTACTTCCATTAGTATAGGCCTCTCAACAATTTAGCCCAATCCAGTGAGTTCCCAGGCTTACCTGCTGAGACCTGACAATCCTCTCAGATGCATTTTCCACATTTGATTCTACACAAAAGTCATGAATCTCTCCACTCTCTCAGAATATGTATTCAATGCACTGGGAAATTTACAGCCAATAATGGGGGAGAAATTCATCTTTGGTTGGTAATGCTAAGTATATGCAGGTGTATTGTCTTCCATTTATACTCAAGCTCTGCATATTCAGTCCCATTGAAGTTGATGAATTTTAAAATTAATGTGCTGAGTTGTCTTCACATTGTACAAAATACAAAGTAAGACAAATCTTATGAAATATGGCATATTATAATTAAGTACAGTTATTCAGATATGACTTAGACATGATATCAATGCACAAACTATAAAACAAAAGGACTTAAAAATTATGCTAAATATATGGGAGCAGCAAAAGTGAGATCTAGCCTCCCACTTAAATGCTTGGGGTCCTCAGTGTTATGTCTCATTTCTTTGGCACTTTTCTGTCTGTGACAAAAGTCAGAGAAACCAAGATATATTCTGGGCCCAGAGCCAGCCATGAAGTCTCCAGGTCCGATAATTTTCTCGAATTGCTGGAGGTTCGCAGTGAAATCTGAAGAATTCCCAGGTATGTCCTTTCACGGGTGCACCATGGGTCAGTGCATTACTTAGGCTGTGCAATGTTGCTTAAGCCCAGAACCCAGGGCAGCTGCTGGAAGCTCATTTGGATCAATCAGCTTTCTGGTAAGTTTTGAAATGAGTTCTTAGCTCAATGTGGCAAGTTACCTCCTTACCCACTAGACAGTCAACAGGTGCACCTCATGCAGTCTGCTATCTGGAGTAAAAGTAGGCTTCAATGCCTGGCATTCTAATTCTGACTGGTGTTACGTGACACCAGTATTTTAATTCTCATGTATTTTGCATCTTACACAATTATGTGATTTGCAGAATGGTTGGGAGTCATTAACATCAATTTCTTTTAAATCTGATCTTTTTTCAGAAAGGTAGTGATTAGTTTTCAATCAATAGCAGAGTGTGGAACTAATTGTTGTAGGTCAGTTGCCTGTTGATGAATCTGTCCAATGGAAAAGTCAAATGAAGCTGCTGGGTGCTAAGTAAAACCAATTCCTGCAAACAAGTAAGATGCATATAATTTAGAAGGTGTGCATGCTGAACTGTGTTCAAACAGATTACTGCACGCAATTATTCCAAACATCATCCACCGACATTGCCATTTTCTGTCCAAAACTAAAATGGTGCAATTTTCATGAAACATGAAAAAACTGTTTATTAAAATAATATTGTGTCTGGTTTGATAGAACTATTTAAAATTATTCCTGATTATCCCTACTCATTGCTTCTTCTTAACGAAGATTAACCTGGGTGAATATTTTGGTGCAACCTGGTCATTTCCTCAGAGGAAAAATAATTTACCTGCTGAATTGTTGGCAGGTTTCTCCATTGAAATGTTGCATTGTTTACTGGATTTTATTTGGTCTCCATATTTAAGGGAAAATATACTTGCTCTGGAGGTAGTACAGAGTAGGTTCACTCAGTTGATTCCTAGGATGAAGGGTTTATGTATGTTAATAAATTGAGCAGGTTCAGGGCCTAAGTTCATTGGAGTAGAGGAGAAGAGGTGATCTTACTAAATCATACAGGATTCTAAGGGGGATTGACAGAGTGGATGCTAGTAGCATGTTTCCCCTATTGGAATACCTTGAACTGGGGTGTACAGTTTCGGAATAAAGGTCACCCACTGAAGATGGACATGAGGAAGAATTTGTTCTCTTAGAGCTTTGTGAATCTCTGGAATTCTTTACCCCAGAGAGTTGTGGAGGTGGAGTCATTGAATATATTGAAGGTGGAGATAGATGTTCATGTTCACTACAAATAAGTCACGGCTTATGGAGAGAGGCCAGGAAATGTTCTCGAGGCCGAGTTTGGATTTTATTGTATAGCATAGCAGGCTCAAAGAGTTGACTGGCATACTGCTACTCCTGTTTCTTACATCTTCCCCCAAAATCTTTTGTCCAACATGTTCAAATTAAATTGTACTGAGAGAGAATGTAGATATTAATCCAGAAATTACTATGATATTATTACCTGGAGGCATAACAAAATTTCTCTCTGTTGTTTTAATGGATATATTTGTGAAATCCATACCAAAGAAAATAATTTATTCAGGTACTTTGCATAGATTTTGTCACTAGAGGGCGCTTTTTGTTCAGAACCCAAAATCAGGAAAGCAGGAAAATATATTAATCTACAAGACAGATCACACAATAACTTTGGATGAGAATCTATTGAGACGCATCTGAATGCACCTGTTTTGTGGAATTATCAGTATTCCTTAAATGACTCCTTATCTTACACTACCTGGAAGTTTACATAACAATTACTGTATGAAGAATTTCCTGATTTCAATCTTACATTTTACTCATATGAACATGTGTCTTCTGATCCTGCTCATGCTACTCAAAGTTTTATTTCTATACATTTAACAATATTGTACATGATGTTCTCTGATAATTGTATTAATTTGCATATTTGGATATTAATTGCCCATTAAACAGGTCAAAGAGAGTTAAACTTTAAAATTTTAAAATCTTTATTTATACAGCACAGTAACAGGCCCTTCCAACCCAATGAGTCCCTGCCACCCATTTCAAACCCATGTTAACCTACCCGTACGTCTTTAGAATTGTTACCAGTTAGGTGTAATAAAATGGTGAAGTAACCATTTAATGACATGAAAACTGTTAATGCAAAGTCATTCAATTTCTCTGGTAAAAGTTTTTCCTTTTTACTGTGGCGACTCACCGTCTAGTCGGGCGAACCGGCTCGGCAGTCGGGTCGCGCGGTGTCGGAGCGACGAGGCCCAAGATGGCGGCGGGCCTCGTCTTTCCGAGCGACGGGGAGAACCCGCGCGCGGGAAAGTCCTGATGACGTAGGACTTACGTCATTGCCGGTTATTTGGGCAGGAGTTTTCTCCCTTAAAGGGCCTGCGCAAGGCGGGAAAATAAACCAGTTCTGTTTGGCAATCCTCCGAGTGATTCTTGTTTTATTCCGCGGTAGCAACCGCTACATTGGTGACCCCGACGGTCCAAACGGCTTTTGGACCCGCGAAATGGACGACAGCACAGCAGCCAACGCAGTGGCCCTCAAGCTGCCCACCTTTTGGACACTTCGGCCCAGCGTCTGGCTTGACCAGGCCGAAGCGCAATTCCACCTTTGGCAGATCACCTCCGACTCCACGAAGTACTACCATGTGGTTAGCTCTCTGGACCAGGAGACAGCCGCCCAGGTTGGAGACTTCATCCAGTCGCCTCCGGAGGAAGATAAGTACCCGGCTTTCAAAGACCTTTTGATCCGGACCTTCAGCCTCTCCCGTCGTGAGCGCGCCGCCCGCCTGCTTCATCTGGATGGCCTGGGGGACAGATCCCCATCCACCCTAATGAATGAGATGCTGGCATTGGCCGAGGGACACAAGCCATGCCTGATGTTCGAACAGGCCTTCCTCGAACAGCTCCCCGATGACATCCACTTGTTGTTAGCTGACGCCGAATTCAGCAACCCCCGTGAGGTGGCCGCCCGGGCAGATGTCCTGTGGAGGGCCAAGCGCGAGAGCGGTTCGTCCGTCAGTCAAATCACCAGGCCGCGAGCCCAACGCCCGCCTCGCCCGGCCCCAGCAACCGAGCAGCCACGCCCCAGGAACACAGATGACGACATGGGTGACCAGCTGTGCTTCTACCATCAGAGGCGGGGTGCGGAGGCCCGTCGATGCCGCCCACCCTGCAAGTTTCAGGGAAACGCCAGGGCCAGCCGCCGCTGATGGCTACGGCGGTTGGCCGCCGACAGAGCCTCCTCTTCGTTCAGGACAAGAAATCTGGACAGCGTTTCCTCGTTGATACTGGAGCGGAGGTCAGTATTTTGCCCCCGACAGGCCGCGACACTCGTGACAGGCCACCAGGTCCTCTACTCAATGCCGCCAACGGTACAACGATACGGTCTTTTGGCACCCGTACCCTTCAATTACACTTTGGCGGCAGCCGTTTTACCTGGACCTTTACCCTTGCCACCGTCGCCCGACCACTCCTAGGAGCCGATTTCCTTCGGGCCCACAACCTGTTAGTCGACCTGCGAAGGAAGCGGGTAGTTCACTCTAGCAGTCTCCGGACCTATCCCCTGGGAGAAATCAGCCCACCAGCCCCGCGCCTGGACTCCATTTCCCTTTCTGGCGACGATTTCGCCAAGCTCCTAGCCGAATTCCCATCGATTTTGGCACCTTCGTTTACAAATTCTAGGCCCACACATGGGGTACGACACCACATCATTACCACAGGGCCACCCCTTCATGCCCGAGCACGGCGATTACCTCCAGACAAGCTCCGCCTGGCAAAGGAAGAGTTCCGTCACATGGAGGAGCTGGGGATTGTTCACAGGTCAGACAGCCCCTGGGCCTCCCCCCTGCACATGGTCCCCAAAGCCACCGGAGGGTGGAGGCCCTGCGGCGACTACCGCAGGCTGAATGACGCCACCACCCCGGACCGCTATCCCATCCCTCACATCCAGGACTTCGCAGCGAACTTACACGGGGCCCACATCTTTTCCAAGGTGGACCTCGTTAGGGGATACCACCAAATCCCGGTCCATCCGGATGACGTCCCCAAAACTGCGATTATCACCCCATTCGGCCTGTTCGAATTCCTTCGGATGCCGTTCGGCCTTAAGAACGCCACGCAGACCTTCCAGCGGCTGATGGACGCGGTAGGCCGAGACCTGGACTTTGTGTTCATTTACTTGGACGACATACTGATTGCCAGCCGTAACCTCCAGGAACACCTTTCCCACCTCCGCCAGCTGTATTCCCACCTCCGCGATTTCGGCCTCACGATTAACCCGTCCGTGCCAATTCGGACTTGACTCTATCGATTTCCTCGGCCACAAAATCACCAGCAACGGGGCAACACCCCTACCCGCCAAGGTGGATGCTATCCGCCATTTTGCCCGCCCCGACACAGTCAAAGGCCTACAGGAATTCCTTGGGATGGTCAACTTTTACCATCGTTTCATCCCTGCAGCAGCCCGTATCATGCGCCCTCTGTTCTCGCTGCTGGCTGGTAAGGGCAAGGACATCATCTGGACTGACGAGGCTGCGGCTGCTTTCGTTAAGGCCAAAGACGCCCTGGCAGACGCCACCATGCTGGTACACCCCAGGACTGACGTCCTGACTGCCCTCACGGTAGATGCGTCCAACACCGCGGTGGGTGGGGTACTGGAACAGCTACACGAAGGCCGCTGGCAACCCTTGGCATTTTTCAGCAAACACCTTAGACCGCCCGAACTGAAGTACAGCGCTTTTGATCGGGAACTTCTAGCGCTGTATCTGGCGGTCCGGCATTTCCGATACTTTCTAGAAGGCAGGCCTTTCACCGCTTTCACCGATCATAAGCCTCTGTCCTTTGCCTTCTTCAAAGTCTCCGATCCCTGGTCAGCTCGTCAGCAGAGACAATTATCCTACATTTCCGAGTTCACAACTGACATCCAACATGTCTCCGGAAAGGATAATGTTGTTGCTGATGCACTTTCCAGACCAACCATCCACAACCTATCCTTGGGTGTCGACTACACGGCCCTGGCTGACGCACAGCAAGCCGACGACGAACTGCCCAGCTACAGAACTGCAGTCTCGGGTCTACAGCTCCGAGATTTCTTGGTTGGTCCAGGTCAGCGGACCCTACTTTGCGACATTGCAACTGGTCAGCCCCGCCCTATAGTCCCTGCAGCCTGGCGGAGACACGTTTTTGACTCGGTACATGGGTTGGCGCACCCGTCCATCAGATCTACTGTCCGACTGGTCGCCAGCAAGTTTGTCTGGCATGGCCTGCGCAAACAGGTCAGTGAGTGGGCCAGGACTTGTCCGCACTGCCAGACGTCAAAAATCCAGCGACACACCAAGGTCCCACCACAGCAGTTCGAGCCTACCCGTAGGAGGTTCGACCACATACACGTCGACCTCGTGGGCCCTCTGCTGGTTTCAAGAGGAGCCCGGTACCTCCTTACTATCGTGGACTGGTTCACGAGGTGGCCTGAGGCAACCCCCCTGACTGACATCACAACTGATTCCTGCGCCCGAGCGCTGCTCACAACTTGGGTCTCACATTTTGGCGTTCCGGCCCACATCACTTCAGACAGAGGCACCCAATTCACTTCCAGTCTCTGGGCTGCATTAGCGAACCTGCTAGGGACGCAGCTGCACACCACCACGGCCTACCATCCTCAATCAAACGGGTTGGTGGAATGTTTTCACCGCCATCTAAAATTGGCCTTGATGGCCCGCCTGAAGGGTCCTAACTGGGTTGACGAGCTGCCTTGGGTCCTGCTTGGCATACGCACTGCCCCCAAAGAAGACCTCCGCACTTCGTCAGCTGAGCTTGTATACGGGGCGCCACTAGTTGTCCCCGGGGATTTCATACCTGCCCTTCGGGACCAAGGGGAACAACCCCCAGCAGTCCTACAAAGACTGCGCGAGAAGCTTGGCGCCTTGGCCCCGATTCCCACCTCATGGCACGGTCAAGCCCCATCCTGCCAGCCCAAGGAACTACGGGACTGTAAGTTTGTTTTCGTTCGCAGGGGCACACCTCGGGCGCCATTGCAACGACCATATGAGGGACCGTTCCGAGTCATACGGAATAACGGATCCACTTTTATTTTGGACATTGGAGGCAGGGAACAGGTTTTCACGGCGGACCGCCTCAAACCGGCCCATTTGGATCTGCAACAGCCTGTCGAGGTTGCCACGCCGCGACGCAGAGGCCGCCCCCCTAAGCGGCAGCTGGCACAGCCCACGGACCTTGGGGACTGTCTCGCCGGTTCTGGGGGGGGTTGTGTGGCGACTCACCGTCTAGTCGGGCGAACCGGCTCGGCAGTCGGGTCACGCGGTGTCGGAGCGACGAGGCCCAAGATGGCGGCGGGCCTCGTCTTTCCGAGCGACGGGGAGAACCCACGCGCGGGAAAGTCCTGATGACGTAGGACTTACGTCATTGCCGGTTTTTTGGGCGGGAATATTCTCCCTTAAAGGGCCCGCGCAAGGCGGGAAAATAAACCAGTTCTGTTTGGCAATCCTCCGAGTGAGTCTTGTTTTAGTCCGCGGTAGGAACCGCTACATTACAATATTTTTATTAATTCCGCAAAGAAAATACAGAGTACATGAATCAAAAAGGTAAGAGTACTACTAACTACATTATGTTAAATCATACTTGAAATCACAATATGTTGATAATCACACGATAATTAATTAATAACAAATAAATTGGAATAATTAAGTCTAAAGTGTTGGGTTTTATTCATCCATGTAGTGAACTGTTGTTCAAGATTTTAAAGAAGTATTTGCCTCGTAATCGTCTTTCTTAATTCAATCCTTTCCCTTGGTCTATTTCTCTTTCTGCACCTGAATTAACTCTCAGTCACTCACTTTAATTCCTCCTCATTCTCTGGAATGCCTTCCTTTTCTGAGCATTTAACTCTCAGACACTTTTTCAAGGTGCAAATCATAAGTCTCTTCAGACTTTCCTTAAAGCTCAAACCACTGACACCAAGGACAGGCCTTAACACAATTCTTGCACTTCCTCTGGCACTTTTACTCTCTCATTTATTTCTTGGAATTGAACACCATGTGGGCCTGACCGGAATATGGTACAGCTACGTCACTGTTTCCTTTGGCTTATATTTTATTGTTTCAACTATATAGATCAATATACATTTGGATTTTTCATTGCACTTAAATATCAAAGTACAGTGGCACAGCTGGTGGAACGATGCCTCACAGAGACCCAGGTTAAATCCTGTCAATTCGCACTGTCTATATGTGGAGTTTGCATGTTTTCCTGGTGAACACAGGTTTCTTTCACATAGAGAAACAAAGGATTGCAGATGCTAGAATCTAGATGAAAAACATGATGATGCTGGAGGAACTCAGCAGGCCAGGCAACATCCATGGAGAAAAGCTTTTCTCCATGGATGCTGCCCTTCTTTCACATACTCTGATTTCCTCCCACATCACCAGAATGTGTGGCTAGATAGATTAACTGGTCACTGTAACTTGCCCCTAGTGTGTAAATGAATTGTAGAATCTGGGAGGAGGTGGGGGGGGGGGTGGAAGTTGATGGCATGGGGAGAATAAGATGGGTTAACATAAGATTAGTGTTAAAATGGATGCTTAATAATTGGTGCAGACCTGGTAGGCCGAAGGCCTGTTTCCAAGCTGTATCTCTCTATGACTAAGTTGGAATAAAATGGAAAATGCCAGCAACACTCAGCAGATTAGGCAGCAGCGAAGCCAGAAACAGGGTCAACTTTTCAGATTAATGACCCTTCATTAGAATTGGAAGAATGAGAAACCAAGCTCGTCTGGGTTGTAGGAAGGAGCAGCAGAGGAATATCTGTGAGAAGTTGGAGCCCAATATTGTCCCAGTTATATTACTTCAGGTGTTAGCAATTAAAGGGGGAAACAAAGTAAAAGAAGGTGTTGGAAATGTGATATTCAAAGCACTGCATTTTCTGTAAATGTGAAACAGAAGAGAATGCTTGAAATCCCAGCGGATCAGGCAGCATCTGTGGAGCAAGTAAAACTGAGTGGATGTTATTGGTGGATGACCTTACATCAGACCTGGCCAGTGCTGACACAAACAGGAATACGTGGTCACCAAAATTGTTGAATTCAGTATTGAACCCCTAGGGCTGCATTGTGCTTGGACAGAAGATGAGGCACTACTCCTCAGGCTTACGTAAGGCATTGTTGGAACAGTACAGGAAGCCAAGGACAAACAGGTCAGAATGGGAGTGATGTGTAGAATTAAAGTGACAGTCAATTGGAAAGTCAGGGCCACCCTTGAGGACTGAATGGAGGTGCTCTGCAAAGCAGGCATCCAGTCTGCATTTGGAGACCACATTGTGAGCAATGAATGCAACACACTAAATCAGAAAAATTGCAAGTGAATTGCTGCTTCACCTGGAAAGACTGTTTGTGACTGACTCGATTTGCTAGCAAGCACAAGACATATCCTTCTCCAGGTTGAGGGGTATCTGTGTACCTTTGTTTCTCTGTTGATTGTTGTCTTATAATCTCCACAGATCCCAACGGTGCCAACTGTCTTCATTTCGGGAAAAATTGGAACAGCCCAATTAGAAAATTTAACTATTTCAATAGCACTTCACTTCCCTCAGCATTTCCCTATCTTTTCCCTCAAACTATAAAATATAAATTGTGTTTGAAGAACTAAAATGGAGCATTCTCTTTCAGGTGAACCTCAACTGCCATATATTGAAAGCGACTAAGTTCATCACAAAATACTTCAGAGATCCCATAAAGTGCAGATCCTCTCTTCATGTTCTCAACACTTCCCCAATCTAGCTTTAACTTTGATAGCTAGTTCTAACCTATCAAATTAGGTCCTTATCTGCGGCAATTCAAAAAGGGAGTTTTGCTTTACTTTCACTGTTTCTGTTGTAACTTTATTTATCCTCGTCACCTTGATCCTTTCCCCATGTAATTATGAAGGAAGACAGATAACTCCTTCAATTTTACTGTAGTTTCTGGCCAATGTGACTTCAAATCCAGTTCATACGCAACAATACTACAGGACAAGTACCAATTTCCATTGGCACTCTTTTACCGTCAATGTACGCTGACATATGAAAAGGTTCAAAAGAATTTTGACTTAGCGCAAACAGCCTATATGATCCATCCAGATCCTCACTTCTCCACTTAGTTTATTTGTATGATCCCCTTCACCCAATTCTTCTCAAAAGGCTGAACGCTGCTTGGTTGATTGAGTTTGCCATAGTTTTGATTTGCTTTCAAGTAAGCTGTGGACCAATCTCTCTCAATATCACAATTACAGCCAACAGACCCTTTGTGCCTGCACTCATTACCTTGATGTTGTGCTCTGTCACATCTCCTTCAGGTAGTTGTTCCCTTTTTACTTGTAGACACCATAGAGCTCTGCCCCAACATGTCCAAACTATGAGCCTTTGCTGGGTGCTGTTTGAAATTCCTGTGTGTGCTTGACTGCTGCCTCCATTTCAATATCAAATGCCTGCTTGAAATTCAGTTTCTTCTCACTGAGCAGCCTCCTGTGAGCATATATCTTTGATTCAACAACTATGCGATCCAGCAACTTGATTTGAAACACTGTGAACCATACTTGCAGTGTTCGGCAAGCTGTCTTAAATATGCCACATATGCACGATCATTTCATCTGGATGCTGACTCCAGCTGTTAAAGTTGTAGGGCTGAGGCATTCTATGTGTTTAACGAGTTTAACCAACTCTTCAAATGTCAAGTCTCCTGGTTTGGCTGGAGCCAGCAAGGCTTATTTTTTATCTTGTATGCCTTGGCACCTTCAGCTGAGAGTAAAAAGGACAACTTCTCTTTTGCAAAGTTATTTGCAGAGAAAAGTTGTTTCCTCCTTTCTTCATGTTCAATCCAAAACTCAGTCAAACTATAGAATAAAGCTAAGGCACCAATTGGTTTGAATATATCATCACAACTAATGCATTCAGAATAAGGTGATTTAGTTTGATCTAAATAAACTATGTTGCTTCACAGCTGCAGAGAAAGAACACCAAAAATCCACGAGAGGCATGCATCGCCTCTGCTTGAAAACATCCTGGTTATTCTTTGTTCATCCCTGTTGTCAAATATTATGGCAGTGTTATTCAATATATTCAAACATAGAGCAAAAAATAATGCTCATGATTTAGTCACTTAAACCATGTGCATCTTTGCATATAAAGCCACTTGTATTTTTGTGGTCTTATCGACTGGGGAGTGTCGGTAACAATAGGATCAAACTGAAGGAACTAGCAAGGTCCTAACTCTAGGCTAGGACCAATGCTGGCAGGCTGTAGTGTGCATGATCCTGGAATGCACACGAATTGTAACCCATAAATTTTCTGACTTGCTGTCTGTTCAGAATCAGACATTCCAACCTCTTGGGCAATACCATGAGAGAAGACTTAGATAACATTTTTTACACACTAGTATTTTTTTGATATTCAGTCCTTTGATTTTTGAAAAAGTTCTGCATTATGTACAAAAATGATTGCTACTGACTACTGAAAATAGTGAATAAAAATGCTAGCTTAATTTGTTAATTTAAAGCCTTTCCTCAACTGTTTATCGTTTCTATTTTAGATTTAAGGTAATTCATTTTTAATATTTAATCACTATTTTTACTTGTTTTGAATACCTGTGCATTTTCCAAATACAGACTTTTGAAAAAAAATAACATGTAAATGGTTGTGAAGAAAACAAATAAAGCTGCATCAACTTAAGTTTATATGTATGATGTACAAATGAGTGATTATCCAATACAGTATATATTTTGAATTTGCATTGAATTGTAGGTTGACTTATTTTGCTTTATATAAAAGATCCAGTTGTGATAGAACCGAGAGTCTAGATTTCAAAGTGTTTTCAGGCTAATGCTAGAAATTAGCATTATTTTCAGTCTTAATCTGCACACTTTCTCAATTGAATGGTTTTAAAGAATGAGAGCTGCAACGTCACCAGTTATATTGTTTTTACTCTTTGCATTGAAAGATGAAATAAGCTTCTTATCCCATAGTGAACACCAAGGGTGCTTAACTCATCCTGACCCTTTCTGACCTCTGTGTTACAGTGAGCCCATGGAGAGTGAGGAAGGGCCAGTACACCTGGCACCATGGCCAATCTAATTTTGTTTCATTCTATTTGCTTCTTCCAAAAAGTAAAACTGTTTCCTGCAACATATATCCCATTAATCCTTCACCACTGACTGTATCCTTCACACCACAGCACATTGCAATTGTAAACAGAGTTAAAAAGAGGATAACATAATATTGTTAGTAAAGAGGAACCTATGGTCTTTAATTCTAGAGAACTCATTGGGATGAAGTTAACAGAATGCAACAATGTGGAACTGACCTGTTATGAACATTATTCAGGAAAGTTGGTATTCAAGGTTTTAACGTAAAAAAAATTGAGACAAATGATTGGATAATTTATATTATGTTTACATTTTTTGTGTTACAGTAGTTAGTTTTTAAACTAACTAAATTTGGTTAACTTTTCACAAAGCTTATAAGATTCGTTCAGCTTCTTAGAATGTAATTATGATATTAATTTCTTCTTTAATAACACTGTATTCATTACACTAATAATATATTGTATGACATTAAAATGGTCAAAATGTGGCTTAGCCTAATTTATGAAGATTAATTATGCAGAAGATGCTCTCATGTAAATTTACTTGTTGAAAAATTTAAAACCGAATTAATTGAACAAAATGAATAATTTCTTTACAATCTTATTATTTTTTCCTATGAATTATTTATTCATCCACTGCTGCAACAGTTAATGAATCAGGTAATGCCAGCAAGTGCAGAGCTAACAGGGAACTCTGATTTTTCCAACTGAGAACTCTAATGGTTTCTACATTTCCTGCACGGAGATAAAGACCCATAATGTGTGCATGCATTTGCCATCTGGTTCTGTACTTGTGAGCCTTATGGAGATGCAGGCTGTACAATCTGTAAGCGGTCAGGAGCCAGCGGGCTCTCCCCAGAGGACACTGCATATAGTCAAGGTGACAGATGGCATGAACGTTGCTCTGGCCTTATAGACAAGATCACTATCACCTTCAGCAAACATAAATCTGGATTGTTATACTAAAATTCTTAAAAAGATTCAATGTGCATCAAGTGTTTATAAAGCTTTGTGTGTCATCCCCCACTTCAGTGACTGACTACACATTTTCAACAAATTTGCAAATATAATGTCTTAGTGTTTGCCAAAATGTTTAATGCATATTCTTACTGAGACATATTGGCAACAAGGTCTCCTTAATGTGGAACATGCTGGCAGGCGTATGAGCAGTCAGGAACACAGGGTGAGGAGTTATTGAGGGAAGCATGTTTATAGTTGTATTGCAGTATGGAGAAGTGACAGTTTATGTTTAAATCAAGTTCTGTATAAATTTCAAATAAATCTTGTTGGATTCAGGGAACCTCTCAACAAAGAATGAGGCCATTTGGCCTATCATGCTTGATCCTGTTTGAAAGTTCGGTACAATGTAGTTCGACTCTCCAACGTTTTGCACGTAATCTTGCAGGTAAATGTTCAGTTGTCTTTTTGAAGCTTCTGTAGCTTCTCATTTCAAACCAGTTTCAAATTTCAACAAACCTCTTTGTGAAGAAGTACCATATTTACTCCTTCTAGTTCTTTTGTCTTGTTTAAATATGTGTTAGTTCTAGTTTACTGAGATGTAATTTCTACCCTATTTTCAACTCCAAAACCTTCATAATTTTAATACCTCTCTCGGTATCGATCCTTTTTGAAGATAGAAATCTGTCACTCTGACCTTCCCACTCTGGGTTGATGCACACAACTCAGATCAACCAACTGCTGTCAGCCTCACTTGTTGCACTGTGGTGGGGTTTTGCTAAGGCTATGTGTAACATCCTTCATAGAGCAATACAGCACGGATACAGGCCCTTCTGCCCAACGAGTCCATGCTGACCACGGTGCCCTCCCGCTAGTCCCAATTTCCTGTGTTCAGCCCATATCCCTCCAAGCCCTGCCTTTCCATGTACCTATCCAAATGCTTCTCAAATGATACTATTGTACCTGCTTCAACCACTTCCACTGGCAGCTCATTCCATATAATCACCACCTTCTGCATGCGAAAAGTTGCCCCTCACCCTAAACCTATACCCCCTAGTTTTGGACTCCCCTACCCTGGGGAAAAGATTGTTACCATTCACCTTATCTGTGCCTCTCATAATTTTAAACACTTCTATTAGGTCACCCCTCATCCTTATTCATGTGATCATCAGAACTTTTAGATTCCCTCTTCAGCACAACACTATCTTTCCTTGAGGCTTGATTCAGGCATTGTGATAACATTGTGAACAACCAATATTTTGTAGGCAGCACATTCTTTCTCCAAACTTGTGCAATATCTGTTAGAGATTATCAAGCCATAGTCAGAGAATTTAGAAATATATGGAAACAAGAACCAGCCTTTGAACTATTTCCAAATATAACTTACAAGTAGTAATCAGTTTTGAAATTACAGGGTCAGCTGTATAAACAAACACCACTGTCCGTCAAGGGAGCAGGCTACTGGCTCACAATAGGATGCTACTTACAGATATACTGTACCTCTGACAGTGACATGGCAATGAGACATCCTTGTATGCATTGGCCAAATGTCCAGACAGCGGGCTTTGATAGTTGAATTACCTTGAGCTAAGATATTTTGTACCATTGTGACAAAGGTAAAAAGGTCCTGTATCTCCAACACCACAATGAAATCAAGAGAATATCCAGACCAGCAATTTTGCTACTTAACCTGGTTTCAGCTGAGAGATTTCATTGGTCAGAATGTGCTGTGTATCTTGTTGCGTTTACAGCTCCAGACTCCATGTTGCTCTTTTAAAGTCACAACAATCTCATTCACCGCAGCAGCATCATCTAAGCACCATTTTACTTCATTTGCTTCCTGACCTAAGCACCATTTTACTTCGAGATGCTTCCTGACCTAAAACAGAATGAGATACCTTGGCATTGATATGCAACAAAAAACGGAAAATGCTAGAAGCACTCAGCAAGTTGGACACCATCTGTGGAAAGAGAAAAAGAGTTAATGTTTCAGGTCTCAGAATCTTCATTAGAACTGGGAAAGAAAGAAAAAAATGGTTTTCTGTAGCAGAGGAGGTGAGTGAGGAACAGGTAGAACAAAGTGAAAAGCTCTGATAAGGAGAGAACAAATTAGTTAATGTGGCAATTAGATCAGATTATGTTACATTGTCTGTTATGTGTTATTAATAGCAGGGCTGTGGGATATGACCAGTAGGCCAGGCAATGATAACAGAAGTAGAAAAACTGAGCCAAAATCACAGAAGGGTGACTGGCAGAAAAGGTTAGTTCTTATAACAAGAGAAAGAAAGAACAAATTACCTAAATTGGAAAATTCAATGTTGAGTTCAAAAGGCTGCAAACATGCTGAGATGGAAGATGAGGCGCTGTTCTTCAAGCTTGTATTGAACTCATTCTAATATCATATAAGGCCACACACAGATAGGTCAGAGTGGGACTATTCCTGATTTCTATGTGATTTACTGCATCCACATTTATTTTGAATTTTCTTCACTGTTGATGCATATACTGATCATTGCACCCACATTTAACAATCAGCCATGAATGTACTGGCATGATTGTCCTTTCATGTCTGCAATGAATTCCATTCAACAGTTACTTACCTTGGCTACTCCAACATCACCACCCAAGGTTAAACTTACCATTCCATTCACTGTTAGTGCAGAATATACACATCCAACTTATTTCTATTACCCTGATTTTTCTTTTAGTTTTGTTGTTTCCTGTGTTTATTTTTCATATTTCCCTTTTCACTTTTTCTTCCATTAACATTTTAAATGAATGCTTTTATCTCATTGCTGCTTAATTAAACCTTTGTTTAAGGGATATCTGTTGGTTTTGTATCACATCAAACAGTTCTTTGATTATTTCTCATTGTTTACCTGTACATTTGTCCAATCATCATTCAGCCAACTTTACCTTGGTCAGTTCAGTTCCTATGTCCCTCAGATCTGATGTTCAATTCAATCATAGTTTGATGCGAACTTTCCATTCCTCGAAATGAGTTTCTTGATGTTCTTGCATTCTCATCATTTAGTTGGGAAAGGTGGATAAATAATAACACACCCCAATTATACCTACTACAAAGTCATCACAGAGTAATAATTAAAACTACTATTTTTTTCTAGAATCTTAAATAAAATTAAAACAAGAATGTCAGATTGCAGATCTGTCACTATATCTGCTTTAAATGTGATCTTGAAAATTATTACACTACTTTACAAAGCTGGCCTCCAAATCAAAGTTCTGACCAATGAAATCTCTCAGCTGAAACCAAGCTAATTAATACCAGTGAAAGGACAATAACAGCTATTTTGCTTCAATAAATGTCCTTCATTAATTTTGTGCCTTTCTGATGTGCTAATATGCATGTTAATTGAAGTTACAGCATCCCTTTTGGCCACCTTAATTCATGTACTTCATAATGGAGGAAATTTCTTTAAATCAAGTCTGATTAATGAGATGTCTATATCCATATAATGGTATGGAAAATCAGCAAGACAGACAAAAGGATTAGACTTAATGCTTCAAGCAGATACATGCTCTTTTTTTTAATCCATACATCTTATTGTGCCTGTTATTAGTGAAGAATGCTACAATAGCCAAAAAACACAGATAACATCAAATATTGGAAAAAGAACATCGGTGAAATTTGCATTCCTGTGATGTTCCCTGTGGTGTAGTTTATAAACTGATAGATCACAGGAAGCATGGCCTTTTAATAACTGGAGAGGGATTATGTAGCTGCAGTCATACGTGAAGAAGCTGAGAAAAACTTTCATAAATGGAAGGATCCCAGTTGGCAAACACCTTTAATGTACTGCGAATGGCTGTAAAACTGCTGATAGCACTGTCACCAATTTTGCTTTTATCTGTTAAAGTATAAAATAAATACATTAAAGAAAGTATTCCAGGATCCAGTTCTCTGGCTCCTATACAGTGCAATTACAGTATCCTACTGGAATCTGGGGATTATGCAGTCATCTTTTAAAAGCTTTGAATATAATACCCATTTACCATCAGTGCGACAATTATATTCATGTCACATTTTCTGGTTATGCTGCTAACTCTACTTAATTGAGGGAGGTGATAGTGCTCTCCTCACTCTTCCCTGCCAGTGCTCTCCCGACAACTTATCCTCTCTTGTCCTCAGCCATGGCAAATAAACATGTTCATCCAAAATGAGCTAAAGCTGGGGACAGAAGCAAAACAATTTTCAGATGATGCCATAAGAAAAGAAGAAGGCTTAAATAATGTGGGAAGCAAATATCCCTGAGATCTGGCTGGACCGGGGAGGTGGACTGAAGATTGGGACCTTGCAGTTAATTTGGACAAGTACAAGAAAACTAGATTAGGAAAAGGACATAAACAGTGAAAGTATAAACCCAATGACATTAGTCTTCATGGGACGCCTCACAAAAGAGGAATGAGGTGGTGATGGGTGGGGGTTGAGGAGTATTGATGAATAGTCACTAGACCCAGCTGGACCCAGTAAAGGTGGCAGTGTTCCTTCATTAAAGGATATTATTGAGACAGTTGGGTTTTTACAACAAAGCTGGCAGATTTCTTGAACGTTTTCTCATTCTGACCACGATCTCAAAGTATGAAATATGATTATTTGAAAAGTGTGTGAGGAGTGGGAGAGGGAGGAATTCCATTCGTCCCATGGAATACCAAGCTGTAGTCCACCAGTCAAACTTAGCTTGTGATAACTCATGGCTTGGTTCATTGAAAGGGAGATGGTTGAAGGGTGGCTCAGATACTTTACCATGCTTGAACCTCGTAGAAAAGGTCCTTCTATGTTCTTCCACCATTGTGGAGAGTGGAAATGAGTTGAGTTATGGAGTCATTGGCTTGGGAAAGCAGTGGAGGACCAGAGATAGGTAATTATGGTCAATCTGAAGTTCAAATTCATTAAACCATCATTATGAGTAAGGGCATTGGGGGAAATAACTCCCACTGAAGCAGGCTTCAATTGGTTAAGACCCATTTCAGTTTTTTTACAGGACTCGTACTTGGTAGAATTTAGTGCAAATTACTTAAAAAGAATATTATGCATTTGGCATCATCACACATACCCAATGGCATCTGTGCACTAGCACATCACATGCATGGAAATGCCAGCAGAAATGTGAACATGCATTCTTCATCTCCGATCTGAAAGTGGCCCTCCAAGCACAAATGTTTGGGCAACCTGGTATATAGAATGTCTTTCCAAACAATTGCTGCGATAAATTAACACAATACTTTTCTTCTCACATGACTATCCACTAACTCTAACTTCCACATTTTCAGTCCATGATTAAGAAAGTTAGAAAAAACTATAGACAGCTCCCTAATGTAGGTGCATGTAATCAGCAATAAGGAAATAGCTGACTTTGTTAAATGAATCGTTGGTGATTGTTATTACACAGAACATAGAACACAACAGCACAGTACAGGCCCTTTGGCCCATGATGTTGTGCCAACATTTTATCCTGCTCTAATATCTATCAAACCCTTCCCTCCCACATAGCCCTATCATTTTTCTATCATTCATGTGGCTACCTAAGAGTCTCTCAAATGTCCCTAATGTATCTGCCCCCACAACCTCTGCCAGCAGTGTGTTCCACGCATCCACCACTCTCTGTGTTTAAAAAAACTTACCTCTAACATCCCCCCATACCTTCCTCCAATCACCTTAAAATTATACCCCTTCGTGTTAGCCATTTTCTTCCTGGGAAAAAGTCTCTGACTGTCCACTCGATCTATGCCTCTTATCATCATGTACACCTCTATCAAGTCACTTCTCATCCTCCTTCTCTCCAAAGAGAAAAGCACTAGATCACTCAACCTTTCAATTTTATTACAGTAAACAGATCTGACAAAATACGATACTATACTTTTGATGCTCCAGAGTTAGTATTGAATGGTTTTGAAAACCTTTTAATGCACAGCGTTAAACTACATACCTGTGCATGCAATCACATCTTGCTAAGATCAACTGAAAACTCAGATCAAATTTCTTGTACCTTCTTTTTCTGAAACCATGCTAAAGGTTAGGTGTCTGGAATATTTGCAAAATCACAGCTGTTTTATTCTAAATGCAAAACTGCTGTTATATAAATAAGATCTTATTTCCCCCAATTCCCCTACTCGTAATGACAGTTTCATGAATTTGAAGTCCATTTTGTCCATAATTACCACATACCTGCATCCCACTGCCTTTCAATGTCATGTAGAAAAATGATTATGTTATTTACCAAAGTCAGAACATTACCAACAGTAAATTTGAATGATTTCAAATCCCTTTGGAGTGCACCAAGCTCACTTTGTTTTATGATCTTTAAAAGTAATTTTACTTTGCCTAAAAGTATGAAAATACTTTGCCACCAATGAAGGCTTTCAGCAAGACAAGGCATTGCTTCATTGGTGTTTGGAATCTTACCAACACCAATCTACATTATAGCTGAAACCATTTTGATTTACCACATTTGAGTTAAATTGAGACTATTTTGTCAAAATCAAAGATCCCATAAAACTATGAATTCTTTGAAATACTTAGGTAGGAAAGAACTCAGTAAAAGCTAAGACAATATTTATCCAGTGTTTTAAATTTTAACTACATTTCTTGGAGGTAGAGGTTAGATTCACCTCTTCCAACCCACATTTACAATTCTTCTAACACCAGTTTAATTATTTCAGTAGTCCTGTAATCTTAATCTCACATTTTTAGATCCATTCTGGTATATCTCTTCCAGACCATCTGTTTTGATTCAAAAACAGCGCCATATTCTCAGATCACAATCATTGCCCCGATCTTACTGCAGAAGCAAGAAATATGAAATAAAAGACAGAAAATGCAGGAAATTCTCTATGGGTCAGGCAGCATATATGGAGAGAAGTACAGAGTTTGAAGAGCATATTGTGCTGGTTGGAGTCATAGAGTCATACAGCATGGAAACAGGCCCTTCAATGCAGCCAGTCCGTGCCAACCAAGATATCCATCTAATCTAGTCCCATTTGCCTGTGTTGGCCACTATCCCTCTAAACTTTTTCTATCCATATATTTGTCTCAGTGTCTTTTAAATGCTAGTATACCTGCTCCAACCACTTCCTATGGCAGTTCATTCCATATACGGACCACCGTCTGGGTGAAAAAGTTGCCCCTCAGGTTCCTATTAAATCTCTCCCCTCTCACTTTAAACCTAGTTCTTGATTCCCCAACCCTAGGGAAAAGACTGTGTGCATTCTCCCTCTCTATGGCCCTCATGATTTTATACACACTTTGGTCACTGGTTGTGACCAAATGGAACCATTGGTGTTCAGCCTTTCACACTGAATTAATAGGTTGCCGGAAATGGAAAACTCTGGCTATGACGGGTTTTAGATCCTGCACCAGGTCTGACTCAATGTAAGAGCTAAGTGATGATCACTCAGCATAATGGTCCATATTCCCAGTAGTATTCCTGGGCCTCTGTGCCAGTACCGGAAAATTCTAGCCATGGGGAAAGACTGGAAAGTCTTCAAACATGGAGAAAGACTGGAGTCTGCAGAACAGAGGAAGCTGAGGGGAGACTGACTTGAAATGTATGAAATGTTGAAGTGCCAGGTTAGAGTAAATAGGAAGCATCTTTGTCTCTTAGCAAATGGGTCAAAAACCAAGGGGCAAAGAGAATGTTTTTCACCCAAACAATAGAAGGGGTTCAGAACTCATGGTCTGAAGGATTAGTGGAGGCTGAAGCCTCCGCCAGCTTTAAAACGTGTCTGGATGTGTCTGTAAAGAACAGTGACCTGCAGGGCTACAGATGAAGTGTTGGGGGGTTGGGTAGCTTTCTTGATCATCATGGATATAATGGAGTGATTGGCTCCTGTGCTGTAAACTTTCTGTAAGTCCCTAGCATCTGCGTACACATTGTGAAACATAAAGGTATGGGACCTACTGATGGATTTGGAAAGCCCATGGAGTCCAGTGCTGTGACCCAGGCTTGCTGCAGATACCACTCATATCTGGTGCAGGATTGAAAACCCCTTTGATTTCAGTGGGGTTTGGAGAACACATAATTAGGAGGCAATGGGAGGGTAGGATATGTCTTTTAAATAGTTTTGCCTTAATTTTTTTGATAATTTCTGTGTTTTTCATGTATCTTAACTTTAAAATATCATTTGTTCAATTTATTTACTTCAATTTCAACAGTTTTTAAATACCTTAAAATGAGAGAAGATGAAGTTCTGTGACTCAGTTTTGTCTTCTATTAGAGAGTTTTGAAGGTGGGGGCCCCTCCTTGCTGCACCACCTGAGACTCTGTCACCTTCCAGACCACACTACTGGATGAGAGGATACAGAAGGACGGGGAGGTAGAGTAGCAACTCCAGTTGGAGGTTGGGATAGGGGATGTTGGGGAAACAGGGCCTGAAGCTTATGGGAGATATAGGAAATTGGTATCGAATGAGCCACAAGATTTATAGAAGATATGGGAGAAAACTTCAGAAATAAATTAGGAGAACAAAAAGGGGCTATGAAATGACCTTGGCAAGAAGGATTGGCACAGAACCTTATAAGTGGCACAGAACCTTATAAGTATATTGGAATCAAGTGGGTGGCAAGGACCAGAGGGATAATCTATACGTGGAACCAGAGGATATGAGTGAGATACTAAATGAATAATTCTCATTGGTATTAACCAGGGAGAAGGACTGAGAAGCTAGAAAGTTAAGGGAGAAGCATGCTCATATTCTGGAGCACATTTGTATCAGGAAGGGGGAAGTGCTAGAAATATTGGAGCACATTAGGGTGGATAAATCCCCAAAGCCGGACAGGTTTTATCCCAGGATGCTAAGCAAAGCAAGGGAGGAGATTGTGAGGGTCCTAACAGAGATTGTTGCAACTTTGATCGCTATGAGTGAGGTACGAGAAGACTGGAAGGTAGCGAATGTTGTTGCCTTGTTCAAAAAGGGCAGTAGGGATAAGCCTGGAAAGTATAGGTTGGTGAGCCTTACAATATTGGTAGGGAAGTTGTTGGAGAAGATTCTGAGGGACAGGATTTATGTTCACTTGAAAATGCAAGGACTGATCAGGAGAAGTCGGCATGGCTTTGTACAAGGGAGATTGTGTCTACAAATCTGTTTGAGATTTTTGAGGAGGTAAGTAAGAAAAAGTTACCTTGATAATGGCAGAGCAGTAGACATAGTTTACATGGACTTCAGTAAGACTTTTGATACGGTCCTGCATGGTAGGCTGGTCCAGAAGCTAAAGGCACAAGAGACCTGAGGTGTGGGGTAAAATTGGCTCCAGAGTTTGCTTGGCGATGGGATGCAGAGGGTAAAGGTGTATGGCTGTTTTCCTAACTGGAAAATGGTGTACTGCAGTGATAGGGGCTGGGACATTTGTTGTTTGTAATATATATAATTGACTTTTTTGAGAATATAGGTGGTCTAATTAGTAAGTTTGCAGATGACACAAAAACTGGTGGAGCCATAGACAGCAAAGAAGGTAGACTAAGTACATTGAGGGATATAGATCAGCTGGAAAGTTGGGATGAGTGGTGGCAGATGGAATTTAATATGGACAATGGTGAGGTAATGAAAAAGACATTTCGTATGCTAGCCTTCATGGGACAAAGCATTGAGTATAAGGGTTGGGACATCATGTTGCAGTTATACAAAACATTGCTTAGACCACACTTACAGTACTGTGCAGAGTTCTGGTCACCACATTATATGAAGGATGTGGTAATAATAGAGAGAGTGCAGAAAAGATTCACCAGAATGTTGACTGTAATGGAGGGCTGTAGTTATAAAAAGAGATTGGATAGGCTGGGTTTATGCTGACTGGAATGTAGGAAGCTGGGGGCTGACCTTATAGAGGTTTATAAAATTATGAGGGACATAGGTAGGATAGATGGTCAGAGCCTTTTTCCCAGGGCAGGGGAGCCTAGAACTAGAGAGCACAGGTTTAAGGTGAGGCTGGAGAAATTTAAAGGAGATCTGAGGGGTAAGCTTTTCACACAGAGGGTGGTGAATATCTGGAACATTTAATTCACACATTATCAGTAAAATGGTTTCCATGTATGAATTAAAAGCAATACATGAATGAACTATCTATACTATTGAAGTACTATCCTTAGAAATCGCAAGCTCAGAGATAAAGTAAATCCTCAAATGCAACACTTTTAAATCTAGTATTAAAATATATCTACTTTCAGGGTCATTACTTGGAGTACTGTGTCAATCTGATTATTTATGCTCTCATATAAAAATTACACTGAAGTATAGTGCATTTGCCCACCTACTCTACTGCAATTAGTTTAGTCCATTTTCTATATTCAAAAGACTTCTTTGTTCAATAAATGAATAAACTAGCATTAGTGACCACAGCAGCAGCTTATTGTTCTCTTTCAGATGCTGGTCAATGTGAATTTCCAGTATTTGTTATATTTTATTTCTTATACAATGTCTTCTACAGTTGTACTAAAGGTTATTTACATATTATGTCCAAAATTTCTCTTCATGCTGTATTAGAAGAGACAAGTCCAAGAGCCACCAAAAATACACAGAGCGCTTAATTAAACCTTGCTCATTGATTAAAATGCAGGTAGCACGGCCAACTCATGAAAGCTCCCTCCAGATCACAAGGAGAAGCTTGACCAGCAACATGTAGAAAGACACGGCCAGCTGTTGCTCAGGTATCTTAGCACCTGCAAGGCTGACTCCCAGTCATACACCATCCTCATTTGGAAATATTTGTTTCTGTGTGTGCATTTGCTATGTTGAAACTAGCCACAAAAAAATAAACAAACACAGGTTCCAGATCACTGAAACCTACAATAAACCACAGCCCTTCTTAAAAGCAATTTTCCATTTAAAACTAAGTTTGATGCCTGAATTACTCAAGCCTTTAATGCACCTTATAGTGATCTTGGCCTCTGGGTCAAGCCAGCTACACAGCAAGCACACAGAAGATAAAAGATACCATAGAGAATGTAGTCCTTTCTTTCACAGTTAATTAGAATATGCTCTCTCACATTAAGGCAGCTATATTATGCACCACCATCTCATCCATTAGAAAACACTGTTAATGGTTGGATCACTGAGGCACCACCCTCAGCCATGCCATCTGTCAATGTTACACTGGATATCTGCTTAAAGTATTTTCCTACCAAAACTTACCCTAGAGGTTCCAGTGTTCATGTCATTAATAAAAGCAAACTAATGGAGCTGAATCACAAGTCCAAAAAAATGGATGCCTACCTGCAGTGGTAGGTTGTGGCCTTCTAAAGCAGACTTCCAGTAAGATCTGTGGTCATTCATTTAACCTAAAGGATGCCTTCTGTTAAATGCAGCTGGATTTTCAAGAAGCTTCTTTTCCAGATTTCCTAACCTCACAGCAGCCCCACTCTCCAGAACTCACCTCCAGGCTAAATTTCAAGCCATAATTACAGTTATAGGCTGACAAATGACAGTCTTCAAATTATATTGCACAGATGAACTGAAGGGAATCATATTAATAGATGTCATGAGCTTTTCTCATAGTGCATGAGCTCTGATTGCTGAATGCTGGTTATTGTAGGTATGGGTGCTTGCTGGGAGGTGTTGTTGACTCATCAGCTGGGACTGAAGGCAAGCTGAAGGATTTAAGCCTGAAACTTTTCAGAAAGGCCAAGACATTGAAGGAAAGCAACAACGGAAGAGTCCCATAATAAAAAAAGACAATTCTGGTGTTGAGTTTAATTACATTGTTGTGAAAAAAGTTCTAATGATCTATAACATCTTATTAAATGATACCTCAATTGTGTTAAAGTATATTAAATAACTCTTATAGTTTATATTTTGACCACTCAGAACAATTTATGGTGGTTAAAAGGTAATTACAAAATTATTTTATATAACCTGATATGCTTCGTCTTTATTGGAATGCTTCGACTTATAGTTTCTTTATTGACTGCTCCTCGTTATTTAATATTTCCTGTTGAATTTTGATTTGTTTAATTCAATTTGTTATTTGGGAAAAAGATAACTTGGACCAATGCAATGGAAAGTGAACTGTGGAAATGTCAAATGTTCTGTGTGTTTCATATGGGACACCAGGAATTGTACACGGGCATCACAGGAAGTTATGTACTGGATTTCTGATAGTACTTTCAATGGCATAATGATATAGATTATCCAAAAAAGGATTGTTTAGATCTGGAATGCCAATAATAATGTCCACACATTCCAATAAGGAGAAAAGGAAATTACTTTATTACAAGTAAGAGAGGACTACTGTTGTATTATGAAATACCCACACAATGCATTATTCATTTGATAAGGAGAAATGCAGTTCTTCAAGGCCCAAAACCTGGTTTACTCTGAGTAAACAAGGCCTCTGGTCATTCAAAGTTTAAATGCTTTTTAGTTATAGAATGTTCTAAATTGAAATGTGCTTTTAACTTTCAGGTTGCAGATTGGAAGCAATGATATTTTAGACATGTTCTGCATCTGTGGCGTTAGAATGATGTCTGGATTATGGCATTGGGAGTCTGATACTTGTGTGATCAGGCAATCTGAGGTAGATTTTCACTTCTACAGTCTGTAATGTTCTATTGGTCACCTTTGGTCAATTGTAAACCATTGACATTGAGTATGAGGCTGTAGCTTTGACTTGGAGTAAATATTGGGGAATTACCAGTTCCCAGGAGTTCTGAAATTTCACAGAGATACAGTTAATTGTCTTATTGTGCTTGTGTTGCATTCAGTTTTGCAAGTATGAGTTCTGTGTGGAAGCTTGACAATATGATTGGAAACACTTTAATTTTAGAAATAAGAACACATCATATGCTTTCCTGCCACATATGGCTTGTCTAAAACTGTAAAAAGCTGCACATGCCTTGTATTGTTGAACAATTCTCTAAAGACAGACCACACCTGCTCTGCTGGGATTTAACGCAGATTATCGAAAAGAGAACAGTTTGGATCTGGGCCGGAGATAATAATTTCTACTCACTTGAGAAAGAAGAAAACTGAATAATAACCCTGATACAAATTAATTGAGACCATGTGTATGGCATAAAATATTCCAAATGTCAAGCATTCAACTAACTAAGGATGTCAACAGAGTACCCTTTATATTAAATGTGAACAGAAAATGTGTTGTAAGAGAGGCTTTCCAAAAATACAATGTACAAAATAAACGAACTTTTTACCTGCTTCATATTATTGAATATCATAAAATACTAATGGAAAGATCAAGAAAAAAGGTCAATAAGGGAAGGCTTATTTTGAATTTAAGAAGGCTCTTTAAAATTAAAAAAAGTCAACTAACACGCCAAACACAGAATTCAGATACACATCTCATGAATGTGGAGAGAGAGATACAGAGCTAGATAGATAGAGAGATAGAGATAGAGAGAGAGAGAGAGAGAGAGAGAGAGAGAGAGAGAGAGAGAGAGAGAGAGAGAGAGAGAGAGAGAGAATGATGCAAGGAGGGAGAAACAGAGAAAGAAAGATATAGAGAGAGAGATAGAGGGCAATAAAGGAAGATAGAATGAGAGAGGGGGAGAGATACATTGATAGATAGATGGATAAATTGAAAGATAGATAGTTAAATAAATAAATAACTGGAAGAATTGTCCAAGACATAAATCAACAGACTTCTATACTGGCAAGTGGGCAAATTGTGAAACAGATCAGTAAATAAATTGATATATTGAGGGAGAAGATTTGAGAGGAAGTTGCCAGGACCCGAAGGACTGAGTTATGGAGAGAGGATGAGCAGACTGGGACTTTATTCATTGCAGTTTGGGAGAATCAGGGGTGACATTATAGAGGTGTATAAAATCATGAAGGGCATAGGTCGGGTGAATGTAAGCAGTCTTTTCCCCAGGGTTGGGGAATCAAGACATAGCTTTAGGGTGAGAGGGGAAAGATTTAATAGGAACCTGAGGGACAACTTTTTCACCCAGAGTGTGGTCCGTATACGGAATAAGCTGCCAGAGGAAGTGGTTGAGGCAGGTACATTAACACCATTTAAAAGACACCTGGACAGGTACATGGATAGAAAAGGTTTACAGGGATATGGGCCAAGCACAGACAAATGGGACTAGCTTTAATGAGAATCTTGGTCAGAATGGATCAATTGGGCTGAAGGGCCTGTTTCCATGCTGTATGACTCTGTGACATTAATACATGTTCATTATCTATCAAGATAACCTAACATTTGTTAATTATTTGTATTGATAGGGAAGTAATACTAATGAGCTTCTTAACTATTTAACATATTAACGCTCCTTTTTTAACTTATGAGAATTTACTATACTTTCAAAATATATTACTAAAATAAACATTTTTCATTCTACTTATGTGGAAAATTAGGCAATGAATCATGAAACATGACATTTGTTTAATCACTTAATGTGCCTAGCATCCAAAAGCCACCAATGCAGGTGCATTGAAGATTAATAATAGATGGTTTTCTATATATTTTCTATTATATTGCACAAATCTGAGCTATGCTAGTGCTATTGTTAGTTGTATCATTGTTGCAGAGGGACCACATTCCCTTGATATGGGTGAGTTAGGGCTGGAAGATACAGTCTACTTCAGGACTGAACATTCTTTTCTTTATTGTACAGTTGAGGCTGCATCTTGTAAGTAGCAGCAGCCAAAGATGGAAATCATGAGGACTGGGAAAAATTTATTTGTCAATTTGAGCTGCATAATAAATGCCCACAGCATATTTTTTAAAAAAGGTGGAAATTGAGATGTTCTTGCTGACGTGGCAGGTGGGAGAAGAAATGGTGCAGCTAGGAGAGCTTCTCTTTATATCTCCAGTGACCTGGGTTTGATCCTGACCCCCAGTGCTGTCTGTGTGGTGTTTGTACATTCTCCCTGTAACTCTGTGGGTTTCCCCTCAGTGCTTTGGTTTCCTCCCATAACCCAAAGACATGTGGGTTGGTTGGTTAATTGGCCATCGTAAATTGTCTCTAATGTGTAGATGAGTGGTAAAAATTTGGGTCTGGGAGTTAATGAGAATGTGGGAGGAATAAAATGGGATTAATGTAGAATTAGTGTAAATGGGTGCTTAGTGGTCAGCACAGACTCAGTGGGCCAAAGGCCTGTTTCTGTGCTGTAGGACTCTATGAGTCTTAGATGTCCTCTGTTCATGTAAATTAAAGCCATAAAAAAATCTGAGAACCATTTTTTGATGTCTTGAAATGTACACAATGAGCCTTTTAAATTTAGTGATGGAAACAAAAGAGAAATCAATGTAATATCACCACTGTCTGTTATAGTTGAGCAGACCACTTGTAAATGTGAAATATTTCAGTCAACTAAGTCTTGACTACCAGATAACTAGCCTGCAAGAATAAACGTTGTCAGAAAAGCTTTAGGTCAACCCTGAAGAAGCTTGAGATGGAAACAAAGCAGATAAAGCCTGTACAAAAGCAGCAGGTGGTACTTAGAACCAACCAGATGGAAAGCAAATATAGCTCAGCTGATGACACATGGAAGATTTCAGCAACCTACAAAAATGCAGCAGTCAAACATTTTCTAAAACAAAGCCACTGGGTTTGCCGGATGTATGTATTGTAAGACATTCAAGTCTGTGTTTTACCAAGTCCAGACATATGCAAGGGGTCTTTGAGCTGGAGGAATAAATGGTATTCCCCTGTCATGCCATGGTCTATATTTTTGATTCTGATTTTCTCTGCAAATTGTTAAAGATAATTTTCTGTCTTTATAAAGGCTGCCTTTACTAATTCATTACAAGTATTACTGTAAGCAAGAGTATCATATATTAGATATTCCCTTCAAAATACCATATGGCAACGTGTTTATCATCCTGTTTCATTGTCCCACTTTCTACCTTAAGTCTGACTTGACCATCTCATTTCAGAATATGACCACAACAGTAAGTCAACACAACATTACGTGTCAGCAGCTTTTTAAAATATACATTCAGTCTCTCTCCCTTACCTTTTACATTTTCCTTTTTAATTTTCATTGAGGGTCAGAGAGAGACACAGCACGGAAACATGCCCATTGGGTCTGACCATCCAGTACCGATTTATACTAAACCTACACCACTTTATTCTCCCCACGTTCCCATCGACTCCCTGCCTCACCCCGGTTCCACCACTCACCTACATATGAGGGCAATTTTCAGTGGCCAATTAATCAACTAACCCACATGCCTTTGGGAGACCAGAGCACTTGGAGGAAACCCCCACGGTCACAGGGAGGATGTGCAAACTCCGCATGGACAACACTGGAGGTCAGGAATGTAAAAGGATGCTGGAGCTGTGAGGCAGCAGCTCCCCTAGCTGCACCATTGTGCCACCTCCAAACATAAGAACATAAAAACACAAGAAATAGGAGCAGGAGTAGGCCCTTTAGCCCTTCAAGCCTGCTCCACCATTCATCAAGTTCATGGCTGATCTTCCAGCTCAGTGGCATTTTCCTGCATAATCCCCATATCCTCTGATTCCTTTAATATCCAGAAGCCTATTAATCTCTGTTTGGATTGAACTCCATGATTGCGCCTGCTCAGCCCTCTGGCGTGGGAAATTCCAAATATTCACCACCATCTGCATGTAGAAATTTTTCCTCATCTCAGATTGTGAACCAGAGATTGTGACCCCTGGTTCCAGATTCCTCAGTAAGGGGGAAATATCTTCCCTGCATTCATCCCGTTGAGCCCCGTTAGAATGTTCTAAGTTTCAATGAGATCTCACCTCATTCTTCTAAACTCCAGAAAATTTCAGACTAACATACTCAATCTGTCCTCTTTTGGCAAACCTGCTATCCCTGGAATCAGTGTAGTGAATCTTTGTTGCATGCCTTTTATGGCAACTATTTTCTTTTTCAGGTAAACTTTACATAATACTCCAGGCGCAGTAAGACATCTTTACTCTGGTATTCAAATCCTCTCATAATAAATGCCAACATTCTATTTGTCTTCCTAATTGCTTACTTCACCAGCATATTGGCTTTCAGTGGACAAGGACACCTAGGTCCTTTTAAACATAACATTATCCAATCTGTTACTATTTAAAAGTTACTTGACTTTTCTGTTTGCTGCTGCAAAGTAGATAACTTCACAGTTATCCACATCACATTACATCTGCCATGTTATAGCAAACCCACTCAGCTTAAGAGTTATAGTCATAGAGCTATACAGCATGGAAACAGGCCCTTCAGCCCAATTTGTCAATGCAAACCAAGTTGTCTACTTAAACTACTTCCATTTCTCCACATGTGGTTCATATCCCTATAAACCCTTCCTATTAATGTACTGCACCTCTCCAAATGTCTTTTAAACGTTGTAATGGTACCTGCCTCTACCACTTCCTGTGGCAGCTCATTCCATATATCCACTATCCTCTGTGTGAAAAAGTTGCTCCTCAGATCCCTTCTAGATATTTCCCCTTTCACTTTAAATATAAGCCCTCTAGTTTTAGATTCCTCTACTCTGGGAGAAAGAATCTGGTCATTCACCTTATCCATGCCCTCATGATTTTATAAAGCTCTATAACATCACCCCTCTGCCTCCTATGCTCCAGGGAAAAAGTCCCAGCCTATCCAGTCTCTCCTCACAACTGAAGCTCTGCAGTCCTGTTAACATCCTTGTGAATCTTTTCTGCACCCTTTCCAGCTTAATAACATCCTTTCTATACCCAGGCAACTAGAACTACACACAGTATTCCAAGTGCAGTCTCACCAATGTCATAGAATTGTTATGGCAATGAACATGACATGCCTACTCCTGTACTCACTGCCTTTACTGATGAAGGCAAACATCCCAAATGCCTTCTTCACCACCCAGTCTACCTGTCTCACCACTTTCAGGGAACTGTGTACCTGTACCCCTAGGTCCCTCTGTCCTACAACATTTTCCAGGGCCTTACCATTTACTGTGTACATCCTGTCTATATGCCCTTGAGTTATTATTCCTTAGCAATGTAAATGGCTTTGTGGATTTGACCAGGAATAATAAATAGTACTTATAGCACAGCGCAAAAGGGCAAAATGAATGTCCAAGGTAATTTCACTCAGATCAAATTGTTGAAGATAGTCAGGCTCTAAGAAGGTGGGAACATTCTGTGGCAACACAATCTAATGATCTTGTACATCTTTTTGCGATTTGTTACAGAGTAGCAACATTAGAATCCGATTAGAGGGTCCTTGGTTCTTCTCCTTGGAAGATGGGTACCAGTACAGGCCATTCAGCCGGTTAAGCCTGTTCTGCCATTCACTTTGATTCTGGCTAATCTCTGTATCAACTCCATTTATCAATCTTTGCTCTACATCATGTAATATACTTGCTTAGCAAAATATATTTATTTCAGGCCTAACAATTCCAATTGCCCTGTCATGCACAGTCTTTGGGAAAGATTATTCTAGATTTAGAATCATAGAATTGTTATGGCAATGAAGGGCTATTCAGCTATTTGTTCCATCATTGTAGAGCATATCATTCCCCTGCTTTTTCCCAGCCTGTGTAAATGAATATCCCACATAAGTATCCCATTAATGGACTACATCATCTCCACCAAAGAAATATCTTCTCTGTAACTATCCTATTGAATCCAGTTAATACTTAAAACACCTTCATCACATCAGTTGCAGTTCTTCTAAACTCCGAAGAATACAGGTCATGATTAAGCAGTGTCCTCATAGCCTTTGAAGTGCTGGTTTTATTCCATTAAATCTGTGCTGTATCTCCTCCAAGACCAAGGTGTCCTTTCTGAAGTGTAGTGGCCAAAATTGAATAATGTACTCCAGAGGGGATCGGACAAGGATTAATACACCTGAAGCATAACTTCTATTCCTTTCTAAACCACCTCTCTTCTGATAAAGGCCAATGTTCCATCAGCTTTTTTTGATTGCTCTTTATACATACCTGATAGCTTTAAAAGGTATTTGTATTGGTCTGTCAACTCTCTTTGGTGCTTAAAGTTATGAGGATCAGAGGGCATGTTGGGACAATGTAAAAATGATAAGAATTGTGTTCAAGTCAATGTTAATTGATCAAACGGGTAGAGAAAACCAGTAAGGATTAAAGAAGCAAATAGAAAATTGGAAAAGTCTGGTTGATCATCAATACACTGATAACCGATACAGAATTATGCCATGTGCATATTATTTTTTGATCATTGAGTACCTTCTGTAGAGAAAGGCATATGTTCAGCTGCTACAGAATTTAAGTATTCATGGATAAGATTTAACATTAAACCATTGAGATGTTTAACTAATATTATGTAAATTCAATGTTGAGCATTTGAGTGAAAAAGGAAACAGTTCCTCCCCATCAAAGGATTAATGATTCTTGACAAGTATGATCAATCAACATTTTTATGTAGATAATTAGCCAGGCATATAGAAAACTCAAGCTGAAAGTGAGGGTCTAGAGTTCAATGAGAGGCAAAAGAAACACCAAGGGTAATATTACAGGCAGATCAGAAGGAATCAGCAATTCTTTTTGGGTGCTTTTGAAAGTTGAAGTAATTTAACATTTCAGAAATCTGAGGCCAGTTTAAGTTCTGATATAAGTTGGTGGAGAAATCAACAGTGAGATAACAAATGCAGAATTGTTAACAGTTATCTGGTTCCTACTCGAGCAGATTTTATGGTGCTGTGGTTTAGCCATCTAACAACGTACAGTTATTATGGGCTTCTTGGCTGATCTCCAAACCAAAGGATCAGCACTTAGTAAGTGGACACGGAGAGGGAAGGAAAAGAAGCTGGAAAGTGCTCTTGAAAACAAGTCAAAAATGCAAATTCATGTGCTTCTGACTTTATTAATTAACTATAGTGTTCAATCAGTGAGAGTGAAACATAGAGACTCAAATGCATTTAGAACAATCTTTATTAAGACTAAGTAAGGGACTACAGTGGATTGGAACACAATTTTTTCACCTTTGGGACCTGGGTCAGAATTCAGCCCAGCCAGATGGCATAAACATTTTCTCTGAATGTTGTTTGGTTTCTAAGTGAAATTATTTTGGGTAGGAGCTGATCATTTCCCAATGGATGCTGGTCTATAACGCAAAGCTGCATCTAATTTGGCAGTGAGTGGAAATCTCTAAGCATCATTAAGAATACGTGTCACAATAGCTAAAGCAGTTGGAAATGACCCAAGAGATGAATGGGTCAGTGGTTTACCTAACCAGCTTTACATCTTTTGCCTGAATTCAAACTTGCCTTAACTGACGAAATGAAAGATCCCTTACTTCACCTTAAAGGTTATGATATGCTTATAATGATGCATAGAGCTACTGTCTGACCACATAAGAGTGCAGCAGAACAGCTCAAGATATCAGGGAGAACCTGAAATAATGCTGATCGTGCAGGAAAGTCATACTGATAAATTGATAACTTGGTTTATTATGTCACATATATTAAGGTACCGTGAAAAACTTTGTTTTGCATGCCATCCATACAGATCATTTCATCACATCAGTGCATTGAGGTGGTACAAGGATAAACTAACAGAATGCAGAATAATGTGTTACAGTTACAGAGAAAAAGCAGTGCAGGCAGACAATAAGGTGCAAGGACATAACAAGGTAGATTGTGAGGTCAAGAGCCCATCTTATCATACTAGGGAATTGTTCAATAGTCTTATAACAGCGGGTTAGAAGCTGTCCTTGAGCCTGGTGGTATGTGCTTTCAGACTTTTGTATTTTCTGCCTGATGGGAAGGGAGAGAAGGGAGAATGTTCAGGTTGGAAGGCGTCTTTGATTATCTTGCTGCTTTACTGAGGCAGTGAAAAGTGTAGACAGAGTCCATGGAGGGGAGGCTGGTTTCTGTGATGTGCCGAACTGTGTCTACACCTCTCTGCAGTTTCTTGCAGTTTTGGGCAGAGCAGTTGCCATACCAAGCCGTGATGCATCCGGATAGGATGCTGCCTGGTTTAGAGAGTATGCATTATGAGGAGAGACTAAGGGAGCTAGGACGTTACTCTTTGGAGAGAAGGAGGATGAGAGGAGACATGATAGAGGTGTACAAAATATTAAGAGGAATAGATAGGGTGGACAGCCAGTGCCTCTTTCCCAGGGCACCAATGCTCAATACAAGAGGGCATGGCTTTAAAGTAATGGATGGGAAGTTCAAGGGAGATATCAGAGGAAGGTTTTTTACCCAGAGAGTGGTTGGGGCATGGAATGCGCTGCCTGGGTCGGTGGTGGAGGCAGGTACTTTGGTCAAATTCAAGGGATTACTAGATAAGCATATGGAGGAATTTAAAATAGAGGGATATGTGGGAGGAAGGGGTGAGATAGGCGAGGTTTAAAGGTCGGCACAACATTATGGGCCGAAGGGCCTGTATTGTGCTGTACTGTTCTATGTTCTATGGTGCATCTATAAAAATTGGTTTAGAAGGATGAAATTGGCCATTTGTCGCAAGTACTAGAGAGTTAGTACCCAAAAACAGTTAAAACTTTGAGAAGGCGACGAATGATAATTTTATGCTTTACTCAGTGGAAACACACACACCAAGAAGATAGATTAAGCCTGAACTGGAGCATAATTCAGGAGCAACCTGCATTGCTTGTATCTGCTGTCCTTGCAGCAGGATTCCATTGTGCTGGTCTGCTGGCCTTATTAGTACATTAGTCACAAGCTGCAGGCAACATTTATCGGTGGGTAGCAGGATCAATTTTCAGAGATGCCAGACCTTTTGAAACATAACCAACACACATATATATTGTTCAGCGTAAAATGCCTGTAGTTCTGAAAGGAAACACTAAAGCAATTTTTGTCAGAACCACAGTATTAGCTTCAGTATTAGTTTTCCCTGTCTAAGAAAAATGAATTCAGCACTACTTTAGGTAGTCAAGTGGATATATAAAGAAAAGCATTTCCATTTATGTTGTTGGCTTTTACAACCTCAATGCTGCAATGCACTTCACAGCCACTGAAGCATTCACTGCTATAATGTGAAAACTTTGACAACCAATTTGGTCACTGCAATAATTCCACAATCCTCAATGAGCTAATGACCAGGCCAGTTGTTTTAGTAATGCTGGTTAAAGGATAAATATTGTCCAAGGCACCGAAAGAACATACTTGCTGTTAATATTACTGAAATGTTTGAATGAGAGTGGAACATAATGCCTCTGAAATACACATCTCCGACACTGCGGGGCTCCCTCACTATTGCATTGAAATGCCTCATCTAGATTGCATGATCCAGTATATGAAATAGGGCTTGTGCTCTTAAATTTCTGCTTGAGTGGATTTAAGGCTGATTCCGATCATTTTACACTGCTCCACATAATTTTTAATGAGACTTGAAAGAATTCACTGTTATGATATCCTACTGTGCATGTGACAAAGGTTAGTAATGGCTGTAAAATCACTTCAACATTAATACATTTGATAAAATGCTGGATTAATAGATACAAAAAGCCATATTTAAATATCAGGGATATCTCCCTACATTGACAGTTGAAATAGAGAAAAAAAACATCATTGATATACATTAATTTTCTTCCTTCTTACGCAGTCCCTTGGAATTGAAGGTGACTTGCATTTATCCTGATTCTTGTGGTTGTGAATGATTGATGAGACCAATGTGGAAACCACAGACCCTTCTACAGTTGGGGCAGAAGACCGCTGATGGGACAGGCAGTGGCGAATTTCTTACGTTGTTTATACAGGGCTTCTGTGTGTTCCCTGTGCATGGACTCATTCTCAATACCATCCCGAAAGCTTCTTCTCCACTTTGAGTGGTTAAGGGGCAGAGATTTCTAGCAGTCAATAGGGAAGTTACATTTTTTTCAAGGAGGCTTAGATTACATCCTTGAATCGTTTTTCTTTGTCTGCCTGGTGATCTTTTCCCATGATAGAACTTAGAATAGAGGTTTGTTTTGGGAGTCTGGCATTGGGCATGTGAGCAATGTCGCCTGCTCAACATTGCTGACTGACTGTAGACCTTCGATGCTGGGCCTGGGAGAGGACAGTGAAGTTGGTTCTCTTATCCTTCCATGGAGCATGTTACCCCAACAATACGAATTGAGAAAATACAACATTAATGATATCACATATTGTAGTTAATTCAATTCAATTTAAAATGTAGGGAATTCACATTATTTCACATCTATCTAAAGTATTTTTGAAATTTATTGAAATGAAAAAATAAATAAAATTATTCATTTTAAACCCAGATTTAAAGATTTTGTTTATGTACAAGAATTTTGTATTTATAAAATGGCTTTAAATTAGTAAACTATCTCAGGACACATTGCAGGATCAGCCAATATTGGACAGCGTTGACACATGGAAATAACAGGAAGATATCCCAAAGTATTATCGTATGGTAGTTTTTAAGGAACATCTTAAAGGAAGAAAGAAATATAGAGTTGGAGAGATTTAGGAATGGAATTCCAGGGTTTGGGGTCTTGACAGCTGAAGGCATGGCTGGCAATGGTAGAATGATTAAAATCAGGGCTGTTCAAGATGCCACAATTAGAGATGTACAGCTTTCTCAGACTTGCATACTAACAAATATAGGTTTTACTTTTGATATATTTCATGGGACGTGCTTTTAATCCGACACACCCACCAGCCATCATTAAGCCAAAGCAACTTAAATTATTATGCTTAATTTCAAAATTGAATTTGCTGACAGTTTGCATATGGCATTGGGATAGACTATCCATAAAGAGTAAAGTGTTAGAATTTCAACACCAGGTATATTAAAATTCTTCAATAGTCACAATTTTCAATCAGAAAAATTGAAATATTACACTCTATTTAGTATTAACACATCTCATTGACCTAATCAATTTCAACAATTTGGTAGATTTAATTGAATGAACAACTTGAATAACCTCCCAATGTATGACAGAGATCTATTATAGATGTTAGAATTTTCTATTAATATAATTGTTCCCATGGGAAATAAACCATGCTTGACCAAGTCATACAACATTCAATTTGACTTCAGCTCACTGTGAATGCATAGGGAATATATTACAGACTGTGGTTGGAATCAGGGGTAACTCTAGAAATGTTGAAGTAGCTCTTAATATAATTTCAGCTCAGTATTTTAACAATAATTTTGTCCTTTTTTGATAAAGTGCAGGATGATGTGGTGTAACTTACATTGGTTCTGATTTTTTCTTGGGATGCTGGTAACATTGATAAGGGAGCATTAATTGCCCATCTTTAGCTGCCCTGAGGACATTAGAGCCAGCAACATAATGCAAGGCTGGAAAGTCACATACACAGGTCAGGTAGGGGTACGGGTTCATTACCTTCAAGAATATTAGTGAATCAGTTTGCTTTAACTTTCAGGAATACTTGATTTATTGATCTATTACCATTGGATGTGAACTCATAATTTCTGACTGCTGTACTATCCTGTTGTCATTAGCACCTTGATAATCATTGATTAATGTTATTGTGCACATATTACTTGATTTTTCCTACTATTTATCTTTGTTAGCAATGGTCATTTTCAAAATTTGTTTTCTTTCTCCTTTGTACTTGAATATCTTAAAGTTTTCAATGTTTTATATTTTCCCTTTTGTTTTCTTTTAAAGAATTTGCTCTGAGAATACACTGGTGCCATCCTAATGTAGAAGCCAAACTATGCAAATTTTTTCTGTTTTAGTCACAAATAAAAGAAACAATTAATGTCACCCAAGTAGATCTTACTCTTACTTATCTGATACTGCCAGTCTATATCAAGGCTTGTTACTCTGTCAAATGTTATCCTTTTGTTTTATTAATATGTCCCCAACAGAAATGTTGTCCATTTAATTCTAATACAAATGGAGATCACAAAATGATGAACATGTTTTTTTCTTCAGATTTGGCCATTGAAAAAGGCACTGATCTTAACAATTGGTGGTTGAACTTTGTTACTGAATAGCCTTCCATTGTTATAATACCTCTGAGGCAGGTGTACTGGGAATCATACATGTACCAAATGTATCCAGCAATGGAAAGATTAAATTAAGAGACGAGTAATTTAAAGACAATTTACTGTTGTTAAAAGAACAGGAACTGCCATGAATAAGCTTTTATTGGAAATAGTGGACGGGTTATCAAATAGATTTGAAATCATGTAGAAAAAGATGGAAATAATAGGTCAGGCAGCATCTGTGGGAAAAAAAATGGATCAATCACCTTTTATCATAACAAATACTTTTTGTTTTATTTCAGATTTTCAATATCTGTTTTCTTTTTGCTTAATCAAGTAGACTTGTTCAGTGAGTTTTGACCCATGCTTCCTTTTGTTAGTTTGGTCAGTCTTATAAGCAAACACTTAGTTCATCAATCGATAATGAAAATAGCATTGTGATTGAGTTCAATCAGTTCTTGAAGTGTGAACACTTTTAAAGCTAATTCCTGAAATAGTTTTAAATAAGCATCTGCAGCTTCTATTCCAGATATTGGAGCTGACACCTTAAAAAAATGCTTTGCCAGCTGTGTGGAACTTTAACAGTTACGATTCAAATTTAGTGTGTGTAAATAGGTCAGATTAAATTAAACATTGTTAGTGTAAGAAAAAAGAGTACTTGTGGGATGTGGTCTGGATCTCATTTATAGATATAATTCTTTTTTAATCTGTAACATCTTGCACAGTTCAATGGATTTTTAATTATCATTCAGTTATTCAAATTCCTTCCACTTAATATATGTTTGTAAATCTCCTTTAATTTAAGCCAGTTAGAGAGTCAAAGTCATTTCAGAGGGTAGGACTGTTACTCTAAGAGTTTCAGTCCTATTCGAGTGCTGGAGCTACAACCCTGATGAGCTATGTGACAAAGATTGCACTAATTTTTTATGGTGTGTTAAGAATTTTAATATTTCTCATGATGGAGAAGGAGGCCATTCAGCCCATCAAGTCCACACTAGCTCCCAGAGCAATCTCATCACTCTAATTATTACCCTGTAACCTGCTCTCTCCTATTCTCCTTGTGAATTTCCTGCCACTCACCTACATTAGGGGAAATTTACAATAAATAAGTAACGCACTAACCAGCACAATAGGAGGAAGCAGGAGCATCCGGGGAAATCCATGTGGTCACAGGGAGAATGTGAAAATTCCCTGCAGAAATCACCCCAGGTTTAGGAAGACAAAGTCAAACAGGGCTCTTGAGAGTTGTAAGGTAGCCAGGAAGGAGCTTAAGAAGGGACGTAGGAAAGCTAGAAGGGGACATGAGAAGGCTTTGGTGAGTAGGATTAAGGAAAACCCCAAGGAGTTCTCAACATACATGAAGAAAGGAGGATGACTAGAGTGAGGGTAGGACCATTCAGGGATAAAGGGGGAAAACATGTGCCTGGAGGCAGAGGAGGTAGGGGAAGTCCTTAATGAATACTTTGCTTCAGTGTTCACCAGAGAGAGGGATTTTGATGCATATGAGGTCAGCGTAGAACAGGCTAATGTGCTGGAACATGTTGAGGTTAAGAAAGAGGCAGTATTGGAGCTTCTGAAAAACATTAGGATAGATAAGTCCCCGGAGCCAGACAAGATATAGCCCAGATTCCTACAGGAAGTGAGGGAGAGATTGCTGTGGCATTGACAATGATCTTTGCATCCTCCCTCATCATAGGAGAGGTATCAGAGGATTGGAGGATGGCAAATGTTGTTCCATTGTTCAAGAAAGGTAATAGGGATAATCCTGGGAATTATAGACCAGTGAGTCATATGTCAGTGGTGGGAAAACTACTGGAGAGGATTCTTAGGGATAGGATTTACGAGCATTTGGAGAAGCATAGTCTAGCCTTCATTAGTCAGGGGATTGAGTTCAAGAGCTGTGAGGTGTTAGACTCTGGTTAGACCACGCTTAGAGTACTGTGTTCAGTTCTGGTCGCCTCATTATAGGAAGGATGTGGAAGATTTAGAGAGGGTGCAGAGGAGATTTACCAGGATTAGAGAACATGTCTTATGAGAAAAGGTTGAATGAGCTAGGGCTTTTCTCTTTGGTGCATAGGAGGATGAGAGACAACTTGGTAGAGGTGTATAAGATTATGAGAGGTATAGATAGAGTGGACAGCCAGCACCTTTTACCTAGGGCGGCAGTGGTTAATACCAGAAGACAGCTGTTTAAGGTGAGTGGAAGAAAGCTTAGGGGAGATGTCAGAGGTAGGTATTTTACACAGAGAGTGGTGGGCGCCTGGAATGCACTGCTGGGGGTGGTGGTAGAGGTTGATACAATAGGGGTATTTAAGGGACTCTTAGATAGACACATGGATATAAGAAAAATAGAGGGTTATGAGCTGTGTTGGAGTGAAGAGTTGGATTGATTGTGGAATAGGTTTATATAGGTCAGCGCAACATTGTGGGCTGAAGAGCCTGTACTGTTCTATGTTAATCCCTGGAGCTGTGAGACAACAACACCAACCACTGCACCATCATGTCACCCCACAGCTCACAGCTGTTTGGCAAAATAAAAAAGCATTATAATATAATAATATCCTGAGCAATATTGCCATGCCAACCTTTATTCTCCTTTGTTTGTTTTAAAGAACTTGAATTGTGGGGAGACCAGAACAAACCCCACCCTCTTCTGAAAGCCCTTGACAGCTAGTAAAACCATGCCACCAAGGTCTTTGAATGCTTCTAAATATCCCTGAAACATCAAAAATGGAATAAACAATTAATAGACAAAATTTTTAATTTTTTTTTAAGTGAAGGAAGTCAACTAAAACATGTAAAACACAATAATTTAAAAAACAATAATCAAATTAAAAATGTAACTTTCCTACCTGCAGCCCTGTGACTGACCTTAAAATGAATGGGTTTGTGGATCATGTGCCAGGTGTAACTTGGTACAGGATCCAAAATCAGATTTCCCATCATAAATGCTGTGGAATCTCACCAAGCTACTGCTCCACCATTGGACACTGTGTGGAGTGAAGCCGAAGGCTTGCTGTCTGAACCTGGCCAGCAAGAGCATGCATTCCGCATTCCTGCGGGAGAAGTGAATAAACAAAGATTTTGTAAGCAAGTATTTATTCATAGATGCGTAAAAGCCACTAGCTTAGATCTATCATGCCTGATTGTTATTCAACAGCCATAACTCATTTAACAAATTAAAAGCAAAAATGTGAAATTTCAAAGCAAAATAATTTTGTTTGACAGGTATTCACATTCATATGGGAAACAGATGCTAATAACTTTCTCCCTTATAGGTCATTACCAATCAGTAGCTAATTTTTCCTTAATGTACTAGTCTGTCAATATCTAATTTTCTTTTTAGACTCTGAAAGTTCCCCTGTCAATCATCCGTTGCTTCAGGCAATTGGAAGCAACTGAAGCCCCTGAGGGAGCAAGAATTCCAAATTAGTTCTAAATCAGAATTTAGAATATTCATGATGTCAAACTTCTAACAGTACAATGTTTCTTATCTGGCCTGATAAATATCACTGTGAGGTTTCAAGGTCTTTGGCTGAGCTTTCCTACTAATCTTTCACATAGTTTGGGCAACCAAAACAATGTCTGGAGGGATGCAGCAGACACAGATTGAAATTCAAAAGCCAAGGCAGTTAATTAATGAACAGACCAAAGGGATTAATTTTAAATAAAGCTGATGATCTGTATTTCTGAGGTAGAAGCAGTGCTACATTTCATGAATTTCATACAGTGCTTTGTCAAAGTTTGCTGCCATTACTTGTTGAAAACAAATAACCTTGTCCTCTTTTAAAGTGTTTTCCAATTTTTACAATGCAAGTAAGTCCTCTAGGAAAGTATCCTACAGTACTTAAATTATAAAACAGTATCTTACAAGTCATTCTCTGAATTGATTTGTTCTTATTACTTGTAAAATGTACTGAAAGTTATCCTGGAGACTAAAGTTAAATATTTAATTATAGATAATTACAGGAGGAAGATTCAAATTAGATGCAAACATTCTTAATGTCTATGAAGCTTGATGTTCTGCTTCATATTTGTTACATACAGGAATTTATAAACCTCTGATTGTGGTGTATGAAAGGCTACTGTGCATTAAAAATACAAAGCTGCACTTAGAGTCTGGTTCAATAGGAGCTGAACTTAAATGTTCTTTTGACAGAAGCAGGTAGTATGGAACCAGCCACCTGTTATTTACCTGGCACGATTTTCCTTTTCCATTGACGAAAGGAAAGAGCAGACCACAGTCGACAAACCTTTAGCTCTAACACCTTATGCAACTCTTTAAGGACTTAAGTGTGGGTCCAGCCCTGTTCAATTTTTTTTTACTTATTCATTTTTCATCATTGTTGGCAATGCCAACATTTATTACTCATCCTTAATTGCCCAAGCCTAATTGTCCCTCAGAAGGTGGTGCTGAGCTGCTGTAGCCCTTCAAATGAAGGTGCTCTCACAGTGCTGTTGTACAGGTAGTTCCAGAATTTAGGCCCAGCACAAATAAAGGAACAGCAACATATTTCCAAGTCAGGATGCTGTGTAAATTGGAGGGGAACCTGCAGGTGGTGGTGCTCTGTGTGCTTGCTGCCTTTGTCCTGCTTGGTGGTAGAGGCATTTTGTAGTTGGTTCATATTCCAGTCACTCTGCGCTGACGATCAAGGAAATGAGTGTTAGGTTGGTTGATGGGATGACAAGTGGCTTCTTTGTCTTTCATGCTGTTTCGCTTCTTGATGGTGGTTGGTGCTGCATTCATGCAGGCAAGTGAAGGGCATTCCACCATCCTGCTGATTTGAGCCTTGTAATTCCTGGAAAGGACTTGGGTAGTCAGACGTTAAATCACCCATCACAGGAAACCAAGTCTCTGACCTGCTCTCGAAGCCATGGTATTTATGTGGCCGGTCCAGTTGGGTTTCTTGTTAATGGTGACCCCACTGAATGCCCTTGGTGGAGTTTTGACAATGGTAATGCCATTGAATGTCAAGGGTACATGGTTGGACTCTCTCTTGTTGGAGATGTACACTGCCTGGCACTCTTGTGGTACAAATGTTATTTGCTGCTTATTCACCCAAGTCTGAATGCCATCTAGGTCTTGTTGCATGGAGGCATAAGCTGTTTCTTTTACTGAACATTGTGCAATCATCAGTGAACATACCCTGGTCTGACATTATGAAGGAAGGAAAATCATTGATAAACCCTGTAATACAAAACATAGAGTCGTGGGCCACAAATGAGGTCATCTTTTGTTCCCTTTAGCCAGTTGCTGTGCTAACTGTCCTTTCTGTAGGGTTACCAAGAGTTCCTGGGAATCCCAAGAGAGCCTTAACTCCTTTAGAGGATGGCCCCTGAGGCAGAAGCATATGGGTATCTGGAGCACTGTGGAAGCTGCAGTGGCACACTGGAGGTCAGACTTGCATCCCCTCACTGTCCTGGTGGCTCACCTAATGCTCAAGGCCTGGGACCAGGGACATTTCTGAGACTGGCTCTAGGAACCAGGGATGAGGTACCCCGCATAAAGAGAGCCAGGGATGATGAATGCTCAGGGTAATCTTTTGGCCTGTCCATATCTATCTCTAGAGCCAGATATATTGTACTGATGGACACAATGGATTCTGCAGATGCTGGAACCTGGACCAACACACACGCAATGCTGGAGGAACTCAGCAGGTCAGGCAGCATCTATGGAGGCAAATGAACAGTCGACGTTTCAGGTTGAGACCCTACATCAGGACTGGAAAGGAAGAGGACGGAAGCCAGAATAAGAAGGTAGGGGGAGGAGCACAAGCATTTGACTGGTGTTAGAATGGACATGTCGATGGGTGCAAGAGGCACAGTCCTGATGAAGGGTTTCGACCAGAAACGTTGACTGTTTATTTGCCTCCATAGATGCTGCCTGACCTGCTGAGTTCCTCCAGCATTTATGTGTGTTGCTGATGGACACAATGTTATCATTATGAAATTGGGTACAGTAGTGGTGAGTTAGAGTTAGGGTTAAAACTGGGGTAGAGTATTGGTTGGCGCAGGTCTGTCACGAAATAACACCAGTATACAATACTGGTAAGCACAGGTGCGTCACTGTATATCCCTGGGGCACAATGCTGGTGGGGATAGCTGTCATTGTATAACACTGGAGTTTGGTACTGGTGAGCAGTGATCTGTCACTTTATAATGCAGGGATGCAAAGCTTGTGAGCACAGAACTGTGATTGTTTAACACAGAGGTAGAATAATGTTGGATACAGGTCTCCCACTGGTACTAACAACAATTTCAAAGAGATTTTTTAAATAGCTGGTACTGGCACAAATGGCTGTAAAATTCTTTGAATTACCACTCCTGTCCCAGTCTCGTCAGTAGGAACAGGTCTACAAATGTAAACTTCAGGGGTTTCCAAACTAATATTTTAGACAACAGTTTCCAACAGCATGGTCTTGTGGAGAAGCTAGTTAATGCTTTGGTGTAAGAAGTTAAAAAGAAGTCCCAGCGATAGGTAAATACAATGATGGAGAGGGAACTGCCCAAGAACAAGATTCAAGCTGCAAAACTAAATAGAAAGAAGCAGACGGAGACACACAGTGAGAAAACCAATGCTGGGAGTGGATACAGAACATACTCCACCAAGAATCTTCTACACAAATATCCATTGGTTATCACCTGCAACAACAGAGTATAACCACCTACCTTCATCATTCAATTATATTATCAACACTGGTTCCCTCACCATCAATATCCTGAATTCCCCATTGACCAGAAATTCTACTGAACCAGCCACATAAATACTCTCACTACAAGAACAGGTCAGAGGCTGGGTAACCTCTGGTGAGTGATTTACCTCCTGACACCCAAAGTTTTCTCACCGTCTACAAGGAACAAGTCAATAGTGTGATAGACTATTCTACACTTATCTACATGACAGTAGTGTCAACAATCCTCAAGAAACAAAACTCCATCCAGGACAGAGTGGCCCACTTGTCTGACATCCCATCCACCACCCTAAGCATACAGTCTCTCTACCACCAGTGCAGAGTGGCTGGATTGTGTACCATCTGCAAAATGCATGGCAGGTATTTGCCTAAGCTACTCTGACAACACTTCCTGAACCTGCCTGCTCTACCACCAAGGAGGACAGGGCAGCAAGTGCATGGAACACCACTACCCACAGGTTCCTCACAAAGTCACACATCAACCTGATTTGGGAATATGGCGCTGTTCCTTCATTGTCACTGGGTCGACATCCTGGAACTCCCTGCCCAACAGTACCGTGGGACTGCAGGGCTTCAAGAAGGCAGCTCACCACCACCTTCTCAGGGACAATTGTGGATGGGCAATAACTGCTGGCAAGTGTCCAGATGCTGAGAATAAATAAAATGGAGACAACTTCAAAGTCTTAACAGAGTCAGTTATTTTTTTACCTTATTTTTTAGGATGTGGACATTGCTGTCTGGGCAGAATTAATGCCCATCCCTAATTGCCCTTGAAGGCTATGGTACCCCTGCTGACCATACTTTCACAGTGCTGAAGTAGGGAGTTCCAGAATTTAGACCCAGGAACAATGAAGGACTGGTGTCATATTTCCAAGACAGGAGAGTGTGCGACTTGGAGGGGAACCTGTGGTTAGTGGCATTCCCATGCATCTGTGGCCCTCATTCTTTTTGGTGGTACAGACTAAAGTTTTGTTAGGTGCTACTGGAGTAGCAGAGGTGAGTAACTGCAGTACAGTGTATAGATGGCATTCGCTGCAGCCATGGTCTACTAGTGGTGGAGGGAATGAGTAGTTAGGGTGGTGGATGGCGTGTCAATGGGTAATGTCTATGTTCTTAATATTGTTAGAGCTGTATTCATCCAGGCAATTGGAGAGTATTCCATCACTTCCTGACCTGTGTCTTATAGGTGGCAGAAAGGCTTTTAGGCTTTTGGTTAGTATTTATGTGGCTGGTTCAATTGAGTTTCTATTATGACTCTATTATGTCAATTATGATGTTGATGGTGGAGGACTTGTTGATTGTATTGATTTTAATTGTCAAAGACAGGTGGTTAGATTCACTTTCGTAGGTGATGGTCATTACCTGGCACCTTTTAACCAATCTATCTGAAGATATAGACCTAATTTTGATGCTGTCTGTTCAGTACAAAGCGGCTTGAGCAAGACAAAGTCAGATTATAAGACTATAAAACCATAAGAAATTGGAGTAGAATTAGGCCATTTGGCCTACCGAGTCCGCTACACCATTCAATCATGGCTGATTTTTTTAACCCCATTCTCCCGCCTTCTCCTTATAACTCTTAATCCCCATATCAATTAAAAACCTGCCTTAAATACACCAATGATTTGGCCTCCACATCCCTCTGTGGCACAAATTCCACAGATTCACCACCCTCTGGCTGAAATTCCTCCTCATCTCAGTCTGTGCCCTCGGATCCTAGGCTCTCCTACTAATGGAAACATCCCCTCTACATCCACTCTATCCAGGCCTTTCAGTATCCAGTAGGTTTCAATGATATCCCCCCTCATCCTTTTGAACTCCATTGAGTACAGGCCCAGAGACATCAACTGCTCCTCTTGTGTTACGCCTTTCATTATAGAAGAGAAGGTAGAAGAGAAAGAGGAAAAGTTGACAGCAAGATTCCAAAAAGAAAAGTTAAAGATTAGAAGAAGCACAAAATCTGGAGAGACAAGTCAAAGATAAAGCACAATGCAAAAGAGAGATGACACAAAAAGATCTGGAAAGTCCAAAAGAAATAAAATGGTTGTAGAGGAATATTTCACAGACTATGGAAGTGCTAGCGGTTCTTGCTTCTTCAAAAATCTTCCAAGTAGCCTCAAGGGCTTGTGTTAGGATGGTAATATTTAGCGTCTCTTGAATATTAACACTTTAAAGTTTATGCTTGTAGATATGTTGAATACACGTATTTTAGAGTTTGTTACAAATTTTCAGCACAATTTTGAAGGTGTTAAATTATTATGTAGAGTAAGTTTGTGAATGTAAATATATTATCTGTGTTGACTTGTCAGTGCACAGACGTCTCAAGTATCAATCTGTTCCCTGATTGCTTGTCGTAGCACATCACACTATTTCCCCTTTAAAGAGAAAGATGTGAAGTAATGTGATGCACTCTCAATAAGCAATTTGGAAGGCAATTGTATGTTGGATTTCAGACCAAAAGGATTTGAGTACAAGTGTAGAGACCTTTAGCTCTAATCATATAGGGCTCTGGTAAGGCCATGTCAGGAATATTGATTACAGGTATGGTTTCCCTACCGAAAGAAGGATATACTTGTAATAAAGTAAAGCAATGGAGGTTCACCAGAATGATTCCTCGCATGGTAGGTTTGTTATATCAGGAGATATTAAGGAAACTGAACCTCTGCTGTCTTAAGTTTGGAAGAATGAAAGGTGATCTCAGCAAAAAAATACAAAATTCTCCAAGGGATTGACAAGGTATATGCAGAGTTGATGTTTCCCTGGCCAGTGTATGTATGACCAGATATCACAATCTCACAGTGAGGGTTCTGCTATTCAGGACAGAGGTGAGCAGAACCCAAAATGGAACCAACACAGAAAAACAAAATACTGCTGATGCTCGAAACCTGAAATAAGGTAGACTATTTTGGAAATACTCATCGGGTCAAGCAGCATCTGAACAAAGAGAAACAGAGTTAAAGTTTCAGGTCAATGATTTTTCATTAGTTCTGATGTAAAGCCATTAATCTGAAATATGGATACTGCTTCTTTTCCACAAATGTTTCCAGCTATTTCTGTTTCATGGTAAATGTAGAGGTTGTTGGGAAGGTGGAAAGGAGGCACTGGTGATATGGTGACTGTAGAGGAGAGGGGCCGACGAGGGGCCAATGAGGGAGGTAGTGAGGGGGCAGTGAAGGCCAGTGAGTGAGGTAGTGGGGGGGTAGTGAGGGCTGGTAAATGGAGTAATGAGGGGAATGTCTAGAGTCATGAAGGGATAGTCAGTGGAGAAGTGAAAAGGTGGCAGGGAGGTTGTAAGGCTGTACTGAGGTGATAGCAGAGTGTCAACAAGGAAGCAGAGGAATGGCAGAGAGTAGAGCAGCAGTGATTGCAGCATCTATGGTTTTAAACATCACTAAAATATCAGCATCTGGCTCTGTACAGTGAACATTAAACCTATTCCTTGTGAATGATCCTCAGCTCTGCTGTGAATTGTAAATTTGGCATTCCGCATAAAAATAGTTTTGCACTGCTCATCTAGAAAATACTTCTTCCCACTGGTGTGGCCTGACTTGCTGAGTAGTTCCAGCATATTCTGTTTTGCTTTAAGGTGAAAAGGTGACCAGAGAGATCTTCAAAATTAGCTTAGCTAAAGGCAAGGCAAGTAATAAAGGATTGCTTATACCCATTGTCCCAGACATTGACTTACCAGCTTCATGTGTCCCAGATATTTGGTTCTATAAAGTGTACCAACTGACTGCTGCACTGAAAAGTGATGAACTCCTCTCAACTCAGTCAAATAAGTTTGAATGACAGGTCAAATCTTCTGGGCAGGAAACAATCAGTCGCTTGAACAATGTGCCACTTCAAATACTTACCATCTGAATGAACCCAGAAGAAATAGAAAGTAACGTTTATGATGCAGGAGAAGTATCACATGTAGTGATTTTAAGTCACATCTTTCAATGTGCTGTATTTAAGGGGCAATATCATCAGGAAGAAGTATCTTGCAACACAGTCTAGGTTTCCTATCTTTCATTGTATGAAATGACATCATTGTGCATCAGATTGTCATATAGCCACCTGTTAAGTTTTTCAAAATCATTGACAAAATAAGGCATTTGTTAAATCCCAAGAGAACTGTAGCAAATGCAATCTTGAAGACACTTGAAAACACAGCATATTGTCAGTGTTTTTAAGGATAGAGTACAGGCTGAGGTTTTAGTTAAAGAAGTTCAGTATATTTGCCCCTTTTACAAATACTAACTGGTCTTATTTAAAATTCCAGCAATTTCTATTTTGGTTTTCAGTGTTTCCTTGGCTCAATGGAAATGTATAGGTTATTACATTCAGCTAGTTCCCAGCAAAAAGCAGGAATCCTCCTTGCACTTTTCCACACTATAGCCTGGATCCCTGTACCAAAGAAAAGCAAGGTAACATGCCTCAATGACTACTGACCAGTGGCTCTGACATCCACCACCATGAAGTGCTTTGAGAGGTTGGTCATGGCTCGCATCAACTCCAGCCTACCAGAAAACCTGGATCCATTGCAATTCGCCTATCGGTGAAACAGGTCTACAGCAGATGCCATCTCCCTGGTCCTACACTCAGCTCTGGAGCATCTGGACAGTAAAGACACATACGTTAGACTATTGTTTATTGACTACAGCTCTGCCTTCAATACAATAATTCCGAGCAAGCTTGTCACCAAACTCCGAGACCCAGGACTCAACACCTCCCTCTGTAACTGGATCCTTGACTTTCTAACAAACAGACCACAATCAGTGAGGATAGGCAGCAAAACCTCCGACACGATTATTCTCAACACTAGTGCCCCACAAGGCTGCATCCTCAGCCCTCTACTCTACTCCCTATACACATGACTGTGCGGTCAGATTTTGCTCTAACTCTATCTACAAGTTTGCAGACGATACCACCGTTGTAGGCTGTATCTCAAACAGCGATGAGTCGGAGTACAGGAAGGAGACAGAGAGCTTAGTGGAATGGTGTCATGACAACAACCTTTCTCTCAATGTCAACAAGACTAAAGGGCTGGTCATTGGCTTCAGGAAAGGGGGCAGTGTACATGCACCTGTCTACATCAATGGTGCTGAGGTTGAGAGGGTTGAGAGCTTCAAGTTCCTGAGAGTGAACATCACCAACAGCCTGTCCTAGTCAAATCACGTAGATACCACGGCCAAGAAAGCTCACCAGCGCCTCTACTTCCTCAGGAGGGTAAAGAAATTTGGTTTGTCCCCTTTAACTCTCACCAACTTTTACCGATGCACCATAGAAAGCATCCTATCTGGATGTATCATGGCTTGGTATGGCAACTGCTCCGCCCAGGACCACAAGAAGCTTCAGAAAGTTGTGGACACAGCCGAGCGCATCACAGACACCAGCCTCCCCTCCTTGGACTCTGTCTTTACCTCCCGTTGTCTTGGTGTAGCAGCCAGCATAATCAAAGACCCCACCCACCCGGGACATTCTCTCTTCTCTCCTCTTCCATCGGGTAGAAGATACAGGAGCCTGAGGGCACGTACCACCAGACTTAAGGACAGCTTCTACCCCACTGTGATAAGACTATTGAACGGTTCCCTTATACAATGAGATGGACTATGACCTCACGATATACCTTGTTGTGACTTTGCACCTTATTGGACTGCACTTTCTCTGTAGCTGTGACACTTTACTCTGTACTGTTATTGTTTTTACCTGTACTACTTCAATGGACTCTGTACTAACTCAATGTAACTGCACTGTGTAATGAATTGACCTATACGATCGGTTTGTAAGACAAGCTTTTCACCGTACCTTGGTAAAAGTGACAATAATAAACCAATACCAATTATTCTTGGTGGGGTCCACTGCCTACATCTGCATTCACTATTCCCCCAAACTTCTTCTGATGCAGAGCGTTGATCTTCCTGGAGAGTAGCTGCAAGGTCCTGAGTGGCAACAGAGTCTTGACCGATGTAATTGAATGACAGGAACAGACCAGAGCGAGTGCAGCAAAGTCCCAGCCCCAGCCCCAGCCCCAGCCTTGATGTATCTTAAAGTTGTGGAGGTTTTGCTACTCAAATACTTCAAACAGCTATTAATAATGAAATAAACAAAAATAATAAATATATAAAATCAGCTGTCATATTTCAAAACTGTCATTGTACTCTCTCTGGTGATGGAGGTGATGGGGGGTGGGGTGGGGGATATAGGTGGCCCTGGAATTATCAGTGTAAACAAGGATGCCCATTCAGAAGCTAACCCTTGCACATTTCACTCTTTGCTGGTTTTGCCAAAGAGACAGAAGGGGAACCAGAATAAGTAATATCCATTTAGTGTAACTCTAAAACTTATACTTATTTTCTCGTATTACAAAAGAATACAATTCTTTTTATGTAACTGAGAAATATAATTCTGTCTTGTCTAAAATGATGATTGTGTCATTTATTCTCACAGGCAATTGTTTTTAATCAGTTTTGATATGAAGAGTGCATGATGATATTCTGTGTACCTAAACAGGAATAACATTGTTTTTAAAGGAAAAGAACATGATTTCCAGCTTACTCCAGTCTGTCCATTGGTAGTTGTCTATTTGCTGCATATAAATGGGTTGTTTAATCATATGTTCAGTGACCTGCTGTTCCCTGCTTAATGCCTGCATGTCGCACTAAATATTTTAACGAATGAAAATGTTCAAATATTCACCCAGATGTCCACACTGACATAATGCTCTAGGCAGTTGGCTGATAAAAAGCATTGGCTGATAGTAAATGAGGATTTGGAAATGTGTCCTAAGGCTGTAGTATCTATTAAAGAACATCCTGGGCTGTTTTATATGAAGATTTGCATACGTTCAGTCGGACCATATCTTCAGACAGATGGGCCATCTGTTACCTTGTATTTACCCAAAACAACATGGCAAATGTGCTAATATTTTACAACTAAAATACTTCTTAACAGTGTCAGTGAACCAGCCTAGGTGTAACCAGAACAGCTTAGGTAAGTGTTTGAAATTTTGATTATGCCCAGTGGAAACCTTTGAATGTAAGCTGCTGGTTATATATATTTTACTTTCATTTATCATTTGTATTTTATCGTCAATGAATAATTAAAACTAGACTTCCTTTGAGTCTCAAATATGATAAATAAACATTTTATTAGAATTAATCTATGGATATACTTTTATACATAGGGTATAGAGTGGAAACTGTAAAATTTGTAAAATGTCTTTCCATTGCCTTCTGCTGCTTCCATGGACAACATTATACCATTGCTTTACTCCTGCTCAAAACATTAACAACCAATGCACTGGCTTGAGGAAATATGATATAGCTGTTTTTCTAAGACCTGAGGGAATCACCATGGGACATTGCCCACTTAATCAGTTAGTACTAACAAATTGGATCGTATATCTGGAGGGCTCGTTGTGATGTAACTTCCTGTGCTATGCAGCATATTTGAATACTTTATCACCTGACTCTTTTGTTAATTTTCCTGTCGTTATCTGGTCTGCTGGATGTGATGACTCAGGTGCCAATTCTAAAGGGTCATTATTTATGTTTGGGTTTTGAGTTATAAGTGTTGGCAGCTATTGAAACATAAGAACAAGGCTGATCCTGCAGTCACCTGATGGCAGCAGGGATGGTTGGATAACAATAATGAACAGGAACCCTGGCTGTCTTTCACCTCTTTAACACAAGGCACTGAGGCTAATTGTACAGCTCCTACTATCAACACAGCTGAGATCAGGTAATCTACACATAGTAACAATGGAACCTGGGACTTTCCTGTCCTGTCCTGTATATCTTAGCTACTCACTGGATAAATTTAATGTATTACTGCCAAAGCTGTGGATCTTCGTGTTTTTGTGGTAAGAAAACTCACAGCATACACACACATTGTTCAGCACATGAAGACTGGCGAGGTTTTTACTCCACACAACCCTCTAGATTTCATCAAGCATTTATCAATTCCATCCCTTTTAATATTCCACGTTTTTCAAGGTATTAGCTAATTTTAAAAATAAATTATTGACTCTACTCATCGATACTTTGTGACAGAAAATTCCACATTTTGCCACCCTCCAAATAAAATAGTAATTATTTCAAGTAAATGATTTTTATTCTAATTCATTCAGTTCTTTAAAGTTGAATCGTTTGGTACATAAAGTTCTAGTATTTATGCCACATAAGGTCGCATGACCTACTGCTTCCATGCCAGACAAAGATGGAGCTGTTCATGTTACTTTCACTTCCTTGCTCCCGGTTCTTAGCCTTATTGGTTATGATTCTTCATGTGTTCATCCAGGCACCTTTTAAATGTGATGAGGTTTGCTGCCACCACCACCCTTCAAAGCAATGAGTAACAGACCCTCATTGGCCTCCATCACTCTGTTTCACCCAACTTCCCTTCTAACTATGAACTTAAATCCATGTACTTCCGTTCCCTACCTCAGAATACTATCAGGGAAAATAAGCCCTCTTCATTCAGTCAGTTTAGGCTTTTCATAACTTTGTACACCTCTATTTCATTAAAAAAAACTAATCAATCTCTCCTCATAACTATAATTCTAGAGCCACAGCAAGATCTTTGTAAATCTCCTCCGCCCTTCTCTAATGTTATCACATTCACCCTGTGGTGTGATGTCCAGAAGCATACACAGTGCTCAAGTTGTGCCTGATCTGGTCCTTTATACATTTCCAGTATGACTTCCATGTTCTTGTATTCCATGTTCATTGATAAAAATAAGTATACCATATTCCCTCATAATCACCTGTGATCAGTTGCTATCCAGCAATGTGACATACTGCAAGGCAGGTATGAAAAGCAATGGTACATGCAAGTATCTTTTCTTATAACATTAAACTTCATTACCCTATCCTATGTGTCAGATACTTCACACATTAGTTTTGATGCTACTTCCTTTGCCTGCATTTCATATTATGCAGCATTCATTATTTCATAAAGATATGCCCTGTGCTATTGTTTGTGTTTTGCAGGCATGTCAGAATCACATTATTAGTAACAGATATCTCTGGTTGTGAGTCTATGACATGGATCACTTTTGCAATATATAGCTATGCTTATTAATAGATTACAGACAGTACATCAGCATGTTCCAATTACATACAACATGTGTGACTGCAGTTATGAACACTCCATATCTTACTCCTTATATATCACATTGCAGCTGTTACATTCTAGGCAGTACTAGAGTTTAAAAACAGAAAATGCTGGAAACATTCAGCAGAGCAGTCAATTGACTTTCATCAGAACTTGGTACCTGTTGTGGCCTGAGTGATGTTGATACCTTGGTGGTTTATCAGTTGGATAATGATATTAACAGGTTCCAGGGCCTGGACTGGAGTGTTCTCATGAAGTCTTGTGCTTGTCCCTCTGACAAAATAAGGTGGTCATTTTGAAAAGACAGTTCTCCAAGCATTTTATTTAAGAGAAAAACACAATTGGAATTAATGACCTCTACTTTTTCCTTGCTGATGATGCCTTGCCATAGGATTCCATCCCTATCCATCCTGGCATTGAAGTCGTTCAGGCAGGCATAGTAGTGTAGCGGCTAGCGTGACATTATTACAGCGCCAGAGACCTGGGTTCAATTCCGGCCACTGTCTGTAAGGAGTTTGTATGTTCTCCCCGTGTCTGCGTGGGTTTCCTCCAGGTGCTCCGGTTTCCTCCCACATTCCAAAGACGTACGGGTTGGGAAGTTGTGGGCATGCTATGTTGGCACCGGAAGTGTGGTGACACTTGCAGGCTGCCCCCAGAACACTCTACACAAAAGATGCATTTCACTGTGTGTTTCAATGTACATGTGACTAATAAAGATATCTTATCTTACCTTATTAGTTGGTCTCTTTATGGCATATAGACCATGACTTTTTCTAGGTCAAAGTCCTCCTTAGCTTCATCCAAAGCTTCCAGGATTGGAGCCTGGCTATGATTCCCAAGCTATGAGAGCAGAGCAGCAACAGGTCTGTCACTACTGCACTGTCCATGAGGATCCTGACATTCCAGGTCCCAAACTTCATATTGTGGAATGAAAAGTGCCTGTGTGCAGTTCTTTAAATGTGAAGTGGCTGTAGCCACACAAGTTTCGCAGATCAATGCCTTGCTCCAGAGGTAAGTGGGACCAGAATAAACAGAGACTGGGCTCTATGCCATGTGTATTAACAATCACATGTTGGTTGGCACTTGCATGGATGCTACCTGGCAAATGGTGTGCACTTGCTTTTCCACACATGCACACACACGCACGGACATATATACACCCACATGCACACGTGTACTCACATACACACGCACAGAGTTAGGCATGGGAGCCTTTTCCCACTGCCTCCCTCCTCACTTCTCTCCCAGCACTTTCCTCTTGTCCCCACTGCTGCCTATACTTTGTTCTCCAGCTCCCAGCCCTATCTGTATACCAGGCCCCCACAGCTCGGGCTGTACACCAGGTGCACACTCTTGACCTCCAGTCCTGGCCGCACAGCTGAGACTTTACTAAATTAAAAACGGATTGTTGATACAAGGACCAATCCTAGCAGAAAACTATTCTGATTACACTCCAGAAATTTACTGCTTTTCAGCTAAGAGTTATTCTGCTATTCCCAAGCTATATGAAAGTTAAAGTCACGCATTAAACCAATCTACCTTTGCTACATGTTTGACTAATTTGTAGCTTGCCTTTGTTTGGCCTTTATTACAGTGGAGCTATGACTGAGGTGGCTGCTTCACACCATGCTATGACCATAGAGAATGCCTTCCCTGGCAATCATCAATGTCTCAGACTTTAATTCCCCCTTTATCTGTGTGCCTACAGCTCCACTTCTGTCTATTATTCCATCCTCCTCCCCTGCATTTGTTTTAGAACTATTATTAATGCTTCCTCTCTTTTTTGAATCCTTCTCTATTGTTCAATGTATATATTTAAAAACTTTGGGCCATTCTTCCAACACTAGCATCAGCCTAAAGATCTTGGGAACAGCCAGGATCCTGTTTCTAGCCTCATTCAGATGGAGCCTACCCCACTGGTACAATGTTTTCCTGTCCTGGAAATGGTACCAGTGTTCAATGTACTTGAACCCCCCTCTCCCTTCCCACCCCCGATCAAGGTGAATTACCTTATAGCAGCAAGGCAACACGTCAGAGTCAACTCTTATCAGAGTTGCCCATGTTCCACGAGTACATAAATAAAGCTCCACCCAAGGGGATTAAAAGTAACCCTGAGCTATGGATTGGAATAATACTAGGGAGCAGAAGGCAACCAATGAGATAAAAGGCACTTCCTTTGATTGGCAGAAAATTACAACATGTGTTTCTCAGAGAATGTAATTAGGGTCCCATCTGTACAAGTGTCCTTACTTTGGATGAAAGGGAGAATTTATACATTTACAGATGACTTAAAGGTAGAAGTCATGATGGATTGTGAAAAGAGCAGGAAATTACAAAAGGGTCAAGACAAAGCAATTGGGTGAATCAATGGCAATGTGCATTTTGGTGCAAATGTGATACTTTAAGTAAAGCAACAGGGATGCTTGTTTTATTGCAACTGAGAAATATCTGAACCAAATGTTACACTTACAAAATGAGCCTTCAAAAATTAACTTTAACTTTGCTAAAAGATACCAAACTGTGGATGTGGTCTACTGGGTGAATGTCCAGGGAAATGGCTTAAAAGCTGAAAACAAGGGCACCTTGCAATTATTATTGTACCTTTACAACAGTGTTGTCAAAACAAACATTGAACAAATCATGTAAAGAAATATAGGACATGGTGAAAATTTGGTCAAAGAACATTTTGTAGGAGGAGAGGGAGATTTCAGAATCTAGGGTCTAGGAAGCTGACAACACAGCAGAGAGCGGTAAAGGGATGAAAACTGAGCATGTAGAATGTGGAAGAAACACAAATTGGAGGGGCATTGAGGTATTGAGAGGGATGAGAGTGAAAGGCTATACTAGTGGTCTCCTTGGAACTTCCACTGGTCTTCAGTTTGAGTTACAGCAGGACAGTAGAATATGTGCTGCTGGGCTTCAAATTCATACCAACTTGCAAAACAAATACTCATTACTGTTGAAAGATGGATCCTAGCACCAGTTGATTGGGTCCAGCAGTTTCCATGCCAATGGTGTATGCTGAACTTGCCTGTTCCAGCCATTATTCAGGTCTCTTACATTATTTTCTTGGCCAGGATTGACATAGTAATTTAGAAACAGCTGGAATCACAATGTTCTAATATTCTTCTCATGCCTTGCAGCTTAATTGTTTATAGGCACATCGCAATGAACTAGTTAGAGATTTCCAAAGTGCAATTGAGAATAAATGTTGATCTTTGTTCTTTAAGAAATAGTACTTTTATCCAAATAATTAAACCACATCTTATAGACATCTCTCAGAGAGATTTGTATTAATTTTATGTCAGCAACACATTCTCAGCACAGCTAAAGCAAAATAAAAAAACATTCAAGGCAAAATATTCTCAGTAACATTTTAGTACATAGACATATTCAGGTCAGATACCAGACAAAGCAAAACATTGTAAAAAGCTTTGTTCGGGTGCTAAATCGATGGATTTTCTTTTTCTCACACTACTTTGCCAATAAAAATATAAGAGAATTTAAACAGTCCTGAAGGAAATAGAAATACTGCCAGCTAACTCAAGAGGTGAGCTGCACTAAGTGTTCAGCCTTTTCATTTTCCTTTAAAATATATCAACAGTTAAACACTAATGTCCTGAAAACAACAGTGTTCTTTTTTTTGGCAGAGAGCCAAATCTGATCATTCAATGATTAAAAATATTTGTTATTTTTTTAGGTGGGAACTAAAGAGTAAAATCTGTAGGCCTATTTTGTTTGTGAATGAAAGATGGTGGTAATTCTAAGGAAGCAAACTCTCATTTCTCACGAAGGACAGCGCTTTGCTGTGTGCTGGTAATTGTCCTCCTCTCTCATTCTTATGCAAGCTATTGCTTGTGCTGCAAATTTTCAAAGACATTAGTTTATGGAAGCTTCAGACTCTATGGGGTAAATCTTGAGTTCCCTGTATGTGAGATAGTTCAAGCCAATCTGAAGCCTGTTAACATTTTTAACTCTTTATTTTTCTTTCCATTATAGTTTCACATGAAAGGCCCTTGCTGTCCTTTCATTGCTCCTTTGTAAGTTGTTCATTCAATGCCAGTCCTAATGCCAGATTATCTGAATCATAAATGAGATGCTGCAGAGTGCAGTCAGGGTCTCTCAGGTCAAAACACGTCGAGGTCATTGTTTCATGTACCTTGATGGGCTTACCATTTTTTTCACATTGAGATCATTGGAGGAGTCTGGAATAAGTAGAAATGCACCAATGCCTATTGTTGTTTTTGTCTCCAGGATGACTTTCACTTTCTGGATCTGCAATTGCACATTATCAATAACAAATTTCTATTGAATTTGTGGCATGTGATATTTGCCTTGTGAGTATTTGTTCATTTGGTAATATGACTTCACTGAAAGTCCATGACAGGATCTGGATTGACCACGTACTTACGTATGGTGAAAACTAGACAGGACTGAAGGTGCAGAGGGTTGAGTTGTGATTTACCTAATCTTGGCTGTCACATACTCACACAGCAGGCTCTATCAGTGTGCCCTGCTTTTTTTTATCATCTGGTATCTTCCTGTCCTTCTCATTCCAATGCCTAGTTTTGGTGGATCACCCCTCAGCATGGCAGGTTGTGGAGAATCCATTACACATCACAGATCCTGGTCTGTCTGTGACTGTACTGCAGCATCCAGTCTTCCGCTAGTAATAGAAATAATTGGAGTATGCTGATAATTTCTCCACTATCAGGGTAATGGAGGAGGCACATCTGCAGTGAGTTATCATCTCAGTATCTGTATGGGTGTCATGAGGAATGTATAGATGACGATAGCTCCATCCCTGTAAATTGCAAGCATCTGACCTAATAGTTTAGGTGTAAGAAAGGGAGAGGACTGGAGAAGGATGACAGCATCATGATATCCACAAAGCTATCTGGCACAGGTTTATGTGCTGTGTGTTTTACATCCCACTTTTTCATCCTACTAATACAGTATTGTAACCAATCACTACTCCTGAGGTTCATTAGAAGCTCCTGGTCAAAATTCTAGTTTAATACCAGATGCAATAGTCAAGGCAGCCAAAAGAGCAAATGCATAATACTTCCAGTCTAGAGTATCAAACCAATAATTTTTCTGAGAGCTGTTGATGGTCCTTTTAAAGAAGCAAGTATTGTCCAGGTTGTTCCCATCCATGAACTATGGATCTCTTGTGGCAATACTGAATAAGTTGCTGGAGCTGTTGAAAATGCCATTTGAATCTGCAAACATGTTGTAGCGCTCTGATATTTGCATACTAAATAGATGCCTACCAATTTCATGAGGACATACTGGATACTTAAGATGAAATAGAACTGTAAGCATTTCCAATATGGAAAGTGTAGATAACCTCAGAATTGATTGTCAGCTTCCTATTTCCCATTCTACTGATGTAAATGGGTGGGCAACCATTGAAAATCACTGCTTCAGTGTTCATGTTTGAACAATGGATGAAATTTTGAAGTGCACCCTCAGTGAGGGAATAATATCTCCACTTTGATCACTTTGCACAAAGGACTTTGTTTTTCTTTGTTCTAATTGTTTTCCTTCTTGTAATAAAAGTGAGTATAATTTCTGTTTAATTTATGTTTTTTCTTGTGCATGCTGCTTATCTGATGCTATGTGCCTGTGATGCTGATGCAAGTAAATTTTTCATTGTACTTGTATATACATGTACTCGTGCACATGACAACAAACTCAACTTCAGAAGGGTCAGAGAATTTGTTAGAGAAAATTAGAGAGAAATTAACTTTAATTTACCAAACGTTCTTATATTTCATGAGGGCCATGATGTAGTACAAAGCATAAACAGCATGGAAACAGGCCCTTAGTCCTCCGAGTCACAATGATCATCAAGCATCCATTTACACTAATCCTATTTTATTCTCTCCAAATTCCCATCAGCTCCCTCCAGATTCTATCTCGCACTAGGGGCAATGTAAAGCGGCCAATTAACCTACCAACCCTCACGTGAGAGGAAACTGGACAATCTAGAGGAAATGCAGAAGGTCAAAAGTACAATGTGCAGCCTCCACACAGACAACACCAGATGCCAGAGTTGAACCTGGGTTGCTAGAGCTGTGAGGTGGCAGCTGCACCATTGTGAATGATAGATTGTTTGCCGTGGGGATTTGCAGAGCTCAGTGCTAGATCCCTTGCTTTTTGTGGTATGATTCAGTAATGCAGACACATACTAACAAAGAAGTCTGCAGATGGTATAAAAATTGGCTGTGAGCTTGATAGTGAAGAAGGAAACCACAGTCAACAGAAGGATATCATTGGATTGGGAAGAAAAGTGGCAGATGGAACTTAATTTCAAGAACTGTGAGGTAATATAGTTGAGGTAGAAAAACAAGGCAAAGAACACTGAGAGATGAGATGAAGAGGAACAGAGAGACTTTGGGGTTCATCTACATAGACCCTGGGCAGGCAGATGAGGTAATAAAGAAGGCATCTGGGATACTTTCCTTGATAGAAGTGCAGGGAGGTCTTACTCAAACAGTATAAAACATTAGTTGGACCACTGCTAGAGTAATGTGATTACAGGAAGGATATGTTAGCACTTGGGAGAGTATAGAGAGGAACTTTATTAGGATGTTCTCAGGGGCTGGGGAAGTTTAATTATGAGGAAATATTGGCTAAGTTTGGGCTGTTTTCTTTAGAATGGAGAAGTTCCAGGGAGATTTAATTAACTTATATAAAATTATGAGAGGCATAGATAATGTGAACAAGAGGACTTGTTTCCTCAGCAGAGAGGCAACAACAGTGGTGTATAGATTTGAATAATTGTTGGAGAGATTGGAGCTTAGGGCCATGGGGGAAAGGATGAAGTTGATATCAGTTGTGGTTAAGGCAAGATTGGTGGAAGTGTGAAGTTCACTGAATAGATGGAGGAGGCAGAAACTCAATCTCCAAAAATGTAGATGGATGAGAATTTAATGCACTGTAACTCACAAGGCTACAGACTGAAAACAATGGTCTGTCTCTCTCTGTGCTGTAAATTTCGATGATTTTATGACACTTGTGATCCACAATTGTGAGATAATGAGTATCATAATAACCAACTAGTTAGCATTAGCAATTAAACAATTAAATACATTTGATACTTTTAACTGAGATCTACCTGGGAGATAATATGTAGTCCATAACTTCCTGCAATTGAATAATGAATATCCTGGTCTTTTGATTTATCTGCAATATTTGGCTTCAGACCATGTGTTTTTTGGGCATCACAGTTGTGCCTGATGCACACATACATGTTAGCATTATCACTAATGTTGGTGAGAGTATTAATACATACACTGTTGGAAGCTGGCAGAGTAGGAAGAGTGCGAGATCAATCAGCATCCAGTGTTGATTTGATGCTTGTGTGCCATGGTAAGAGATTCACAGTTCAAATAACGCAGAGTTTTTTAACTTCGGATAGCTAACACATGTTTGCCAGCAGTGGATATTTCCAATGTTGACAACCCGATTATGAGAACTACAAGGTATGCAGCTCCAGAGGAAATGAAGGTGGCAGAAACAGAGAAACTAGAGTATGCATTTTTGATCAGAACGCTGTGAATAACTCATCTGACTATAATGCATGTAAATACAACCCTAATTTCCCATTCACCAATAGTCCTTCTTGATGCCGCAGTATCTGCTTGGCCACAATAAAAGGTGCAGTATTCAGCAGCTGGCTACAAATCTTGAAAAACTTAACTAGCAACTGAAAAATAGATAACTGCAGAACCAGAAATCTGAAATAAAAACAGATAGTGCTTGAAATACTCAGCAAGTCAGACAGTATCTGTGGCATTTCAGGTTGAAGACTCTTCATCAGAATTGTCTTAGGATCCATGGCATCTTAATTTCTGGAGTGGTCAAAGCACTGGTGTTGCTTCAGCACGTTGATAGTAAGCCCTGCTAGCCTATACCTGTAAAGCAGTTGACAGCAAACTGTGAATTGCTTTGTTTTTGCATAAACTTTCAAGGCCACACAATACGTACTGCAAACCTCATTTACAAATAAAAGCATTGCAAGTTATGTTGAAACATCAGTTAATGACTCTTGTAGATTCCTAGTGCCTATATTCTGCAGGTGCTTGTCCTTCCTGGTGATCTTACACAGTTCTAACCTAGTGGCTGCCGCAAGGTTGTTGGAAAGCTGCTGATCTTTGGTGGAGAGACTGCTGGATGATCTGTAGGAGGGCTGGGCTTAGAAAGCCTTGTTTTTTTACTGTACTTTTTCAGCTCAAGCACTGCAGCTTTGGACTGGATGGCTGATTGCCCCCAGCAAGACAATGGCAGAGTGGAATGAGTGGGAACATGAAATCTGTAATGCTGTAACGTTGATTCATGCTCCCTGGAGCAACTCTCCTTAGCAGGGCCTCGTCAGTTCCCTTGGAGAGCAGATTGCTCGACTGTTGATGCTCTCTGCAAATTCTTTTGAGCACTAGTACCCAGAGCACGATGACAGCATGCTGATCTCCCACTGCAGCACCCAGTGCTTCGGTAGCTTCAGCTTTTGTGGCAATAGGAGCTGGAATGCTGGTTATTGGAGACTGTATTATGATTTAATCTACTAGTGCGCTGATGTAACTTACCTCCATTTGCACACTGGAATAGATGAGCTCCAGGATAAATTCATTTCAAGGTCAGATCAGGCTCCTCCATGCTCCTGGACATTACAAGAACATTTTCTGACAATACACAAATGATTTCATTGTGTACACCCATTTACTTTTTTCCTCAGCCTCTCCCATCAAAGTCCTCATCTAAGATTTCATGTGTGACACTGGCATGTGCATTGATTTTTTTGGTACTAGAGTAATTATACCCAGTGTCTTTCCTGATGAGATCATCCTTCTAAACCAGCTGGTGTCTAGAGATGTCGTCAAATAATGGTATGTTTCTATCTTCACTCTGTCACACCTTTACCACCTTTAGACCAGTTAGGAATACTTTCATGTTGATAGGTGAAAGACACAATGATAGAACTGTTGTGGTGATGGAGATAGGGGTGTTTTGTTGGGAAGTGGGTACCTTTGGAAAGTAAGTTGTGCATGTGTACCGTCACATCATTCTGTAAACCAGAGGAGGTTGTAGGAGGAAAGGGAAGGTAGATTTAAGGAAAGGGATTAATTATGGAGATAACATTATCTTTGTTGGTTTCATCGTCAATACTGGCTGTGGTCAGAGGAATGGCTGCTTCACTTGTTCCAGTTTGGTAATACAGCTGTCAATTCCCCGCTGGTTAACTGTTCTGGGCTGTGATTAGGTGCCACCTCTTCATGTAAGGAAGAATGTAGTTCATTAGTGAGTGCCATGGAATGTACTTGGATGATAGTTCATGTACAAAATTTGCCATTGAGAGTTCATTGTCAGCAGTGAGGTACAGATTGCATTGCCTGATACCAGTTGTGCAGTTAGTGAGAGATGGCATTTGAAAATGCATTCACTAACACTGAACATTGACATCTCGGATCCAAGCCTGGCTCCTGCAGTATTTCCCCTTCACTGTCTTTGTGGAAACCCCCTCCCACTGGACACATGTCCTACTTTGCGACTCTTCCACAAGAGCTCGAGTGTGGCACCTGGAAATAGGCCCTCTCTTCCATAATGCATCATTCTTCATTCTCCCTGGTCTGCTTCTATCAAGGAATGCCAGCAGGCACCTGATGCAGCTATATACAGCCTCTTCTTTAAGAGGAGGCTGGCTTACATAGTACAGGCTAACATTGGCCTCCTGCTGAGGTGTGCTGCCAACAAGCAGCATAGTTGACACCAGCTGCATTCAGGAATCAAGTAGTTGATCCCCACACCCTCTTTTAGCAACTATTGAATTTAGACCCTGTTTTAGTTAAACATGGTTCAGGAACAGCTACTTCCCTTCAACCATTCAGTTCTTGAACCAACTAGCACACCTCTAATTACTACAGTATAGCAACACTATGACCAATTTGCTTTAAAATGGACTTTAATTTAATTGTGTCCTTTCTTGTAAAAATTGTATTTATTTGTTTTTGTTAGCGAATGCTGTTTATCTAATGCAATGTCCGTGATGGTCCTGCAAGTAAGCTTTTCATTGCACTTGTACATACACTTGTGCACATGACAATAAACTTGACTTTGACTTTGAAACTTGCGCATTTTTTTCTCCTAACCATGTAGCTTAATTAAAAATAACAACATATGTAGAGAGAACACTTATTTATTTGAATAGCTGATAGCCCTAATTTCAGCCCAGAAATGCTACTCAGTGGGTTTATAAGAAATTTGGTCACTACTCCAACATCTTTAGAGCTGAGGACAGACTACTTACTGACAGTGCTGAAAATTAACATGAAGACCCATGGCAATAAATCAGTGAATTGACTTTAATAGGAGCAGAAATTAAGTATGATCACCAGGACATTTTAGTGGACTACGCAGTTGAAGTTAGTCTCTGTATTTTTATTGTTCAATAACTTGAAGCCTTTAGTCTCTGTAACTGTGTTCCATTTATGTGGATATAGGAGTAAAGTCCTGCATTGTCATACTTTTTAATCATGCCTATTTTTTTGTAAAACTTAAAGCTTTGTATCTTAAACATGAGCCTGTAACACGGTGTCATTAAGGCAGTTAAATTCAATTTATTCATGAGGAAAGGGCATTTATAATCACCACCAATAAAAAAGGAGACTGAGAAGAGCTGGTAATACTGTCATTATCTGTGTGTACCCAATAAAAGCACCTGAACTCAAGCTTTATAGTTGAACATAAAACAGTAAATCACAATGAAGTATTGACTGTTCCAGATAAGGGATTTTTTTTCTTTCAGTGACCTTGTATTCTTCCTTTTAATAGATTTTCCATTGCCCTGAGGTTTGCTGTGGGCTGGTGGTTTTGTTAATTGGGAGACATGTTGAAAAATAGCAGCAGTGCTTCTGGATATATACTGACAAGCATTTTTTCTCCATGCATTCGAACTCTATGGCAAGTCCATGTCAGTCCATGTCATTCTTATTACTAACGTTCTGTCATTGGATTCTGACTGTGTCTTGTACTATACCTGAAGGTCACAATCAACCTTTAAAATGACAATTATGAGACATCATCACTCCAGACTGATGTTAATCTGGATAACATTTTCTGGTCTGTTAATCAAAAGGTAATGAAAATCTGTGCTGCTGCAAGTGAGAATTTCAATTATAGTGTTAGAATACATTAGGTGGTGTTTGGAGTGTTGGCATGTATTGTTTAAATTGTCTGGTCAAGTAATTACGCCCATAAACTGGGACTTAGTGAAGGCTGACATACAGGATACAACGTATATGAATTATAAATTCTGGAGCACCGTGGATGATGTAGTATTTATTCAATTAACTCCAAGGTACTTTTCTAATACATTTGTGAGGAAAAATACACAATGATTTTCTAGAAGTGAGATTGTTGTTATACAAAACAATCTTGGTGAAATTGCAAGAATTATTCAGATTCTAATTTCATGATTGTTACTGTCCAGGTTCTATCACAATAATTGAAGTAAACATTCAGAATAAGCAATAAGAAAGCAATAATTTTTAAAGGGGAAATCAGACTGTAATGATATGAATGGTCTGTAATGTGATGAGCACAGACTGGAGTATAAATTCCCCACTGCATACCTAAACTCTCCTGTGTCATCTACTTATCTTTAGCAGGGGCCTGGAAGCAGGTTGACTATCCATTGTCTTGACCAAGTGGTAAGATGAAAAACAGGGGAAATTAGCAGAAACAAATGAAATCAAAAGCAACTGCATGGAGCAGTTTCTGTTCAATAATAATCATAGTAGCCAGTGGCAAAAGGGTCTCTGATAGTTCCCTTTGCCATTCCCTCTCCTCAGGACCACATTGTCAATACTTCAGCCATACCTTGTGTATGACAGACCCAGGACATGGCGTTGACTTTGGGGAATGAAAAGAATAATCTTGGTGAGGAGAGAGAAATGATGATGTCATTGACCTGAAACATTAACTCTGTTTCTCTGTCTATGAATGCTGCCTGACCCTCTGAACATTTCCATAATTTATTTTCTGAGTGTTTATCTCAGATTTCCAGCACCTGCAGTATATTAATTTTAAGCTGCTGATTGAAATGTGTGAACTGCGACTATTGTTGATGCAATGATTTGAACTCAAAACCTCAGTGATAAAACACCAAATAGATGGACAGTTCTCACACTAGGAGAAACACTTAGAGATAACACAGGAGTTATAAAATGAGTTGGACAAAATATACTTAAGAAGGCAGAATAACAGCAGAAGGGTCTTAATATGAACAATGGAAGAAGATGGAAATAATAGTAATTTCTTGACATTTGATAAAATAGCTAACTGCCAGATTGGAAGAAATACTGATGCAGGAAATGTTCAAATTTTTGCAGAGTAGGAGTTAACACAAGTGGAATATTGGACCATTTAATCAAAATAGTAGAGCTGAAGTCAGAAAAATCAATGCTCACACCAATTGAGATCATTGAACTACAAAGTGGACACTGAAGCATTGGAATAGTTCAGAGAACAAAAAGCCTAATCCTCAGGACCAGAGGTCTGATTTGTGTGCAGAAGCTAAGGTTATATCCTCAGTTGCTTAGGCTGAGCATAGATGTATGATACACTGCTTCTATTTAGTCTGAATGACAAAAGTGAATTGTTTAAGCATCCATAGCATCTTAATTTCTAGAGTTTAGAATGGAGACTGAAGGGTTTGTATGAAAGTAAGTAATATGGGAAAAAAGTAATATTGAAATATTCAAATTTAATTTTGAAAGTAAGGCAAGAAGGCACAAGCTAAGACAAATTTAGGGTGACGTGAGGAAGGTTTTCACTCAGGAAGTGATCGACCTTGGGGCGAAGACAGGTTGGCACCAATATTGGACACAGTTTAAGAAAATAACTTGGATGCCCTGATAACATGAGAATGTGGTCTTTCTCAATGGATGCACTAGGATGTGTTCAATGCTCTATAGTTATTTAGCTGATGACTTAAATTATTAACAGGAAGAATATATGTTAAAATGAATATAATGATCTAATAACTCACAACATAATTGTTAGACTGGAATGCTGAAAACATTTTCCCATGGAAAAATTTAGCATCAGTTTAAAATAATCATTAAACATCAAATTCAATTCTATACCAAATGGACCCTGACATGATCAGTTAACTGAACACGATCACCTAATTTCAATTGCAACCTTCCATATCTTTCACTATAAATAATGGAACATGACTCAGTCAGTGGATCTTAACAGTGCTTTTGCTTAATTAGTTATGACATTTAACTGATGATTTTAAAGTGTTAGCCATTCAATAGGCCAAATGCCCTTTGGTTAAGCTTTTTCAAAAACAAAGAAGTTGCATTTCAATGGAAAATATGATCTCAGTTGTTACATTTACCTAGGATTGAGGTAATGTCTGTATATTTTATGCACTGGGAATCTGTCCTGAAGTTCAGGAATAATCATTTTGTTGTAAGTAAGCAAATAATGAGGCACAATACATTCTTTGTCAGTTTTGCTCTGGGCCAACACACAAGACAATTTGAAGCTGCAGTTCCATTAAAAACAATGGGGTTGCTCCTGGGATCCAAATGGCTTCCTCTAGCTCTGTACCAACAGAGAATATGAAAAGTAGGAGGTTAGTTGGGAAATTGAATGGTACTTTTAATGAATAATAGAGAATGTATTCATTAGTATATAAGTCTTATCTATTGATTAGGAAATATTTTCAATAAGCGTTCCCATTGACTTTCCTTCCTCTTTAAGAGCAAAAGTATCATTACAAGTTAAAAAATGGGTGAATGAGGAGGAAAAAAATAACATTGCATTTGTCTAATTTTTGGAAGCATCTCACTTATATTGAAGTGATTGAAATTATCCTGTTGTTAGGGAGGTAAATACAATAGCTATTTGTGCAAACCAATATACGTATCATAAACACCAGTGTGATGAATGACATCTTGATCTGATTGTAGTTATATTGGTTAAGCAAAGAAAATTGGCTTGAATCCAGATGCACTTCTTTGAACAGTGCCATGGGCTCTTTAATCCTTGCACATATTGCAGAAAAAGACCGTCAAGGGCTTGGTCTAATGTCTTATCCAAAGGAATAATTGTTCAGTAAATCTTTAGAGTGCTAAAGTCCAGGGTTACAGAACTAAAGTAATATCTTTCCAAATCATTGGCTAAAATGATATCAAACTGACAGATAAATATATGTATGAAAAATTAAAGATATGTTTGCTGAAGTTAATTTATGATTCTTTGATTCATTAAAGGGTACAATGTACTAATTATTCTTAAAACATAGCAATTAACAAGTCAATATCACGAAGGAGGTTAGGACTGATTTACTTTTCACAGTTATTATGCAATTTAAATTAACTAATATTGCAGAATGCAAACTGGCCAATCAGGACATTTATATTTCTGAAACATTGGATTATATAACTAGAAAAAATAGAGTCATAGACTAATACAGCACAGAAACAGGCCTTCCGGCCCAACTCGTCCATGCTGACCAAGATGCCCATCTAAGCTACTCCCATTTGCCTGCATTTGGCACACATCCCATTAAACTTTTCTTATCAATGTGCCTGTCCAAGTGTCTGTTAAGTGGTGTTATTGTACCTGCCTCAACCACTTCCTCCAGCAGCTCTTTCCATATATGTCCTCTGTGTGAAGAAGTTACCCCTCAGGTCCCTTTTAAATCTTTCTCCTCTCACCTTAAACCTATGCCCTCTAGTTTTTGATTCCCTTTCCCTGGGAAAAAGATCCTAACTATGCACCTTATGATTTTATACACCTCTATAAGGTCACCCCTCAGTCTTCTACGCACCAAGGAATAAAGTCCTAGCCTGCCCAACCTCTCCCTATAACTCAGACCCTTGAGTCCTGGCAACATTTTTGTAAGTCTTCTTTGCACTCTTTCCTGCTTAATGGCATCTTTCCTATAACAGGGTAACCAAAACTGTACACAATACTACAGATGTGGTCTCACCAACATCTTCCACAGCTGCAGCATAATGTCCGAACTCCTGTACTCAATCCCCTGATTGATGAAGGCATTCTTCACCAACCTGTCTATCTGTGATGCCAGTGAACTATGTACTTGTACTCCTAGGTCCCTCTGTTCTGCCACACTTCCCAGGGCCCTGCCCTTCACTGGAATGATCCTACCCTGGTTTGACTTCCCAAAATGCTACACCTTGCACTTATCTGGATTGAATGCTATTTGCCATCTCTAGGCTCACTTATCTAGCTGATCAAGATGGTCTGTAATTTTTGATAACCTTCTTCACTGTCTACCATACCACCTATTTTAGTGTCATCAGCAAACTTACTGATTATACTCTGAACATTCTCATCCAAATCATACATAAATATGAAGAACAACAGTGGGCCCAGCACTGATCCCTGTGACACACCACTAGTCACAGGCTTCCAGTCCGATGCCATCCACCACCACTCTCTGCTTCCAACCAACAAGCCAAATATGTACCCAGGTACCTAGCTCTTCCTGGATCCCATGTGATCTTACCATCCAGACTAGCCTTCCATGTGGGACCTTGTCAAAGGCCTTGCTAAAATCCACATAGACAACATCCACTGCCCTGCCCTTATCAATCCTCTCGGTTACCTCTCCAATAAAAAATTGTCTAATACTTAGTCAGCAGTAACATTCTGCAGATGCTGAATATCTGAAATAAATGCAGAAAATGCTGGAAATAGCAAACAGGGCAGTCAGTGTTTGTGCGGAGAGAAACAGAGTAAATGTTTTATCACCTATTGAAAACAACAACACATAGTATGAAGCCTATAGGAAATGGCTCAATGTGAACACTTTGTGCAGGTTTGGTTATTCACCTTGACCATTAGTTCCTCCCTTTATGACCCTTTTATTTCTTCTGGTCACTGGTATACCTTTTTAACTTGGTATACAAATCTCCAGTTAGAAGCCACGTTCTACCCAAGTCTATCATCCGGAAACACCCTGCAGATGAAGTCCTTGCTGTATCTGGGTCTTGGAACCACCCCTTCTATTGGTCTTGTAATTGAAGTTCTGTGATTTTGAAGCTTGATTGGCGAATTGCAGAATTGATTAGACCTTGGACAATCAGGTGGCTTCCATTTGCTGAATGTTTCTGTCAGACTTTGATTACTATTTGGGTGGGATTTTGGCTGAAACTCTGAAAATCTTTGCATAGTGTAAATCCAATCTCAGTGGTTTATCTGCATCCCTAGATCTCAGTTTTTGTAGCTAAATTGCAAAGAATTAATGACAACATTTTCACCATACACTTCTGTAAATATAACTCTGATTAACAGTGTTATGCATGTACACATTCAGAAGAACTGAGTTCCAGCCAGTCTGCCTAAATGGGATCTTAACTGGTCAGACACCAAATTCCTGCTATTGGTTTTAGATTTAGGACTTAATGCGTCAGTTTTAATATAGCATAAAATATTTGCAACATTAAGAGAATGTTAAAAAAATACACTGGGATAGAAATATGAATTGAATTATTATTCAAGGGAAACAGCATTGTCTAGAAAAGTACAAGAAAAAGCATTTCAGAACACTAAACTTCACCTGATAGATTCTAAAATAATTAACAGATGCACTCTAGCCCCTGAAGAATGGTCGACACAGTTATTAGATCATCTTGTGAATCTCGGAAATTCAAATGGAAATGAGTTCATTAATTCATTTGCTTTGGGAGTGTCCTATGGTGTTTCATTTTTTTTGAAAGAAATAATAAGCATCACTTTGAAATCAACAAAATAGATATTCCACAGAGTCCTCAAATTGCTGTATTAGGGGATTTACCTAATTTATGCACATTGATAGGAAATAATTGATATAACTTCCTTTTCTAATTGCAAAAAAGATTAATCCAGCAGAATCAGGAGAGTGATACTGTCACAAGGACTATAAGATGCAGGATAGATATGGTAGGTTCAAGTCTGTAGAGGGAATATTTAATAGTTTACAATTCAAAGAAAGAGCAAGATGGATAAAAATTTGGGATTTTACAGAAACTCCTTAAATCAAAGCAATTCTTGGAATGATCAAATAAGATTTTGCAACTCCTTATACAAAATCTTAGCTGAAAGGTTAATTTGTAATTAATTTCAAAATGATTTTCTCTTCCCAAATTTCAACTTTGTACTTTGTTTAAGCAGTTTATCAATGTTATTAGGCAGGATGGTGGAGATCTATGTTAACTGATTAATGTAATCTTTACTGTGCAAATCCTTGGTCATTTTGTAACAGCTTACAGACTTTAACCAGGCCTCTGGTTGATTGATTGTGAGGTAGAGTGTAAATAATGAAAACAATGGAAAAATAGCTTAACCATATCAAAACGAAAGCACGGGGCCTGATATTAACTTGAGATATAAAGGGGTGCATCAAATCCCTCTCAATATTCTTAGTGAGGACCCTGGGCCATTTTAACATTCTGAGCTCACTTCCATTTGATTTAGCTGCCTTTTCAGTTAGGCCACACATAATTTTGGGGTGCATCGTCCACAAAATCTGTATGCAGTATGAATGCACCTTCCTGAAGCAAAGTTGCATCTAATGGTTTAATTTTTGCTTCAACATTGATTGAACATATTTTTGCTCTTGGAATGAGTCCACTGAATCTATGATACTTCCTGGGAGGTTTTCCTTGGACAAAGTCAGGGGAAAGAGGAAGGGTTGTTTTCTCAGGAGATAACCAAGCATTTGCAAGGCCATTATAATGAAGGCTCATACAGAGGTGGCTGAAAGGATCAGATCCATCAGTCTCTTCCTGGGACCTGGCCTCTGGGCAGGAAGAGATGTGGTGATATCCCAGGGTGAGCACATTTCTTCTTCACATCTTTCAACAGCAAATCACAACACTCATTCTCTACTTCAATTCCCTCAACAATCTCCATTGCAGGCATTCGTTTATAACATCGTACTGCTTAAAGGTAACTTGATATATCAACTGATCTTTTGGCTATTAATCATGAAAGTTTGAATCACAGTCATTTTCCTCCTCCCACCAATTGCACAAACTTCTTCCTTTGCCTTCTTCCCACAACACTAAGGGCATTTCCTTTTACATCCTGACACTTGAACAGCCATCAGCTCATCTTCCTCACTTCTCACTACACACGCTTGGCTTTACCTTCATCATCTCGCCATCTTCATTCCACCGTGCATCTTCTCTGCTTTTCAACACATGCATTAAATGTGCAAATCTGATGGAACTTTGCTGACTTGTTAAACAGTCAGTCACTAAACCTTGTCCTGCACATTCTGCTAGTCAAATTTGTACATAATTCTGGGGCAGGGGTTTAGTGCTGGGTACCATTATCACATCTACTGCTACCAGAATGGAATAAATGGGCAATGGCTTCCAAAGTACCACTCAGCTTATGCAAAGCTGCTCTCCTGCAGACCACCAGACCTGACTGAGCTTCTGTTCCATGGCAGTGGCTGTGATACCATGGCAGCAATTCATGCAGTTGAGTCTCAGATCACCTCTTCACCACATCCTCATATCAGCTGAGCCGAATTGCTCCATCTGAAGCTGAATTGCAGCAGTTTTTAACTGAACCCTCAGCGGCTTGAACATGGTCACAAACTTCAAAAAGTTCCAAAATGTGTAGCAGTAGCATTCCACTAGGTGGGCTGAGGCTACAGGAAGAATATCTCACCAGTGTAGCAGGGTGAAGAAAAACTGTGAATGCATTATTTTTTCAGGTTTTGCACACAGTTTCAGGCAGTGTTTTCTTCAGAAGGGAGATTGTCAAAGCTCACGAGAAAGGCATAATGCTTAATAGGAAGCCATTTATAATCCCATACATGACATTTAAATTATCAAATTGAAGACTGAGGGCAGGATGCTAGAGGTCATGATTAAATTCCCTTTCTAATAATCCAAAATAAATCTTCGCAATTTTCATTTTAGTGAGATTTAATATAGATCATACCCGCTCTGCAAGATCTCCTTAATCCCAAATTTTTCAATAGATTGGTACTGCTAAACATCTGATGATTAAGATGCACAGGATAATCTATAAACTGAACATATTAAAGCTACTTCACAAATGGATACAAACATCTGTTCTCATTACAATTATTGATGTTAATCTGTGACTTTAACCTGATTTTACATCATAATATGAATATTAAATCCACTATCTATATTGAATATAAAATTTGAAAAATGGATGTTGATGTTGATATGAAAGCTCGCAGATTAAATTTGCTCATGAGTATTGCACTAGTATACATTCCATTGCATTTTGTACATCATACATTCTAGTACTCAAGATGGTAAAACACTATCTCGCTCAGGTAGAGTTTTAGAGGAATTACATTTTATTTACTGATGGCAGGGACAAAGTAAGCAGCTCTCTTAGTAAAAACTATTGTGAAGACTCTGTTGAACATATAGTTTCACTTAGATCTGGAAAACTCTCCTGCTCCTGCCAATGGTCATTGATGTCAAGTGACATCAAGGTGCTAACTGAAAGTAAAATCCTTTATAATGAGAATGACATGTCCAATTTATTGATATTAATTAATTTAATTTGAATGCTCTCCAGTCTGTTCCTAGCTCCTCTTCTTTGTTTTGCTTCCAGCTGTTTGTATATGCTGAGTGTTAGAAACCACATTATCTCTATATGCTACCTATCCCCCTTTAGAGCCTTTTTTTGCTCCTAAATCATTAATTACTTCAAAACTTGTGAAACTTTCATGGATATGATTTGCTGAAAGAGACTCAGCAGCATTGGGAAAATCATAATTTTTATTAATATTTTATTGAGCAGGTTGGTAGTAAAAGTCATCCATGTTTCAGTGCACTGCACCGGAAATAGTACAACAGGGGCCAGTAGTTCATTCAGAAGATTGAGCTTGCAGTCTGGTTCAGATTGCCTAGCAAATATTGAGTACAGATTGTCCTCCCAAGTGCACCTCATTAGGAACTGCTCCTGGATGTTGCACAATATGCAGGTCTTGACCAAGGCATTCAAATGTACATGGAATATCATTGTGTGCGTACTTTTCTCTCCCTCTCTGTCCCTGAGATGTCTTTATTCTGCAGAGCCCAAGTGCTGAGAAGGGTCTGGAAGAAAGGTAAAAACAAGAAGAGCTGATATGACATTGACAGGCTTGTGATTCAGAATTCAGCTTGAATCTGGCCAAATGTGTGCTCCTCTTCCAACCTTGATAGACAATCTTCTATTTGTTTTCCTTAGCAGTTTATTTTACCTTTTGTTTTGCCTGTTGCCATGAAACATGCACATACATACACGTGAGTATGTATGCATGCACATGCACACACTGGGCGAACTAGAGAACTGAGTTCTTTCTGAAATAGTGTTACAGGATATCTTAGTCTAAAAATGCTAAATGAAACATCAGGTTAATATTTCATCAAGAAGAGGACATCTCTGACAATGTAGCATTCTTTCAGTGCAGTGCTGGCAATGATAGCCAACACCATATGCTAAAGCGCAAAGAAAGAATACAATTCACTTGCTAATAGCTTCAAATCTATACACTTTCATTTCTTACAAGGATCAAAGTGAAATAGAGATTAACCAATGAACAGCTAATAATACTATGTATGAAATACAGTGTTTTAGCATGCCAAAAAATCCCATGAGCATAAAACGAGCAAGTTAAGGAACTCCATATATTTGAACATTTAAAATGGTGAATTGAAGTAAAAATAAAATACAAACATTTTGTAATTCATTATCTGTCTCCTTTGCTCCTTTTGACTTTAGCTGCTTTGTTTGACTGGCCCCTTGCTCATCATCAGTTTCTTTTAGGTCCAGCCACTCATAGTGTGAGATAGTAATTAGAAGTTAAGTTTAAATACAATAGATAGCTTTTCCAATCCAAAAGCTTTATTTTTCAACAATATGAGAAAATCTGATTGATCAATTGCAGAATTAAAGTTGGTCAATAGCAGTAATGTTCTGTATTGTTCCTGTATTACGGCCTACTATTTCCCTCTTTCTTACAATGTTCAAATATCACTTTATTGAGCTGTCACAAACAGCTCAGGGATCATGCATTAATCTTCACTATGTTGTACTTCCACAGGCATGTAATGGTTTGTGAGCAAAATCATTTAACAGTTCCAAGTTTCATCCTTGCTCATCCTTCAACTTTCCCTCCAGCATTAATGTTCTGAATCTACCTTATTTAGCTTTCTTTGTCTTTGGAAAGTTTCTTTCTTATTATAGTGACAGTTTTGCTTTTTGACCTTTACATTTATCTTGAAAAGAGGGGCACATAACAAGATCTATGTTTAGCACTTCACCTAATATAACTTATTTCTACATTGATAAATTCAGTTAAAACATACCAGGAGACATAACATTACAGTGATTGAATTTCATTACCCTTTAAGACGGTGCCAGATCAGTGGCCTGATTCTAATCTATAGGCGCAATGTTAAATTTAGATTTATTCATTTTACACGTGTTAGCTGGACTTAATAAATTACATATTTAACTGTGCATTAAAATGCATATTTCTAATATCTTTACAGTTTAGGTGAAGAGCAGCTGAGTTTTAGTGCAGCTTATAGCATGTGGCAGAATGTTAATTATTACTGCATATTTATGTGTGAAATTTAAAAACAAAAACTACTGATGTGCTAAGAGTATTGCAGAGCTTCAAGGGTGCAGTATGACATCAGAACAGGCATAACTAGTTATGCTTAAGACTCTGACTATTGCAGTGGATTAGACTCTGAAAACTAATTTGCATCTAGACCACACTGGATCGAAAGTATTGCCAGGATATTGGGCTCACATGTGAAATGAATCTGTTTAGTCATACAGATCTGAGATCTAATATGGCACTATCTTAGGAGTAGTATTCAATTGGATAAATGAACGGAAGAGAGAGAAATTGTGTGGTATGGCATGTTCTTGAAAGGCAATAAATAAAGTACAGGGATCTGTTCTCAACATACAGGATCTGGGCATACTTAGAATATCCATTTCCTAGTAATAGTGCTCAATTTCCACTTAAAGAGTTAACAAAATAAGCTTCAGAAAGACTCTGTCTGTAGCATGTATAGGTCATGATGGTCATTAGGGCACTTGTTAATGACCATTTACTGCAGTCAGCTCTTGAATACCTTTGATTTGAACCATGCTATGGCTTTCCCATTTACTCTACTAAATTCCAACTAACTTTAGAATGTACAGCCTGTAAATAAAATCACTACCAAACTCAACATATACAAAAAGCAACATTGCCTTCCTCACATTAATGATTATATACAATAAACTCCGGTGTACAGCACTGGTCCCTGCAGCATAACAATTATTACCAGATTATGATATTTAATTTCTCATTATGCTAGCCAATTTCACTTTTAGATTTCTATTAACAGCTCTGAGAGTGATTCTAATCAGTATTCAGCTGGCTGAAGGAGACATATTTCAGTACGTGGTACACCATGGTTTTGCTGTGCCCAGCAAATTTTTCCAGTTTTATCCAATGCAAATGCATTTCATGCAAGTACTTGAAAAAAATGTTCATCTTAGTTTCCAGAAACAGATACATTGAATCATGTTCATCCTATGTGGCCTCAGATTTTAAATGTGTTTGCTGTTTCTGAATGCTGTTAAATTGCAATGTTCCTTTTATGTAGTTTTTACTTTATTTGAAGTAATTACATTTTAAAAAAGAAGTTATACAAACAAACACACACAAACAGACTGATTTGGTGATGGTCCACTCTCAATTAACTTACACTTCTTATTGAGAAAAGTATAGTCATGCATTGCATTTGTCCCAAAGGTAGAAATATGCACCTGTTATTATTTTGCCCATGGGATGAGAGGAACACGTGATGAAATGTCTAGTCTTTAATAAGCAGGTTCCTGTAATATAATTATGGAAACTAGTGGCTTTCTTTGCCTTCATCCTTCTTTATGCTATGCTATTCTAAGACTAGTACATTACAGAATAGAGACACAAGAGACTGCAGATGCTGGAATCTGGAGCAACAAACAATCTGCTGGAGGAATTCAACGAACTGAGCAGCATCTGTGGGAGGAAAAGAGTTGTCAACATTTTGAGTCAAAACCCTGCATCAGGACTCGTGTCATTTCAGAATAGATTGGTTAATAACTGCAATACAATGCTTAGAAGAAAACTAATATTTAAAATCTTTGTGTGGTCGCTTTCACATTGTCTAAATTTCTCATTCCATTCTTGATTGTTTGTTTCATTTCCACGTCACCTTGAATTACATAATGTGCAATCCCCAGTTGAGAAAACAGATAAGCAGTCTGCTACCTGAGCTCTTGCAATGGTTTCTTGAATGTAATTATGATCAACTCTGTTTGGATTCTGAGTAAGGCATAATTGTACAAAGCACATCATTAATTGATTAAGATACAGATAAACCTGGATAAGAATTAAGACATCAAAAGCTTTCATTCTTTGTCAACTATCCTAACAAAAATATAGTAAGGCTTAAGACATTAAGATGAGAAATAAATGTAGAGGAGAAAATGTATGAATGAGAATTATCAAGCACAGTCAACCCTAAACCTTCTTACCCAGTTCAAGATGCACGAAGAATTAGTGGTCCTACTTCATTATCATATACTTAATGTCCAATCAGCACTGTTGCTGCTCTTAGAGTAAATCCATAAGGAAAAATGTCACACGTAGTTAACAGAACACAAGTGCAATAGCACTTAGAAAGGCACATGGATGAGTGGCTCCAAAGGGATGCATGCAGATGAATATATTGTGGTTTTAATGTTTTTTGCCTTGATCATACATGTGATTTGGAATGTTAATTTAACTTGGTATTGTACTCATCTACTTTGGACAAGTGGACGCTGAGATGATCAACAATAGAGGGAAGATGAGATAGGATGAGTGGTGTAGGGGAGAATTTACTTTTATTGCAGATTGGCTGATATTGTTAAGGCCATTATTTACTGGTTATCCATAATTACCCTTGAGACTTTGGTGATTCTGAGAATATTGAGAGATGGGGATTCAGCAAAGGTACTCTCAATGAATGTCAAGATGATTGGTTAGACTTGATGGCAATGGTCATCACCTGATACTTCTGTGGTGCAGAAGTTACTTCCCACCAATAAGCATGTGCTTGGAATGTTGTCTATTTCTAACTGAATGTGGACAGGAACTGTGCCATTCTCTGAGAAATGGCAATTCACTTCAGGTTTCTATTTACTGGAAGCATAGTGCTACAACTATTCCAGCAGATAGGGGTTACCAATGTTTTCCTCCCTTCCACCTTCACCCTCTTCCTCTGATCTAATATTTCCAGGGAACCAAATTTGAAATGCTAGTTGAATGTGTGTATGGACCAACTCATTTGGGAATGGGGAAAATGTAGTCAGTTCTTAAAGTGAGATAGCATTGAACTTTCTGTTATGTTGCAATCCAAAAATGGTTTTAACTGTGAAATGTAAAAAAAGGTAATTAAGAAGACAAAAAGAAATTTCGCCTTTATTACAAGGGGGATGGAGAACAAAAGTGGGATGGTCTTGCTACACTGTACCTGAAAACACACCACGGGTACTGAGTACAGTTTTGGTCTCCTTATTTAAGGATAGTTTTTCTGGCATAGGAGGCCATTCAGAGGAGTTTCACAAAGTTAATTTCTGGGACGAAGGACTTGTCTTTTCATTGGAGTTTTGATGAATGAAGGGAAGAAGAACAAAAAATATAACATTGTGAGGGGGCTAAATTCAGTTGGTGCTGAGAAAAAATTTAATCTTTTTGGGAGCTCTAGAACTAGGATGTATAGTTTCAGAATAAGGATATTTAAGATGGAGTTGCCGAAGAATGTTTGTGGAATTCTATACCCCAGAGCTGTGAAGGCTGAATCTTTTGATATATTCAAAATTGAGATAGATTTTTGGTCAGTAGGAGAGTCAAGAGTTGGAAAAAAGGGGAGAAAGTGGGATTGAGGCCAAGATCAGATCAGCCAGGATCTTATTGAATGGCAGAGCAGACTTAAGGAGCAATATGGCCCACTCCTGCTGCTATTTCTTTCTTAGGGAGAATCTATCCTCAGACTCCTGCAGCGTTATGTATCAATTTTTGATGAGAAGGTTTCATTAAAAGCTGTACAGCCACAAACACATTGTCATTTTCAAAGTTAAGTTTCTCATTGCTACCCATTTATCTTCTCACATCATATTAGGACATTCATTTAATTTCTTAAAACCTCTTGTTCATTGATATTACAACAATAAAATGAAAGTTGGGCTGTAACAGTGAGGTTGAATATCTCACTCCCTTTCAGATTAAAGAACAGATTTTGTTCTGATTAAATAGGAACTGTATTTGAGGTAGATTTACATTAGACCAACTTACATTTACTAATTCTCATTTTAAAGAAATTGTTCTCAATTGAATCTTAACATATTTCTGAATTGTAATGCAGTTTGAATTATGCTCCCCATAGTGACTTTTTATTCAGCTGCACCTTCAGGTCACAGTACTGTAAACCATACTCTTGTTTTGAATATAATCAATATTATATGTGTTATATCAAAAGATGGATATGACTTAGAATACAATTTAGCTAACAGACAAACATATGAAATAGTTTTGAAAGAAGAGGCCTTACTATAGGAACTTAATTTTATCATCTGAGAAGAAAATCAAAATTGTTCCATATATAATAAACAGTTTTAAAATGTAGTTATTGTCTGGATGTGAACAAAGTGCGGAAACTATTTTGCTCAAAAAAAGGTCTCTTTTTGGTGGCATTGGCCCACATGTAATGTTTGCTGAAAAGAATTTGTGGCTTTAACAATAGGATCTTATACTTATTTGGGCCTAACACAACAAAATATCACAAGTCAACTCATGTAAGTGTTATCAAATTTAATGATATGAGCCAAAGAGGGAGGTATTATCTCAGATGTACATAAGAGGAAGGTTTTCAGGAATGTCATTGAGGAAATAGGAAAGCCAGAGAAGGAGAGGGAATTCCAGAGTTTAGGAGACACAAGAGACCACACATTCTGAATATGGAGCAAAACACCAACTGTAGGAGGAACTTAATGGGTCAGGCAGCGTCTGTGGAGTGAAAGGAATGGTGGACATTTTAGGTCAAGACCCTGCATAAGGACCCGTGGAGACTGATGCAGGGTCTTGACCCGAAATTTCGACCATTCCTTTCCCTCCACAGATGGTGCCTGATCCATTGAGTTCCTCCAGCAGTTTCTTTATTGCTCCAGAGCTTAGGATCTTGAAAAAAAAACATTTAGGGATGGTCATGAAGCCAAGACTGGAAACGTGCAGAATCTGAGAGGCTTGCATGACTAGAAAGGATTACTGAGGTAGAGAGGAGTGAGGCCATGCAGGGATTTGAAAACAAGAGAGAGAATTTTAAAATCCAGACATTGTTTAATCAGGGGCTAAGGTCAGTTAGCAAGCATGACCTTAGCCCTTGGTAAACAATGCCTGAATTTTAAAATTCAACAGGTAAATGGCACTAGGTGTAAGTTGGAGTGGGCAGCAAAGTGATGGATGACTTGCAGTTTTCAGAGAGTAGAATAAGGGAGACCAATCAAGAGCCCAGTGGTTAAGTCTGGTGGTAAGCAAAGCATGGCTGAGAGTTTCAGTCAGAAATGAATTAAGACAGGGTCAGGCTTAGGTGATGCTGCAGAGGTGGAAATAGGTAACCAATGTGATACTGCAGATATGTGGTCTGAATCTCATCTCAAGCTGTGCCATTGCAGATGTAACAGAGTTTATGACAGGGACTGAAAGAAAGGATTTGTCCTTCCCAGTGATGAGTTGGAGGAAATTTCTGCTCCTCTCATTATGTAACTCCTCAGTTGTGCAATGCTTGGGAAAACATGAAGATACTATAGAAGAATATGTCATGTAACTCAAGTAACATTTAGCCAACATTTAGATTCTAATTCAATACAGAAGAAATTCACTCATTTTCAAGGTGTCTGCTCTTTGAAGCAGTTATTCAATTATTTCCCACTCTTCTCCCCCCATTGCACTTTGATGTTTCCCCTCCCAAAATCTGTCTGGTTCTATGGAAATACTTGCATTTACTTAACGTATTCTGAATGTACTCACTTCTACTCAAAAAACATTGAATATACTTATTGGACCTGCACACTTAAGCTGGCAGTGTTTACAATTAATAGATTGAGTTGATTTGCCTGAATGAAAATAGTTAATTTGATTCTAGTCATTCATTACCACAGGAAATGTATAATTTTGCCATTAAAGTCTAAGCATTGCTTTGATTTAAGGAGCTGCATATAATCACTTGATGATTTATCTTCTGTGGGAGTCAACTTTATTTGAAGTGCAAAAAAAATTTGCTCATTCACCAGTATGCAGGGAGATATGGCATTGTTTAGTAGCTGGATATTGAAGTAGGAGGAATGCCTAATCCAACTCAACTATGCATTCTTCATTTAAACTGAAAACATGCCATCAATATTGCTACTCCCCAATCATAGTTCACCAGTGTTTCATTACAGCCCAATAAATTCTGAAGTTTCCTGTGTAGGTGACCTTCAGATGAACCCAAAAATAATTACTTGCAAATGATAATAATTATTAATCATAAGCAAGTGATTCTTCACAGCTGTTACAGCTGTAATTTTGACAGTAACAATGTAAGGTGAAAGGGGTCTAAGCAACCATACACTTTGAGCGAATTACCACTTAACACCCCAAAGCTACCCACACCTTTAAAAGAACAGTTTAAGGCAAGACTTTACATGAGACTTTACGTTTCAGTATTTTTAAAAATAAAACAAATCACATTTTCTAATTAAAGTGACCTAAATGTGAGAAAAATAAAAATTCTTTAAAATCTTTTACTAGTTACCTGATTAGCTAAGTCATCTGGCCACTGTTTCTGAGACATTAGATTTGCAGCTTCTTCCTACCTGGCCTCTGTCAACTATCCCTTCAGGATCAGGAATTAATAAATTGGTCTAAAGAGAAAAATCCCACTGGAAGTGTCTTCAGCCTTCCATCTCCTTATCTCAGTTAATATAAGATTTGGTTCCTTCCAGTATTAAATTTCCAGCGCCAAGTTTCCACTTTGGGCTTTAAAAAGAACTTCCACTACTCCATGGAAACAAAGGGACATTATGGGTTCCTTACAATCGCCTCCAGCTTCGGAAGTAGTGCACTGAATCTTTCCTGGAGTATAGATCCTGCTTTTAACAGATTTCCATTTATGTACAATCAGATTTCCACACATGTACAAGCTAATAGCAGAAAGAAGTGTCAGAAGACTGATTTCAATAACAGAAGAGATGACTTGGTGAAAGTAGATTGGGAGCAGATGCTTGTAGGTAAAATGATAGCTGACAAGTGGGAGTGTTTTATCAGAGGGTTAGGAAGCGTTCAGGGCCAATATTTTCCGATAAGGGTGAAAGGCAAAGATGACAATATAAGGGATCTTTGGATGACAAAGAATATTGAAGGTATGATCAGGAAACATAAGGAAGGTATAGGCAACTGGAAACAAGTGAGTGTGAGTCTCTTGAGGAATATAGAGGTGTGAACTGAAGAAAGAAATTAGGAGGGCAAAAGAGGGCCATGAAATATCCTTAGCAAGTAAGATTAAGGAGAATCCCAAGACATTCTGTAAGTTTGCCAGGATAAAGAGGGTAGCCAGGAAAAGAATGGGTCTCCTTAGAGATAAAAGGGTTAATCTATGTGTGGAGCCAGGGGCTGTGGGTGAAGTCCTAAATGAATACTTCTCAACTGTGTTCAACAAGGAGAAGGATGTGGAGGACAGTGAGTTCAGGGAGGGGTATGTTCATAGCCTGGAGCATGTCAATGTTAAGAAGGTGGATGTGTTAGATATCATGTGATGCATAAGGGTGGATAAATTCCAAGGCAGCTTTCAGTGCCAGGACCTTTGTTGTTTGTGACATATCTTAACAATCCGGATGTGAATGTAGGAGGTATGAATAGTAAATTGCTTATGACACAAAAGTTGGTGGTGTTGTGGATAACAAGGAAGGTCATCTAAGTCTACAGCAGGATACAAGTCAGATGGAAAGCTAGGCAGAGTGGCAGATAGAATTTAATACTGACAAATGTTAGGTGATGAATTTTGGGGTCAAGTAGGGATAGGACATATATAGTAAATAGAAGGATGCTAAGCAATGTTGATGAACAGAGGGACCTTGTTCAGATCCATAGTTCAAATACACAGGTAGGTAGGGTGATGAAGAAGGCTTATGGCATGCTTGTCTTCATGGGTTTGGGCATAGAATATAAAATTTAGGATGTTATGTTGCAACTTTACAAAACACTGCTTAGACTGCATGGAGCAATGTGTGCAGTTCCACTCAGCAAACCATAGGAAAGATGTGGCGGTGTTGTAGAGTGTGCAGAGGAGATTCACTAGGATATTACCTTGATTGGAGGACCTCAGTTCTGGGGAGAGACTGAATAGGCTAGGCTTGTTTTCTCTGGAGCAAAGGAGGCTGAAAGGTGTCCTGATAGAGATATATAAAATTACAAGAGGCATACATAGCCAGAATCTTTTTCCCATGGTAGGGGTATCAAAACCTAGAGGGCATAGGTTTAAGGTGAGAAGGAGGAGTTTTAAAGGGGTTCTGAGAGGAAAGTTTTTTACACAGAGAATGTTTGACTTCTGGAACACGCTCCCAGAGAAGATGATGAAGTCAGATATAATCATTGTGTTTAAGAGAGATTTAGCAGGCAATTGAATAGGCAAAACATAGAAGGATATATACCTAATGTAGGCAAATGTGATCAGTGCAGATGTGCAAAGAAGTCAGCATGGACATGGTGGGCTGAAGGGCCCATTTCTGTGCTGTAAGACTCCATCACTCTCTAACCCTATGACTCTTGCCAGTTAATACATAGCTGAAATTAGCAAGGTCAGCTCATTTAACTAACTATATGATGCTTCAGGGAACTCTTTCATAATGCTAGGAGCAAAATGCTGGGCTCCAGCACCCAGCAATGGGCTTCTCGATATCATTCTGAACTTCTCTAGGCATGGCAGGATATTTTTTCCTATTAGCTAGTTTCCTTTTGGTGTAGGAAATGTCTAAATCAAATAAAAGAAGGCAGGCCCAATGAACCGTGCACAGTTTGTATCCAGGCACCATGCTGTTAATTACTGATTGGGCCACGTTGGTTGATTCAGGTCTTTTGTGGGCCTCAGAAAAATGGTCAGAAAATGATCAGGTCTTTTAGGGCAGTGTCCACAATTGCACGGTTTACCCGAATGTGTAAATGTTAATTCATCCAATGCTGGAATTTTTTTTGTGAAACACTTTGGGACTGCCTTCATGACAAGAACTGTACTAGTTCAAGTATGTAGCAATTAGGAATGGTCATCAATTGTTGACCTTTGCAGTGACACCCACATCCACTGAAAGAATAAATCAGTCAGGCGACAATCTGACACCAGGGAGGGGCAGTGAGAGGTCTGCATCAATCAGATTGCGTAAGGGCAATCTAACATCGCTGATCAGAGAGGAAATTTACAAATCAAGGCTTTATAACTGAGGAACGTCAATCAACTGTACAAAATACTTACAACTAAAAAAAATCACAGATACTGGAAATCAGAAATAAAGGCAGAAAATTTGGAAACACTCAGCAGGTCAGTCAGCAGTTGTGGAGAGAGAAACAGAGAGAGGGTTTCAAGTGAACCACCTTTCATCATTCGAACAAAATATCTGATTGGCTGTTCTTCTGGTTTTCTTGCAGTCATAGTTAACATCCTCTTCACTGTTGCCTTTGGATGATCAATTTAAGCTTCTTTACACAAGAATTTATTGTTTAATGACACCTGCAACTTGTCAGCAATAACCAGGCATGTGTTGGGGTCAAATTATTTATTCATCTATCAGTAGACTCCAGCAATCAAGACTCCAGGATGGTGTGTTGCCTCCCTGGTGCCAGGGTCAAGGATGTCTTGCAGCGGTTACAGGACATTCTGAGAGGGGAGGGTGAGCAGTGTTACGGACTCAGTGAAAGTCCCTTTAAGATAGAGAGTGTGTGTGTATGTGTGTGTGGGGCGTGCTTACGTCAATAGAAGATAAAGGACGTAATGACGTTGTTGAAGAAGTAAGAAGAAGAAGGAGAGAGAGAGAAGGGAGAGAGACACCAGCCTGCTTGTTTTCTCTATCGATGGATGAGAAACAATAACTGTGTTTGCCGCTGAAATCCATGTATGGAAGTTGGAAGTAATCCGGTGGAGTTCACTTTGTTGCTGACCTGTAGAAGGAAACAGGTATTTGTATGTGGACGACCACGGTTCGGATGCTTTTCGGGGTGAGGAAGTCACTACCGAGTAAACACTGGAGTGTCGTTTGGGTTCCATCGTGGAACATTTGGATTTCGTATGTACTCTCTCTATGTTTTTCTACATCTACATCTTATCTTCAGACAACGGTGGTTGTTGAAGAAGCCCTTGCTCATGTTTCACCTTATGGCTTGCGGAACTGAACTTTAAGAACCATTCAGGAACTGGAAGTTTTGGACTTTGCCACACACACACACGAAGAGTTTAGTTTTGGGGTTAACGTTCGAGGTTTAACATTCTTGAATTCTAACATACTAATATTTTTTTAACTTTTATTTTACGTATTATCATAAGTAGTGATTAATAAAATAGTTTTTAACACTGAATCATGCTCAGTGTGTTTCTTTTGTTGCTGGTTTGTGACAAAATTGGGGGCTCGTCCGGGATAGTTCCCAAGGTTAACGAGTGTCGTCTGGGATCGTACCCCAGATTGACGAGATTTGTTCGGGATTCAATCCAAAGATTTTTGAGGGAGGTTTGATAAATTCTTTTTAATTGGCTTGTGTGTGTGGAAACCAGCAGCAATGGATATTAAGGCATTTTTGGAGTCACCAACCCAAAAGGGATTGGAGGTGGCGAAAAAGGATGATTTGATAAAGATTGCTACAAGGCTAAACCTTACAGAAGTAAAGCAGTCTATGAGAAAGGCAGATATTCAGAGATTGATAGCTGGCCATTATGTGGAAAAGAAGGGGTTTGAGAAGGAAGTGTTAAAACAGTTTCCTGGCAGTGAAATAGCAATTTCTGAGGCACAGGTGCAGCTGGCAAAGATAGAGGCTGAACGAGAACAAACCCAGTTAAAGATAGAGGCTGAACGAGAGCAAAAGAGATTAGAGGCCGAACGAGAACAAAATAAATTAGCTGAACGAGAACAAAAGAAATTAGAGGCTGAACGAGAGCAAACCCAGTTAAAGATAGAGGCCGAACAAAAGCTAACTCAGATGAAGATAGAGGCTGATCTAGCAATGAAGCAGATGGAGCTGGATAACGAGGAGAAAAAGAGGCAGCATGAGTTACAAATGAAGCGTAGGAGTTCGGAATCTGATTCTGATGATGGTTTTTCAGCCAGCAGGGAGGTTCGATTAGTCCCTCCGTTTGAAGAAGATCAGGTTGATCAGTATTTCCAACATTTTGAAAAGGTTGCTGTGAGTTCAAACTGGCCAAGGAAAGGATGGGCTCTTATGGTACAGAGTGTGATTAAAGGTAAAGCTCAAAAAGCTTATTCTGCTTTGTCTGTTGAGGATGCAGCTGATTATACCAAGGTAAAACAAGCTATTTTGAAGGCCTATGAATTGGTCCCTGAGGCTTATAGACAAAAATTCAGAGACTTGAGGAAATCTGCAGATCAGACTTATATGGAATTTGCCAATGGAAAGAGAATATGTTTTGAACGATGGTGCCTGGCTAAAAATGTAGATGGGGATTATGATAAATTGACAGAATTGATACTGGTGGAAGACTTTAAAAGATGTGTTCCAGCTGAATTAACAACATATTTAAATGAAAAGGCAGTGGAAACTTTACAAGAAACTGCTAGGTTGGCAGATGATTATGCTTTAACCCATAAATCCAAATGGGGACAACCTAAAACCTTTCAAAAGAGTTACAAAGACAATCCAGGTAAACCGGAGAGTAAATTGGGAGGTAATCAAAAAGGAAAAGATGAAAAGAAGCCAGGGCTGGAGAAATCTGTTGAGCGTACTTGTTATTACTGTAGGAAACCTGGCCACGTGATATCTAATTGTGCCCTTTTGAAGAAAAAGAAGGAAGCTGGGCCCAATGCTTGCTTTCAGGCAATTAAAAATCAAAAAGGTTTAGGAGATGCTGTTAAAGATCAGTCCTTGCAAGAGGGAAAAGCGGAAAAGTTGGAGGAGGTGTGTATCAGAGGGTTTTGTTTCACTGAATGATGAGTCACCCCAGGTGCCAGTGAAAATTCTTAGAGATACTGGGGCTAGTCAATCTCTCTTGCTGGACAGTGTTTTAAATTTTGGTGAAGAAAGTGACACTGGTGAAGTAAATCTAGTACGAGGCGTTACAGGTGAGACCATGTCTGTCCCTTTTCACAGGGTGATTTTAAAGTCAAAGTTCGTAGAAGGACCAGTTGAGATAGGGATAAGACCTAGTTTGCCAGTGGAAGGAGTTTCTTTGTTATTGGGAAATGACCTTGCAAATGGAGAAAGTGATCCTGTGGTACGGTTAACAACCAAACCAAGGATTGATGAGTCTGAGGATGATTCAGATGTTTACCCATCATGTGCGGTGACTCGAGCTAGAGCTAAAGAATTAGCCAAGACAGACAGTCCGGTGCAGTCTGATGTGGTTCCTTGTGACAGTCCTAAACAGGAAGAAAATTTTGATGCCTTATCTGAGACTTTTCTGTCTTCACTGGAGGATCAACATCCTTACAGTGAGCCTGAATTTAAAGATTTGTCTTTGTCGAGGAAGGATTTTATGGTGGAACAGACAAAGGACCCTGAATTGACAGAATTGAAAGAAAAAGCTCTCTCATGTGAGGAGATTGAAAAAGTGCCAATTGGATATTATGTCAAAAATGGAGTGTTAATGAGGAAATGGAGACCTCCTCATGTTCCTGTTACTGAGGAATGGGAAGTTATTCATCAGGTTGTTGTTCCAAAAGTTTATAGGGATGAGATTTTAAACCTGGCCCATAGTATGCCTTTGGGTGGTCATTTTGGTGTGAATAAAACTGTAGGGAAGATCTTGAAACAATTCTATTGGCCTGGTTTGAGAAAAGATGTGGTGATGTTTTGTCGAACCTGCCACACATGTCAGATGGTAGGTAAACCAAATCAAAAACCCCCTGTGGCTCCTTTGAAACCAATTCCTGCTTTTGATGAACCCTTTTCGAAGGTGATTGTGGACTGTGTTGGCCCCTTACCAAAGTCTAAGACTGGAAATCAGTATTTGTTAACCATCATGTGTGCCACTTCTAGATTTCCAGAGGCAATACCCCTTAGAAATATTAAGGCCAAGACGGTGTCAAAGGCTCTTGTAAAATTTTTTACCTTGTTTGGTTTGCCAAAAGAAATACAATCTGATCAAGGTAGTAATTTTATGTCAAAGATTTTTCAACAAATAGTCTATGAGCTGGGAGCAAAGCAGATTGTATCATCTGCATATCACCCAGAATCTCAAGGAGCTCTGGAGAGATTTCATTCTACTCTCAAAAATATGCTGAAGACTTATTGCTTTGAAAACACCAAGGATTGGGACGAAGGTATCCATTTACTTTTGTTTGCCGTTAGAGAATCGATCCAGGAGTCAATCGGATTTAGTCCTTTTGAGCTTGTGTTTGGACATAGGGTGAGAGGACCTTTGGAGCTGTTAAGAGAGCAATGGGTTAATGAGGAAGTGCACTTGAGTCTGTTGGACTATGTCAAAAAATTTAAAACTCGGTTGGAGAGAGTCTGCCAGCTAGCGAGAGAGAATCTGAAAACAAGCCAGATAAGAATGAAGACATATTTTGATAGACGTGCTCGGCCTAGGACATTCGCAGTGGGGCAAAAGGTGTTGGTATTTTTCCCTAGCCAAAATAATCCCTTGCAAGCTCGCTTTTCTGGACCCTATGTTATTGAATCTCGAGTGACTGATCTAACATATATAATCAAAACACCAGATAGACGCAAGAAAACACAACTCTGTCATGTAAACATGCTAAAACCTTATTATGAGAAGGATTCAGTTGTGGCCTTGGTGGATGGTGAAAAGGTTGTTTCTAGAATGCCTGATGTTGATGTTGAGGAAGGCCAATTTAGACCAAATATTGTTCCATCGAAACTAAAAAACCAAAATATCCTGGAGAACCTTGAAACGAAGTTGGACCATCCTGTAGCTTACTTTTCAAAGAAATTTAATGAGCATCAAAAGAATTATTCCACCATAGAGAAAGAATTACTGTTGCTTGTTTTAGCCTTGCAACATTTCAGTGTATATGTTTGCACCGCTCAGAAACCATTGACTGTGTATACAGATCATAACCCATTGGTGTTTCTGAGCCGAGTCAAAAACAAGAACAGAAGGCTGTTAAACTGGAGTTTAATTTTGCAAGAGTTTGATCTCATGATAACTCACATTAAAGGCAAAGATAATGTGATTGCTGATTGTCTTTCCCGATGTTAAATGGGAAACATGTATCTGTACTAATCTGATAGTCTGTAGTTGTGTAGCATGATAATTATTAACATTACTAACTGTATGCGCGGTTAAAATTTTCTTGGGAAAATTTTTTTTTAGGTGGGAGGTGTTACGGACTCAGTGAAAGTCCCTTTAAGATAGAGAGTGTGTGTGTATGTGTGTGTGGGGCGTGCTTACGTCAATAGAAGATAAAGGACGTAATGACGTTGTTGAAGAAGTAAGAAGAAGAAGGAGAGAGAGAGAAGGGAGAGAGACACCAGCCTGCTTGTTTTCTCTATCGATGGATGAGAAACAATAACTGTGTTTGCCGCTGAAATCCATGTATGGAAGTTGGAAGTAATCCGGTGGAGTTCACTTTGTTGCTGACCTGTAGAAGGAAACAGGTATTTGTATGTGGACGACCACGGTTCGGATGCTTTTCGGGGTGAGGAAGTCACTACCGAGTAAACACTGGAGTGTCGTTTGGGTTCCATCGTGGAACATTTGGATTTCGTATGTACTCTCTCTATGTTTTTCTACATCTACATCTTATCTTCAGACAACGGTGGTTGTTGAAGAAGCCCTTGCTCATGTTTCACCTTATGGCTTGCGGAACTGAACTTTAAGAACCATTCAGGAACTGGAAGTTTTGGACTTTGCCACACACACACACGAAGAGTTTAGTTTTGGGGTTAACGTTCGAGGTTTAACATTCTTGAATTCTAACATACTAATATTTTTTTAAACTTTTATTTTACGTATTATCATAAGTAGTGATTAATAAAATAGTTTTTAACACTGAATCATGCTCAGTGTGTTTCTTTTGTTGCTGGTTTGTGACAGCAGCCAGAGGTTGTGGTCCATATTGCTACCAATGACATAGGCTGGAGAAGGGATGAGATCCTGCATGGTGATTTTAGGGAGCTAGGTAGAAAGTTAAAAAGCAGGATTTCCAGGGTTGTAATCTCAGGATTACTACCCGTGACACGTGCTAGTGAGGAGAGAAATAGATACACAGTGCAGTTCAATACATGGGTAAGGAGCTGGTGCAGGAGGGAGGGCTTCATATTTATGGATCACTGGGCTCTCTTCCGGGGCAGGTGGGACCTGTACAAACAAGATGGTTTGCGTCTAAACTGGAGGGGAACCAATATCCTCACCGGGAGGTTTGTTAGTGCTATTCAGGATGATTTAAACCAGAGTGGCAGGGGGTTGGGAACCACAGCAGCAGGGCTACAGGTGGTCTGGTTGAGGGCAAGAGAGATGGTATGACAAGTAAGACTGAGAGGAAGGACAGCAGGGGACAGGCTAATAAACACAGAGGGACTGATGGGCTGAAGTGTGTTCATTTCAGTGCTAGCAGTATTATGGGAAAGGACAATGAACTTCCAGACTAGATCAGTACATGGAATTACGATTTCACTGCCATTACAGAGATCTGGTTGTGTGAGGGACAGGATTGGCAGCTCAACGTTCCTTGGTTTCATTGTTTTAAACATGATAGAGAGGCGGTTCAAAGAGGTGGAGGGGTTGTACTACTGATAAGGGAGAATGTCACAGTAGTACTCAGAGAGGACATACTGGAGGGATCATCCACAGGTCAGAAATAGGAAAGATGCAATTATGCTGATGGGATTAAGTTATAGGCCCCCCAATAGCCCCCAAGAGGTGGAGGAACAGATATGTAGACAGATTATGGGAAGGTGCAGAAACAACAGGGTTGTCATAGTGGGGGACTTTAACTTCCCCAGTATTGATTGGAACTTCTTTAATACAAGAAGCTTAGATGGGACGGGATTTCTTCAGTGAATCCTAGAGGGGTTCTGAAAAACAGTATGTGGAGAGTCCAACTAGAGGAGAGAACATTCTGGACCTGGTTTTGTGAAATGAACCAGACCAAGTGACAGACCTGATAGTGGGTGAACATTCTGGGAATAGTGACCACAACTCATTATGTTTTAAGATATTTATGGGTTAGGATAAAATTGGATTTTGCAGGAAGGTACTAAATTGGGGGAGGGCAAATTATGACAGAATAAGACAGGAGTGAAGGAGCATTGATTGGGAGCAGCTGCTGTCGGACAAGTCCACGTTTGACATGTGGGAGTTGTTTAAAGACCAGCTGATCAGAGTTCAGGATTGGCATGTTCCGGGAGGAGTAAGGACAAGGATGGTAAGGTAAAGGAACCTTAGATGACCTAAGAAGTCCTAAATTTAGTCAGGAAGAAAAAGGAAATGTAAGGTTTAGGAAGCTAAAATCAGATCGGGTCCTTGTGGAATATAAAGTTAGCAGGAAAGTTCTCAAGCAGGCGATTAGGAAGGGCAAAATGGGCCATGAAATGTCCTTGGTGAGCAGATCAAGGAGAATCCTAAGGCATTTTATATTTATATTAAGAAAAAGAGGATAACTAAGGAGAGGGTAGGTCCACTCTGGGATAAAGCAGGGAATTTGAGCTTGGAGCTAGAGCAAATGGCTGAGGTATTAAATGAGTACTTTGCGTCGGTATTTACCAAGGAGAAGGATTTGGAGGATAGTGAAAACAGAATGGGACATGCTAATGTGGTGGGACATTTTGAGATTAAGGAGGAGGTAGTGCTGGGTCTTCTGAAAAGCATTAAGGTGGATAAATCCCCAGGGCCTGATGGCATGTATCCCAGAATATTGAAAGAAGCAAGTGAGGAGATGGCTGGGGCTTTGACAAAGATCTTTGCCTTCTCACTAGTAACAGGAGAGGTCCCAGGGGACTGGGTAATAGCAAATGCTAGGAAATAGGGATAATCCCAGTAGCTATAGACCAGTGAGCCACATGTCAGTGGTAGGGAAGCTATTGGAGAGGATACTGAGGGAGAGGATTTATGTGCGATTGGAAAGGC